>NC_082345.1:55734348-56369681 GCF_027477595.1 Haemorhous mexicanus | reverse complement strand
TTTCCAGCCATTCCCCATCACCTTAGCCTTTGATATATCTTCAGCTTTATGCTAAATAATTTCTTACATTTGCTTCAGCTGAAGTGAAAGAATACCAAATTTTGTCTGAAACTGGAATAACTGAGAATTAAAACAAGTGTTATTCCCAAAAAACAACAGACAAGAAAATTTTCACTGAAGGAATAATCTCACCATTTTAGCTTCTGTGGTTTTTTTGCAGAGTATTTCTTCATTAATCACATATATGCTTAATTAAGCCCTACTATGTCTTCTCATCCAGACAAAATTTTTTAACTTGAAATTCTTGTTGAGAGACAAGCACTTTTGCCAAGCAAGGCAGGTACTGATATGCTTTAATGGCAAGAGATGCAGAAAACTGTGGTTCTCCCAGCAAACTTTCCCTTAATCAGAGGGACTCCAGAAGATGTACAAGACACTTAAATTGGAAAAAAATATTGATAAAAAAGACTCAAAAATTGCGACATAAAAAAGGTAACAGCCAAAGAATGCACTCCAACGGCATGGTTATTTGGGGAAAGATGAATGAAAATTCTCTTCTCTCCCATTTTGAGTAACTTTTTAGCTTTTATTAAGTGCGCCAAAGGTTGAAAAGAATTCAGCTTTCAGTTTTGGGCTCAAAAGAAGTCAAAACAGAAACTGGAAATTGTATGAGAAGCAAGGGATGAGCAGATTTTCAGTCAGGATTTCAAAGCTTCTACTTCTGCAAGAGCTGTAGGTAAAAGTAAACTCTTCCTCAGTTACAACTTCTACTAATATTTCCTAAAACAAATGAGCAATGGAGCTCACTGGTTCAGAGAATGAATCACCTGAAGCAACACTGCAGGATTCAAACCCATTTCACAAGAGCACGGCAACATACTAGAAAGGTTTTGGAAAGAGAGGAACAACTTTGTTGGTGTGCTATGCCACACATCCAAAATTGGTAGAACCAGAGAGAACAGTGATGGCTGTGATGGTGTCCATCCCTGTAGCTGAGACAGTTTGCTGTCAGCAGATGGGACCTGTGGGTCAGAAAACCGTGGGAGGTCATGCTGCGGAGAACGAGAAACCAATATCCACTTTATTAGATGTTGTGATAGCCTGTACTTCCCAAAAGGAGCAATTTTCCTTCCCTTTCACTTTTCAAAACACAGTTTGCTAAGATGTATAGACCATCTTCATATGGAACAAAAAATTCCATCAGCTCAAACTGCCTGTAAACTGGCAACATATGGACAAATACTTTAATACTCTTTCTATTCCTGGTATAGAAGACAAAAGTTTTGCTTGTTTTCACAAGACAAATTTTTAAATGTTTTCTTTTTTCTTCTCTTTTTTTTTTTCTGAGTAATTTTCAATAATGTAAGATTTTTTTTTTAATATGTGCAATAGTTATATTGACACGGTTCTGTACAAGGACCAGTTGAAAATTATGGATTTGCCAAGGAAATAATAAATGTAACACCCTCAGTCCCTGTGCATTCTGTCGGTGTTTCCTACAGACCCAGGGAAAACAAATGGAAGACACATGGAAACACAAATTCAGGTTATTGAAAACCTGGGTTTCTTATATCAAGAATAAGCTGTGGTGCCCACTAAATCACTGTCACTCCATTCCTTGGCTAAACAGGCTGAGAAAAACATGATGACAGGATCAGGGGTTGAGATAAGGACAGGGAGATATCACTCTTCAATTACTGTCACAAGTAAAACAGCTGCAACTTAGGGAAATTATTTTAATTTGTTGCCAATTAAAATCAGGGAAGGATAATGAGAACTGAAACCAAACTTCAAAAAACCTTTTCCCCACACCCACCCTTTTTCCTGGGCTCAGTTTTACTCCCAAGTTCTCTACTTTCTCACTGCAAGCAGCCCAGAGAGGTGGGAAATGGGAGCTGAAGTCAGTTCATCACATCTCTTCCCCTCCAGCGTGTGTTCTGTCCCACATGAGACAGTCCTTCATGGTCTTCTCCAAAGTGATTCCTACCCATGGGCTGAAGTTCTTCATGAACTTTTCCAGAGTGGATCCCTTCCACAAGGTGCAGTCCTTCAGGAGCAGACTGCTCCAGTGCAGGTCCCCCACAGTGACAAATCGTGCCAGCAAACCTGCTGCTGTGTGGCTCCTCTGTCCACAGACCACTGGTCCTGTCAGGAGCCTGCTCCAGTATGAGCTTCCCACAGGGTCACATTCTTCTTTGGTCTGGGTTCTTCCAGGGGCTGCAGGTGGATCTCTGCTCCCCCCTGTTCCTCCCTGGGCTGCAGGGGCACAGCTGCCTCACCATGGGCTGCACCAGGGGCTGCAGGGGAATCCCAGCTCTGGTGCCTGGAGCACCTCCTGCCTCCCCATCTTAATTCACTGACCTTGGTGTCTAAAGAGTTGTTTGTCTCACATTTTTTTTACTACTCTCTCCTTGCTTCTGTTGCACAGCAGTTTTTAACCCTTAAACCTGTTATCCCAGAGCAGCTTGGCTCCAACCAGTCCAGGTCTGTTTTGGAACCGGCTGGCATTGGCTCTTTTGGACATGAATGGGGGAAGCTTCTGGCAGCTTCTCACAGAAAGCACCCTTGTAGTCCCCATAACCAAGTTCTTGCTATGCAAACCCAATATCCCCATACCATGGTTTCATCTGTCAAGAATGAGAATGAGTTGTACTTTGGTCCAAAGGAGAGTGAATCTCTGTCTTGTGCCTACATCATAAGCAGAGGCCAGCAGTGTCTGGGAGAGGAGGGAATGCACTGCATGCCTCCCCTGGGAAAGGAGCATGAGCAAGAAGGTGTTTCCATCACTCTAGAAATGCTCATCTTTCAGAAGATCTGAGATAGCAGCAGCAAAAAGATCTAGATAACTCACTGCCTGAGATAACCCTTTAACCCAAGTGGACACTGTGGCATCCCACAGCCGGGTGAGCTGGGAGCTCAAGGGCAAAGGGATGTATTTGAAAGGATGAGGAAATGTTGTATGACAAAGATGGTCCAAAAGGAATTTTAAGGACTTTTTTTTGATTTTGCTTACTGCAGCTTACATCCTTATCAACCTTCACACAAGGAAAAAAGATGAGTTTTGAGAACCTGAACCACCAATTATTTACCAAAGATCACCAAATCTTTCTCACGTCTCACAGGCTTCAAAGGGGTAAGGGAGGGGATTAAACAGGGTATCTCATCCAGCCCTAGTATCCCTGGCAACTACAGTAAAACACTATTGCTGCATACCACCAAGCTAAACAGAAATATTTTCTTGTCCCACCTTAGAAATGGTTTCTCCAGGCATTGTAATTGTATTAAATTGTATTAACAGCTGAGGAACACAACTGCCTTGTACAGTAGGTTCTACATAAATCAGCATCCCAGCATACCTATGACAAGGACTCTCCTGAACTTTGTGCAAAATTGGCAGGATTGTTTAAAAGTTTAAGAGAGGCAAACAGCTAGAAAATTCAGAATTCATATCAATAATTATGTTATTAGCTTCAAGCTAAATTAATAACACTATTAGTAGTTGGAATCAAAACCTTTCATCCATGTACACCTGAACTTTAAAGTACTTAATATTCTGATCCAGATCCAAATTCAGAGCAAGAGGGAGCTGTGTGAGCCTTAATTTTTCAACTAGGAGTCACTCAAAAGAGCATTAACAACAGGTAATGAGATTCAGAAAATGCATACTTTAAAAATTTTGCTATTGCACTCGAGAACTTCCAATAATGTCCTGTTTCTGCAACATCAGCAGGTAAACAAAAAAAAAAGAGTAGCACTTGGCAGATTTATATGCACTCTTCGAAGCAGAGACTCAAATGAATTCCCTGGTTCATTTCAGCCAGACCTGGCAATGTTTTGATTTTGAAAATCTTTTACCCATAGATTCTGCCACGGTCCAAGGACAGGTTATTTGGCTGGTCTTAGAAATCAAAATAAAATTTCTTTTAAGTGAAAATATTTTCAAGATTTTATGGTGCCAAGCAGTTTAAAAAAAAAGTCAATAAAAACAGCTGCTGTGGAGAGACCTAATTTGACAGCATTCACTACCAGCAATTACAGATTATAAGCCACTATGAGACAGGGTTAGTTTATGCCAGAAAGGTCTCTTCAAATCCTATTTTTTATTATGAAGACAAGTGTTCATATTATCATCCCAAATCAGAGTGTGCACATTCACATTCCAGCCCCACTAATGCAGGCAGGAGCCCACACAGAAAAGAGAAATGCTGCAGAAGCAGACCTGCTTTCATGCCTTCCTGGACTACACCACCCATTCAGTTTGGGCCTCTACATTCATCCCTCCATCTTTTCTCCATTCTCTCAGTAGCAATAAAGCACTCATTTTAACGAGCCTCGGTTTCCCAAGTGTTACAAAGATGTAGTTGATCTGTAAGAAAAGCAGCTGAGTGACGTGTTTAATAGCAAGCAGCTGACTTGTCAGGAATCTGAACCCACAGAATCTCCTCTTTGACCTGCTTTGTGTTTTTCTTGAAGCCATGAGATCTCCTAACGAACAAAAATTAGGATTTTATTTTTATCTACAATCTCATTGAGCACTAGTCCCAATGATGCCCTATGGACTACCACCCAGCTGAATCAGTCTGCAGCCAGCACAGGGCCACAGGGCACTCCCGACACTCCCAAAGCCACTTACACTGTTACACTACCTGATCCTGCAAATGGCCAAACCTGATTTGGCTGCAAGGGTAAACACCTGCTGCAGCTCCCTGAGCTTCAAGGGGGGATGACTTCCTGTAGCAACTGCTATACAAGGCAGCCACAGAAGCCCAGCAGAAAGCTGGGATGCCTCATGCACACTCATCAGCTCCATGTAAGCCCTAGGTTATTTTATCCCTTCTGCAACCCAGGAAAAAAAAATTCTTTTCTTTTAGCTGGTGAGCCTGCAGAAAATGAGAGTCTGGAGCATGGGAGGGAAAGCCCAGGGAGTTGGATAGTGCTGATTTGCAGGCTTTCCTTGCACCAATAAGGGTATTACAGCACAAGGAAAAAAAAATGCATTTAAACTGATAGTAAAAGGAGACTCTGTGTCACCAGCTCCATGCTACAACAAGGAACTGCTTGTTTTCAGTGCTATAAGGTCATCTTCAAGGACTGCTTTCGGACTTCCCCTGGAAGAAGCCAGAAAGGAGGCGGATTTTCTTCCAGCGTGGGGGAATCTGACCATGACCATGTGGAAACAAACACAAAGTATTCTGGCTCCTTCCTTGCCAGAACCAGTTCTTCTGTGTAATTAACCTTGTAATTAACCATTTATCACACGCACAAAGAAATGTTCAAGTCAAAAGGACACTTCCAGCATGTATGAATTCAAACTGGGAGTTCACAGGCAGGCAATTGGTCTCGCCGTCCCCCTGAAAGCAGAAGCACCAAACCACCCTGTGATGTCCAGGGCAGCTGCAGCCTTTTGCAGCAGCACCAGCCCCTGTGTCAGCAGCCTGAACCTTCATGTGTCCCTTGCTGACATGAGCACAGCCAGAGGAGAGCTGCAAAGAGCCAGGATTTCCTCGCTAAGATATGACACGGACATTTAAAGCTCTGCAGAATTTTGGCATGAGGCAGAGCCAACATTTTTGTCTTCCTGTTATATTACAGTGTCATAGGGCTTAATAGAAGCATCATGTATAAGCTGCAAAGATAATGCCATATGAAATTGATCCTATAAATCAGTGGGGTAAATAAATTTTAACCCATAAATTAATGAAATGCAAATATGGTGAGTAATGCAAAAAAATTCTTTCTTTCCAATTCCACCTCTCACTTGGTAGTGTGTCTGCTGGGTGATTCCCTGTCTCATCACCATGCTGTCTTCCTACTCTTCTGTTTCTCTTTATTTAGTTTTTGTATTTGGGTTTAACATATCCCTGCATTCTTAATTTTCATGTATTTATCTGTCTGTGCCAGTGATTTATCCAGGACTACTGAGACATGGGACAAAAGCTCTATGCAAATGGGCAGCTTTTGACCACACTCAATAGAGTACTACAATATACATTGTACTCAGGCAGCTGATAATGCAAGCCACAAAGAGAGAGGGGTAGATGGGGAAAACTCTTGAAACTGAAAGTTTATGGATTGTCAGGAGCTGAGAAACACATAGAGGAGGAATATAGAATTTTCCTGGCTTCTGCTACTGGAGATAATTCACAGGTGTTTATCTGGCGTGTCTTTCTTGAAATTTTTTAAACTTTCAATTGGACCATTTGTATCCTCATGTTGGTGTTGCTGATTTTGATCACTCTGAGATTAAAGTGAGGTTTTTTTCTCTCTATCCTTCAAATTAATATTCATGACAGCTTTAAAAGGGCCCTTTTATTTTTCTTGCCTTACAACATCATCTTTTCTCATCTTCTTACAGCTCCTCCTCCCACCACCTTATTTTCTTTTTTTCTTAGGCACAGCCTCCAAGTCTTCCTCTCTTACAGTTGCTCAGTTGCTGCTACAACAGCCTGAATACTCATGTGTAAAGTCTCAGATTACAAAATAAGAGGTAGAAGAAAAAAAAAAGGGGGGGGGGGGAATAAAGGAACAGGAACCTCAGGTGATTTTCAGATCTCAATGGGGATCTCAGACATACTCACGGCCTTATTGACTTCCTATCTCTTTTCAAACCTCACCTGGAAACACCTCTTTTGTTTCTTGACTGCTTTTCCCTTCTCTTTTGTTTCCTACTGCTCTCTCAGAAGCAAGAAAAGCACAGTGAAACATGCTTAACTTGGTGGAACCTGCTGATACTCTCCATCCTCAGAGCTCACTCCAGCTTGGGGAGCGGGAGGAATGAGTGTGCAGAAGAGATGGTGCTGTATGAACTGGAGTCCTGCCTCAGGGAGCCATGAAGATGAGCTGATGCAGATGGAGCCACCCAGCAGAAAAAACAACCTGTGGGGGGCTGTTGCTGCTCATAGTCAGAAAACTCCTGCAGCTGAGAATGGAGCTGGGACAAGATGGGGAGACACATGACAGCAGGGCAGAAACAGCTTGGAGAAGCAGAGGCATAGCAAGAAAGGGCACATGATAAATATTTGGTAAGGGGATATGAGTAGAACAGAATCCACAAGAAAGGTGCCTGCAGGAAATTGAACATGCTAAAATAAACACCATACACAGTCTAAAGGGTAAAGGACAAATATGGAGCAGGCTGCATGTTCCAAGTCATATTTGATTGCACTTATTTACCTATTGTGGCTTTTTGGCTGCCACAAGTGAAAGAAAGGTAATTACAGCATTTTCACTTGTGTTTAGCTTTTCCTGGTGTTTCATTGTTGTAGTTATTTTGTTATTTTGTTTTAATAAACACACAAGGCTCATCTGACTGAATGAATGAATGTATTGGCCCTGGCTCTAACAGCACAGTGCTGACTTGTGCTGATCCAACCTCTCTGGACAGACACTCTGTGCACTTCTGTGTACTTCCATTGTATTTCCCTCCAAACTTATTTAGCTAGTTAACCAGTAATTTGCATGAACGTGACAGCAGCACCCACCTGTGTCTATCTACTTAAGGGCCTGTCAGTGAAAGAATTGTAAAATCCCCTTTTATGGATGCATAACACAGTCATAAAATGTGTTTGCCTTGTTTCAGAAGTGTCCAACACAGGAAGAACACTGATTTCAAAAAAGGAGCATGATACAGTGCATGATTAAAATGTATTGCTGCCTATTTCAAACCAACCTCTGCCTAACCCCTCCAAAACAGAGGTCCTTCCTTTAAAATTACAAGCCATCAGTCATGCTGAACACAAGACTGCAATCTCCACAGAACAGCTCTCCCACACGTGTGACAGGCATGAATAAAAGCAGTCAATTGTCACAGGTGGGCTCTGCACCCATTCCAGATGAACTGGGCCAGGACCTGTCATGGCCTGCCTTGAGGGCTCTAGGAGGATGGAGGTGATGCATTAACTTACTGAGAATCATAGAATGGTTTGAGATGGAAGATCCTTTCAAAGATCATCTAGTCCAACTTCCCTGCTCTGCACAGGAACATCTTGCAATATACCAGGCTGCCCAAAACCCCTTCCAACCTGGCCTTGAATACTTCCATGGACGGGACATCCACAACCTCTCTGGGTAACCTATTCCTATTTCTCACCAGCCTTATCATGAAGAATTTAATTCTTATGTCTAATCTAAATCTATCCTTCTTCAGTTTAAAACCATTGTCCTTATCCTGTCACTAGAGGTTCTAGTAAAAAGCCACTTCATTTTTCTTATGAGTCTCCATGAAGCACTGAACAGGCCTCTCCACTCCTGCAGAGTGCAATTTTTACTTGGAAATGCTGCTGCCCAGTAAGTGCACGTACATGTATGATCCTTTCCACCCCGAAAATATCATAGATCTAAGTCTCACCATTTTTCTGTATAATTACTGGTCACAGATTAACAATTTTCACTTGTTTTCCTCAATGGTTTTTGCGAACCAAAAGTCATGCTTCTAAAGAGGATGCAATTAGTGAGGATGCAATCAGAGAATGCAATTTGAGATGCATGGAAGCAAATAGTAACAGACAAGAAGACTGGCCCTTCCACTCCTACCATTAACAACCCACTGGTTGGAGGATTTATTTATCTGCTTGCTGACTGTGTGATCAAACCATTCTCAAATAGTACTTTAACCTAAAACAACTGCAAGATTCAGAAATGTATCTTTAAAAAGAAACGGGAAAGGAAAAAACCCTCTTGTTTCTGCTGTGCATAAAGCATCTGGTTTCAGTTTTCTAACACTCAGAGCTGACTCTAAGTACTGCTGACTCCAAACCCTTTGCCTTTGACTGAGGACCTGGGCTAACCATGTTCAAACAAAGGAGCAGCAATTTCCAAACTTCTGGCAGCACAGTGCATCCTCAACCTATTGCTTAAATAGATCCTGCCAAGGCATCCTTGTGAAAAAAACCATGACGAAAGATGCAAACCCATGAGTAAAGCCATGCAAACTCTTGCTGCTTTCTTAGCAGAGGAGTTGCAGGAAAGTTGGGCATAGCATCTGCTTCACCCAAAGTCCTGCCTATAGTGATCCCACTTCCAGAACCCGTTGTGTTTTGGTGTTTGAATAAATCCAAAAGCATGCCTTGTGAAACAGCCAGTGCTAACAAGTGGAAAAGAGGTCTCCACCAAAACTGCTGCTGCAGAGCACAGTGGAATTCTCATTGAAAGAAGATGAGTTTCTTCCATGTGTTTGTACTAGGATGGAGAGGTCACTGCAAGGCTGCTCAGCAGCTGGTGGGAGTATTTTTGTTCTCACTGCTAAGTGCATTTGGATACATGAGGTAGCAGAGCCAAGAAGGGCCAGCTACACTATATGAGGGAAATAGAGAGCAGTGTAAATCTTCCTCCTTGCATGACCAGTTTCATCTCACAAGACTAATTATTGAGGCAACCTCCAAAGATTTCTGTTGGGCAGCTTTCATCATGCATCTTCTGAGCTCTTAGGCTAAATGTTTCTTTTACATCACCCAGTGATGTGGTTAAAAGGTCTAAGCCAAGTATATTTTATGATTGCTTTGTACATTAGGTACTTTGGTATATAGGTATATATATTTCAAATTTGAATTTACAGTAGCTGCTCCATGTATTTAGAAATTTTGTACAGTAGATAAACTCTAAATTCAAACACAGCCTACACTTTCAATTGGAGAACATATATCTAGGAAAGTCTTCAAACACAATCACCATATATAAACACTTTCCACTGTTTAAAAGCAAATAAGATGAAAATTTATAGGGGTATATTAAGACATAAAGTTTATTGTACTGATGTGTAAGGATAAAGGAAATATGCCTGAGAGCATGATGTCATTGAAAACATAACCTGCATTCCTGCCCAAACAACTGAAAGGCAGTCAGAATTCCAGTATTTCATGTATATGTTCTAAAACAATTATTTGGATAGTCTTATTTCCAAGGAAACAAAATGCATAGCTCAGTTTTTCCAGGAGCACTTCCAAATTATGCATGGTGCATCAGGAAAGAGAAAACTATTATTGCAGTAGCTGAAAACTGCAAGTTTTTGTTCAG
Organism: Haemorhous mexicanus; assembly: GCF_027477595.1. Classification (NCBI taxonomy): domain Eukaryota; kingdom Metazoa; phylum Chordata; class Aves; order Passeriformes; family Fringillidae; genus Haemorhous; species Haemorhous mexicanus. Next base: position 56,359,670 of record NC_082345.1, on the reverse strand, counting down.
GCTGCATATTTTACAAGAGAAGTCCATCTACAGACTCAAGCAAAAAGGAACAATTTTATGGGCCAGTTTATCCTGTAAAATATTCTCCCTAATCCCTGTAAAAATATACTTCATGCTAATCCTTCTGCCTGAAAGCATTTTTGCAGACAACTTAGAACATTTCTATCACATTTTGTTAGCTTTAAGCTGATCTAATTTACCTGGTTTTCATCAGGTTTATTAGGGTCTGTCTAGATATCAGATTTTTATAGTCGATCTGGTCTTATATAAAATGCTCAAACTGGCATATTTTAATTTCCCAAGTGGACATCTGTCTTCATCTGTGTCTTGTAAAGTGCTAAGTACCTTCCTGGCCCTTAATTAATTAGGAGCAATGACCTATGTATCAGGTAGTAATAGCATCCAATTAATGGAAATGTACAATGAAAAGTATTATCAGTCACATCACTGCAGAGAGGCATTTGCCTGTTTGTGCTGCGTGCCCTGGATAGGCTGTACCCGGGATCTGTAGCCACCACAGAGTGCTAGCACAAGATTAATGCCCCTCAGCCCAAGCTTTCAATGTGAATTTCTAAAGACACTCAGAAGCTAACACTCTGTGCATTCCTGACTGCCACTGGAAGCATTGTAACTCCAAGCTTTAAACGTGCCTACCATCGAGCTCGTGGCTGTAGGGCAACCGTGGAGGCTCCCTGAAGGTGAGGTTCTGTGAGTCTAGAACCTGCTGGGCACAGGAAAGCTTTGAAGCACTGGAAACTTCCCTGTTGTGTACTTTGCCCTTCCAAAACAAAGCTGGAAACCAGTCTGAGAGGACAGAAATCCCTTTTCAACAGTTTTTGCTGCATATTTTCCAGAGCCTGTGGAGTCACACCAGAGGAAGCTTCACTCCAAGGCATAAATGACTTGTATATGCTACTGTGTGCTTTGCAGATGATTTTTTAATACAATCTACCATCAAATAATTATGCAACATATGCCACAGGAAACAACCAAAGTTGCCCATGAGCATCTGAACACAGATTTCTCACTAGCTTTCTGCAGTACTTGAATGATGACATAAAGAAAAGCCAGTAGGAAACTCAACCCCTACTATTCTCCATTTGTTTGATGGGCAGGCATGAACTGTAACTGGCAGAGAGATTAAGAAATTAAAGTACTGAAATATAAGGATATCTGAGACTATGAGGATAATTCTTTGAGTATCTCTGAAATAAGTGTTTGCCTGCTCTGAGAAGTCCAGTAACAGCAACTCACCAAGAACTAGAGCAAGGAGAATACTGGATCATGAAGCTGAGCTACAGTCTCCAGGAAGAGTACTGGAGTATAGTGATTTTATTCTTTTGCAAAGGATGTTAGATACATGGTTGCAAAACATTACATAAAATGAGAACTCATCTCATGGCAAGATCCAAAAAAATCAAAACAAGCACCCAGAGAGCTCTAGTACACTGCTAAAATCAGCTGCAGTATTACACTTTCCCTAAAGTTTTGGGTAAATATATTCAGGCAGAAAAATCATGAGCATTTCAGACAGAAATGTGTCTTTCCACTTAACTTTCAAACTGAAGTGTCTATAAAGGGCAACCACTCCCCTTTGGCTGGTCCCTGCTTACAGCAACTAGGAGAAGGTCTGAAGTCCACCACCACCTCCAGTTCTCCTACCTTACAGGGAGGAAGATGGAGCCAGGACTCTGCCTCTCATTCTGGTCTCCATCACCACAAGGGTTTACAACAGCAGCCTCTTGGCTCCAGGTCTAACCATACAAGGCCATAAAGGGCACGCAAGAGCACTGCTTCCACACTTTTAGAAAGAACTATGGCTGTGCAATAGGGAAAATCAGACCACACTGCTAAGCATATGGCCAGCCATCCTACCCTTCCTGCTAACTTGATGTTTGAAAGCACCCTCTGTCAACAAAATGACAAGAACTCCTTATGTAGTTTCACCCACTGATTTTATGAAAGCACTGATCTACCACTTCTAGAAAAAAAAAAAAAAATCCCTAACGTTTTTTGCCTCAGTGCTCCTAGATTTGCACTGCTTTTCCTATGGTGTGATGTGTAGCAGTCTGTAAAAGTGTAATTAGATGAGCATGCTTGCCAAAGTTTCAACTTTACCTACTTGACTCATCTGGTTTTTAAACAAGATTTTGAAATAAGGCACTTAAATACTTTAAAGCCAATACTTAACATTTAGATTTGTTTAGACTGAATATAAATATTTATTTAGACACAGTTAAGGTTAAGTCAAATGAGTATTCAGCTAAACTGATAAAACCATTCAGTAACATTAAACCAGCTTGGGAATTCAGACTAGCCTTTGAAAAGTAAAAGCATTAAAAGTGCACAAAGATTTGCAGAAAAGAATGAAATGAGAACATGGTAAGTGTAAGCAATTTACTTTTCCGCTCTCTAGAGAAACTGTCCTAACCTCTGGGACATCCCACAGCCCAGTACAATCACCCAGAAGACAGAGCTATAGGGAAATGGTCTACAGAGTTGAATGGGGATAAGAATTGCCTGTGTTAGGTGCATCTGTTACTTCTTTGAAATAATTGACCCCTGATTCTAAAGATAGTAACACTGGTGGGATTCAAATACTCCAGACATTTATGAAGTCCCCCTCACTTTCTGGCTAAGAATTCAAACTGTCCCTACTTGCACTGTACAGTGCCTTCAGCAAGAGAGGCAGTGGTCTAATATTAAAGGACTGTAAGTATTCAAACGGAGGAGGCTGTAATTCAAAGAGCAAAGGAAGGTCACTGTGCTCATCCTCACTACTACGTACAGCATGCTCACTGCCAAAGGAAGAGCTAGGGGAGGGAGATGGATCCCCACCTCCATACACTCAAGAAAAAAAACCTCAGCAAGCCAGCAACACCACTGATTTCAGAGACCACGGCTCCATCTGAATACACCTGGAAAAAACAGATCAGTCTCCATTAGGTGGTTAAACAAATAGATGTTTGTTTAGCCTCCTTAGAAATAGCGGCTCAGCAAGACTGGTGTTTGCTTTTGTGATGAAGTTCCTGAACTTGTAATGTCTTTCTCATTTCCTTCCCGTCTAGGACCACTGACAAAGCAGTCTATCACACTTTGTGCTACTGATTTCACTGTACCAGGCACCAGAAACACCGAGGTCTCAATCCAACATCTGCAGCCCTGGTCCCTTTTGCACAGCAAGCACAGTTCACAGAGCTTGAGGAAATGCATCAGGTATCTTACGGATTACACAAATGTAACATTTTATTAAGGTTTGTACTAGCCTCTAAGCAGAAGTGTGAGAGGAAAAAAAACTCTACTTGAAAGAGCCAACCACCTTTGTCTAGATGAATCAATGGTCCTTTACCCCTCCATCACTGCATCCATATGGGATGGCCATAGACCTGCTGTAGATGCATGTGGAGAGACTTCATTTATAGTACAAGTCAGGACTCTCTTATACATTGTGGAGTCCTGTATCAATATTCATATAAAATTCCCACAGGGATCTAGGTAGCCTGACAGGGATCAGCCAGCCCTTTTATTAATAATGCTTTATTTCAACTAACTGGAACTGCTATTTGATTTATGAAGTCCTTTGCAAGCTTCAGAGTGATTTGCACAAAATCCCTGTGATCTGTGCTGAATGAATTGGGTGACATAATACCTATTGTCCTAGCATCACCAACCCTATCCAACACATCTTTTGACATATAACCTTGTCCAATTAAATAAACAGAGCAATTTAGATAGGCAGAAGGCAATTATTAGGTTTGGATGCTGGCCAGCTAACTGAAGCAGGAGTACCATTTGTTGAAAAAAGCTTTATGTCATTTAGCAAATTTAATGACTGGAAGCTTTCAAGAATAGTTTTGGACTGTACTACATCCAGCTATGAAACAACCAAATGTGTGGTGCTCCCTTCATACCACAGCAGGTGACATTTGTGAGGTCTCATGTAAGACTGCTTCTTTCAAAAAGATGCCTGGAAATAAACAGCTTTCTAACCTGCTGCCTTCTATTCCTAATTGTCTATATCTTAGCTGGACCCTATTTATTTGAACAACAAATAGGTAAATAAGGAATCAGGACTGTGCTACTTTCACAACTTCTTTTTCATACTGGGGAATTGTCAAATACCATTTCTTATGGAAGGATTTCAGATGTTTTGCACTATCCCTAAGTTATTTGTCACGGCTTCTAGTTTTTTAATGGAAGACAGAGTGAGAAGAAAGAGGACAGTGAATAATAGCATGGTCACATAGAAATAAGTCACTTCTTAATTGGGACTTGACCATTACTAGCAAAATTATATTCCTGCATAATAAATCCTTGATGTCAGAGCCCAGTGAACAGTAGAGGGAGGAAAATGGTCTTAGTTCTTCTGTGCAGTGCTGGATACTTACAGACATTTCTTTTTGTGTGTATTAACTAACCTTCTCTCTGTATAAACACGAGATCTATCACATGGTCACTTCCCACTGAGGTTTTCAAGCAGGCCTGTGCCCGTGCTTCCCTGTCCCAGCCACCCAAAGGACTTCACTGCGAAAAAACCCTGACCTCTTCCAGAGGGAACAGGATGCAGCAAGAATGAATGAAATGTTTGTAAGGCCCTCATCCTATCTGAGCACCCTTTCAAATCCCAGCCACCAGTTGGCCCTACACTGAGCTTTTTGTTCCTGGCATGTCTGAAAGGGTCTGAGTATTAGTTTTGCCTACTCTGGTAAGTCATTCTTCAAAAGCCTTTTTAAGCCTGCCTAATTGCACTGAAACTTTTATACTAAACCTGCCAGTGCTAAAAATCTCTTCTAATGCTTTTTATTTTGGACAGGATGCCAGGTCTGGGTTGGAAGGGAGCTTCAAAGACCACCTAGTCCATTCCTCCTGCCATGGGTAGAGACATGATCCAATAGACCATACTGCTCAAAGCTTCATTCAACACGGTCTAGAACACTTCCAGAGATGGAGGATCCACAGCTCCTCTGGGCAGCCTATTCCAGTCTCCCCACTCCCAGAAAAAGATTTCTTTTTCATATACCCAATCTAAACCTACCTTCTTTCACTTTAAAACTGTTTCCTCTTATCCTGTCACTACAGGCCATGTCTTTCTCTTTCTTTTGACCCCTCTTTATTTATTGGAAGGCTGCTGTAAAGTAGCCCTGGAGCCTTCTCTCCTTCAGGCTAAGCAGTCCCTACTTAATCAGCCTGTCTTTCCAGCCCTCTGACCATTTCTGTGGCCCTCCTCTGGACCTATTCTAATGGGTCCATGTCTGTACTGTAAACCTCAGAGCTGGACACAGAACTCCAGGTAAGCTGCATTTTGAATGCTGTTTCCTTGTTTCCAATCACCTCCCTGACCCACAGCACAGATGCTCCACCTGTCTTTCCCACCCCTGGCTATCCATAAAACCATTCACTGACCCTATGCTTTCATTGCCTCCAAGGGCAAGCCCCCTCTATTGACCTTCATCCTTGTACACTGAGCACAAATATGTAAGATTTTTCATTTTCTGTACCCCATGCTGTGGGAAAAGAAAAGGAAAAGAAAAGCTGGAAGCTGATGCAGCTCTGGCTTCAGCTCTGTGCTGAAGGGTGCTGGCCTTCGCTCTGTCCCTGGGCTAGGCACCTTCAGAAAACCACTATTTTTATCTTGTGATAAGACCCAAGGGCCCAAGTGGGATCCAGAACACAGACAGACACAGCCCAAAGTCAAAATGTGAAAGCAAACCCAGCTTGCTCATGACTGACTAGCAAATGCCATGTCCCTTGTCCCTTTTGAAACACCCCTCAGCACAAGCCTTCCCCAAACACACACTCCATTTACCTGCCATTTAATAACACCCCAGTATAGATGAACAGCTACTATGAGAAAGTATCCAGTTCTACTCCTGAAATGATTTTGGTAAAGTTCTTTTCCCCCCACTCAGCAATGATCTGGACTAATTAAGAGAAGCTAGCTTCCTGTTCAAAGGAATGGCTCTCCCACCTCCACTGGCACACCTTGATGCTAATGGTATTTAAGCCATGCAGGCACCATTAAGATTTGAGATTCCACACAATTAAACATTGATACAAGAAGAAAACTATCCTTTTAGCAGATTACTAACAGCACACTGGCTTCTGCTGTCCACATGGGATCTTGAAAATTGACTGCCTGCATGGAGCTCAACATTTTATACTGCTGCAGAAATGGAGCAGAATTAGGAAACAGTTATTGGTAAGTATGAAACTGTGGCACCTTAAGAGCCCCATGTGTAAGACCAATCTAAGGAGAAAGAAGTTTTTAAAACACCAGCTTTCATTTTTCCTTTTTTTTTTTTTTTCTTGTTTGCACAGCTGGAAATTAATTCCCTGCTGTTTCATATTTCCTATACTGATTAAAAGTGTTGCCTACTGCATCATTCTCTTCAAGGCCTGGATTTTCTAGGTTAAAGAAACATTAGAAACAAACTACAGGGCTGAGGTAGTGAAATAGGGCTGAATTGAAGAATTTTTATACAATATGAGCAGTAAAATGTATTTTTCGCAATAACACTTTATGCATGGCAGAAATTGCTTTTCCACATCAAAGTCAAGACACATTCAAATAATGAGTTAGAGCAAGAACCTCAAGGATAAGAGATTTACATTTTTAGGAGCAAACAGACTTGCAACAGGCAATACTGGGTATTAATCTTGGTTAGCACCAAAACATGCTTTTCTGGGAAAGGCTCTGCAGACCTTTTTGACCTCCTGTCTCTGCCCTCAGGAACGGACAGAATCACCGATTGCACATGTCCAGAGAGCTATACAAATCAGCACAGGAAAGGAATCAGAAGCCTCTCTGAGCTAGACTTCTCACTTTCTCATCTATGAGAAACTTGAAAGTATCCATAGTCTCACCATTATTCTAAGAATTGTGTTTTAGACATGAAAGGAGCCTGCTGGTTTTCTACTAGCTTTTTTTCTGCCTAGTAGAGGTAAGCAGCAAATAACTGTGCCATTAACTTGTGCAAAAATGTATGCAATCTAATTTTAGAGAAAAGGGCAAAGGAAGATAAGTACACTGGGTTCAATTAATGCTGATGCTAGAAGTTGTAGTAGGAAGTCAGCATTTCTTAAAACTTTGTTCATACTGAGATTCTGTGAGCTCCCAGTTGTTTTATCCTGTTTACACTAAATATTCTGGCAGAGTGGTGACCCACATAACCTCCACATTTTCCTCTTAGAGTTACAGTAAAAGACAGGATGCAGGTACACAATTTTTTTACTTATAGCATCCCTGTCAACTGCATTTGGTGTTCAGGGGTTGCTTATAACCACATCATCCCCAGTAAGCTGTTTTTTAAAACACTAAGTTTAAAAAAGTCTTGATGAAATCTTGGGAATGTGACTCTTCCAAAATGCACAAATATGCTTTCCAGTCCTGTTTTTTAAATACTGCATTTAAATAGACAAACAGGAAATTAAAATAACCCTTGAACTATTTCTTTAGTCAGTCTTAAAGACTGCTGGACTCTGTCACCATTTACAGGAATGTTTCAACACCTCTTGATCTGCTGAAGCTCTGCTCTCTATAAATGGATTAAAATATATGGCATCACTTAAAATATAACTTTTTCTTTCAGAGTTAATTAATTTCCCTTAGAAAGAAATTGGCCAATTTAATGTTAACAGTTACATGTTGAAAAAAGCCATTCTGAGCCCTATAATAACAAAAAAAAATAGCACTCCTAAGGTGCATTTGTGACTACCAAAGTGACATCCTTGTAGCTTCTGACTATGTATACCATTAGTCTTGTCTTTTGTTTCCTTCCAAATTCCCCAAAAATCTGGATTTCACAGAATATGATTTACTTTGACCTTGTCAGCACTCAGCAGCTTTGCTCTTTTTCTCAAGCTCAAGCCTGTCTGGGGAGCACAGACTAAACATTATTATACTTATCTCCAGTAGAAACACAATCCAGATTTCAAGCACTTGAACACAGCAGTGGAGATCTCTGCACTTAGATGCCAGGGCCACCTACACTCAAAAAGAAACACATGCCCTTGGCTGGTGGGAGCAGAGCACAGGAGCATGTGGGTGATGCTGTGGTGTTTGCACTGTAGCTCTGTAGTGGGAACATTTGTTTTAGGTATTGGGAAATTTCAATTCAGGCTGTTAAAAGCATCTGCACCCCCTCTGATGCTTTGCTACCTGATGCCTTAGCCTGAAGTGGAGCTCTTTGATTCAGAGCTGTGAAAGAAACACTTCTACATTTATAGGAACAGACTGAAGGAAACCTGACTCCAGGGCACTGAGTTGTGTGGGTGATCTGTGCTCCTGGTGCAGGACCACCTTGTGCATTTTTCCCAGCGAGGGACAGAAAACGTGTAACCCATTTTCAGAGTGGGCGTATGAGCTCACTCAGTTTAACATGGGTACTGACCTCTATGCATCCACAAATGGGACTGGAAAACCCCTACAAATGAAAGTTCTAAATACATTTTTCTCCTAAACATTCCTTGCCAACTGGTTTGGGTATTCCTGTTCTGAATACTGCTCCTTCAGGAATTTTTGTTCTCATGGGCTTGGCGCTCCCCGTGCAATAACGTGAAGTGTAGCACCATCCAGGTACAGGGATGTGGTGTACTTCTTACTTCAGGAATATAAAACATGACTCCAATGCCACACTTACACTGTCAGAATATACCCTTCTTGTCTTGGAAGGTAATACACTTTTATCCAGTTATTTCCTACTGCTATGGAGAAGCCATTCTCTCCTAGCCACTGCCATGAAACACTCATCTATAAAATAATTCTTCCTGGAATGTTTGTTTTTTTCCTTACCTTTCATTTTGGAAACAGCGGGGATAGGAGCTCTCTCCTCTTTTAAACTCTGCATTATAATCTTTATGACATGTTTATCAAAACAACCATCTTTTATCAAGATAACAACTTTGCCTTTGCAACGGGTCCCACATTAGTCCTGACTGAAAATGTGGAGAGCTAAGACCTAAGAGCCTAATATGAAAATTAAGTGGAATAAAAAAAGAAGGTTTTACAGTCTGCTAAGGGAAATCAGTAGGCTATGTTAATGCTGTGCATCAGCAAACAATATCCAGAGTTCCTCAATTTACATAGGAAACATTTTTAATAGGCACTGTACAAGCTGCTCTCAGACACTGACTCCTTCCCTCTTACTCCTGAGTAAGTCTGCAAGTCCGCAGATCAGCAGAGCTCTCACAGGGATACAGCAGCAAATCCTGGCGCCTGCAGTGTGCATTTTTCAGAGTGTTGCCATGGTGATCTCCAGTACGCTTATCCCCTGAGAGCTCTGCTCAAAATTCAGAGGGAACCAAAGCAGGACAAAGAAATGACACCCAAGCAAAAGCAACAGGGATATTATGTGTAATTAGCACATGAACATCCTTTCATAGGGAAGATTTCAGAAAAAGAGTTATTCTTAGAACTGAGTGGTCTTTAGGAAAGAAGTGCAGTTTTCATAGTCCCAATTCTAAACCAATAACCGTGGAATAAACCCAAGAATTTCTAACCCCGTCTCTGTGGATGGATCACTATTTGGCACAGGGTAAATTCTCAACCTTGGTACTGCAAAAATCCATATTCTTACAGCCAAGACAGAGGAAAAGGGATAATTAAGCAGATAAAAAGAGACAGATTACTTTTATAATGAAGCACTCTAGACCAGCAACAGATCACTACACAACCAGAATGCAACATTTACTTTTTAGAGCACTGTATTTCCCTATTTTATGAAAAGAGTTAACACAAAAATTCCTAGGTATTGGAGTAATTTATTTTTTTGCCAATTACTTTACATCATCTGTCTGTCCTTATGGCAGTTCTACTCTCTTACTGCACTTTCAACAAAAGGAAACTACATTTGTGCAAACACAAAAGCAACCCTCATGTCAAGTAATGTATGATCTCAATGTATAGCTGAGAAACCTGTTGGATGGTCTTTCACTCCTACCTCACAAAAGTCCAATGTTATAGGGGCTATACACATAAAAATGAACCATCAAGAAGAGACATCAAAATTAAAAATCTGGGCCATGTCAGATATGTCACAGTCCAGAAAAAATACTAAATGAGAATCAATCAATGTTTTGCAATTAAGGCAGCATGTTTCAGTCAGAGCTTATTATCAGATTTCACCAGAATCTTTTTTGCCTAAATGAGCTTGGATTAATGCTCAGCCACTTGTGTAGGGCAGTTTCTTTCCCCAGAATTATATTCTTTTTTTTTGTTCTTATGTGGCTTTCTTACTCCTGTTACAATGGACTTTGTTTGTCCTCTCCACATCATCATCTATTAGATCACAGAATACTTAATCACATCATGAAAAGCTGCCTCCTCCTAAATAAGCATGGAGTTTTTCAGTCAGATCTGCTTTACTTTCCACAAAACCTTTCTGGGTTGGTACAGCACTAATCACTTCAGAGGTTTGCTCCACCCCCTCTCACAAAATCTGGTGTGCAGCCTGTTGCTTGTGACCGTGGGCAGCACTTGACCTGCTGCCTTTGTACTAATGCCTGATGCTCATCCCTGTGGAAGGTGACCTGGTGACAGGATATTCATGGAGGTTTGGTTTCTTCAGCATATTCAGATTCTCACAAACCCATTGATAATGGACATAGAAAGGGCTGTGCACTGTAAACTGCAAGTATCCATTTGTGTGATGCACAAATGTTTCCTCAATATGTATTTCTCTCTTCCCTTAGAGAGTTTGGTCCCTAATTTTTCTTTGCTTGCCACTGACTGAGTGAATTCTCTGCTTTCCCAGGCTATAAACACCCTGGTTTCCAAACAACTACAGGTCCAACAACCGTTGACTGGAGGAAGGGCTGAGGGAAAGAACCAGGTACAATCTTTGGTATTTATCATTTTATCTTTAGCTCCTCTTCCAAAGGGTGCTGACACTTGCCTTGAGCAGCTTCCCTGTATTTTAAGCTTTCTTGATCCCTTTTAACAGTGGATCAAGCATTTTTCTGGCATACATTGGTATTTCTGCTCAATTGCTGGGAAAGAACTTGAACTTTAACAAGATCCCTACAAAATCACTGATTGCAATAGACATAATACTATGGCTCTTACCTTGATCCCTTCAGGGAAGAGGTTTTATTTACCATGAATAAAGATGAAGACCGACAAGCAGACTTCAAATTAAAGCAAAAGCTAGAAAATCTTGGATTACTTGTGGAAGCAGCATTTAACAGCTTAACATACTCTTTATATAGGTATTATACTGCGCATTTTACCCCTTAATGAAAGCAAACTTGTCATGAACAAAATCATCAAGACCACTCACTGACAGGCAAGAATTTAAATAAAATTTGCTCTTAAGAGATCAATTTGTACTAATTTCCATCTCTTAGATGCTTATGCCTTTGCCAGTGCTGGTGAATGGAATCTCAGCCACTCCAGAAAACACAGTTGTATGCTGTAATGTGCATACGCTTAGGGAATTTACTTAAAATGCTCACTTTACTTACTGTAACAGCATGAACTCTACCACCCACTATTTGTATGACAATATTTTACAAGGATACTGCAAATCTTGAAAGCATGGGGACAAATTAGGCACACAGGAGCTGTCAAATATTTACCTTGCCCAAGAATGTTAGATTTATTAGATGAATGCCAAAGATGATAAACGCAGTTCAACTTCAGTGAAGGAGTTGGCAGAACGAGACAAGAAGCATCACTGCAGAGATGCTTGCTTCAAAATCATGTGTTGCAAAACATTGGATGTGCCTCCTCTTTCCCTCACCACTTGCCTTTCCTCTCCTCTGCTAGTCAGCAACTGGGCCACAAGGCAGTCCTGTCAGCTGCTTAAGCAAGATCAGACCATGCCAAACATCTCACTTGGGAAACTTTATTTTTTCTCTATTCTCCCACAAGGTCAGTTTCAGTTTATCTAGTGAATATGAAAGTAAGCAGCTTGCCCCTCTCTCCACACATTCCTGCCATTCATTTAGAAGAAAAATCTTGGGTGGATGTTATACTTTGCCTAACATCTGGGCTGGTAGTGGCATGCAAAAGGTGGTGAGAAAACACTCATGGAGCTGTTCTAGCGGGAACAACCCATTTTTCAACTTCTGGCCAGTTTAGTTTTCAGCTCTTGATTAGGGCTTGAGGTTTGGTTGCAGCCATACTCACAGCACTGATGGAAGTACTAGGGTGGACTGGAACCTAAGAAAGTGGGTGTGTGTATAAACACATCCTGACACCAATGAAGTAGAAACCTTCAGTAGGTTTACTGCAACTGAAGAAAAAAACTCTCCCTGTTACCTTGTCAAAGACAACAGATGGACTTTCTGGGCAAAATTGTCATCTCTGTTCATTCTTCTTTCATGAGAATGAACACCTGCCTTTGTATAAGATTACTATTTTCAGGTTACCTCATTTAGTTACAATAATGTTAACACATTCAGTTTTGCTCAGGTTGTGCAAAATAGATATATTTGGAACATTTTCCTTTATATGCTTTTTTTTGTTTCCGTTCCCCATCTACATCATTTACTTGTTCTTTTCCTTCTGGTCCTATATATACTTCAAAGACATATTTTCAAAGAACAATTTCTCTCAGCATAGCTTGTCCTGGAGCTGTAAAAGTTTTGCTCACATACACTTCCCTCAGGAGAGATAACTTCTTTGCATAATGCTCCTTTAGGCAAAATCTGTAATCATGCAAACAGGTAGAACATTCCCACATGGGGCAGCTCAAGCAGGAAGCATACACTTCTGGCAAAGCAGAGTCAGGGTAGCACCACAAATATTTACACCCCAGATAAAATCTATGTCCTGCAGATTGGACCACTATAAACTTGTGTTATCCAATACATTTTTCAAGGCAATCAGCTAAAGAATTCACATATGGATGGATGGCCTGATTCACGCAAAGGTATGGAAAACCTGGCAAGTGTAATGAATCAGCTCAATTGACCACATTTCTTTCCTAGAACCATTCCAGCCTTAGAACAGGATCTTCTTGGCTTTGCAGCCAAGAAGAGCTTTCTACAGTCATTCAGTTTCTGGATATTTCTGATGATGCACTGGCAACCAATGCCACTGCAGAACCGGGACTGAACTTTCCCAGTGTCTTCTGTAAAGAATAATATAGCTTATGTTTTACAAAGATGTTGGCTGTAAAAAGTGCAAGAGGACTTGAGGAATCTGCTCACCACCCCTGATACCAGCTGTACTCTATGTTTTTGTGTTTCTGCTCATTACAATGGAAATGGTACTGTGATCCTTTTCTCTTCTCTGAGTACCCTGAAGAGAAAAATGGCCAGTAGCTGATGATTTTTGGGTGTAAACTGATGCAGAGGATGCCAAGGCCAAAGTTGTTAGCTGGCAACTTCAAGGTTGAAAAACAAAACAAAACAAACAAAGAAAGAAAAAAAACCCAAAACCAAAACAGAAACCTCAAGCACTAAAAGCCATGCTTCTTAAAAACCATGGCAGGTCCACTCATTGTCTGGAAATTTCCAGATCCATTTTTAAGGAAACACTGTCTGTGTACAAACAAGAGTTGCAATGTTTCACAAAGTGGTAAGTTCCCAGCAACTGTAATTTGATACGATTCAGTTAACTAGTAACAAATTTAAGTCATGCCATTTTAAGGAAAACCAGCAAAGATAAACAAGACTTTTGTTTACAAAGTCATTGGCTTACTGACTGACAAGGAGAAATTTCCTACCTAAATGTAGATATGTTTGCATCTTGACATTATTTCATGACATTGTCATGTCAGCTTGATCAAATTGAGTGCTGCAGTAACAGTACACCAGAATATTGCCTAGCTGTCCAAAGGAATGGTTATTTTTAAATACGTCAATTTCACTACAAGAATTGAATCAAATATGGTTGAGGCTTGCCTCCTAAAAAATTATTAGGCAAGCAAGTTGTCTTGGTATTTAATTTTTACTTTTATCCTTGTTAAATCCCTTAATTAAATATAATATTAAATACAACACTAATTAAAGATTATTATGAAGGTTCAAGTAATATGTTTAAATGCTTTAAAGGAGGGAGAAAAACAAAACAAGAAAACAAGTTAGGCTTATAAACAGATTTCATATAAATTAAAAATTTAGCATTAAAAAAGTAACATCCTGAATGCACAAGGTATTTTTTCATGTTTGCTAGCACAAAAGTAACAGCAAAGGTTAAGAGCAGTGGAGATGGTATATTCTATACAAAACATTGCATTAACCAAATCATTTTCATTTAGCAAAGTGACCAGTTTATCTAAGACAACTGCTTAAACAACATCATTGCTATGACAAAGCAGGAGGATGCACTGCAGGAATGGAGCAGAAGTCCCATACGATGAAGAGACCCCTAACACACCTGCAGCCAGGCTGCCCTGGCACCAAAGCCAGGGGATCAGCAGCATGAAGGTCTCAAATGCACTTTTGCAGAAGCCTGGTCTAGAAGCCACGTGGAAGAGTGCAAAGCCCTCCCAGTGTAGGGAGCTGGCAGCAGCAGGGGCTGCTGCTGCAGTGGGCAGGGCAGAAGGAAGCTAAGGTGAAGGAGTGGCACTATCCTGCCTTCCCCAAGGAGTTCTGCTCAAAGCCCTGCTCCCTAGGTTCTGTAGGCTCAGAGTGTGTCTCAAAAATTAATTAGACACGAAATGAATGGGGCCTTCTAAAAACTGTTTCTTTATTAGTAATTGCACAGTTCCTACAGGCATAGCATTCAGAGGCTTCCTCTGTACAGACAAGTGAACAGCAGCAAGATCATCAGCAAGAAGAGCAGCAGGACAATGCCCTTATCTGTGCCTGTTGACACCAGTATTGTTCACACTGGTATTTTGTTCACTCACCTGCAATTAAGAAGTGAGGTGAGGAAGCTGATTTCACATACTCAAATTCAACAGTTCCATAGAAAAGGCTTACTTTGTCCAAGAACCAAAGGTTTATGGAGACAAAGCCAATGTATCATCTGAGAATGACACTAAAAATTATACTCAAGCTGCACAATCAATGCTAAAGTCAATGCTGAAAACTGATTTGCAACAGTTCCCTCTAAATCTGTAATGCATTTGCTTTTCTAAGCAGGGACAATTCTCAATTTTTGTTGCCAGACACAACAAGAAACTTGATGCCAATATCCTCACTTCTTTGAGAGTAAAGAATAATATCCCAAATGGGCAACTCAACCTGCTTATTCTGTAAAATACCACTGGCTGACACATTGATTTGAGAGTTATGTTACCATTCCCATTGCATGCTAGGAGAAGGAAGAAACCTATTATAGTGTGGGTGACAATCATGCAGTTGTACTCACCAACCTTTACAGTAAGAAAAAGACAACAATTTAGGCTGGTACCTTTGACAGAAATTGGTCAATGAATCTCCTTTTTGCATCCCCCCAAAACCTCAGATTCAGCTTTAATATGGCAAAGAACTGATGTGAAGCCCTATTTTACTGCACCCAGCTTTTCTACTTGGTTTTGCTAGACTTGGGTAAACTGCTTTTTGCCTTCTCTTGATCTCTCCAGGATGCAGCAGCCCTTGCCAAAAATAATTTTCCTTCATAATTCCCTTGCAGAGGTTTGCACTGTTTTAATGCTGTAGCATCACATATCCTTTTAATCCCTGCCCACACATTTTAACATTTCAAACACATGATTATTTATAATCAAAATGCCACCGGGGTTTAGTAAGGTAAAGTGGTTTAGTGGGGACTGAAACTGGGGAAGGGGGAGAGGGGAGGGTGAGTCATCATTTGGTGTTTTTAATCCTTCACTCCTCCTCTATTGGGCCTTGTCATTAGCAGTAGCATTTACTCACTTTGAGCAGGGCCAAGACAGCAAACAAGTTCTCTGAATTTGAAAGCCAAACAATTCCAACTCCTAATTCAGCCATGCACGCCTGCTCCAGGCTGTTCAATCCCTTGAGACCCCTTTTTGTAGCCGAGCCTTTTCCCTCCTTGAAGTGCCAAGTCATCGACAGCCTCTGGCTAGGGTTTTGTACATTCCCACCTGCTCCTGCAGGAGGGAGAACAGACTGGGATGGAGTGACGCCATCCTTAAGTTTTGTCTTGCATTCAGGGCTGGGCATTGCCACACCAAATGGAGCAAACAGGTTACAAAAACTGTTTGCACAGACAAAGCAAGGCACTTGACAATCACCACCACTCCAACTAAAACACCATTTGGAAACAAGTTGCACTGCACACTGAAGGGGAGACAGCAATTGTTCAAAATCTCCTCTCCCTTTCAGTCGTTGCTCAATAGACCAGCAAAAAATTTGTCCTCCAGCCCAATTATACCACTCTGCTGATGCTGTAACAAAAGGAGAGAGAGCCATGACAGAAATAACAAGATAACCTGCATCTCTAATGGAAGCAACAGCAGGAGGTAGAAGAATTAATTTCTGTCACAGACCATTTTTCTTTCCACTTCAAGCACCCTCTCCCTCTCTAAAAACTCCTTCTATACATGTCTCCTGCAAAAAAGAAAAAACATCTTTGAAGAATGATCCTCCCAAGACTACCTGTACCTCATACTTTTTTCAGTTCCACTGAGAAACAACTCTGCCTCAAGGTATGAGAGCTGGGCAGTGCAGGGACCTGAGCCCAGCCTGGGAATTGACAACATGTGGGTTCCAGCTTTAGGCTTTTTAGGGCTGCTTAAGTTTTGAAAAAGTCTTTTAAGTGTGGATGCCTCAGGTTCAGCATCCATACATCCCCATGTTTCTGCACCAAAATTCTTGCACTCAGTTTCAAAAGAGTGAGTACTCTGGAGTTCTAAGCATAATTTAGGACAACTAAGAATATGAAGAACCTTTGAGAATTAGACTTCTCATTTCAGTAAATTAACTAGGCAGCAACTGTGAAAATGCTGATGTTAGACAGTATTTAGCTTCCTGGGCTATAAATGGATATAATTTTTACTTACCTGACAGGTGTGTCATGAGAATTAGCTAATATTGACACTTTGATCTTTAAAATGCTTTGCCAAGTATTAATTAAGGAAGGAACATTTTGCATTTAAAATACCAAGTATTTTGAAGTTGAATTTGTCTCCATCCCTCTCCTAAAATGGAAAAGAATCTACTGTTTGTTTTCCTACATATTCCCCAGGAGATAATTTCAGAGAAACATGAGAAAGAAGACTGACATGTGGGTCTGTGCTTCAAGGAGGAAGAATGAATGCCTCTAAATAAATGACTGTGTTTTGTTGCAAGAATCTTCTCTCCTGTGGGTCTTCCAGCCAAACCTGTAGACTTAGTCAGGTGTTAACTGGATTAGGGAGAAAGGTCACTCATACCCTCCAATAAACCACATTTTTATAACTAACCTACAATGTTTTTTACCAGACAAGTCTCAAAGTGAAGTATGAGAAGTACATAACATCTTAGATATTCAAGTCTGCAACTACTGTTAAAGTGTGGCCTCATTTCTCTATAGAGGGAAAGGTGCCAACATATGGGCAAAACTCTATTACAGTTTATCTGCAGCTAGTGATATGAAATATGTACAAAGCTGTGCAAAGCTTTTGTTAGATGGGTCACCCTGTAGGCTTCTGCTAGAGAAAAGTGGAGAGCCAAGGTTTGCCTGTGGAGCCAGCTCTCTCCCAGTGACTCCATGCTCGACAAGGGCAGGATGAGGGCAGGACTTCCACCATGGGCACTCTCATTGCAAGGATCTAGCAGCAAAGGCATGACATTTGGCCTTTACATGACCCAGTGAATATAAACTCAGGTTAGAGGGAAATAAAAGATTGTATTTGATAGCATGTGAGGAAACAACAACAATAAATAAGTGTGCTCTACACACCCTGGAGAGATCATTATGCAGGGCTTTCCTGTGGTTGTTACTGCTGGTGGTTACAGCCTGACCTGGTGTCACAGGCTACTCATGCTGGTAGTGCACAGATGTAATTTCTCCTGGAGCTGAAGGATTCTCCTTAAAGTTAGCCAGGCAACACAGGGAATTCCCGAGATGGAGGGAAAGAAAAAAGACAGGATGTAGGTACTGGAAGAGATGCCAGAAACCACATGCATGAAGACAGATGCAACCCATGTGTAGTGCCCTTGCCTGCCTTTTAGGGCTTCAGTGTGACAGGGCAGAAATTCTGTGGGAACATTTTGCAATGTCATGTCCTTGCCCACAGCCCAAAGCATGCAGAAAATACGGAACAATTTTTACCTGTTTTGGTGACTTAAATCTTATGGATCTAAAGAAGTGTCTTAGAGGTGATTCTTAGAGGGACTTAAGTCTGCTTGATTGTCATGCATAGAATTAAATCTCCTTATGTGACTCCTTCATGATAGTCTCTATAATGGGAGACTTCTTCCTCCTTTTCCCTGCCTCATTTCATGCACAGCATAGACATGACTTAACGAACTACTAACTCCTAAATATTTATTTTTCTCCTTATTATCAAGTGTGCCTCTATGCTTTATTTACCACATCCAAATATTGCTGAGAATTATTTGTAGCATTTACAATATAGGAGCCAAGCTCTTAGAAACAATAATTAATTTTACAATAGTCACCTGGATCCTGAAACTAAGATGGACATTTTTGAGATGGGCACTGGTTTTGAGAAAATATTTTATAATTCTAGAAGTCTAAAAAGCATCTCTGTAGACTTTCCAGGAAGAACCTGCCCACCAGCTAGCAGAGCTTAGTGACAGCACATGACGTGATGGGGTCCTCACCCTTCACAAGGGTGTTTGAATCAGGCTATTTATGATGCCAGTGCACACATTTTACATAAGGAATACTGCTGAGAACAGTGAAAAAACACTCAGTGCTACATTAAGAACTCGTTCCTGGGATCGCAGATTACAAAATGTGCAGCAAGAACCTAATTTTGGTATCTAATCAGGGCTGAGTGTTCTTCCCCTCATCCTGTGCACTCTTGCCTGTGCTCTACTTGATGGTGCCTGCTCCTGATTCCCTAAGGTACACGCTCTCCTTCCTCCTCCTTGCAGTCCCTGCCTCAAGATGATTTTGATGTATCATCAGCATAATTCAACACATTTGGCTTTTCATCATCTCCACCAGTCCATTTTATGTTTTTCCTGGCCTCTCCTTATTTTTGAGTGGAACAAAACCCTCACTCTCTCCATTTCTTTTCTCTCCTTTGGGAGGTAAAGAAACACAGCAAGCCAACACTTCACTGGGTTTATCCTGCATTCCAGCTTGGTCTTTCATCTATTTGAAAGGTCAGTCCAAAATTTCATTGGATGAGAATGAGGAAGAGCAAGTTTATTCCACCTTCTGGCTTTATGGGTAATCAAAGCCAAAATTTTACCAGTTATTCTGACAAACAATTACAATGTATTCAAGCTCAAGTTTCAAATTTAATTTTCAATTTTGACTAAACCAAAATTTTTAATAAATATTTCCAGATGTGCTACCCATCAAAATGGATGATTATAAGAGCAAGTGATGGATTTCAGAGATTCAGGGCTCTACCTCCAGTTTGTGAGTGGCTGCAGGTAAAGCCACTGCTCCTCTTGGTTCCCATGGTGTCCTCTGATCCCTCCCTTCAGCTCTGCTGTCTTTGTAAATGAGAATAACTCTACAGCCACTTTTGAGATACAAAACCAAAAGTGTATATGAAAAGGTATTTTCTGCTCTCCACAAAAACTTGTTGATTTGGTATTACTGCAAAAAGCTCAGCCAATGTGAGGCCAATTAATTTTTGAAAATGACTGATGTTTAGAAGGATAAATCTCTAATTTTAATGTCTGATACCTGTAAGAGCCAGATCAAAAATAAGGTTTACATTTAGGAGCTCAGACTACATTTGCACAAAATCAAAATATCAGAAAAATAACATCTACTAGAGATGATATTTATGTTACATGAAGGACAAAATGCTAGCATCCATCTCTGCAGCAGGATGTGTTTAGTCCTCTGCCAGTTTCGGGATCAGCTAATAATCACATTGCCAATATTATACTGCTCAGCTTCCTAAAATGCAGCTCTACTCCATGTCTTTTAGTTGTTTCCACAGACATACATGAAATGACATTTTAACTGGACAGATATCTTTTATAGCTCAACTGACACTCAAATTGTGCTCTTCTGCTAAACTGGCCCTTAAAAACTACAAAGAAAAAAACAACAATATTCTGCTTATTTCACAAAAAAATTGTAACTAAAGATAACCCTTCCCGAATTTCCCAGAAGTAACAGTTGAAGATGGAGTGGTGAGAAAAATGTGAAAGCAACTGACAAAAAACTTCTATGTGTACAAACTTGTCATACACATGGGATAGTTCAGGAAGTGTCACTGGCCTGAACAGGGTCATTTGAAATGTATTTTTAGGATCTTGAGGCAACTAAAGTTGTCTTAGTAAATTACTTCAAACTGCATTGTTTTGCTCAATACACATTTAAAGGACTTGATTTTATATTTTATAAGCCTACATACATTTCAGACTGGGCTAGATACTAGTAATGGAAGGAATCAATGCACTGCCTAATCTGTAAATCTTCAACTTAGGTACAATGTTGTCAAATCTGACCATCTTCATTTCAAGCAATCTTATCTCAGTAGCCAACTCTACATAAACCAGACAGCACTTTGCAATGCTATATGCAGCTCCTGCAGTTTTCAGTGCTACTGGTCAGCCAGCAGTTATTGAAGACAAGTTAGTAAAACCTGAAAGGCTAGAATTACAACTGTCCCAGCTTGTTAGACATTTAAGACATAATCACTGTACTCTTTAACATCTAAGTCATTAATTCTATACGTTATTCAGCATTTGGAAAGGCTTAGTTGCCTGCTTCCAAGCTCTGGGAAAAGGAAGGTGAGATCGTGGGAAAAATGTAATATGAAAAAAACACTGGAACAAATCTGTGGTAGCTGGGAGTTCATGAGTATTGCTGCCCTGCACATCAGAGCCACTCAAAGTCTCTTGGGGAATGACTTGCAGAGACACAGCTTTGCCTCATACACAAATACATACATACAAATACACATGTGCAGGCACACAGTTAGGGGGTTCACATTATTATGAAATACAGCTAAGAAAGGCAATTACTTTAGGAAAAATAATGGTGTATTCCCCAGCAGAGTAGCAGTTTCAAGAGGTTCTAGAAAATGAACCAAAGCTCTTATTGTTAGAGAACTATTGACTCCAGGTTTGAAAAAGTGACCTCAAGTGAGCAATGATGCACTTAGCCTGGAACTTGCAGCTGCTGTATTTCACTCTAAATTGAATTGCCAATCCACGGTGCAATCTTTTTCTACTATAATCTCACATCTTCAGGGCAAGTATACCAAAAATTACTATATATGGGCTGCATTATTCCAAGTTAGACCAAATTCCTCTGGAAATGGAAAATATGTCTGCATTACTGAATTTAAGAATCCCTGTGGGTATTTATATGGGAGTAGTGTTTTTTTATCTTTTTAAGGGCACTTAGTGACAACTTCATGTCATTTTTCTTGCAAATAGTTTTTAAGCATGCAAGTGACTAATGGCACATGGCCCCAATAAAAGAATTTAGATATATATTAGCCTAGACCCATATAATTGATATGGTATACACATACACACACACATGCACAGTGATCAGATCCTGCATTCTCACCATAATAAAAGTGGCTGCCAATTTAGCTTGATTTATAGTATCACCAGTGTCAATGGTTTGCAAACATAAATAATTGACACATGCTCTGAAATACTTACATTCACTTTTCCACTTAGTCTTCTTCACTATAATCAAGTTATTTTCCAGGACAGTTTAATCTTCTTACTAAATAAAAGAAGGCAACAATTAAAAGTATATTCATATGCATTAAGCTATGTTCAATCACATTAAATTTATGAACTTTAAAATATGATTTAAGATCATCTGCAGTGTAATATAACTTGTAATTTGTTTATATACAGTCAGTTTTATTACATTTTAAACACAACTTTATCACACTATAACTTTCCATCCTGAAGCTAAATGGGGCAATGTTCTTTATTTCAATAGCTGCTAGGATAGTAAATCAGATGGACAGTTGCTCACAGATGTACAACTAATTGCTGAAGAACTGAGAGCTAAACTGATGTATTACCCAAAAGAATGCCTAGCATTACAGATGGGTTATTGTATGGCTTGGTACTCCTCTAGCCAGAGCTTGAACATGCTCTGAGCAGTGGCAGTACTTGGCACCTCCCCTGACCAAACATTTAAGAATGGAAGAGGAGCAATGTCTGTCCCTTTAGGGAAGGATAAAATACCATCAGATATTTTTTAACACCACTGTATATGCCAAAAAGTGGTAAAAAGGGTTCATGTAGATTGTTCAACATAAATGTGAAGATGACAACTGTCCTCAAAAAAATATCCCAGGCAATAGACATAGTGAGTGCTGTATGCCTCAACCTGTTCCTTACACAGAGCTATTCTCAGCTGCTTTTAGCAAAGCAAGCAATGCACAATCAAACAGTTTGCAGCACAAGCCAACACATGTACTAAAAGACCTCCACATGGCAGTTCCCAGGTAAGAGAGCCCAAACACCTGGCAAAATCCACCACCTTTTCCCCAAAGCCATCTCATCTCCACTGAACAGGACTTTTTAACTCACATAACACTGGCTTTCAGGGAAGTAAGACACAAACATCAGCAGGACTTTTACTTTCCCTTCATGTTTCTTGAGGATGCCCAGTCCTAAACCAAACTTATTTTGCTAATGTTCCATGGAATTTAATTTCCTGTGTTCATACCTTATATGCAGTTGCTTTGGGAAGATGTTCTTTAAGACTATGCACTTTCATCTCTTTGCAGGGAAAAGCTGTATGAGGGAACAACCCTCACTGGGTACAGGATGAACATGTATACTCAGCAAAATTGTGAGATGAGGCATTTGGGAGAAGAGCTGGGTGAGATATTTAGAGCACAGCTGCATGATACAGCCTAACTGGAGAATGTAGGATTGGACTGAGGAAGGTCATAGGAGGGAAGTGTAAGAAAAGCAGCCAAGCCAAGAGACAGACAAAAAAGTTAGACTGTAGGACCAAGGTAAAGGGTGGATTTCTTTCTGTGTCTTACCAACAACAGGAAAAACAGATCTGGTGCAGCTTAAACATGTAAAGGAAAAGAAAATTCAGAAGTAAAAGGAAGTACAAAGGAATGCAAACCATTATCATCCTGTTGACAGCCAAGAAGGAAGGAGGTGGAGGTAGTCAGCAAGGAAACAAGACTTGATCCTGCTGAGAAGTTTGCTTTATATATCCATGTTTTCTCCTTCCTTACGAGCATTTCTGCAAGCACTGCTGAACAGTAATTTAGGCACGTCTTGCACAGTTGGCTCCCCATCCAGCCTTGTAAATGCCAGAACTGAGGGGCATGGAAATTAGTATTTGGCTGAGCCTGGAAAAGTAATCAAATGCTATCAACCCTAACTGTTATGTCCAGCCAGCTATACCCCCAATATTAAAGGTATTATTAAAGGTATATCCTTTGCTAAAAATATTAGAAATGTATTTATTTCTGATGTTTCTGAGAAATCTGGTTCCGCCATAACCCAGGACCTGGCAGAGAGTCATCTAACTACTTATGTGGCAGTTCTCACATGGATACACCAGGCACTTCAGTCTGTAGTTCAACTGTGCCAGAGAATGATGCTACCAAATTGTATTCAATTTTCTGTGTTATAAAATTGGAAGCCGTTTTCATAAGAGGCTTGGGACACAAGCCAGAAATCTCGCTCACGGTCTCCCTATGTATTCAGACTGAGTCATCAGATTTTCCAGGTTTCTCCACTCAAATGGCACACTGCTTTGGATGGACACAGGTGGTACCATCTGCCACAAGGCTTCTTTGGTTTGTTTGGTTTTGTTTCTTCATTCTGCCTCCTGCTCATAGCACAGCAGCTCTTTTTCAGCATCTTACACTGGATCTGGTTTTTCATGGTATGGGTTTGGCCAGCAGGCCAGTCAAAATGGACTGCTTGAACTAAAGGAACTTCAATACATCTTGCAGGTCCTCTAACAGCTGGAGGCACTTCCAAAGTGACCTGAAGCAAAAAGTACTTCAGCAACATAAAGAAATTGTTCTTTAAAGATGACAGAAACCATGAGCACAACAGAGCAAGTGGGTAGAGGGATGGTCACATAATCTAACTTCAGTCTAACAAGGCTAATCTTCCTGTTTCTTCTCTCTCCACTAGTTTGGCAGAAAGAGTCTTGCCATGTGGATTAGGAATCAATCTTCCCTGAACTTCTTTTTGGAGAGGACTCCCTCTCCCCTCCATAACCCACAGAGCACAGCAAGAGATTACTTTTAGCTCTTATCCTGTCTCAATCTGAACTAGCTTAATTGCTCCCACCTTTCACATGACAAAATTTCTGCCTTTCAAATCACAATACACCTTAGGGGAAAAGGATGAAGACCACCTTGTATGGTCAATGACCCAGCAGAAACAGGACAACCATGAACAACCTCCCCATCCTGCAAATGCCCTCTCCCTCCTGAGGCAACTGCACCTCTGTGTTCAGGGTCAAGGTCTCAAATGCCATTATTTCAAATAGATGAGAAGCTCAGGCTGATCGGTTGTGTCCAAGTGCAAAATTTTGCAAGCAGGTAACATGCTGGCCTGGCACTGCAACTGCCAGGGAGATAATGTCTTCTGAAAGCAGCAAGGAACAAAGTGTGACACTTGTTCTGCAGTGCCTAAAGCTGATGCTGCTCTAAGTATGGGTAAGAGCATACTGAGTTCCTCTTTTTTTTTTTAATTTTTTTTTTTAATGTTTGCTTCTAGAGCTAAAAACAGATCATAAACCACATTTCTTTGAGGAAGGATCTTGTTTGTTTGTTAAAAAGGGCAAGCACTGGGTCAGGGATGGAAAGCTGTGCTATCCGGTTCCCAGACACAAACCTTATTCCCCTGAGCCCTCAGCTATATGTAACATATGGAGCAGATACTTTTCATATAGACTTTTACATGCCCATGGAACTTCTATCCAGCTGTTGAGCTAACAAGCACAGCACCCTTGATAGGATGGAGCACATAAGATAAACTACACACTGCCTTTTGAGCTTGATTTTGAGAATGGATCTTCACATTTCAGTGAAGACATTACAACACTGAGATCATGCCCACATGCAAACAGGATATAGAATTTAATATTAAAAACTTTAGGGTGATAGCAGATGTCAACCTAATACTCTAAACATTGCAGTATTTAGATCTCTAATTAACTCAGAATCACACAATATCTGGCCAATGCATTATCTTCCCTCACCTTCAATGTCTCTAGGTCATCTCTATTCTGCCCTCTCCACCTCCATGACCACAGGCACCAGATTTCACTTCTAGAATGAGCTCCTGAGCTTTATTATTGGCTTCCTTTCTGCTCTGCTTGGCTCACCACTATTCTCTTGGCTGGCTCTAGACAGCACTTTATCAGAGTGTAAGGACACTGACTTTTTTTTTCTGAAGCCTCTCCCTTTCTTTTGAGAGCAAATGGAGCCAAGGCATGACACACCCCCTCCTTGCAAGGGATCTATTTGTGCAACCTGGTGCTCTCCCAGCAATGCAAGATGGTCCCCATGTCATGAGCATCACCCAGCACAGGGCACAGAGACAGACCAGCATTACACAGCAGAAGAGTGTTTACTCTCAGTTTTCAAGGAATTCAACATAATCCTGGCATAGCCAAGTTTTTAAGTTACCCAGTGTCCTGGTTTCATCCAGGACAGAGCAGTAGCTGTGAAGGGACAGAGCTTGGAGCTGTGTGGGTATGTCTAGGTTGTTATTCTATACCATCCACATAATCACTGGTGGGGGAGGCGGGGAGGGGTGTGGAGAGCTGGAAATAAGGGACTCATTCTAGGAAGAAAAGTGTGGCTTCAGGTCACATAAAAGAGTGGCACATTGGCCATTGTTAATTTTCTCAGGGTTGCACCACCTCAGGTTGGCTGGTGAGCACTTATTTCCATGTAAATCACCCTCTATTTGTATACTTTTGCTATTAATACTGCTGCTCTAACTGTTCATTTTTGTATCTCATTGCTGTTTCCAGTAAATTATTTCTTATCTCAACCAGTGATTTCCCCCCTTTTATGTCTCCAATTCTCAACTCCACCCCTGGAGCAGGAAGGGGAAAGAAAGCAGGGTGAGCAAGTGAGTGGTTGGATTGGGAAGAGTCTTGGGAATATGGGGGGCACTTATCTGAGGAATGCTGTTCCATTTATAAACCATGACACCCAGAATTAAAAATTAACCAAAGATCACAAGTTCAGTTTTCCCTTCACTTTCCTACTCCTTTGAAGTCCTAAACCACTATTTCTGTTTCCCTCTGTTCTCAATTCCCATATAGACCTCTTTTTCTTTAATCCTTTGGCCTCTGTGGGACAGGGAAGTGAAGAGGCAAAGAAACATATGGGAAAATGAAGCAGACTGCCATCTGTGTTTGGGCTGACCCTACAAACCAATATAAACACAGACCAGTTAGACTAGCTCACATTCACCAGCAGTTTTCAAAGTACTGAAGTAGCCCAATCATCTCAAAATACCACTAAGCATTTCACTGACAAGAATTTTTAGGAATCCTGTGTTATTCTGGTGTTATGCAGACTTACAGGCTCAGTGCTTGCCATGAAATATCCTACAGCTGCTGCTTTGGTTCCAAACAGCCCCAGCAACACCAGCCATCCCCTCTTCTCAACACTTGTTAACTACTAACTGAAGAACACAAAAATTCACCAAAATTGTTCTACAACCATCACTGTTCAATCAAGGTAAATGGTGCAAGATCCAAGAACACTGCTCCAGAGCCTCACACCTCAAAAAAGAAAATCAGAATCTGTTATATTACATTCTCCCTTTCATCTTCATGTCACTGAAGGCATTCCACAGGCAGTTTTACTTCTGACAGCACGATTTTCAATCAGCCTGCTCTTGCCCGGATTTGAAATAGGACACTACGTGAAATTGGATCCTGGTAGCCTCAAACATGCCCAGGCTTGCAGAGGAGCTTAAACAAAAAGAAAGAGAAGGGTTTTTTTTCTAAACACAGGGTGCTAGTAAAACTGATTTTAAAGTGCCACTTCATTTCTCTCAACTGGAAGTAATATATTACCTCAATAAAGTCTTTTATACTAAGTTCTTGAAATTCTTTATTTACACAATGCCATTGGTGCTCACCTCACCTTAGAAATACACATTTTAATAGTCAACCAAAGTGATACAAACCACCAAAGTAAATAGGACTACTTTAAAATTGGCTTCACTACCTTTTCCCATATATCTGCCAAGCTAGGGCCCAGTCCTGCAGTCTCTTTCATCATGTACTCAGCACTCACTCAGGAATTTGAAGGTTTACTCCTTGGATTACAGAATGCAGCCTGCCTTATTGGAGAAAGAAGCAGGCATGACAGTGTGAGTGTGAAAAATGAGAGGAAAAAATGCAAAGTGTAGGAAGGTAAAAAGAAGCAAAGACTGTTAAATGGAGAATGAGGAATAATAACTGGATAAGATGGAATTAGAGACATAAGGAGAGAGCAGCAAATAATGGTGTGGAAAACAAGAGGAAAGACATAACAGAATGAAAAGTTTATCCTGAGTACTGCAGGGCTTTAAATGCATTTGTATGACATTGAACAGAGAAGAAAGCACAGGAAGAAGTGGAAAGATGTGAATTTTATTTTTAATTTTATTTAAAAAGTAAAAATCACCCAAAGTTCACTCCTTTGTCATCCTGAACTGAGATGTCCATTCCTCTGAAGTGGGGTATGAAAGGATGTAAGGACTACTGGTATGATGATCCAGGCAAGCCTCACCTGAGACCAGCTGGATGGATCAGTGAAGTTTCCAGTGTCTTCTTTTATAGTGACTGATTTTTCCCATGATAGCCCATTGCACTGCAAATTTCATTCTTTTGTTTGTTTCTAAAAGTGGAAAAAGGAACCAGTACAAAGCCTGGTTGGAAGCTTGAGTGAAATTTCATCTTTCCCACTGAGAAATGTATAAAAATCACAACCTTCTCATTAATACAACAGTGGCCTGGCTGTGCCTTTTGCTGAACAGATCAGAAAGCATCACAGCAATCCAAACTTGTAACAGCAGGAATGTCTCATTTGTCCATCAAATACAATGAATAAGGTGAATCACAGCCTAATTGCAAGCAATATAAGAACACTTTCCTCCTTTAAATCACACAGAAGGGCCCTTCTCATCTTCAGCACCTCTCAGAGAATCAGCCTGATTCGCTCCACACTCTCCCTTGCTTTCTCTGTGACCTGTCTTCCTAATCTGGAATTCTTCAGAGCTGGGAACTGGACCCCCTGCCTTGTTTCCCATCATCTGCACTGATTTGTGTCAGCAAGACAGGCCAGCTGGCTGCCTGCACACCCAAAGAGCCCATACACCCTGATACTGCTCAGTTAGGAGAAAAACAAAAAAATCCCCCAAATACCCCTTGCCCCAACCCAAAAAAGCACAACAGTCCAGCGCGGCTTCGCCTGCCGGGTTAAGCCTTGGTCTCTCCTGGTGAGCCCACTCTACCGGCGGCTGCTGGGCAGGACACTGCCCTGCCTGCGGCTGCTCTCCTGGGGCTCAGCCCCTCCTCTGCAAATGCTTCAAAGGTATTTCCAGGCTGGGGAAGGTACAGGCTACTGTTTCTAGCTCACTAGGAGAGATACATATGTTGACACTTTTTTAAAAAAGAAACCATTCCAAACAGCGATAGGAGCTGGCTCGGCCGATACTGTCCTATCCGGCAGAGCGAGTCACAGCAGGCTCCGTAATCACCGGCTCTGCAAACACCGATTTCCCCCCACCCCCACCACGGGACCTCAACTTGCCCCTGCTCCCGAGCAGAGAACGCGCATATCGGAAAGTACTGACAGGGAATGGCTGGGCAAAACCAGCTTTTTAAATGTTCTCATTTGTTTGGGGATTTTTTAAAATTTGTTTTGGGGTTTTTTTGTTTCTTTTTTTAGGTGTGGTTTTTGTTGGTGTTCCCCCCCTCCCCAAATCATCTGTCTTTCACACTTACATGGGCCATGAGCTACGGGAATAAGCGCTTGTTCCGTTCAAGCACTTTTTTTTTCCGCCAGCAGAGCAAACCGCGTTTGGATGCACACGAAGGGAAAGGCAATATTTATAAAGGAAGTTCCCACACTTCCTCTTCAAACAAATCACTTCTGGCTGGTTTTGCAATTACAGACCTACCGTGAAAAGGGGGTGGAGGAATACAAAAACATTGGGTATACTATTTCCTCTTAAAGTCACTTGCTCCTGAAAATCAAGCTTCCGGAGAGGAAGGAGTTAAGCACTCAGGACAAACTGTCAAGTTTTCAGTAACTAATTTACTCTTCCTGTAGGCCTGGAGGAAATCCACAGCTGCCACAAATATTCCTTGCTCATTTCAATACTACTCGTTGTGAAATGGATTTTAATGGCCAAGCAAAGCCATCCAAACCGCAGATGTAATTAAAGCCACTGAAACTGGCTCCGCAGAAGGCTGGGAAGAGCCCCGTGCCCCACCTGGGGGCAGATGCCGAGGTACAGCCGGGCAGGGTGGCAGCCATACCAGGACACCTCATCCTTGGCCCAGCACACGGCGCTGCTGCTGGCAGGATGGATCCTGCTCACCGGGAGGGCAGCAGGGCTCACAGCAGACCAGGAGCAGCAGGCGATGGCCAGGGAGCTGCAGCTGGGAGTGGCTGTGCCTGTGCTGCCAGCGATCTGTGCCTCTGCAGGGCAATGCTGCGTCCAGCTGCAAGCATTTGCTCTCATCCAGTTTTCACTCCATGCTCTGCTCCCTGGGTTATAAAGCTCTGCCACCCCAAACCCACTTCTTTGCAGTGCTAAAAACCTCTTCATCCACGGGCAAACTGTATTTGACAAGCTAATTTCCCTCCACACAGAGTGGCTAAAGTCTGCAACCCTAGCATAGGAAGTAAAGATTTTTCTGACAATTCACAATAAATCAGCTTCCTATTTGAATTGACATACCTTAATTTCTTCTGCAGAGAGTCAAACTACTAGTTTACCCAAAAGGTTGGTAGTCCCCTGGTATTGAAATCTGTATTAGATACATACCCAGCAAAGGAAAAAATAAAGTTTTCCCGAAACTCTTATCCAAAGCGTGGGAGGATGGAAAATAAGATCAGCATACCTTGCTGAAAATAGTTCTTGAGATAAAAGATATGATTGCTCTGGCACTAACCTCCCTCCTCCTTCCCTCCCCTCCCCTCCTCAGTCACAGTGAGGTGCAAATGCCTCAGGAAACTCCCTGCCCCTACTACACACTTTTTTCATGTTTAATCTTAGGTTAGAACACAATTGGATCTGGGCTTGATTAACCTTTCATGCAAAAAAATTCCCACACCTTTCAGTTACTAATTTCATTTGATAACAGCTGCAGAAAACTCGCTCCATATTTGTGAAGTTAAATCACTGCCAAATTCTGTTTTCTGGTGCCAGCTGCTCAGAATAAAACTAAAAAGCTTTCCAAAACAATTATATTTAAATAATTAATTAACACCACTTGGAATATTATTACTAAAATCAATTAGTTTATGCAAAGGTATCTACGAACCTGAAACATAGTAACAAGTGAAAGAGATTCTTTAGTTGGTGAATAATTAATACAGCTTTTCATTTGTTTCACCTCCTATGCCAAGTAAGACAAAAGGAAAGCCATTAATGCAAGTGGATCACAAAGGTAACAACAGAGATCATTACACATTTATGGCCCCTAAACTGTTTAAGTGAAAAGTTTGCAGGACCAAAAACACTTCTGCAGTATCAGATCCAGAACAAACTAAAATACAATTTTGACCATCTGGATGAAACAACAAAGAAAAGAAAAGCAGAGCTGCCTCCTCAGCTTGTTTGCTGCAGGTGAGCAGGAAGATCTGTCATCAGCTGTAAGAAGTTAGGTTCTCTGAAACCTCTGTCTTCAGGCCCACAAGATTCATCAAAGTGGCTTCCCACTTCTGGAAGCAAAGCACCATTGTTTGGCCAATTACCTCTGCATTTTTTACCATGAAGGCATGTGACTTTATACCCACATACATACTGTTTCCTTCCTCTCAGGAACCAAAAGAAGCATTTTTCTAGTCTGACATGCTCCAGGTTTCTTGGCAAAGCGCAACTCTTTTAAAAGAGTGGGTTTTGGTAAACAGTGTGCAGATTTCCTGGGGATTACCAGAACTACATACCTCTTGTTAAAATATGCTTCCGTGACATGGGATGATGTCAAAGGAAGAACAGCATAAATCATTATTTGCTGCAAAATGAAAAGCTTAGCATGTGTTAATTTACAGCGTTCCTTAACTTGATTATGCAGCTAAGAATGAGCAAGCAGTTGCCATTATGCCAGTGGTCTGACACTACCCCACTTTTCTCCTACTTAGCCATTAAATTTTTACACCATTAAAAAAAAAAAAAAAAAGTTGGATTTCTACATATTTGTTTTTATTTTCAAAATTACTCAGAGTATCTGTCCAGAGAAATGTTAGAGATTAAAAAAGTATCTCAGTGGGAGAACATTCATTGCTGTTTAAATGCTGAATTACAGCAGAGCACTAAGAAATGACGTTGGTGTTTGATCAGAGTTTCCTGTGTGCCCTGTTAACAGCTCCTCTGTGTGAGGCAACAATAGGGATATTTTCACACTGCGCAAACATTAACTTCGCAACATTCCAGCTCCAAACTGGAGGCTCACCTGCTTCCCTCAATACACAACATACCTTCTCCTTCCTTGTTACTTTACTCCTGCTGCCCTTTTTTCGTGCTTTTCCCCATAGCCTCCTTTATATCCCATCAGTTGAAAACAGAGCCAGCAACGTCAGGCTTGAAGTTCCTCCTGACATAAGCAGACTCAAAAATCTAGACAAAACAAGCTGTCCCACTTCTGCATTATCTGTGCACTGATTTCAGAATCTAAAACCCTTTTGCTCACGAATGAGAAATTATGTGGCTTTTTTAATGATAAACTTTCTCCAAACAAAGCTGTCACAACTGTGACACAAAGCCTGCCTTGCCTTGCCTGGGACTGTCTTGTACATGGAAAAAAATTCCACGAGGCTCATCTTCATCTGCCTCTTAGGGTACTGGAAATGAAAGATTTTCCATTCTATGAGTGACCTGCTTTCCTTGCAGCACCCCTCCCTACTGGGTCAAAACTTTTACACTCCTCCTGATTCCATGCCTGCAACCAATATGCACTGCCACCAACCCGTTAGCACATACCTTTCAAACAGATGGTTGTTTGGGGGTGAATTACACTTGGTTTCACAGCTAGCCCAATCCCAGGCACAGTGTCATCACCACACACAAGAGCCCACAGATCGGCTTCATTTGGCTCCATCTTTCCACTGATAAAGTACTTAATGGACAAGACTGTGGCTTAAACATTCCCCAGACCAGGAAGATTTTTAAGAAGCAGCACTAGCTCACTCCATTTAAAAGCAAAAATGGTCTTTTGGCTGGGAGATGCACTCTACTCTGCTGTGTTTGGGTCCCTCTGGCTACAGAGTTGCATGGAGGATGTGTGAACTGAAAGCGGTGTTAGAAAGGCAATGCTGTGGTCTTTCTGGCATGAAAACTATTTTGTACCCTGTGCTGAAAGAGCTCTTGACTTATTATGGTCTGGAACATACCTGTGTTAAGCCTACGGCCATAAACTGGCCAGTTTTGATTTCTGGGTCTCAGAAATAGCCAAGTAACTAGAAACAAATTGTTTTGCCTCTGCTTACAGAGTGTTATAGTGAAATGAAATCCTGTGTGAATATAATGATTTTCCCTTCTCTGTAAAGAGTTGCAGTTTTTCTCAGTATTTCCTCTCTGTAGAAATACTGGGATTAGGAGCCACTTGCACTGCAGGACCCGAACCCATGGCAAAGCTGTCTCTAATTGGCATGCCTATCTGCCCATCTCACCCAACAGAAGAAGCATTAATCCACATCTTCAAGAATTCAATAGTCATTTAAGCAGAAGGTCAGGTACCTAATGGGCTGTCAAGTTCAGGCTGTCTATCCCTCTGTCTTCCTGGCTGCCCAAGTTCCCAAGCCATGACTGAAGGTCCTCAGGAGCTGGGTACTTTGTTTTCCTGCCAGAGCACTCTGAAGGCTAGAGCACAGGTGACTGCTTTGCAAATTTAAGTTGGGATGACATATTCTGGCTTCATTGAAAGAGAGAGGGGGAAAAAAAGCAGCCAGGTACAGAGCAAGGCCTGAGAAGTATACTAAGGATGCTGTTTGTCCTGCATTACTGGCATACTTCAGCAGAATGTGAATATACATTCAGTAGTCTGCATTGTGCTTTTTGACCTGAACCTTATTATGACTGCTGCAGTTCTAGGATACCTCACAGCAAGGATAACTGTGTGTAAACACTGTGTGGCATTGAGTGGTATTAAATATTACATAGTATATATATATATATATACAGATAGATAGATAGATATAGATGATATAGATATAGATAATACACACTCCTCCGTTTAGTAGCACTAAAGGTAGAGAGCATGATTATACACATTTCCCAGGTCTTTTTCAGTGCCATGAGTTATGGAGTGAGCTTGAAGCCTACAATCTGGAATGCAGAAACATTGCTACAGCTCCCAGAAATTTCCAGGAGGTACACAAAGAGGAGGGAGCCCCTTCCAGATTTGCTGGGACACAGCCCACTGCACATACTTGCTTTTGAACAGCCTCGTAAAACCAAAACATTTTTTTCCAAACAGATCACAGGTCACGTAAGCTTCCCAAGGGATATATTGGTTACAGATGTTTTCGTGTAATAAAATATTCCACTCAACTGCAGTATTTCTAACTGATAATGCTAAAACTAAATTACCCTTGTCTAATGGTTATGTCCCCAATGTACTCCTTACCATGGTAAACACTGGCTCATTTGTTACCATTTAGCCACATAAAATAATTTTTTTTAATATGAACACGCCACAAAGATAATGTATTTCAAGTTTGCAAGAACTACTTGAACTTTTCAATAATATATACTTTAAATTCACTATTTTTGCATATTTCCAGAATAAATTATACCTCTAAGTTTCAGCATTATCATATAAATTTGCATTTAAAAGTTATCTAATTCTTTAAACATGAGTGAGCCTAATAATTTTCCAATATTTATTCTTGAACTTGGAATATTTAAGAAAAATCACTTGATTGTCTGAATGGTATAATACTAATAATGAAACATTCAATTTGATGTCCTACTGGCAGAGTTGTTAGGAAAGGTCATTGTGATGGTATCTCTAAAATGGTCAAGCAGGTAAAAATAAAAAAAAAGATTTAAAAAGGAAAAGGGGAGAAGGAGATAATTGTCTCTATTCAAAGTATGCTTACAATATAGCACTAACAAGGATGGCTATGAAGAAGGAAGAAAAAAAAATTTAAAAGGAAACTTAAGTAGTCTTTGACCATAAAAAAGAGCCTCCCTCAAACAAGAGAAGCTCATGCAGTTGGATGGGACTACATCTCTATGAAAACTACCACCTCAGCATTTTTATGTAAAAGATTAAATTCATTAGGCTTGAGATAGCTACTCATCATTGCTCTCCTCTTTGGATCATCAAGATCCTTGTGCTTGGATTTCAAATACAGACATTAAGAGCAAAGGAACAAAGTGACTTTTGATGTCCTATAACTGTTCTATGTTGCCACTTCACAGACAAAGTCAACCTAGTCTAATTACATTTCAGTCAGACTGGAAACAGCAGGTGCAGAGTGTCCTCCGTGGAGGGAAACATAAGCCACTTAGCACTACTGGTGTTATATCAAAAGTAGAACCTGTTTATTTTTAAGAAAATGTGTGAGTGAGTAAAAATTGGAAGTAGGCTGTCTACACTTGATTAAAGAAAAGGAATTCTTCTTCAAACTTCACAATGCCACAATCCAGGTATTCACTGCTTTAATACTAATGTTCCTTTCTAGCTAAATGCAGTCACCAACCTTGATAAGCAGTTTTTGCAGTTATTCAATTCAAATGCATGCTCGTGCTTGGTAAAGAAAAAAATCGCTTTGTATTATAGCAGTAGTCAGAAGCATTCTTTAATGATGTGCTATAGGGAGAAAATGTGGGAGCATTTCCCTCCACTCCCCCATCCCAACTGAAAGGATAATTCAATCTGCAGCAAATCACTTGAGAAAAATTTAATACAGATTGATGGAGATGCTTTCTAAACAAAACACAGCTGAACCTGACCTGAATACAGTGTTTGGAAGAGGAGGACTTTGTTTTGGTTCCAAGCAACATGCCAAGAAAACTTTACTCAGCTGACATTTTTACCATAGTCCTGCTTATCTGCCTATCACTCTCCTTCTCTTCATCATATTTGATTAACTGTGAATTTATTCTGAGGCTGATGCAGTAATTAAGATTGCTCCCATGTACAGGAGGCAACAATGGTTCTCTGATAGCTCCAGCATTTGGGAAGGAGGTTATGCAGCACATGAGATGCAAAACAACAGCCCTGTTCTGTGATAACATCCAGGATAGGAACAAAGTAGTGCTTTGTGACAAGTCATTTGCTTTCTGCAAAAAAGTACAATCTAGTTTTTCTAAGCAGATGCTCTCACACAGAAAACAGAAGCCTGATCTGATGATATTTGAATTTTTAAACCAATTTAGCAGTTTTTAGGGTGGTATGACTAAACAGCAGTAAGAGCAGGGATTTTTGTGCAGCAGTGACTTCAAAACACATGAGTCTTGGAAACTCAAGTACTCCTTTCCTCTTCCCTTGAAGAGCCTTTAGCATAGTAATCTGGCCTAATGGGAAAAGGACTAGCTTTCTGGAATCAAAATCACCTGGATGCAGAAGGGGACCTGGGCTGCCAGCACTACCCCCAGGAGCTGTGCTCCTGCTGAGCAGCAGAATGCTGCCCATCAAGCACTGGCTGTCACAGGACCTTCCATAAGCTCCCCTTTTCCCTTGTTATTTTTGCTGGCTGCCACAAAAAACCTCAGCTAGTTGACATTACACCCTGGGCAGTAAACCTCCATTTATTTGTAGTGCATGAATAATGTGAGTAGCAGGAAAAAGCACAAATAAAACAACCTAGAAGCTCATCTATGGGATGGGATGTGAGCAAAGCAAAACTCTTGAGAAGTTCTGCAACTCCTGACTGACTCATGAAAATAGAGCTTGCAGGGTGAAAAGTTATTATTTTAAATCCATTTTTTGGTATGTTTTGTGATATCTTTTTCTTGCCTTCGTTGTTAAGGACAGCACCCAGAATGCATTGCTAAGATGTTCAATAGTTTTATTTGTCTGTTTCTCATCTTCCTTCCTTCCCCGGCCCCTTTACTTATGCAGTCAATATCATATTCAAAACCACACACTAGCTCCCCTGAACTAAAATATTTTAGTTTTCAAATAAATGTCCAATTAACTCACCCTTTACTTTAAACTATTGCATGCAGCAAAATGCTCCAATTAAAAATGGAATGTCTATTAATTGAAGCCCAAAGATTCTGTTAAGGCAAGTTTCGTGAATCCTAAAAATAGAAATGCATTCATAATTTTTCCCTCACTTTAATTAGGCTTTTTTTTCCCTGGTTTGAATTTAAATATCCCTCTGCAGTATCTTCAACTGCATTGCAGTAGTAGGAACCCTGCACACAACACAAGAGCCAAAAGATGAAAGATTACTTGCCTTTTCCATTCTTTCTCTGAAAGAGAAGTGTGAAATGGAGGAATGCATCCCACAGAACTGAAGTGTTGCAGTTAAATAGAAGAAACTTCAGAAAATGAGACTCTCAGAACCAAATGAAACTTGTGGTTGATTTGTGTATAGACAGATACACAGTCCTTCTCTAATCTATAGTCTTAGGTGATGTGGAAGCAAACAGCACGGTGGCAGTCAAGGTGAAGGTGACATAACTAATGGTATAGCAGCCAGAATAAGGGCAGGTCAGTTCAAAGTAAGCTGAAAAATATGCTCTCTGTAGCTCTTTGAATGACATTACTTATAGCAGGCACAGAATGCAAGGTCATGCTTCTTCAGACACAGGTTAAACTTGCAGTGTGGTGAACTAATCAGGAAAGCAGTGACTTGAAGGATGACTTCAGGGCCATGGTAAGCCACAACTAAAACTCTGGCAGGGATGCAGTGGCTAAGATGATGAATGAGATCTTTCAATACCTGAGCTAGGGGAAGACACAAAGCAGAAAACATCATTGTAGCACTTAGAGGAGTGTTACTGGGAACAGACAAAGTTGAGGTTATCCAGGTCAGCTGGGCAGTAAGCAAAACAAGGCTAAGCAGCAGCCAGGGCCCTCTGCCTGCTTTGCCCTTGCCGGAGCCGAGCTTCCTCCTGCTACTGCTGGCAGGATTTTTCAATTGAAAAATGGAGCTTTGAGATAAAATTCAGGCAAAAAAATGAGGGAGAAGTGTTAGAAATGAATGCAATTAAGTCACTGGAACCTTCCACGTTTGCATGGAGTAAATTTGCCATCACCTAAAGTCATTAAAAATGAAAAAAAAGAGAAGGATGACTTTTTAAATTGGTATTATCTAGCTCAGGCAGAACTTTCAGGCTAAGTGGTGAATTTGTACAAGAATATAATACTACTGGCTGACCAAAGCAGAGGAACACTATGTTACAAAACCTATGAGCACATATTTATTTCTTGAGTGGGCCTACGAAATCCAGGTTTTTTCTTTATCTGCTTTAAATGGAGGCACCAATTTTGCTGAACCCAATCTGAACTTCCAACTTGAGCAGTCTGCTGTAGATGTGATACACTGCCAGTTTCTTTCTCTTCAGATACTTTGAAGAAGCAACTCAAATACCCAAGATTGAGTGCAAGTGAATGCAGTGAAACAGAAGGCAAGATGCACCTGTAAGCTTTCAGGCAGCTCCTCTAATCCTGGAGTCTGAAAGCACTGGCATACTTTCCAGGGGCATTTGCAAGCCACCTTGGATTGTTCCAGCATGTGGGATTAGATGGAGGGCAGGGATTTACCACCCAGAGCTCCTTAACCCTGGCCAACCCAGTTATGCTAAGCAGGACAGTATGGGAGGTATCTTACATTTAAGCACTTTTTGGCCACAAGGCAAATAGTTTCACTACGACTATGACACAGAAGATTTGAGCGAAGCAGGATAGCCTAGATATGTCCAGTTTAAGATAGTTAAATTTTATACCTTTGAAATCCACTGTAAGAGTACTATACACTTCAGTTTAATAAAGGAATTAACATTTATGCAATGGCAGCATTTCCTAGCAATCAGTGAGCATTAGGAATGAGGCAATTGTGTGGTCAGGAGACAGACTTAAAAAAGACACATTCCCTCCTCCAGTTCAGCCTCTCTGATCAATTGTTTACAAATCCATAGTCCTTTTTTCTCTCTACTACCATGAGAGGTATTTACCGTTTTTATGATCTCAGAATGGAAAAATATTAATCTGAAACAGCAGCAACTATTGCTTTTTCTTCTCAAATCTGTGTGGCATTAAGTATAATTACATAAATAACTGGAATGGCAGAAACAGACAATTACTGGCTTTGTACTGGTATTGGCAAAGATTATACTGTTTTTATTGTGTCTCTCAAATAATGGGTATCTTCCAAGTCTACTGTCAAGAATACCGCTTGCTGCTTTAATGCTGATATGAAAATAATATTGTAAAAACAGAAAGAGGGTCTTTCCACATACTTTCCACCAAGAAAGATTACATAAATAGGAGATTTAACCTGCTATTGACCTAAAACCTAGTTGCATAAATGTTTTAAAAATTATTATCCTTCCTGAGTAGATAAAAGTAATCTAGCAAAGTCAAGGATAACATAGGAAGTCCCTTAATGACAGCTGCATTCTCTGCAGCCTTTATTAGCATATGATTTTTCTACTGGCAAAGCAGATTCAAATGAACTATAAGAACACGTGTGTGATAGCTCTTCCTCTTTGTAAAAGACTGGAAAGAGACAGATACATATAAAGGAAGAGTGAAAACCTGCAAAGAGCTCTTACAAGAAGAGCCTCAACTACTTTTGCCTCATTTTTTCATTATGAACATTGCTATACTTTCTTTTCAAAACCGCTAATAAAAATTAGAAAGTTAAATATAGAGGTTGTGTCTACCCATACCTGAGCTACCATCATCCCAAAGTCAATAAGAATGAGTGCATTCAGCATTTGCTCCAGTTTGCTGAACAAATGCTCAGAACCAGCTAAGATAATTAATTTGGTATCATTCATCCAGCATGCACTGGAGATACAAAGCATTACAGGCTCTCCAGTGTCAGCAAAGAGGACGGTGTGCTTATCAAGCTTAAAAAAGCCTGTCTCAGGAAGGCAGACAGTGGCTTCACCTACTAAAAAGTCCCCTATTTTTAATCTCCTGTTCTAGCTGGCATTGTAAGAGACTGTTCCACTCCATGGTGTGTAATGAGAAGAGTCTCTCAAGCACCTCAACTTTCCTCCCCTGCAATCAAAGCAGTGATGCCAGATGCAAGTTTGGAAGTCCTCAGCATTTTGTCTGACAGCATAAATGTTATGTTTTTTCATGAACAGCAGTCATCTGGTCTGCTGCATGCTTTCACCACCTGCTCAAGTCAGGCACATAGAAGGGATGCTTGTGCTTCAGTGACCAAGCTGGCAAGTATCTAAAGCTTTAGCTGCTACAGGATCACCTAAACCATTGGGTTTGTGGCTGTTTTTTATAAACAGATCACAATTCTAGCATTCCTTTTCCTCACTTTAAGGAAACATCACCTTTTCTACTGACTCAAACAGCAGCCATGTGGTCCACAGCAGCAGGCTGGAAATGGTTAAGATGCTATAACATTGTCCATGCAACTTCAAAGGGATGCAGCTGCCCCAGGAGGTGTTTCCTGGCCATATACCTGACCATATGCTGCAGCACTAAAGACCATATTTTCCATACATGCAGATCTTTATCCCTTCTACTTCCTTTGGGACAGGTCTGTTTGTTTTTTTCTAAAATCATTACTAAATTAATAATCTCACATCCACACATATTTCCACTTCCTTTAGAGTTAAAAGAAAAAAAAAAAACAAACGAGCTCTTGATATTTCTGTCAATAAAGACAGACTCAGGATCAAAGAAATGAAAATGCTAATTATGGTGCACTCTGTAACACCTCTCTCCCAAGCCAAGTGCTCTGATTAAGTTAACCATCGTGCTAATTATAACACTGTTTAGCACAGCTGGGGCCAAAGAAAAGCCATCTTCTACCAGAGCACGGTTGCTGGCCTCAGAATGAGATCAAGCATTTGTATACTGCAATAGAAACTTGCCTATGACCCACTGAATAATAAATTTTAAATATCCAAAACCATATTCAGTTTCTTTTATCATTAAAAAAAATTTTGCGGACATTTAAAAAAAATTGATGTGGTTTGTTTATTTTTTGACATGAAAAAATGCTGGAGTCAGAAGCTCATTGCACAGGAATTGAGTTACTGTCTCCTAAGGGAACATACAGCAAGATAACACATCTTTGCAATTTAAAGGGAAGCCCACTCTTCTGCGCTTTCTAAGTCAATACCATTCGGCTGTGGAGCATGCCAGTGATGAGAGAGGAAGGCCAGTGTACTCTGTACTTTCATTTAAAGTGGAATGAAGTAGCATGCAATTACTGGCAAAGCCACCTGCCACATTTCAGCAGCACATTTGGATGGAGAATGGGGATGGTAGTACCAGTGAAAAATGTCATCAGAGTGTAAGTGAAAGTTAATCCTTCCCACCAATTCCATGGAGGAGAGAAAAATATAATAAATCAATAAATCCCTGCAGCGCAGAAAATTGTATCTTCAGTGGATGCTTACAATGCTTGTTCCACACAGCATAATTGGAAGACATTTTTAAGTGGTTATGTAGTTATAACCATATCTTTCATTCATCACTTCCCTCCTCGAAGAACTCAGCATTTACTGGCAGTACCTTCCGCTGCACCTGCTTGAAGGATAAGCACTACTTACCACGGAGCTAAAAGGTAAGAAAATTGCCTTAGATTCAGTATCACTCCTCAAAATGGCTGTTTTGTACTTGCTCAGTCTCCCTGAGACTTTGAGTAGCAGCAGATGAGCAGACGGTTTTTCAACATGAATTCAATCATTAACTCTGAATTATACAAGTCATCTAAACACAATGAGGCAACTAATGCTCCTGAGTGGATATGTACTTTCCAAATTCCAGGCATGTTCACAGTACTCCTGTTTCCCTGCACAGATACAGCAATCACTGACACCCTTATTATGGGCCACCTTCCCATTAATTTCTCATGCATTGCATTGGCTCACTTAATTATATACACACACATATATATTTTAATAAATACAGCACTGTTTTATGCAAATTGATAATCTGAGTTCCTCACTGCTTTAGTAGGGTGGTAAAGGCTTAAGTGAGTTTAATCTACTCTCTGGGGAGAAAGGCTAATTATTGCTCTGGTTTGGAAGGTAGAGAGGAGAGGCTCCTCAGAGGGAAAACCCAACAAATTGGCTGAGATGTTAGAGAAGGTCAAAACATGGGAACAGCACCCTTGACAGGGTGAAGACTGTGACAAAATGGAGAATTATTAAACCTCTTGGGCAGGAGTCAGTGCTATTTCAGGGGTTTGTGGACCCTCTAAGAGGATTCATGATGAATTTCAGTCTGTCACACACATTAAAGAAATACAGCAATACAGTGAAAATTAGGACATTTTAAATTTCTTCCTTTTGGATGCATGACCTTGTGATTGAGTATAACCCCATCTGCCTCCTGGGAGTCACAGATCCTTCTAGAGGTGGCTGCTTCACTCCAGCACCCTGCTCTGCATTCCCTTGTACGAGTGAGGGAGATGGGAAAGGCAGAAAAAACAGGGAGGAAAAAGTGCTCTTTCATTATCTCCCAGTCCCTCCCTCTCTCAGCTGCTAATTAGCAATGGCCAAGCCCTGTGGAAAGTATTCCAGGGTGTAAAAGCACAGTCTACAACTGGCTGGTGAAGAGTGATGTACAAGACTGGTTATTTGGCACTTAGGAGACTGCTCACTGCTGCACAGTTAGGGTGACAATGCTGCTTTATTTGTATATATCTTCCAGTGCTTAGGTAAGCTCAAACATTAATTCTTACTTACAGTTTGCATTTTACAGCAAATTAATTTCCACTCTATGCATGCATACATCTAGGACAGGAGGAGAAAAGATTATCCTGTAGATACTCATGTACCATGGTGATGTGCATAATTGTAACACTTAGTGGAATAATAGAGGAAGCAGAAGACTAAATTACATAGTATAAAGTATTAAGACAGATAGTTTCCTGGGAGGGCTTTATATGGGTGCTTGCATTGCCTGCACCCAAAAATGCTCAGGAATTACAGGTCACATCCTGCCGTTACTTCTCCTATAACCCATTCCAAAGCACTAAGAACCTGCCAATAGAAAATGCAAAGCAAAGTAAACTGATCTGCTTAGTTTCTTTTTGCTGAGTTTTATTACAACAGTGTTTTTGGATTGAGAAAAAAAGGCTGATGTAAAAATCAACACTGTTATATACTATCTAGTTATCTCTTCATAATAAAGTAATCAGAGCAACTATTAAAGCATGGTCCCCATAATATTTGGATTTGGCTGAGACTTAGAATATTAGTTACACAAACTTTAACTCTTGAAATAATGATCAGCTAACGATACGTGCTTCACTTGGGAGTCAAACACTTAAAGGAAAAGCTGGTGTCTGACAAATTGAAAGTAATTTCGCACTGAAGTAAATTAAATGAATTTCCCAGATGTTGCTATAAGAAGAAACTCGAGGAGGTGAAATGAAAGTCACAGCAGATGCATTCAGACACTTACCATAAAGCTCCCAAGAAGGAAATATTTTAAAATGAAACTGTGGAAAAAGGAGAAATAAGAGGCAGGAAGTTTACAATCCCACCTACAATCTTCATCAGAGCAACTTGTGGCTCTGTGTCATTTCACAGGGAGCGGTCCACATTTGTATATGGGAAACCCTAGGCAAACACCAGAGTGAAATCTGTCATGTTCAAAGGCTGTTGGGTAGTCAGAACAAGCTGCCCCTCCCTTCTGAGTAAGGAGAAAGAAGATAAAAACCAAGGCCTATCTTTAATACTATTTTGTTTTCAGTACCTTGCTGTGGCAAATCTCAAAGTACACCTAGGATCTGGAAATCCCAACTCCTCCCTGTAAAATAGGTTTTCCAGTACAGAGAAATATATATAATTGACTTGGGCAAATGTCAAAAGCTAGCAGCATCCTTGCACGGAAACCCTCTGGAATACCTCTCCTTCCCTTCTTACCCTATTACTGCCACTCCACTTGAATGACATCTTCTTCTACCATATCCCAAACTGAGTAAAGAGCCCATAGGTCTAGGAGGACAAGGAGGAAAGGAATTTTACAGTTTGGGGGGACTGTATAACCAGATCCCAGAGAATCCTATATGCTCACCTCTCTCCACTGTCAGTTGCAGAGATCCACGCACTGGGTGCACTGACACAGCACTGCCCACACACCAGCCATGAGAGCTCTTCCTCCCATGCAATTCTATTTTTCAAATTCTCTGCACATTTCTGTCTCAGCAGTTTCCTTATCCAGCCCTTCCTCTGGATTCTAGAGGTGCTTGGGTTACTATTCCCTCCCAGTGATGGCTCTGTGAAAGAAAGAATACTCTCTCCATATTTGACTCCAGCAGCCCACACAGATCAGGGTGTTACAATATGCAAGGCTTGTTCATATTGAAATAACTGGCTATGCTCACCTGTTTCATTAATGTAATATTTTCCTTAGCATTTCTTTTTAGTTTTTGCATGTTCCAATAAATTAGAAAAAAAAATATGGAGAGTGGTGATTACATCAAGCTTATCTTCTCAGAATTACAGGTTTTCTACAATTTACTTAGAAATCTGCTTTGAAGGCCAACTTTTCACACTAGACCAAGAAGACCATCTATTCCATTTTCATCTGGTGACCAAGGCAGCATATCAGAGAGGAAAGATTGAAAAAATACTTGAAAAGTGCAAGGGGGGGTCCAATTTTCAAGGAAAAAAACCCCACCTGAAAGTCTAAAATGGAATACCATTGAAGAAGAAGTTATAAAATCCCACACCAACAATAATCTTTGATGGTTCTGTAAAACAATCCATTTTTGGTGGGGCTGTTACTGCTGCAACACTGACTTGAGATTCTTGGGACATAGTGATTTTGCTCTCTTAACATTTCAAAGATTGAGAACTTTCTAGATTTAGTAGCTACAAATGGAGCATTATAAAACAGACTGTAAACTTTGGATATATTTCAAAATGTTTTGGCAGAAAAATTGAGACACTGCTCTACAAATACCTTTCCTGTTTCACATTATCTTTCTTTGGGTATATCCAGTGGTATAGCAGTAAGAGCTAAACCAATGCCAGAATATTACACTAGCCCCTCCCTTTAACTATAAAATGAAAATAATTCTGACCAGTGCCTCTATTTTTAAATATATAAGGCAATAAGAAAAAACTATTCCAGATGAAGACTTCACCAACACCTCCAACTCCACAAATATCAGCAATCCTGGCTGGTAGTGCAGGTTCCTCCTGCGACACCAAACTCCCGGCCAATACTCATTTGTTTCACATTGCTCAAGCATAAATGTGAATTACTGGGGTTTGAAACAAACTGTATCATGCAGAAGTGGCTCACTTCAATGTTCCACAAGGGGATGGAGGGAAACAGCCAA
Organism: Haemorhous mexicanus; assembly: GCF_027477595.1. Lineage (NCBI taxonomy): Eukaryota > Metazoa > Chordata > Aves > Passeriformes > Fringillidae > Haemorhous > Haemorhous mexicanus. The sequence continues at coordinate 56,315,046 of NC_082345.1, read as the reverse complement.
AACTCCCCAATCTGCTACCCCTCTTTCTTTTTTTTAAGACTTCTGGAACAAGCCTTAGACCAACGCATACAGAATTTGTGTAAATTGAAATAACTGCTTTGATCCACTTCTTAAGAAGAAAAGCTAACCAAGTAACAGTGGGTAGGTACACCAGCTTTTTCTTGGGGATTCTCTCTTAACATGTTTTGACAATGAAGGAAACCACATTGGTTCCAAATATTTCATTCTGGTACAACAGTTCAGCAGAACAGGCACATGCCATTTTAATGCCACCTGAAGCTGAAAAAGCAGTTTTGAATTGGAGGAACACACATGGACATGCAAAAAGAAGACCACAAGACCCCTAAAACATTTCACAATACTACATGAATTGTTCTGTTATCTTCAAAGTATGGAACACTGGTTATAAGTCTGATTGACTCTTAGTGATGATTTGAAATGTCATCAACCAACTCAATGAAGTTAACTCAGTGGAGTTAAGCCATATATCAAAATACTCACTTTTGTCATTCTAAAGTGCCTAAAAATAGGAGACTCCCTCCCTTACCCATTTAGGATCATAATGTTATTGCACTGTCTCCTCCTCACTAACATAGTTTAAAAGGGATGAAAATAAATCCCAAAGAAGGATGGCACTGAGAAAAAAACTGAAATTCACAAATATATTTCCTTTGAATAGTTTTTTCTTTTAATTTTCTTTTTAGGGGGGTAGTGGTGTGTGTGTGGGGGGCTGTTGTTTCTTGGGTATGGATGCATTCCCTTTCATATGGAATAAGGGGGTCTTCTGAAAGTTGCTATGAGCGCACCACTGTACATTGGATGACAAGGTGACCTTTTCTTGGTAAAGGAAAAAAAAAAATTTATTCTCTGGTACCAAGACCTATCAATGCATTTCCTTGCTTTTCCTAGCCTATTCAAAGTTCATACGCATAAAGGAAGAACATTACTCTCTGATAAGAGAAAGAAGAAGGAAAGCAAGAAAAAAAATTGAAAACATCAGTGAAAACTTCAGTCTGGACAAACAAGGGACTCATTTTTACCTCCAAAAAGGTTAAGGTCACCAGACTAGTGCTCACAGTTTCTCTCTATGGGGACAAAGGAATACACCACAAAGCCAGTAGCGCACGTATCACAATTGGCAGCTGGCTTGAAAATGGCCGAGTTCAATTGACTATGAAGAATGAATTACCCTTATGTTTGAACAAAAAAACCCTCAACCTGATCTCACCAGGCCAGAAGCACAACCACATTCCAGGCGCGATGTGTGACAGCGCACAGAAAGCGAATTTCAATTTATTCTGCACATTTGAGCACACACAAAAGCCTATATGGTTCTCATTAAAATAAAAGATATCTTCAGTCATCTGAAGGAGCACAGTGATTTAGATTCTTACTTTCATTCAGAAGAAATAACTTACCCTCCTGTTTGTGCTTCCTCCTGATCTGGGACTTAAGTCTCTTATGCCACTTTTCATCTTTATAAACAACAACCAGTAGATTAAAGATCTTCTCATATTCATTCCACACTCTTTTTTTAAATGGAAATTTCTTTGACAAAGTGCAACAAAGCATTCTCTCTGAAAGAAAGAGCACTGCAGATACACACCACTTTCAGAGAGGATATTCAGATGCAACTCCTCAAAGTTTAGTAGATTAGCTTAACAATGTTCTCAAAAAGGAGCTATAAACCTTGCATGAAGGGTAGCTTTAGTGGTGGCAGAGGTTTAACAAGCTCATTCATTATTGACCAGTGTCTTTGGGGTGCTTTGGTGGACCTTCAAGGAGCAGGTGTTTCTGTTTTCTCCCTGCTTTTCATGGTGTCTGGCACATTCTCCTTGCATGCCAGGCAGTGAGCTGGGCTCATCCACCAGACCCTGCTGAAAGGACAATTATGAACTACGAGATAGAAGGAACAGAATATATGACAAAAAATAATGCACAGGATTATCTTTTTTTTTTTTTTTTTCATTCACAAGCTTCCTCTTATGTATTTCTGTGTGAAAAAGTGACTGCAGTGTAAGTACATGCAAGGCAAATGTGGCATGAGATGCTTCATCTGGACCTTGTGTAGGACCTGTTCAGGCACACAGAGTCTGAACAAAAAGCTCCATAGGAAAATGAGGAGAATAGGTATCTATTTAATACCAATTAAGAAAAGACACTGAGGAATTAGAAGAGGGCTGCAGTTAAGAAGTTCTAATGCAATCACTTTATTTTGGTGCTTAGGCCCCTACCTACGCAATGTTTTCCTTGCTGGAACATCAGCATGCCTTGCAGAGGCTACTGCTTGTGCTTGAGAGACTATCAAACACTTTTCAAAATATTATGCAAATGAGTCAGAAGGGGCTGAGAGACAGCAAGAGTATAAGAATACAATGAATTAAACATAACTGAAGTGCATGCAACAGAAATCAAGAAACAGTCCATTTGCATCAGCTGTAGGTGTTTCTGAAAGAAAACTGTGTCAGTGTTTGTCACGTTACAGGAAGCATTCTGACTTGATTTGTAATTAAAAGGGAAGCTTAATGCATATAGCTACTTTAAAATTATGTACTTAAAACTTAGGCAAACTACTGTTTTAATCTAATTAAAAGCCAGTGATCTGATTACTTTGCACAGAATCGGAATCTTGAAAAAGCCCTAAAAAATCAAATGAAAATTTGAAACTCTACTTCCCTCCAGCAAGCTTAATTCAAACACTATTACTAGATTTTTGCTGACATATCATCTAAGGGCAGGACAAAAAGGCTGAAAAAGAGTGCTTGACAAGAAGATAATTAGTCTTAGTTAAGTCAGAAGCTACCAAGAATTGCACTCCTAAATATTAAAGAGAACATTAACTTAGCAGCAAATTTCAACAGGAAGTATTTTAATGTTTACAGCCTGCAACAAAATAATCAAGAACAAAACGTGCTATAACCATATCAATTCTCACTGGGACCGCTTTAATGGGTACTTTTTTTGTTTCTCTGATAAAAGGATAAATATCTTAAATCTCTAATAGCACTTATGTGATATTTAAGATTCTGACAAAAAGAAACCTTGAATGAAAGTGAAAGGAAATGCCTAGATAGAATTTGTCTCACCACTTTAAACATCCATTTTTCATTAGGAGAGGCAATAATGTTGCCAGTGGCCACACTGCCTCCCATTAAATTCAGAAAATTATTTTGCAAAATTAGAATGCCCCTGTGAGTGACGAAGATGCATTAGGTCTCTCCTCAGGAGTTACACATGAGCTGTATATTCCAGTGATATCACAGGAAATCCACACTCTAGAAGACAGGCCACCATAGCCAAAGGCATGCCTTGCAGCAAAACAAAACCCAAAAAACCAGAACAAAATCAAACCTAGAAAATAAGATCAGTAAGCATTAACTAGCAATCAAACCACCTTAAAAGATGTTGGGGAAATACTAAGATACTGTGTTGACCACAGCAACACAGTTATTCCATTCTGGAGGCTGAGCCCTGGCTCTGTCATCTTCACAGCCTTCACTTCCATGTGGGTTACTACAAAAGGGAAGTTGCATTCCAAAAGGTGGGGTGGTTTTGTTTTTTCCTTTCCTGTTTTTCTTTTTCCTTTTTTTTTTTCCTGTTTAATGGAAGACACTGCATTGCTTTCTCTTCCCCTAGCAAATAGCTCAGAGCTGGAATGCAGAATAAATGTCTCAAAGACTCCTCTGTGCTGGAGGGCTTAGCAGAAACCCAGCAGTCTCAATATAAACCAGATGTGTCACAACAAGTTTTGGGGGGGAGAGATGTGTTTGCTCAGGGTCTGAGAGGGCTCAGGAGGGGCTCTCTCTTACAAGACAGGCACAGTAACAATTAAGGAAAGTGGGAGTAGGCTCAGCAAATATTTCCCAGCAGGACTGATGCCTTTCTTTAAAGCACCCCCATCATTCATTCTTCAATATTTTAACAGGGCCCTGATGATATATACACAGCATTTAGCTTGTATTGAATAAAACTTTCAGAACAGAGAAGGGCCAAGAACCCCAAAGACCTTGAAGCTTTTCCACAAGTGTAAGCAGAGCATGTGATGATTTTACTGTGAAAATCTGGAGTATTCTCAGGTTGACTATGATCTCCAAGCTGTTTTGGCCTCCCCAAACCAAGAACACAGAAGCCAAATTTAATCCTGGGTAAGTACATCTCACTAGCTCCACATAACTCTGAATTATTCTCTTATGATATAGCCATGTAAGGCATTTAAAGAATATATGCCTGCTCCAAGCAATCCAAGAATCTCATCTAGAAGCAATTAGGAGTAGGCAAGTACTTAGGGAAATTAGTCATTAGTTTGCAAATCCAGATTCAGAGAGTCAGTTACAAGAATCACTTGGGTTTAGTTCACTCTGTTTTTTAGAGGTTTTTATCCTGCCTTTTTTTTTTTCTGAAAGAGCATAGGGATAATGCTGTACAGTAGTAGAAGTTTGGAAGTACTTGCATAGATCATCCCACTACAATTAATTTTGTAAAATGATGTAGAAGGAAGAAAATGCTTGAGAAAAAAAATTCTAAATGAAAGAGAAGAAAAAAAAAAAAAGAAAAGCAGAATATCAGGAACACTCAAACCCAAAAAAGGTGGCAATCCAGAGTGTAGACAGATGTCAGGAACGATAAAGGAATGCAGCAGGGAAGAAGAAATAAATTTCTCATCTCCCCCTCTGCTTACAATTCCAAATTTCAGAATAACATCCAAAGGAGCTCTCTTCCAGACAATGTAACAAGCACAAAGACCCACCTGTAGTAGGCAATCTCTGCCTCCAAAAACTCTTTGCACACATTTCAGGTCTAAAGCATGGAGAGCAGGCAATTAGCAAATGAGAAGCCCTGTCTGTAGGCAGGCACATTCCAAATCCTGCAGTCATATGATGCAAATACACAAGTACAGTAATGCCAATCAAGATGCTAAATGAAAACCACCCGTGCTGCAGGCTGAACTCGACTTTCTTGCCTCACATGTGTCTATGGACTCAGCATTACCACATCATCCCACTTCTTTTTTTTTGCATAAAGGGGAAGTTTGTAAATATGCTAGAATAATGCTGGATGTATCTAGGGGAGACCTGTGGTTTCCCACGGGTTCCTGAGCCTGTCTATGGGGTTCCTATGTGTTGTGGTCATGGCAGCTACAGCATAAACTTGAGCAGTACTCTGCTACTGCCCAGGATCCCTCAGCTGACTCAGCCTGCAGCAGGTTATAAAATGTGGAACAGTCCATGTGGTGTCACATGGAGTGTTAAAAAAGGCAGATGTGGCTGTGCTGTGGCCAAGTGGGCACGAGAGCCTGTCTGCCAGGAGGATAAACTTATATATTTTTATTATTCCTTATCTATTACTTCACCTAGGAGCTGAGACCAACCAAGTGTGATCCAGGCTGTAAATGGACCAAGGGAGTGGCTACGTGGATATAATAGGAGAAGAAATTCTAGGTTTGGGAACAGCAGCCAGGAGCTCGGACTGGGGCACCAACAGTGGTGCCACCACTCTGCAAGCTGTAGGTTTTGGAATCAGTCAGGCATCAGCTGATGTGCCTCACTGGTGCCAGACATGGATGGGCATATATACTTTTGCTCCAAGTCAGGTTTCAAGCTAACCTCATCATCTTTTGTGTCAAGCAAAATATTTGTTTGGAATTGATGTGGAGAGAAAACAGCAAAAGAGACTGAAGTGTTTGGCACTGTCAAGCATACATAGATATTTCATTCTTAAAGGGCACACTCGTGCCTTGGCATGCCAGGCAGCTCACAGTGCTCACTGCAGAGCTGATCCTGAGACACACTGAAGGATGAGTGAACAAAAGCACACTCAGAGCATGTGGGCTGAGGGAGCAGGAGAAGCACATAAAAGGGTTTTGGACAGGTGCTGGCATCAGGAGATGTAAAGGTCTCCAGCAAGGAGGTCACTCAGCACAACTGGGACATCCACACTCACTCCTCGTGCTGAGGACATGATGGTGAAGGCAGTAGGTTGGGGGTCCTGGGTGCTCCCAAGAACTGGGAGCAGGATGTGGGGGGGAGTCCTTTTCAGGTCACCACACAGCAGGGAGCGGGGGTGTGTGAAAGCACCTCTCTGCTCTCACTCCCCCACATATGACATGTTTTGTGCTACTCAAAAGACACTTATGGATGACCTGTCTGTTCAGGCAAATATGTTGTAGATGCCCTGCCAGCAGCCCAAGAAGATTGCCTGCTGTTATTGCTGTCTGTGGGCAGATAACAATGACATCGTTTGGGAGACCCATTTCTGGCACCATGTCTGGGAAATGCACTCCTAAAGAATCAGTTCAGCCAGGCAAGACACTTTCTTAGCTGCCATCTATTCAGGAGGATAACAAACTTCCTAACTAACTTACAAGTGCACATATTCAAAATTTCTTATCAACAAGGCTTGATGTAAAACTAAAGCTCAAACAACATGAATAATAAATGAAAATGACTTGTACTCCTACACTCAGCAGGGCCCAAGGCTTTGACTTAAATCTCCCTTTCTTCTCAAGACTGTTTCTCTCCCTTTTGCTCTGTATCCCAGTATGGGTTATATGGTTTTGCTAAAACCTGTCCTTACAGCTTGTGCTGCAGTACAGAAGAGGAGGTGGGTTTTTTTGCAGAGTTTGGAAAGATGAGTGCCAAAGGACTGCATTAAAGAAATATTGCAGCAAACCTAAAGGAATACTTGCAATTATATAGCAACTAATGCCACAGCAGCCAGAGCATCCTGGTGCTGGAAACCTGAAATACATGCATGTACACATGGATGGACAGACACACAGACACACTCTCCCAAAAGTTCATTTTAAGACATGCATCTTGGTGACTTGAACACCTCCAGCCCTAGGGTCTGAAAAACCAACAAGAGGAAGAAATATAAACAAGTGACACAACTGTCAAGAAGGCCAACCCGAGTATCCTGCAGCCACAGTTTTCCAGCTGATCTCAACTATTTTGGTAACAGAGTGGTTGACCAGTAATATTTTGTATGTAGTTTTAAGTCTAAACAGAGCCTGAAGTGGGTGGACTGCTAGAGGAGAAGAATCCCGCAGCAAAGTTCAGGACACTAAATTTGTGCTAAAAAAAACCAACTAGAGACTATGTGCAGTAATTTTTGTGTTGTTTTGGTGTTTCTTTGCTAAGAGGATGTATTTGCTTATGTGCTACAATATTCTGGGCAAGAGTAAAGCATGAAAAGAAGATTACAAGTAAAAGAAAAGTGAATTAGGAAGTTGAAAAACAGGTAAAACTGGATCTGAACAGTTTCACTTCATTACAATGGAATTCAGCCCATGGCTGGAGGATAAATGTAGGTAGTGCACTTCTTTTCTAGAGAAGAAAAATACCTAAACCTGTCTTACTTAAGGAACTAAGTTGTTGACTTTTTATTCAGTCATGGGAGTACTTAACATTTTCTCAGTCAGACAAATGAGTTACTACATGGTGTTTGGAAAACTGACAGAGTCACATCCTTTCCTCTGTGCTTAAATGGATTCATTATTATCACAGACATCCAGAAGAACTAATAAGTCCCTTTAATTTGTAAAAATTTAAGATGTTTTAAAAAATTTTCCTAATGCAGTTTGGGTGACAAGGTAGCAGAGGAAAGGACTTTGAGGGAAGGATGTGCTTTGTAATATTACATAAGGCCACAAAGAACCATTAAAACCAAACTGTCATAACAGGAGTACCAATTCTGCTCTGCTATACCACGACTCAAAGAGCTCCAAAATTCTGCTCTGAATGGTAAAATGGGGAAAAGGCAGTGCTGGCACCAGCCTGCATTCAGACATCCCATGTGTAACACGTGAGCAAACCCAGCCAATTTAAGTGCCATTTGCGGCGGCAGTTTTTGAGCATTAGGAGCACGGGCTGCCCGAAAAGCAAGGCTTTCCCTGCAGTTTCGGGCTTCCTGCGCGCTGCCCTTCGCTCGGCCCCGGCTCTGTCGCTCCCATCCCCGGGGCCAGCCCGGCCCGGCGGGGCGAGCGCTCCGCGCAGGAGCAGCGCCCGCAGCTCGCACCGGGACAGCCGGGCACGCCGCGGGGCTGCCCCTGGCCACTCCGGATGCTCTTTTCAAGCTGATTTCACCCATAAAGGTCTCCGAAATTACGTCAGAGCAATCCTATGTAGCTGGTGGATGCCACGATTATCCCCCCTGTGACAGCTACACCGCAACCTTCTGAGCGTCACCTGGAAGACCTTATTCTAACTCAAGTCTCTTTCAAATAGGAAACTATGAGGTTCATCAGACTGAATTTTTATCCTCAGAGTAAATCAAAACAAACAAGTTTCTGACAAAGTAATACCTGAACCTTTATTGCCCGAGTTGAAAATGATGGCAGATTTATTTTTTCTGCAGCGATCACAGCAAACTCTTTAAAAAATAACCCCCTGCAAAAATCCTTGTATAAAAAAATGTCATTTCCATTTTGTGTTCCATGTAAGTGATAAACAATATTACTCAAGTTCTTAACAGCTTAAGTGGGAGGGTTTTCAAAAGAAGCTCTTTTTGTGGTTATTACTTGCAGAGTATTTTTGGAGAGGGGAAAGCCCAAAATGAAAACAATGACCTTCCAAATTAGGCTGCATCAGAAAGACAACAGGAGGAGTCAGAAAAGACCAATCAATCACAAATGTCTTTCAAAATGGAAGTGTATACAAAACTGCAGCCAAATTATTGAAGTTCAAATTATTTGACTCTGTGCTAGCCAGCATTAGGCAAGAAATTCAAAACGTGCATTTTAAGATACCTTCTTTTTGTTTTTCTCATCCTTGTCTCTCCTACTCTCTAACCAAGTGAACAAACCATGAAATTATCTAGCTCCAAATCAACCCATCCATGCAATTTCCTCACATTCCCCTGCAAAGTTTTATTGCCTAGCAGAAGTAAAATTAAAAGCTTTACTTAAAAGTTTGAAAGTAACCAGAAGCCTATTTTATTGACTGAGACAAAATAGTATTGTTCAAATGTATAGATTTCATCAGTGATTGAAGTCTCTCAGTATGTTTGAAAAGGAATAAAACAAATCCACAAAGTTATTCTGTGAGCAGGAATGCTTTAACCTAACCAACAGGATCTACTTCCCCTAAAATAAGGCTCCTTTTCTACTATTGTGCATAATACAAGCAAAACTCTTGCAGATTGCATTGGACCATCAGCAAATACAATTTACAAATGAAGAAAAAACCCACCACCACCAAAACAAAACAAAACAAAACAAAACAACCAAAAAAAACCCCCAAAAAACCAAAACCAAAACTTGCAGCTGGAAGCTGAAGGAGAGGACTGCGTGTTGGTAATGTGAGTGCCTTCCCTGAGCAATCTGGTGTGATCCAGCCAGGAGAGCAAGAACAGCTCCAGTGGGACTTTGCAGGCTGTAGGCACAGCCAGGCATGGCAGGGAGTAGCAGCTCTACCAAGGCAAGGTCACAAGTTGATTCAAGAGGTGGAATGAGGAAACGCAGGATGCAGCCAGAGGTTTTGCAATTTCATGGGTGGCTGAGATTTCCCACTGGATTCCATTCTCTCCTTGTACTGAGGAGGAGACATGGATCCCCCACCCACGCATTGCATGGCTGCTCTGATTAGAGAGTAGCTCTTTAGTTCATGATTTTCATTTTCCATGGTTCTCTGGCACAAAATCTGTTAAACTGGACATTTGCAGAAACAGAATATTGCTCCCATAGAGAGAAGGAAAAAACCCCAACAAACCTCAAAAAAAGCCACACAACCAGAATATATCCAATTCCATTTTAAGATACAAGACATGTAAGGTCTAAAACATATAAGACACTCATTTATCAGGAGACATACTTGATTGACTCTACCTTTTTAAAAAGACTAAACTAACTCTTTTGTCCTCAAGCAAAACTTACCTCCTATGAGATAGACACTATGCCACACAGGTTTTTGCTCATAAAAACTGTCTGGGAAAGCACATTTCAGTAGCTACATGAGCTCTCAACAAAAATTCAGATCCGCTTGTGTTCTGGACTTGGTGAATGATTGATGTAATTTGAAATCTAATCATAAACCCATTGCCACCTAAATATTTTAATGGAACTGACATGTAGGACATATACTTTCATCTAAATAACTTCAATGCAGCACCTTTCTGCTAAGAAAATCTGAAATTTAAAACAGAAAAGTAATACAGACAAAGAAAAGTAGTCTGGAGGAAAATAAAACCTTTTAAGATGAATGCCTGCAATGTTTCATACTGCTATTTCAAAAAGAGATTGTTCAGTTGGCCAAAAGAGGATGTCATTTATTTTAAATACCACGGTATATTTTGCTTTTCAACCTGTAAGTGAAATGTATCCTATATTCTCTGCTACTTTGTCATCATGATTAGATTAGGTGGTTTCTTCCACCACTTGTTACCATCTACTACATTCTTTGAGAAACTAGTGGCAGAACCACTTGTGGGAGGGTAGGAGAGTGGGGATTCTCTTGTTAAGTGGTAGGAAATATACCAATAAGGTGTTTACCTACTGGCTTTATGCCTGAGAGATGTTAAAACTGCTCTTGAAGCTTCAGTTTTTGTGTGCTCAGCAGGCAGAGGGGTGAAAGCCACAGCACCATGGCACAAGCACAACAAGCAGGATAAGGAGAATGCAGCTGGTCATGCACTTTTCCAGTTGCAGATGTAGAAGTGGGGAGGAATTCCTGCTAACTACAAAATAAAGAGAAAGACAGAAGAGTGTGAAGGTCACCTTCACACTGTGTGCTCCAGTGAAAACAGAAGTTTAGAAGCCACCCAACAAGCAAAAAGCAGCTTCTAAACCCACGAACAAACTTGAGATATGGTTAGCAGCTATCCATGTATCAGGTCTGCTGTGGAGATGACTTGTGATCTGAACTAGAAACATGGGCAGGTATTGTGTGTTTTACACCCATGTGGACTGTCCTCCCTTCCCTTCTGCCCCACAAGGTCCTTCATTCCAGAAACCAGGGAGTTCTGACTGCAGCCCTGCCCAAGGCTGGCCAGAGTCCTGGATACCCTATGGTGTCTGACCATGTGATGATCTATAGCATCATTTACATGGCAGCATGTTCAGCACAATTCACGAGAGCAGCACTGCCTTATATAGATATATATATATATATATATATAAAGGAGCTCAGCACGTTTCTGCTGGTAAGGCATTTTACAACCTTTGGTATTAAGCATTAAAGGTGCTTAACTTGACTTGGAACACACCCACTTGAACATTATCAATTCATAATGCTGTGTTGACTGAGAAAGCATGGTCATTCTCCAGCAAGAGCGACTGCCAAATGAAATGGGGATCAATTAACGTGATGCAAGGCTCCTCCCAGGCGACTCAAGAGCACTGAGGGGCTACATGTTTCACCCAGTGTTTGAAGAGATGTAAACAAGCATAGCTGGTACTGTTGCTTTGACCTGGTGCCTCCATGTCCTTGCCCTTAAGTCAACCTGCATCTGCAGGAGTTGTAATTTCCCACTACAGGAAAATGAAAGAGAGCATCCCTGACTGGAGTATTTCAATATCCCCTCTCTGAGAAGAATGAGGACAATGTGGCTTGTTTATAACAACATGCTATCTGGCAGGATATGTGATTTCGAAGACAAGAGCATAAAGATAGAAAACAGGCCGAAGGGGAGTGAAGAAGATTTTGAACAAGAGGCACTTGAATAATAAAATGATAAGATGCATATGAACATCAACTTAGAAAACCCCACATCAGTACATGGGAATGAAAAAAAAAATATGGAAAGATAATTCCAGTCAGAAAGGACAGACTTAACTTGATTAATTAAAATAATGCCTACACTTCCCACTCCCTTTCCTTCCCAGTCACACCTGCTATGCTGTAGCTACATCACATACCAACAGAACAAGATTATCTATTTAGAGGCCTGTTTACCTATCAGTTTATTTCCAGCTTCCACAAAATATGAGGGATCTTGCAAAGAAATTCAGAAGGACCAGGATAGAAGACATGTGGCTTGGCATTCTACAAAATTTGCTTCAGTCTTCTGGCAGTCTCTCTTCTGACACTCACCCACCCCACTTCCTGTATATTTCACTGGAAAGGGTTCTACTAAAGAGTTAGTTGGCATCTACAAACCTAGCTATTAGACATTACTCCAAGAAAGTGAGGCTCATTTCTCTTGCAGGCAAAACATTTCTATTTTTTCCCTGGCGTGTTGTATGCAGGCAGAAAAGTGGAAGACAAAATACTTTTGCTTGTTTGCTACCTCTCAACTCTCACAGATGGACTGCTCCACAAATAATATGCATGGAGTCTGTGAGCATTTGGTTGCACCCAAATCTGGCAAGGGTCACTCTAATCTGGATAAAGCAACTTACAGCTCTTCAGCCTGTGAGATAGTGAGGACTATAGGTATAAAATTATTTAACTGGAATATTTACTCCTGACTATCCTATGTGCCTTGGTAGCTAAATACTTTGTTATCCACAAAATTAAAGAAAAAAACAATCATACCTTGATGAAGAAAGTTTACTTTGATAAAGGCTCTTCATCTAGGCAAGAGTATTCTGTCTTACAATATTACCATATTTTGATAATACATACTCATAAAAAACATCTAAATATTTCTGGACTCTGACCTAGTACAATACATTCCTCTAATTCCTCAAAGGTGAATCTGAAAGATCAACAAGGTTTTTCTGCTTACTTTAATGAATGCCTATAAATAATGAAGGCAGCTCACCCCTGAGTGCACTGGAGGGACTGTCATCCATCAAGCCAATAATATCTGGTCAAGCAACTTTCAGACATTAAATTAAATTCTCTTTGGAAAGGACTCATCAGATTTTGTACCTCCTCTCTTGTAAGAAACACGGCATCTCCCCCACTGATCAGCAAAGGAGTTGACAGGAAAATATTCTCTCAGCCATTCAGTATTGTTAGTAGTGCAGCAGAGAGGAGAATCATGGGTTTGCATAGGCAAAAACCACCCACAAATCCCCTGGTAGAACTGAAATGCAAAGCAACTGTGAAAAACAGAGAAGATTGATACTGAGAGCTCACAGTTAGTGAGTTTTAGGGACAAAGCTCCCCATTCCCCAAGGGCATTAATAAGACACTCAAATGGCATAAGTAATGCATTGAGATGCTGCATAAAATCACAATATTTTTGAAAAGTGAAAAGGTGCCCTCTCTCAAGGGATACTCAAATAAAGATATTATGCATTTCATTTTAAAAATATGCAATATGCAGGTACTGCTCAAATACATAGCTGGCTAACAAAAAACCAGTTTATGAACCTTGGACAAAAGATTATTTTTTTACCGTCTCTTTCTCAAATCTTTGCTTTTCTAAATTCCCAAAAACCAAAACTAAACCCAGGAAATACCCTCCCCCACCTCCCCCACACACTTTCTCAGTCTTTCAAGTTGTCTTGTGAAGAAGCAATATTTGGCTTTCTTTTCCAGTTACCCCTTTCAGAGTCAGAAGTTTAATTTCAGGGTAATCTCCATTTAAATTAAAATGAAGCTGCACACAGGGCTGCACATACTAGAAAAGACTGACAGGTATTTTGGTGTATTTCTTTAAAAACAGTAAGAAATAATTTACACCCACCATTTTTTTTTATTAGTGTTTATAAAGTCAAATGGCAGCACTTATGTTTTAATAATATGCAATAAAGAGAACATCGTTTTCCAATGACTAGTCTAAATTAGCAACACTGCTGAACGCTAAATGCATAAATATTTTATTTCAAAACACTTACATAGCCTGTGGTTTATAGCTGAAGTAAGCTGCACATTTATAGTCGACCTGTGATGATCAAACCACATACGTTAACTCTGAAATCTATTTAATATTATTTCTCTTTTCAGAAATACTTATGATACCATTTTACAAAACAAAAAATAAAAATATGTTCCATCTTAACCATATACCTGTGTTCATGAGGCTGGCTTAGGAGTCCACCACTACACATTTCTCCTTCAAGTACTGTTGGAAACAATTTGTTCTTACTTTTTGCATCAGCAATTGCAGTAGGTTTCTATCAATCCTTGGATGACAAACTACAGCTTAGAATTAGGACACCTGAAAGCAGCACAGAGTTTTACAGGATTCTATTTCCCAACAAAGCCCAAATAATAATTAAAAAGGGCTAACTTTCATGGCATGCATTCAATATGAGTTTACATGAATTCAGATTACTGTTTTAAATCCAGATAAATTTGGAACAATCATTTGACTTTCAGGTTTACACCAACATCAAATTCTCAGGCCCAGGATTAATGGGATCACGAGAATGTCAAGGATTTTTTGGTTCTTTCAAAGCCTTCCTCCTTCTCTACTGGAGGAATTCTGTGGTTTTCAGAGGAGATGGTAAATGACTCACAAAGTCCCCAAAACAGAAACAAATACAGTAACACTGATTCAGGACCTTTTCTTTTCAGGAAGGTGGCTCTTTTTTGCTACTCAGGGCTCAGTCTTATGAATGCTTAACAAAGTCCTGGCTCTCCTCCCTCTCACACAGTGTGACAGCTTCAGTACTGAAATGCTGAGAGATATCCACCTTTCCCATATGGAAGCATATATTCAAAGGTGCCCTTTCTCTTCTGAGTAGTTTTGAGTGCTCCTTTTGATCCACAAACATTTGGACTCACCAAGTAAATTTCAGTAATATTATAGAAGATATGAAAACATATAAACACTTGCACATATTTAAGGACTGCTCACAATGCTTTTACAGTCAAGGCTTTTTTCATATCCATAAATGTGTTTTAAAGTATTATGTTTAATCTCTAATGTGGAAGGGTATGGTGGCAGGAGGAACCTGACTTTGTGGCTTAAAATTTAACCTCAGAATGCAGTTAAAAATACATGGAAGCTTGGAAGCTGATAATTTATCAGAACACTTGTCTGCATTCCAAGGCTGCCTTCCAAAGCATCATTTCATTAGTATGTTATTCTGGGGGAAGAAATCACTGTAAGTCTTAAAAGAAAGCTTCAGGTTTTTTTGACATTAGCTTGCTCAGCTAATGAGCTAACATTCCCTTTCAATTAATTCTCTAATTTGCCCAGGCAGTTAGCAGATATATACATCTTAATATTACCTGAGACGCCTTTCAAATTATCCCTTTCAAATTATTCCTGTGTATATACTTTTTTAATCCTTTTTGAGCCAGAGACTAAAAGTTGTTTTTAACCACGTCTTGCCCTTTCATCTAGTTTAAATATAACCAGCTTCAAAATCAACCTACCCAACAGACCCAGCCTCCCACTTCAATTGATGCAGCTCTGAAGCTAACAAGGGCCACGGCGAATTAGTAACACTAGGCTGATCACTGCATATAAAAACCCATGTAAGGCTGTGTTTACATCCTCACAGGTGTGGTTACTTAACGGCACAGAAGGGCACTGAAGAACAAGAAGAGCAAACATTACACGAGGGCAGCAAACACCTTAAGCCCTGGGGTGGGAGATAGTTAGGCCATGACCAGAGAGAGGAAAACAAAAAAAGAGAGAAGAGCTTGGAGGGACTAGGGCTAGCATGCAGAAAGTAGCCAGAGTAACAAGATCCTGCAGGAGGAGGTTGTAAGGAAGAGTCAAGCAGCCCAGAAAACCACCAAGTCCCTTCCCAGCTGGAGGTGGTCCCTGACACTAGATGGTGTCCATGCAGGCTGCTCCTCTGCTCCCAGTCACAGCTGGGCTCTTCTCCCCATCTCTCTCTCCATGTTCTCTGACACTGGAGAGGAGCTGAGGGCAGTCAGGGTTGTCCCTGATCTGAGGCTTGGTCTGGGGAGGGGCTCACACAGAGACCCTGCCGACCCTGCTTGTCCCTGCCCCCACAGCACTCGCTGCAGTGCCCCTTTCTGACCAGCCAGCTGCCTCCTACATGCATAGATTATTGTTTTTATACCTATACAGTTGATCCAAAATATATTAATTTGGAATTGAAGTAGCTTCCATTTCTCAACAAGGGCTGTCCTGCTCAAGGCTCGAGAGTCTTCTCCACTCCAATGCTCCAGAGAGATTGTTGACTCTACACCAACATTATATCATACCTAGCAAGTTTAAAAAAACCCCAGATGTCCCTGAAAGGCTACATGATTTATGTGCATTAACAGCCTTAGAAATAAATTTTAAAAGCAGGCAGGATCCCACAGATGCCTAGAAGTCCTCCTGCCTCTCAGCTGTGCTCCAGTTTTGGAGCTATGGAGCAAATGTTCAGAGTTGCAGCCACCCACAGGAAGCTTCACCCACACATTCCCCCTGACAGACAGAACTGTATTCAAAATCAACACCCCAGAAGCACAACCAGCAGGTTATGCCAGTTGTATTTATCATCCACAACTGTGCTGCCACAGCCTAAACTAATCATGCAGAAAAGCACTTACTCTTGTAGCTTCAAAAGTCAGCTCAGGCTCCAAATTTTAAAGAAAGCATTTTGATCCTCCTAACTTCCTTCTCCATCTGAGACATCCTGAATGCACTGTAAACTCATGAACATATTTAGCCCAGATTCCTGTGTACCTAATACATGTAACCCACAAAGAGACAAGTCCCCAGTCTGTGCCCTGACTTTTCCAGCTGCTCAGAGGGAAGCAGCAGGTTTAAGGAAGTAGGAGGCAAGAGCATGCCATTCTGAGCAATACAGATTGCACAACCTTATCAACTCATATCTTCTAGGGATGGCTGCATAGCATGCTGCAATTTTGGCTTTCCTACTGGCAAATGAATGCACCTCAACCTGAAAACAGTCTCTCACATTTGTACAGTAAGTTTACCTCACTACGTCAATGAAAATAATCCTGACCTGCCCATAAGCACACAACCCCCAAATTTTTGGTACCATTTTTGAATGTCATTGTTTAGCTGCTGACTGCTAACAGATACAACAAAGTATCTCTCTTGTTAGTGTTAAAGGAGCAGAAAAAACATGTTATCTTAAAGGAAAGCTTAAAACATTAAACACATTGCTTAAAACATTAAATATACTGAGACTATCTGTTAGGTTCCTAAGATTTACTGGGGTTTTGAGAACCTTTCCTTGAGTAATCAGCCCTCTCTTGGGCTGGGAAAAAAGAGCTCTGTCACAAGGCAAGTAACTTCTCTCATTCTCCTGTAACAAAGAAAGATATATGATGTGAAATGCTGAGCACCACCAGAAAGAAAAACCAAGCTCAGGAAGAATTGTATCCACTTATCTTTGGAGGCCTAAACATTTTCAGTAGCTTCACACCAACTAAGAGATTTTTATCCTTCTGCCTTTTGTTTGCTTCCCTGACTTCCGTTTTTTCTTTTCTCCTCCTGCACCATATTCCATCCTTTTATAAGTGTGCACAAGGCTGGTATCCTGTCTCTTTCTGCCTCTACTCCTTACTGGATGAAGCAAACTGAGCAGCTAACTCTGGGTGATGATGAAAAGTAGCTCCAGCCTGTCCTACCAGCAATCCACATTTTCTTTTCCTGTACATGGAAACCCATCCATCAGCTCATCATAATGTGGTTTTACTTCTGGTAGTGTGCAGTTGCTTCAGGATTTGGGGTACGATCCCTTAGGGGACTTTCTTTTTTACACAAGCCTTGCTGCCATTTTTCATCATTATTCTTTTTTTTTTTTTTTTTCTCATAGGCTTCCTTACTTTTTGCTGTGTAAGTAAACAAATAAACACATCAAAGATAAACAGACACTGCAGATACAAGAGAATACTAGCCTTAGATGACTACTTTGATAAAACTGAATTTGACTGCCCACTACAAGAATACATATTTTGAATTACAAATTAAAAGACACAGTAAATGATTGATTTCTTGATATATGGAGAAGAAATAAACAAGGTGGTCTGCAGCTCTACAAAGAATTGCTTTTCATGTAATTCTATATATTCTCCTTTGCTCTCACTTTCCATATCCAAGTGAACAAAACAACGACAGCTGAACTGAATTAGTGAGCATCCAAAAATATCCAGCCCATCTTTCTTAAAAACACAGAGAGTTGTTTCTAGTTTGCCAAAAAAGAAGCAGTATTTTTAATACTGTGGTCCTCAAATAAACTGCCTCTTGACTGTCTGAATTACAAACTACTGTCTTAGGGAGATAAAACAAAGAATATGTGAAAATACAGCCGTGTATAGAATGAGCAGCATGGGAATCAGTTGGCAGCCATATCTATACTGTCCCCCATCATATTTTTACTAATTTTTATTCAAACCAATGGCCTGTAAAGTCAAGAGGATTTTGCCAGAGTAAAATCTCAGTGTCTAGCATGGGATTTGTTAGGTTGCTTTGTTTTACTTTGTTTTACATAAAACTTTTCCTCCTTATTGCCAATTTGGAGTCATCTGCAGGTATTTTATTTTTACCTTCCAAGACCAAGCTAAAAGTTTTCCATGGGATTAGGGGCAGAGGAAACAGCAATGGTAAACCTCATGTTGAGGAATTCAAGAGAAACAAAAAATTTGGAAGCACTAGTCATGCTGGAATTCATATATTAATATCAGAAGACATGATCTCGTGTGGTGTCAGGGTCCAGAGGACACATATTTGAAATACTGAACGTGGTCATTTATTTACAACAGAAACATAGCCAAAACCAAGTTTCAAAAAGCTGCAGGAATCTTAACTGTTGCAAACTTATCTGTGAGCCAGCACAATACGTACTTAGGCCACATAATGAGTATTTACAAGAGCAAAAATCTTTTCCATCATCTTCAAAGGGAGTTAGACATCACGTATGCGTGGTTTAAACTGGAAGAAGTCCATGCATCAAGAAGAGAGAACTTTATGGTTGGCCACGATCATGGAACTTCCCTCTTGCAGGAGAGGATTAAAATAGAACCACCTAGACAAGCAACTACAACGTTGTTGTAAAGATACCTTCTCACGAATAATGCATGCAAATGAATTAAGCAAGAGACTTTGATGTTTCTATACAGTGATCATTTCTGGTTTTAAATGCCTGGGTGGTGTTTGGAAACTATGGGCAAAAGGTAACTTGGTACAATGACAAAACAGATTTGGATTTTGAGGTAGGGCAGGGCATTAAAATAAAGTGGTGTCTTCCTACCATATAAATGTGTAGATATGTTTTTAGAGAGAAAAAAACAATTACAGTGCTGTAGGCTGAACTAAAGAAGCCTTTGTCTCTCTCTCTTTTTTTTTTTTTTTTTAACAAACAAAACACCTCCAAACATTGCATCTCGTTCTGTTTTGTTTTGTTGCCTGCCCAAACACATTAAAAAAGACAAGGAAGCCATTGAAGGGCCATACAAGGCTCACTGGGCAGCAAGGCAGGAAAGGTGAAACAATGGCCAGTGCTCAGAAGCCTCCCTTCCAACAAATTAGCTGGGTTTATAGCTTTGAAGGACACCTCACCCTGATCCTGTTGGCAGGGCTGTTTGCCAAGCCTGGGGAAAGAAGATCAAAAGACAGCAGCATTTCTAGAGTAGGAAGCACTGGGCAAGTTCAGAATCCCTGCCCAGTGCCTCCAGGAAAACAAGCCGCTGGCTTGGAGCACCAGCATAGGAAAAGATGCACCATCTGATAAAAAGCATGAGCAAGTCAGATTGGTCTGAAATTCAGGCATACAGATCCCTTTTTGCTCCGCTGAAGTGCAAAATACAATTTTGCAAGTGAATCGGTGACAGTTTTTGGGAGGACTTTTCCACTCGCTCCAGCCAGCTGCTAAATGAGACTCTCAAAGAGGAAGCCGGACAGGCAGCCACCCATCAGACCTGCCGGGCCCCGGGGCAGAGCCCGGGAGGCTGCCCCCACCCTCCCCCCAGGCTGCTGCACTGGAGGATGCAGTTGGGCAGAGAGGACCAAACGCCCCACTTTATCCAGTATCCAGCAGGAGCCTGAGGGAAGGAAGGTATGCAAATGGCCCAGGAAACTGCTTCCTTTCAGAAGTGAAAAGCCACAGATCAAAGCTTACTTTTTCTGCTATTACCCTGTATCAAAAAATATGCCTGCAATCATGAGTCAGAGACCTTTAAATTATGTATTATAGGCCCATCTATTTTGAAAAGTCCATTTTGGTACTAAATGAATAAAAATATTAGCTTTATATATATTTATGTGTGTGTATGTATATATATGTATTTTATATATATAAATCACTACTTGATGTATAATGAATTAAAAAAAAAAACCACATGCAATGCCTCTTTGGAAAGCTTCCATCTGAAACACAACTGAAAAGGCTAAGAATATTTAGTTAGGAAAGAAAATGAATAAAATTAAATCATAAACAATATAGACCTAAGCACATCAATTTACCTTGTGAAAATTCACAAACCAATGAAAGAAATTACATTTAGAAAAGAAAATACAGTGCACGAGTGACTGACACTGTCATCAAGACCATTAAATCAACACAACAGAGACAAAGACCAGACGATGCTGACAGGAATTAAATCAAAAGCTCCAGCCTGATTAGAGGATTGAAATTCAGATACAAGTAGGGCTTTGGACAAGTTCTTTCTTCGAGGGGTAGCTGGAGTGGTACAGTATTACCACTGCCCCCAACACTTGCCACGCTGGCCCAGCACAGCCCACAGAGGAAGCCCACTAAAGTCTTTTGCCTTTTTCCACAAGAGCATTTCTTTGCTCTATCAAAGGAAGTATCTCCTGTTACTGTAATTCTCCTTGGGCACAGGAGAATTACAGTATGGTTATCCAGTGGTGCTCACATCACCTTGGATGGGAGCAGACCTGTCACAGGAGGATGACTATGGCTCAGCTGTTCAGCCTGGCCAGCTCTGCCTGCCCACACCAATGTCCTGCAGCAGCTCAGCTGTTCATGGAGAGGACACAGCTTTAGCCTAATGCACACTTTTCCCTACTGCCTGCTGCAGGATACCATGTATTTTCCTATAAAAATAGTGTACAGTGTTGTGTGAGACTAAACACAGTGAGAAAATTGCACTGATATTGGAGGGAAAAATCCTTTGTAACATATTACACGTGCAGAAATTGCTACTGTCCTAAACATTTTCCATCCTTGCCTTTTGTGCAAAGCTTGAAACAATCTTGAGGAAAATCAACTTTTCAGAAGGCCACCACCAGCCCTAAATACAATTAGTGGAAGGCAGAAATCAAAATTATTTTGATCTCAAATAGTGCATCCCATTTTTTGCTTTATCCTGAGTATAAAAAATATGTGAAATATGAGATAGTCTCAAAATGTCAATCTGCACTGAGTTCCCCAAGCATAGCAGGGAAAAGGCTAATGTTAGAGAAGAATAATCTGCTTACTGCATGTATTGGTAAAGCTTTCCTGGCACCACTGTGCAAGAGTTCTAAGGCAAGGGATATGAACAGCTTATTTTTGAAGTACTTCACTAAAATCAGCTTCAGTTTGAATATTCAAACTTTAAAGCAATCTTTTCATAGCCAAGCTTGCCTCCAAGAAGAAAAAAACAAACAGGGTTGGGGGAGGAGAAAGGACCTCACAGACCAACTTTGCCATGTCAACTGGAGGCACAAGCTAAATAGTTTTTGGTGCCTATTTATTTGTAAATAGAAACATGGGAGAAGAGACACAGGTCCTTGCTCAGCTGTTTCATTGCTGAAACCAAAATGCTGGACCACATCTTTCCTAATATTCCACAGCAACAGCATTGCAAATAGCTCTCACAGGGAGCCAACTAACCTCTCTTTATCAGCTGAGAAAACCAGACACTTGGAGAATGCAGTTTTTTCTCCAAGGTGAAGAGCTCAAGGGCTGCAGTGGATAATACTCCAAAGTGTTCATTTTTCCTCTGCTGATTATGAAGAAAGCCTGGATTCTTCAGTTTCTACTGTACTTGTATTTTCACCAAGAAGCATTTCATTCCATTCATGAAGAAAAAAAAGCAAAGCCCTCAGCTCCCAATCTGGAACATTCTTGTCAAAGAATTTAACACATTAGACTGTCAAGATTCAGGAGACTTGATGTGAAAGAACACAACTAGGCAGTGATGACAAAAGGGTAGCTTGACAGCTTATTGACTGAGAATGGCTTTCACACCAGGAGGAAAAGAATAAACATATTTTTTTTGCGTGCCAGATATGAAATATGCACTAATAGAAGTAACCATACAGATGGCTGACTCTATGGCAGACCTTACAGATAACTGCAGGGTAAAAAAAAAGTTTGAAGCCACAAAATACCTTTTCAGCATTCGGCCATCATCTAGAGATCATGAGGCAGATGGAAAAGTTGGAGACCAAGGATAAGATTTTGAATGCAGAGTCCAGAGACTCAAGTCCCTCTGAAAAGGCTTTGAGCCCTACTGCTTCTTACTTCCCTAATGATGCAAACTGGCTTAACAAAACCAATTCTGTCTCCTCAGAAGCCTGCTTCTGTTATGGCATGCTACATGCCATGACATAATCAATTCTCTGTTCTATTCTAAACTCAAAAAATAGTTTTGTGTTAGCCTATACAGTTTCCAGAAAGTTACACTAGGTCAAGCTCTACATAGCAGAAAAGTCCCCGTTCTGAAGTGCTCTGCTAAATTTTTATCCATCCTCTTCTTGGCTTTTTACTGATCCTGCCTTTCTGTTATGAATTGTTGTTTTCTGATGTGTCAGACTAATCGAATATATGTCATGCAGAAAGGCAGATTGCTTTTATTTGCTCTCCTGTCCAGCTGTAACCAATCCCTCTGTCACTCTTCTAAATATTCTCCTTCCATTTTAAAGCTTGCTACAGTATTTGTGTTGCTCTTAGTGATGTGTGAAATTCTCTCACTCCCTTCTCCTTACCAGCCCCTGGCTACATGCATTCATGCAAAGTAGAAATACTGACATAAGGTACAGGATGGAGAGGAGTGTGATCAGAGTCCCAGAACACCACCTCAAGCCTGTTAGTCCATGAGGAACTTAAATTAGAAGATTTACAAGGGGTGCACTGATTGATCTGAGAAGCTGGATGCTGCCTGCTGCTTCAAAAAAACCCCAAATTACTGTTTTTTCAAAGTGTTACTGAGGGATGCATAGTCCATTTATAGAAGCACATAACACAATGGTGGCCCATGACCCAGGCTAAAACTAAACTAAACTAAACTAGGAAGTGAATTATTACAAACCATTTTGCATCGACTCAGGGGTCTACAATTAAAAAGAAGGGATTTTTTTCCTCTATAGTTTGCTGATACTTTTTGGCAGTTATGAACAAAGAGCCACCCGTAAATAGAGTGCTTGGAGAGCATCTTTAAGCAGGCTCTTTAATTCCTTTCTGGGAACCTGAACAACAGCAACCATGATCAAAGCAACTTCAAGTCACAATAAATACCTTGTTCTCATTTAATTAATGTTTTCTCAATACAATTGGTGTGTAAAAGGTCAGAGGAAACGAAATTTGTATACTACAGAGCTCATGCTGTCAGGTAGCACATTAAAAATATTTTCTATGACTGTTCTACAACAATAAACAATGTTTCCATAAATATATGAGTGACAAAAGAAGGGCTAAGGAGAATCTCCATTCTTTATTGGAAGTGGGGGAAACATAGGGACAAAGGATGAGGAAAAGGCTGAGGTACTTAATGCCATCTTTGCCTCAGTTTTAATAGTAAGACCAGCTGCTCTTTGGGTACCCAAACCCCTGAGCTCAGAGGCAGGGATGGGAGTAGAACAAAGCCTCTGTAATCCAGGAGGATTGGGCAGTGACCTGCTATACAGACAGGTCTGTGGGGCTGGATGGGATCCACCCAAGGGATCCACTGAGGGAGCTGGCAGAACTGCTCACTGAGCCACTTTCCATCATTTACCAGCTAACCAGGAGCTCCCACTTGCCTGGAAAGTACAGATGGGCTGAGATGGGATTGGCAGAATGGCATGTACACCAACCAATTAAAATGAATGCAATCTTTTTAGCTTTACCTAAGTTTAGTTGCAACATTTCAGTTTGCAAACACCTCCTTGAAAGTCTTATCAAAGACCCTTGTGTAGTACACTATTTTCCTTATAACCAAACCTCTCTTTCTCTCATTCCCTCACCTGTAAATACAGTATGAAACTCTTAGAGGTGGAAACAATTGAGGAAACTCACAGGTGAAAGAAATCTTCCTGATACACACTGTAATGCTGCCATTCAGAGAACAGCAACCACAGCTTAACATGTGGTTTTGTTCAAGATTAGCAAAACTCCAATGAATGTTTCTTTTCTTTATCAGCACTAAAAATATTCCAACATCCTCATGTCAGCAGTTACACATTTTCAAAACAGAGATCTCCTATTAGGCTTGTTTATGATCAGCAAAAAGTAATTTTGCAATATTTTGTTTTCCAGATCCCCTCCCCAAAACAGCAACACCAAGCATTGCTGATATCTTTAATTTCTTGAAAAGTTTTACTTTGTCCAAACAAACATAGAAATCAGCTTTTATTCAAATGTTCAATGAACTCAAGAGTTAGAGTTACAAGGTGTTTCTTTGTGAAGTTGTTTTTTTTCTTTTCAGGTTAAACATACTCTTTTGTATTTAAATTGGACAGTAGTCATGGTTTGGGGTTTGGTTTTCAAAGCATGGTTCTAATCCAACCACTAAATAAAAAAATAAATCCAGAACTGAGCTGTAGCTAAGTGTGAGCACATGTAAAACTGAGCGCACTGAGACCATGCAGGGCACTGTTGATCTTGGACACTCAAAGGAATTTTTTGAAAGTTCAATGATCTTCAGCAGTGACTCCCTCAAACTCTTAATTTTCTGTGTTATCTCAGGACACTTCATGTACAGCAAAATGAAAAAAAAACCAAAAAAAACTGAGTCTCAACTCAACTTGTTCAATAGCTTCCGGATAAGTTTTTCCATTTCTTCTCTTAAACTGACAAAATCTCTTGAAATGGGGAAAAGAGAGCGACTACAGGGCAGGAATAGCTTTCTTCAGGGAGTATTCCAAGCTCATCTGCACTTTAATGTAGTCCTTTCTTGGGACAGAAAATCCATTCAGAATGTAAATCTATCAAATATGAGAGCATATAAAAGACAATGAGAGGTCTGCAGGGTAAAAGAAAGGGAAAAAAGTAAGACAGTGAATGTTGCCAGCAGTCCCTATTTGAGCAGTGTCCTCACTAAGGGGCTGCCACTGAAGAGGAAAGTTAGGCAGCATGGACCACCCATCACCAATATACAGCAGCATCTGTGTGGCATCTACTTGGGGCCAAAATCAATCCTAAGACTGGTGGAGGAAGGCTCTCCCCTGCAGCAACACTCTCCACAGTCCTTCCTCTTTCAAAATCAAGTTTAAGCAGCATGAGCAGAGGTGCTGCCAGCCAGCTAGACACGTTAACAAACGGTATGGTAATCACCTGCATATTACAGGGGGAAGCTGAAGCCAAGATTTTATAGTATGATTAATGGTTTCAGGATGTACAGTTCAAGGTACTGTGAAGAAATGCTGAGTTCAACTTCTGGAGGAAAAAAAGAATCAGGCTCCTTTAACATCCCTTAAGCTAAACCAGCTTTGGGTTCCCCAACCACTGTTTTGGGATGCTTGCCATGAGGACCTTGAGAGAACTACCTTCTACCTTGGGAAATTATTTAAGCTGCAATACATCACATTTAAAAGCTGGTGTCCTTGCTTCAGGTTGCACTTCGATCTTTGCTCAGCCAGCTTCTGGGGTGGAGTGAACATGCATTTAGAGATGGGAAAAATAAAAGGTCTTTCCTGAGGGCCTGGACAGGTGAGTGAGTTTCCATGAGGCAAGCAAGGATGCGAGCCCATGGGTGTGCTGCAACGGCCCCAGTGCCTGTTCCTCCCCAGGAGCACACAGAGCACCCTGCTGCCCCCAGTGCCTGCTCCTCCCCAGGGACACACAGGGCACCCTGCTGCCCCCAGTGCCTGCTCCTCCCCAGGGGCACACAGGGCACCCTGCTGGCCCCCAGTGCCTGCTCCTCCCCAGGGGCACACAGGGCACCCTGCTGCCCCCAGTGCCTGCTCCTCCCCAGGAGCACACAGAGCACCCTGCTGCCCCCAGTGCCTGCTCCTCCCCAGGGACACACAGGGCACCCCGCTGGCCCCCAGTGCCTGCTCCTCCCCAGGGGCACACAGGGCACCCTGCTGCCCCCAGTGCCTGCTCCTCCCCAGGAGCACACAGAGCACCCTGCTGGCCCCAGTGCCTGCTCCTCCCCAGGAGCACACAGGGCACCCTGCTGGCCCCCAGTGCCTGCTCCTCCCCAGGGGCACACAGGGCACCCTGCTGGCCCCCAGTGCCTGCTCCTCCCCAGGGGCACACAGGGCACCCTGCTGCCCCCAGTGCCTGCTCCTCCCCAGGGGCACACAGGGCACCCTGCTGGCCCCCAGTGCCTGCTCCTCCCCAGGGGCACACAGGGCACCCTGCTGCCCCCAGTGCCTGCTCCTCCCCAGGAGCACACAGAGCACCCTGCTGCCCCAGTGCCTGCTCCTCCCCAGGGGCACACAGGGCACCCTGTTGCCCCAGTGCCTGCTCCTCCCCAGGAGCACACAGGGCACCCTGCTGCCCCCAGGCAGCTTTGGGCTAGGTCACTGTATGCCTCTCACATAGCAATGATCACTCAAACATCAATCAAATATTGTTCACTTTGTGACACAACAGCTACAGCTTGGTGTTCACAACAGTCTGCTCTCCATCTCTACTTCCCAAACCTGAGACTGTCCTTTGCTCACTTTCAGAGCAGCTCTTCTCTCCAAGCATCCAGTTTGGGTGGCCACCAGGGCCTTCTGGCTGAACACCCAACAGAGCAGCTGACCTCCAGCAGCAATCCAGGGGTACCCAGTGCCCACTTGGGCACTGCACTGACCTCCACTACCTTTGCTTTCTCGATGGGCTGGGACTCTGAAAGAGCTGTAGAACACCTTGGCTATGCTTGTGGAAAGGGCAGAGAGAAGACCAGGTCTGTTTTCATACAAGGCTAATGATAAATCAGCAGAAAGGATAAAGGGACAATCTGGACACTGTGATGAGTCTTTTTTCAAAGGCTGCTGAATCCCTGCTAAAAGGGGATTTCAGGGAGCATATGACAGCAAGGAATAGTTGACTCAGTCCACTGAGCTCCAAGCCTCCCCCTCTCCTGACATCTAATGTGCCCCTCAAAATTGATCTCTGTGTGTATAGGGGCCATATCAGATAACCACACTGTTTAGCTGCTCCTGGGGATACTTCTGCACCAAAAAGATCCTAACAGCAAGAAACTCAGATCACCTCTGTTCCGGCACTGCCTGAACACCAGAAGGCAGCTGGACGAGATGCTTCCTTTGTCTTCATATTTAACTGCTTGTAGGTCTTGGATGTGTTTATGGCTCAGCATGAAACACCTGAAAATGTCTGTACTAGGCACACTGGACTCATTCAGCAGAGCCCAGTTTTATGAGTGAGATAAAGCTCAGCCTTCTTTCTACACTCACAGAAGACACACATTAAGGCTTAAAAAAAACCAAAAAAATCAAGGCTTCTTTTGCTAACCAAAGATGCAAATCAAATGGCACTGACAGATTCTTCTCTTTTCTTGGTTCTACATAATTTTCCCTGCAGAAAATATTTTATATACCCGCTGAATTCTTTCTTCCATGGTACTCTGTTAAACTTTTGATCAGAGGACAAAAAATTACTCTTGCAATAGCTGTTTCCATGGACGGGTGGGTCAAGAATCTTCTTCATAGCCACAATACCTATATAGTGCAACTATCCACCAAAGAGGAACATAAATTCCATGGAATTACTGCAGCAGCATTGAAGTGCATAAACTGCCAAACCATACAGAAAGTTAATAGATTTGTTTGTGGACTAGACAAGGTTTAATTAAACCAGGCAGCTCTGAAGAACAGTAAATCCTCTCTCTTTTTGTCTTCCCCTCCCCCTACCCCTTTCTTTTCTAGAGTATCTTTCTCCTAGTGGCTTTCCTCTTCCTAATAATCCCATCACAAATGACAGATATGTTATCAGTCATCACTGGGATTTGACACATTCTTAATACCTGTCATGACAGCTCTGAAGTCTGCATGCTACTCCATTGTATTCCAAAGCATTTGCAGGAGGTAATGGACACATCAAATACAAGTCAATGGCTCTGCTTTATTGAACTGCTGAAGGCTTGCAATATAGAAAGAGATGCTTAAAAAAGCCTAATTGTGATTATTCAAAATGACAGACATAGTAATTAAATATAAAACAATATATAATGTGGCAGTGGATTGCTGTCCCCAAATAGAGTCTCTCCTGATACCTTGGGTCTCTGTTTTACTTTAATAGAGAACCTAACTCAGAAATGAGGTGCAAGTCATGGCTAGAACCAGTGTCAACATCAAAGGTGGACCCCTGAATTGATATGAGGACAGTGGGATTGTGAAGTGTGTCACTCACAGCAACTGTCAGTGCTGCCAAGGAGTAAATGCGAGTGCAGGAGAACATGAGTTTGAGAAGTGTCTCCCTGATGGGTACACAAGGAAAAGACAGCACCTTACCACTGAGCAATAAGGACAAGGAACACCAACTAACAGTATGAGTCCACTGCTAATGCCTGTTGATTTCTGTAGACCTCTCAATACAGGTAGTTTTGTTTTCTTTTGTTCAAGCCCTCAAAAGAGCTGCAACAGATTCAGCACCCCACAGAAAAAAATCAATACAGAGCTCTCCAAGCAGATAAATTTTCTTTTGATCAAATTCTAGTATTATTTCAGGTGACTCAGGTCATCTGTGTGTAATACTTTTCAGGCACAAAAAAAAAGATAATTTTTTTGAACATTTCTTCCAAGCCTTAAGCTTGCAAAAGCTTTCTCTCAGTTGAGCCCAGGTGCTGCAAAGCATCATGTAGCTACAGTCTCTGCCAACAGCATATGAGCTGCATGACAGCAGTGTGCTCTGCCATTAGTAAATGCAATGGCTTGTTGTTCTCAATGCATTTACGATTTTGCACAAAAGCAGAAAAAAACCCACCCCCAACAAAAACAAAAACCCCACACAGATTAGAGACAAAGCAGTCCTGTGTAACTCCAGGCCCTTTCAGCAAGGCGATAGAGCCAAGGCAGAATTGTGAGCTGGAGTCAAAAGGAAGTGTCCCATCGACATAATGAGCTTTGGAGCAGGTCTGCAGGGAAGAAGACAGCAAAACACATTCAGCCACCTAAGTTATTTCATGTCCTCTGGACAAAATTATTTAACGAGTATGTTGTGGTTTAAGAGTCTTGAGGCATTGTTTGCATCTACAAGAAATGGATGAGCAAACTGGGATTCTTTACAACGCAATTTTATTTAGGAGAGATGCAAGAGCAAGTTTTGCACCTATCAAGCACTTGGGAACAAAGTGATGGTATTTAGAGGGGTGGGAATATTGTTCTCAGGATGCAGCAAATCCTATTCCAGGGATCTAAACCACTGCAATAACAGCACTGGTCGAGTGTAAGCTCATCTTTCCAGCTGAAGCACTTTCAAATAAAGCTGAAAGGTGAAGCTTACTTTAGTAGGCTTCTCACCAGATCAGATATTGCCAGTTCTTGAGTGGCCAGTGTGAAAACATACCACAGATAAACATGGTATCACATTTTCTGATGATGATCTTGTACCAGGGCCAATTACACATCAAATTTGTACTGTGAGCTGAGCTTAGGTTGCATGGAGGCAAAATCATGGCAGCACAGCCCCACTGAGAAGTCTCCCAGCATATATTCCCTTCTGGCTAGGGTCCAAGGAGCATTACTGCTTCTCCTGCTGCCTACACTCCCCGGTTATTCCTTTCATACACCCTCTCAGCTGTAAGCAAATCAACATGCCAATCCCTTGGGACACATGGCTTAGCTTATACTTAAGACTTGCCATTCTGCTTTGTGCTTTGGACATTGATTTCCATTGTCTCAGCTATCACGCAACAAAAGGGCATTTAATTGCTGTCTCATTTCGTCTGGGGGAGAAGAGGAGAACAACTTTTTCCAGCCCTGATTGATGGCAGCCATTAGCACCTCCTAGCACAATACTGACTTACTAGAAGCATGATTTACATGTGAAGTTCAGCGCCACACAAGTGAATCAGATTTGCAGCTATGCTCACTTGAACAACTTCAGAGACAAAACCTTCCCATGAAATGAATTTGCAGAAATGCTTACAGTGGCCACCTATTTAAAGAGAAAACTTCAAAGATTGAGGAGGTTTGTTGAGACCTCCTAGAAACAAAAGAAAGTTCAGCAGAGATCTCACAGTTTTTGTTTCACTTGTCAAGTGCTCTACCGTGTAGGTGCTTTAACAGTTCTAAAAGAAAAAAAAAACCAACCAAAAAACCAAAAAATATCCAACCAACATGATTTATACTTATTTACATGCATTTAACATTAGGAAACACTTCATATCCACTGGACATCAAAATTCCCAATTGCATACTATGAAAGGCAATGCTGAAGAATCCCATAAAATGTTTTCCCTTTTTCGTGTGAGCATTTCTATTTTCTTTGTGATGGAGGAAAGAAGAAAATTAATATCCACATTTAATATCCTCCATGTTCTGGAGAGCAATAAGCCACATGCCTTGGTGCTCAAGCCAAACTGCTGATAGTGGATTTTTAGTACTCGTCTCATTTTATTAAAAAGCAAAAGGATGCAAATCTCCCTTTCAAAAGATCAGAGCTCAATAAACAACTAGATTAGTGAAGGCTTCTTGAAATAGCGCCTTCAATTAGTCCTGTTATGTGAAACCTGCAGTAATTTCAGTAAAAGTTGATGTAGTTTGATGCAGCTTATCAAAACATTTAATAATTGCAAAATATAAGATCAAGCACCTTTTGAACACCAGACTTTCCAGTCAGACATAGAAACAAGCTGAGGCACTAGGTATTATCAGACACACCTTTTTACATTTTTTAGAAGATTTACCAGAGGAGAGGCAGATTGAGAGAAGCTGATTTCAGCAAGGCAGTGATGTACAGCCAAACATGCAAGCACTCATGTTGTCTCAGCTGTGGGAGCACTAAGCCTGGCCAGGCAGAGGCCTTCTGAAACCATGCTAGCTATACCCACAAAAAACCACTTCTGACTACTTTCAGAACATATGCTCTGTTGTTCACATAATTGGTTTAAAATTCCACAGCAAAATTACTCTGCAATTACTTGCTTTCAGTGAGTCCACTTCTTACATTGGCATCCCCCACAGGACCCACCTTTGTTCCTCAGTGATACTCATCTTGCCTGATGTGCATTTCTAAATAAGCTTAAATAGTGGCTATTTCTGTGTTATTTCAGGCTTTTCCCTACATTTCGAAAAATCGTGATTTTAGGTACATAAATGAGTGTGTGATGGCTGAATGCACATTTTTGGTTTAGAGCAGCTGCTTTTACTTCTATGCATTCTGCAGCACATATGCATGGAAAACTGTATTTTGATTCTTCCTTTCCCCATTTGTTTTTAAGGGAAAATAAAACTTAAAACACAGAAGCACCCAAACCAAACAAACAACACCCCCCAAAAAAAACCAAACCAAACAAAAAAACTACTAAAAAACCTAAACAAAACCACTCCCAAACTGGCACGAGATCAGATATTAAACACTAGAACACACTTGCTTCCTTAACTTGGCTCTTCCTAAATTTTGTTTTCTCCTCCCACTGTTTCCTTTTTCTTTGGTGACACGTGTTTCTCTTGCTGGAAAGGCTGAGTGTTATATTCCAAAAAGTTCAGTCTATGCACAATTATTACTGGTAACTGTGAGGAAGGCAGCTCACAGGATCCCAGAGTCTCTCCTTCCCCTCCAGGCTTGTGCCAGACTGGAACCAGAGCTCTCAGTGGCAGCGCCTCCAGGAGCATCACAAGCACCAAGAAAGCTGCCAACATGGATTGAAACCATTTTGCAGCTGAAGAACTGCCTGAGAACCATGTTTGTGCAACCCCTTTATCAATCGTGCTTCAGATCTTTTTGGCCATTTGAGAATAAAGAAGGTTTTACATGCTGGTTTCTGAGAAACCTGCCAAGCCAGCACACGCTAATCAACGTGAACAGGTCCTGGAAAAGAAGTTGATCAAATCTCTCCGATCATCCCCAAAGTCACAGTCAAACCCACACACCTTGGAGATTCAGGTCAGCCACACAGCTGCTCAGCATCCCCTGGGAGACTCAGAATGTAAGTGCAAAATTAGGGCAAGCACAGCAGTAGGCTGCAGTGTGTTGCTGGCAGAGGCACAAACCTGCTCCTCTACCCAGCACACCATCTATAAATAGGTTTATGAATACAGAACCTCTGCCAAGCTATTCTTGCTTTTTTTTTTCCTTTGCTAATTTTTAATGCCTCTTGCAAGACTGACTCCTAGAAGTTTTATCTCCATTAGTATTAATAAACACTTATTAAATGCTCCAGCAATGTCTGAAAGTCTTGATAAATAGCAACAAATTTGTCTAGAAAACCAGAATATGATTTTGCATTTAGAAAACACAATTGTATTAAAAAGAAGAAAAAAATGAGCTTACCTGAAAACAGAAAATTCACATGAAAAATCTGTGTGCACTCCACAGCTTGGGAAACGAGAACCCACTTCTGGGACTTCAAGAGGAGACAAGGTGGTGTCAGTGCTTGCTCTTTTTCAGCTGTGCTCCTGGGGGTACCAGCTGAGCCCCAGAGCTGAGCCCTGGGCTGTCCCCCTCACTCTTGGCACCTGGAACAAGAAGACAGGCACTCAGTTCCTCTGCACAGGAGCAGCACGGCGTTCCACAGCCCAGGCACAGCGAGGGATGCCTACACTGCCCGACTGCTGCACGCACAGCCTCGGAGCAGGGGAAACTCAGCACAGTGCCATTAGTGACAAGAGTGGCTCTCTGCTCCTCTCCACCGCAGGTGCCCTCCCAAGATAGATAGCCTGGGGACATGCAAAGCACCAGGAAGCTATCTACAGAGCATCCTAACTCTCCCTCAGAGGGACCACTTTTCCAGATAACAGTAGCTCCATAATAAGCCTGCTAAAGCCCAGACTATAGCAAGAACACTTTATGGTAAGAATTTTGTTTTGAGCTGCCAGTTTTTGGGTGACCAAACCAGCCAGGACTAATTTCTGACAGGGACACTAACCGAGGACTTAAATTACCTTGTACTTTCATCTGGTATCATTCTCTTGCAACTCTGTTTTTTCCCTTTCCCTCTCAACCCTTACATATTTCACCATCCATTTTCAAGGATGGATGACTAAATGAAGCCCTTTATTAAGGCTCAATTTTCAAAAGCAATGTCACCTTCCAGTTTCCCTTTGCTTCAGAAATTAGCTTCTAGGGGCATTTTCTTGAAAAGCCTACATCTATACTTATTTAAACTTTCTGGGGAATAATTGAGTATGGAAAGTAACGTTTAGCCTGATTAAATTTTTATTTCCATCTAAAAATAAAAGGAAATGCATAGTAAAGCACTAGAAAAGCTTGAGCCTCCCTATTTTTTTTAAACTTCTGAAAGATGAAGACGAAGGAGACATATTATATTAAATCTTTTCCTTTCAGAATTCCCAAGCAACTTATGACCAAGTTTTGAGCTATGTAGAGTTGACTGCTAAATACTTGATGTGTTCTGGGCTAGCTGATCTTACTGGCCTAGATTTGAGCCATAGGACTACATAACCTCTGGTGGTCCCTTCCAAACAAAGTCATCCTATTATTTTTTCCAAAGGGAATGAAGACTAGTCTGTGCTTTTCAGAAACATAGCCAACCTTTTTTATCATGTTTGCCACCACTTTTACTGTATGCATCTTCTCCAACAAGGAACCTTTCAACAGCCAAAATCTATACTCATTTTATACATGAAAACTCTTCAAGTCATTTCAATTCCAAATTATCAGAAGTATCTTGTCACAAAAAATGAAAGGATTTAATGCATTTAGGCTAAACTAGCCTGGTAAGAAAACTAAGAGAATGCATCCTAAGTCCTCCACTAGATATCACTAAAGAAGGAACAGGGTGTAAAAGACAGCGGTGACATTTCCTGTAGAAGAAACTCTGACTTTACAGTGATACTTTTCTAGCTGTGATTCTGAAGGCAGGACACTACTTTTTAAATCAGCTCTCACATGGCTCACATTTCAGCCCTGTCTGCAGTGAAAGCAGTGGAATCCCTTGCACAGTCCACACCTCTGCCTGCCAGCACCAGCCTCCAGTCACACCTCCCTGTGCCAAGGCCCAAGGTCACACACAAGCCCCATCTCCTGTGGATCATCACATGGCCACTTCCCAGCCCTCCAGCTGCCTCCATCGTGGCCATGCATCAAACATTTTAGCTGGCCAGCAGCTTTACTCCACAGTAAAAAGCTGATTTTGCAAACAGTCTCTTGGAAGATAAACCCTCTGAGGCATTTTCCCCCCAAAAATTCTTAAGCATGTGTGTTTCTTTTATTTCCTCTATTCTTAGAGGAATAAGACATTGTTTAATAGATAAGATATTCAGGGAATGAAGTACAGGAATTCCAGTCTTAAAATATCATAAAGACAAGATATTAAAATAAAAAATAAAAATACTTTTTCCATCATTAAGGTGAAGGAATGCTATACAGGATTGGAAATTTTTTCTCAAATCTAAGTGAGCCTTATTCCTGTTGCTCTGACACTTCAGTCATGGCTGTCTTCTCCCTTCCCCTTCTCCAAGGGGGAAATGCCTTCTCTCTTAACCCCAGCAACACGCTGGCCATCAGACTCTATCACTGCTTCTGCTGCAAGAGAACACTGAGGCAAGAAAGGGGTAATCCCCTCAGAAAACCACTCACATGGGTCTACCCAGCAAGTGGATACATATCCTTTCTTCTCTCATTTTTCAAGAATCACAGGTACTTCTCTATTCTAATAAAATTATTTCAAATAAATAATTTGAACAGCACACCATGACCACTTTTAAAGTTGACCCTTAGCCTAAAACAGATTCTAAAAGAGACTGTTAGATATGAAGAGCTTTTCCTTCAGCATGCCCATAGTTTGCTTCAAAGCTCATTGTTTAAATAGGAACAGTTGACATGCAAAGTCAAATTTAAGGATCCTGGGAATAGCTGTGCATGACGGGCAGCTGGCAGGCAGATCTACTGAAAGGATGCAGTTCTGCACATGAAGTCACAAGAGTAAGATTCCTAATTATATGCAGTAACCAAGGCATGGAAGAAAAAACTGTTCATCATTTAGCATCCAGCAGCACAGTGAGGAAGCTTTGTTCTCTTCTCTGGAAAGAGGACAGTCGATACTGCTCATATCAAAGCCTGGATCCACAGCCCTCCAGGCTTAATTAGAAAATCATGAAGAGTACAAAATGGCATTGGATACAAAAATGATCATTTTTCAAGTAAATTTAGTGGAGTGAGCACTCCTACATTTACAATCCACACTCCCTTATCCACCCTTTTTCCCTCGTTAATGATACAGAGTTGGCTGCAGATGCAACAAAACCTGTCAGCAACTGCAGGGTGTCCTAAAGCAAGTCTTGCCTATTATTCCAGCTATATAGATGAAGGTCGCTGACACTGCTAACACCTCTGACATTTTATAATCAATTGCCAACATTTACAGAGGAAAAAATACCACTAGCTTTGAACATACTCAGAAAGAAAGAAAAATTCTTCTCCATTAATTTTAAGCTGGCTCTCTCTGAGCCAAAACATGAAACACGAGGCAACCTAACAAGTCAAATATTAGTGAGATTGTTTTCTGGCAGCCAATGCCATATTCTGTTTGTATATAAACAATTGTAGTTTATCCATCTCAAAACAACTGCAGTATGAATCATTATAAGGACAACGTCAGAGAAAACTGCCAAATACTATTAGCTGAAGACAAACAATAATTTAACTTTAAAAGCAGCTTTGAAAATTAGACTATCAGCATGTTGCTAACACCAAATACCTATTGGTGAAATCTAGTATTTTGTGGATTAGACTCTTGGAAGATGAAAGGGGATGACCTTTACCTATACCTTCACTGCTGGTAAAGAATGATGAAGCCCTTGCCATACACTGCACATTCACCTCGTGCCTGCTTTTCAGAACAGGAACAGAGATTGCTGCCTTTTAAACTAGTCTTACACTGATTTTTAGCCAGCTACAATATTCCACTGCTATAGCTAAGGAAGAAATTTTAAAACAATACTTTGTAAAGGGTCCACAAGTCCTGTCTGATTTATAAACTGTCAATGTGCTTGATGAGTTCAGCAGCTGAGAAGCCTGGGATCTGACATTACTGCCCTTATTCAATAGTTCAAAGCAATCATTTTGAGTTAATACAGGGCCTCAGAGAACATGGGGATCTCTAACTTAAGACCTTCTAAAGACCTATATTTGGTCAAATTTCTTGCTCCTGACAGTGCTTCTCACCCTCCAGCTCCTAATTCAAACAATCAGTCCACCCTTGCTTTTCACAGGAGCTCGTTGCTGTACGTTGTAATATTTGCATCAAACACAATTGCCAAAGGCACTCCAATTTTCCCTAATAGTTATCATTAGGAGGGGGGAGAAAAAAAGTATTTTTGTCCAAAAAGAGCCATTTCCTGATGTTTAGCATAGGCAGGATAACGGTCACAGGCAGCATCTTGGCTCAGCAGGCAACAGTAGTAGGTGGTAAATGAGAGTGCTGGGGAGGGGACAGATCTTTTTCCAGGGGGGAGAGGGGGCAGTGTCTGCTAAAGGAGGCACCCTGATGGCAGTAGATTTATGCATCCGCTCTTGTCAGTCTAGGAGGAGGGAATCATTATGCAGGGCCAGCTGCAGGGGTGTGCACTGCTGTCGGGAAAAATTAGAAGTCTAGCAATGAACTATAAAGAAGGGAGAAATGACAGAGTGAATGAAAACTCCATGATAAACCCATTTAGGCTCTCTTCACCCTGAGATGATATATGAAGCATAATCTCTTTGGCATATATGCTGGCAGAGAGTCAAACAAATACGCCTAGGTACTCTCAGGCACACAGCCCAGAATGTGCAATGACAGTGTCCACCCAAAGGACCATAACTGCACAGGGTATGGGGCAAGAATCCTGCCTCAGCACGTCCAGCTCAGTCCTGGGGAAGGATCACAGCACACTCAGATGCTTTTGGAAGAAATCTCCTCTGCTGCCGAATGCCTGCTTTGTGCAAATACCTTGGAAAGAAAGCTTTTCCATATGAATACCTTGAGGGAGTGTGGGGGGCCGGGGTGGGCAGGGAGAAGAGATGACAGGACTATAAAAGAGTGAAAAGCACCCAAACGAAGGCCCTGGTATTTCACCCTTGAGAAAATGACAACTTTCCAGTTTCATGAGGCATTCCTTCCCCTTGGAGAATTTCTGAGGTGGTGAGGTCTGCATAACTTCTTGCCCTGTTTAAGGCAGAAGTGTGTTTTTTCTCCTTTGTTAATAGATTCAGAGATAAGAAATATTCCAAATATTTATTCATTGTGCTTGGTTATGAAAAATAAGGATTTTCAGTCATACTGGTATTGGAAAACAAGGCAATAGGGAAAGAGCAGGCAAAGAAAGCAGTGTTCTTCAACACACTCCCAAAAGCCCCTGGTTACAATTCAAGCCCCAAGCCTAAGAGGGAAAGTGTTTGGTAGCTTTTCCTTCTGCCTGTCCTGACCACTGTTCAAACCTAGGGGCTAGTGAAACTTTTTCTGGAATGCTAATGCCTTGCTGAAAGCCAGAAGGTACAAAATGGGAGCTGTTTGGAGAATGCTTTCCTGGGGGAAAAAGGGAGGGAGGGATGTACTTCAATACCTTATTTAAAGTTACACATAGGGACCCATAGTGTTGGGCATATTTTTACCAGGAACAGAAGAAGTACGTTTAGCTCAGCATGCTATCATTGTAAATTCTGCCACTGTATGTCCTTCAGTGTAAGCTCTCTGAGACACAGTTTGATGAGAAAGGTTTGTTCAATTAAGTGTGTGAGAATCAGAGAAAACAAAAACAAACCACAAGCAGTTCTACTGTAAAAGGTCCTTCTTTCTACAACACAGCACATTTGGAAACATGGGTAATTATTTAATTCTCTGTAAAATACTTTGACTCCATCTTTTCTTAAGGCAGCTCTTCTATAATTCTTCCTGGTGGCATCATCTATCAAGTGTAAAAAATATTTATGCTACCAGGTGTCAGATTAAGACACCACTGACCACATTGTAACTACCTGGTGTGTTTTACAAGCATTTATACCTGCACCGTGTAGGTCTAACAGCTTAAAAAACGGCAGAAGCTTAAAAGTACATTTAAAAAAATCACTCCAAAACAATGTTGATACATTGTTTCATTAACACTGCGAAGGTGTAAATACAGTGATGAAGTGAAGAATGGGGTCTTCTGATGAAGTAAATGGAAGATACATGCATGACGGCTCAAAGAACATAATTCTGAAGGCCACTGTTTGATCAAAGTTTTGTGAGAAAACACAGAAATAAACCACGAGCTGTTACAGTGAGCAACAGAAATAAAACTGGCAAATTCCTAAACCACGAAACTATAAAACTGTCAAAGTGCAAAAAATACTTCTTACAGCTACATGGTTATGTTTCACTTTTTTTTCCTAAGGAAAGTAAGGACAGGCAAATGTATATTTTTAACATTAATTCAGGAAAAGCTTTAATAGTAAGATATCAAATATATTATGGAAAAGGGAAAAGGAACACAGTTATTTATCTGACTTGAAAACAGCACAGTGTCAAGTTAATTTAAAATTCAATTTCAGTTTAAAGCATCACAAGGAAGAAAGAATCCTATGTATCACAGGCTGTAAATTGAAATCCTAGCAAGGTTTTTGTCTGCCAACTAGCTGTGTATCAGCTATAAAGCCAGACTGCAGGTGCTTCTTTTAGGATATTGGGCTGCAAGGCTCATATTCAGAGAAGTTTGTCATTTACTATTCCCAAAGGCATTTTATTTAAATTTTTTTTATAGTCAGTTAGTTAATGGAAAGCTGGCAGTACAATAACCCAGAGGTAATTTCAGCAAGGTACAGTACGTGATGCAAAAGCACAGAGGGTCCTACCCTCTGGAAGTCACCAAGAAGGTGCACATTCATATAAACACACCTTTTATAAAAGCAAACATGCAAAAGCAGTTTGTCTGCAAAATCAGCTTTTAAGGTGACAGGAATTTAATAAATAAATAAATAGATCTTGGAGTTTTTTCCCCTTTCTAGAAAATATACCTGTGCAAAGATGTTTCATTTAAACTCTACACAAAACCTTGAACACAATGGTTTGAGGGAAGGGGCAGGATAATCCTCCCTGTTTTCTGAGCTGAGGGATAAACAAATCTGATAGAAAGGACATTTAATTCACCCCTGAACTCCAAAGTGAATGAAAGCCTACTCAGATTTGGTACATATTATAAAAAAAGGGACTCAAGGACAACCGCTAGACTTCCAGCTTCAGAAGGTTCCTGCAAAGTGCAGCAACCAGTCTGATCAGAAAGGCAAATTCTGCTCAGAAAGGCAGATTCTGCTCCTCAGCCAGCAGCCACTAACAACCCAGCTGGCCAGCAGACAGGAGCATGGAAAGGCATGGAAAAGCTGCACCAACAAAGAAAATAAATGTATATCCCTGACCTCTGCTCCTCCAAAAGAAAGGCAAAGAAAAGCTGCCATTTACAGCAGCTGGGCTACTTTTATTTAGTCACATAGGCCTTGAACCTCCTTGTACAAACACTGTGAAACCTCAAAACCTTGCTGAGGGAGCAGATGAGCACCTTGGAAAGCTTTAGTTTTGTCAAAGTGGAATTTAAGGTGTGTGCAAATTGGTACTCAGGAAAGGGTAATATTTGAGGACATGAATTTATCTCCACTGACATATCCACAGCTGGGAATCAGCATGAACAGCTTCCTCGTGCTGATACATTCCACTTCTTTTTCAAATGGAAAGATGTGGAAAACATTATTAGAGGTGATAGAAAAGTGTTTTCGTACTGTAGTAATGGCTTTTATCCTATCTTTGAAAATTACATAATTTTGTGGAAATTTATCATATGTGCCCACTCTACAGAGCTACATTTTTCATAAAACAATAATTTCTAAAAATGCTGGCAGATTTACAAACACTAAGGAGGGATGAATTTGATACAGGTTGAGATGGAAAAAAATCCCTTTTGCCCTTAAATGTTTTTTTTAAAATACATCTGGGCCCCTTCCTGCTCCCACAGCAATATATGAGTCTGTGTTTATGCCCCTCTCCTCTTAAACCCTCACCATTTAAATGGCTTATTCACCTTTTTGCCTTACCATGCATTTTTGGACTTATAGCTCTAAGGCAAATTTTGAAAAACTTTTGCTGGCACTTAATAATATGGAAACTACCACCACTGCACCAATATTTATACACATGAAACTACAAAAATATACCATTTACTCTAATGTACTGCTCTTTCCCTGCTTCCTGCTCTAGCAGAAAACTGAAAGGGGTTTAGCAACGATAAAGAATTGACTTGGGATATCTTCACTATGCAGTGCCCTAGTGAAAAAGGTTTACATCTGAATCATGCAGTGTCCCTTGCAGAATGGCCAAAACAAGCCTCAGTTTCCTCAAATTTCTGTGAAAACTAAGAATCACTGTTTTAAAAAAACAAACACCAAAATAATCCAAATTTAAAACCATGCTTTGTCTTTTACTAGGAAAACGAGGCCACAGCACAGGGATGTTGCACACAAGAGGACACAATACTTGCTTTCTTTCCAAGCTGTCCCTGACACAGCATGTGACTCTATTCTAATGCTATTTTTTAGTAAAACATTTTTTGGTTGCCAGATGTTGCGCAACCAAAAGAAGGAGGACTGGGAGCTGGAAATGCCAGCTGCTCCTAGATAACTTGCCTTGGACTAAAGCAGCCTGAGACTGGAATGTTCCTCACATGATGGAGAGAGCCTTCTGCACAGGACTTGAGGCTTCAGATTTTTACCAGTTTGATGGAGTTTGGGAATTCAAGTTTTACCAGACTCTGTAGCACTGTCTGATACCATTTGATTGTGATATGGGCAAAACCAACTAGCAAAGGTGATCAGAGATGATTGTCCACAGACATGACCACAGGGTTTTCATAGGAAGGCTCACAGTGTACCATGGAGTGGGTAAAAGGATTAAATCCTCCATCAAACTCCATCCCACTGCACATGTAAGAACAAACAGTGGTGCAGCAGAAGACCAAAAGCAGCCTAAGACTTTACATTTAATTGTCAATCACTTCATCTTGAAAAACTAAAAAGAGATTGTTTTAAAATAATTTTAAATGTTTCAATTTCCCCCCTTACATTTGGTTTGCACACCAAAGTGATTAAAAAATCTTCAAATATTCCAGTATTATGCAAAAAAGATTTAAAGTATTGGTAGCACTTCAGAAAAAAAAAAAAAAATATATCTCAGAACCCCCAAATATATAATCAAATTCTTTGAAGGCATTTTCTGTTCCTCTAAGACTTTTATACTAATTGGTGAGCCCCTCATTTAATCTCTTATCATTTCTAAATGACTGAGATTTAGGATACACTATTTTAATACTAATGGTGTACCTAATGAGATCAGATTTTTAATAAGATTCTAGGCATTAATAGTAGAGAAAGGCTTTGACAAAAAAATAGGAAGGTGGCTGTATATCATTAAGAGTGAGCCTGTTCAGATCATTATAATCACATTCACTATTCTTTTTTTATATACCATTACATGGTACAGGTGAAAATCACAAAATTTATAAATCCTTGATACTAACACAAAATGCCAGCAGGTCCATTTATATCTCATCCTCAGTATATACACAAAACATTCAGTAAAGAGATGCTATGGAGGATAACCACACGCCACTTGTGATTAACTTCACCAGATCTAATTTGGCCAGCAAAAATGTTAGCTACTGCCTAACTTGTTTATTGACCACTATCAGAAAAACAATTCAACATCCATGTCAGTACTGATATTCTAATTTTAGTATTACCACTTTTTATTCTTTATCTTGCCTGTGAAATACATAATTATGAAAAGTAATTACCATCTCATATATATATATATGTAGGTGTCAATAACCACTACTAAAATTCTGCTGCTTCATTTTTGTGCAGAAGTATATCTAGAGCTACTGCAGGTTGCCAATAAGACTGCAGTGTGTCCATATGTTAGATTATACACAGCCTAAGCAAATGCTGAGGCACATCATCTATCAGTAGTATAGCAATTTCAGGCTTGGGCTGATTTTCCTACAGAAATACAACCAATTAGTATTCAATTTTGAGCCATCCCAGAAACACTCCTTCAATAGATCCAAGCGCCTTGATCATTTTCAGCAGCTCTTTTGAAGTGGCTAACCTGAAAAAATGGAACAGAAAAGTATGCTTTATTTCTGTTCATTCCTGAGTTTATTGGTGCTCCTGTTTCTGTGCACTTCCCTCCTCCACTTGGGTCCAGTCCAAGCCATCCAGGCCTCCCAGGACAGGGAGGAATCCTTGACCCACATTTGGAGGATAAACTCGTGGTGGGCTTCTGGGGTTTAGTGCAGGCAGCACAAGATCACCTGCACTGCTGCTCTTTCCAGGCTGCTGACACTGAGGTCTCTGTAGAAAGTACCGTTTGTTCAGAAAGACAACAATGTGAAGAGAGGCCTGGCCATCTCATCTCGGGGAGTTAACAGATCTGCATGGCTCACAGGGAGTCATGTGCCTCCTGCATGAAAGCCCTGGAAGAGTTTCCCTGGCTGATCAGCCGAGCCTTGAGACTGTGTCTGGAAGATGTCATTTGCTGCAGTTTGAAGTCCTTCTACCACAGTCTACATAAAGGTAGGAAATATCTATCGTTCCTCTACAGGAGAACCTGCCTTTAGATCCTACAGTGGCATTTTATCACTTCACCTCATCAGGCTGGAGCACAAAGCCCAAGAAAGCTGAGAGAAAGAGATGCACATGCAGTCAGTCAACACCACAATCCCTGATGATGCTATGCATCTTCAAAGCACTTGTAGTTGTCCATATTGATTTGCCTGCTGAGGGAACACCTATTCTACACCTATAACCCAATTGTTCCCGCAGAGACAATTGAAAGGTAAATGTAGACAGAGTTCTGTATGTTCCCAGCAGAGTGTTCCAAGAATTTTCCACAGATTTAGTCAATTGAGTACCTATTTAACTTGCTATCTCCATCTTAAACTTATAAATAAGACATGAAGGATGAGAAGTTTTGATCCAACCAGAAAATATAATTTGTGCCAAAAGCTTGTGTTAGTGCCAGTTACCATTAAATCTCACAACTACACTGCAAGTCAGCCTGAAGACAAAGTGTCCTTCTATTGCCAGGTATTAGTCAGTTCACAAATATGGTGTGCATAGGAATAAGAAAGTTAAGGTACAGGATCAGTGCCACGATACAAACATATTATGCCTACACATTGTTATTCCAGTTCAAACACTCTCACCTTCTCTAGTTCTGAAATGTATTAGCTTCACTTATGAGTAAATACAACTGTAATGAATACTAATAAATAGACTAAAATAAATAAAGATGAGATTTTTTTTTTTGTCTTTGATGGGGAACTATTATAAGAGACTTACATGCAGACAGAATGGCCATTTCCTAATACAGAATCCATCACTGTCACTTAACATATGACTCTCTTGTAATGCTGTGTTATGAGACAGAAAGTCAAATAATCTCTTCTGCTTTGATGAAAGCATGAGGAAGTTGACTCAGATAAAAGCAGAGAGTAATCTGTTTAAACAGCTTGGGTCCAAAGTTGAAAATTAAACAAAATCAATAACAAATACAGGCCTGCTGTATTTGGAATATGGAAAATCTGCCTTGAGCATGAATTAAAAAAAAAAAAAAGGATGAAATGCTACTACAAAAATATTTCATGCCAGAATATTCTATATATGAGGTTTGTGAAGACCCTCATTTGTTTGAACTTACATGTGTTAGTTCATGTATTAATTGATCTAACACGCACTATTTGCTAGTAATTATGTAGTTTAAGAAGGTTTTGGCTAATCTAGAGGTAATGAAGAACATCAGGGTAAACTGATATTTATTAGAAAAGCAAAGAAAGAAAAAAGTGAAAGCCCTCAATATGTTCTAATTATTTAGGCTCCAATCTTTGATGATCCATTTCTGGCACATATCTATTCAGGTCAGGTTTTTATCTGAGCTAGTGATATGTTCAGAAGGAGCACAAAAATGCCTGCATCTTGAGTCACAAAATGATTTTTAAGGAATCAGCCATTCAAATATTTGGGGAGAGGTATTCAACAAGTCCTCTCTGCCTTTTTTTTAAAAAAAAGCAAAAATGTGCAAGTTATGTTTGCAAAGTAGAAAAGGTAATTCCTTCCCACTCCATCCATAGAATTGGCATGAGTACTTACACAGTAGTATTAGTAAGAATACTTACACAGAAGTCAACAGAAATGTTGACAAAACAGCTTAAAATCAGATTTGAATTCGGATCACTACAACACATCCTTCCTATACCTTAATAGCCAAAGGTGTGAAGAGTTGCGAGGAGAGTAAATGTGCTGTCTTTAGTTGATAAATTCAAGTACACATGAAAGAAATCAGAACCTAAAATCATCACTGCAGGCTTCTGAGAAAAGGCATTAAATGTGCATGAACCTTTTCTTCACAGACAACCTGCAAAAACCCCCCCATTAACCTGTCTGAGATCTTCTG
This sequence comes from Haemorhous mexicanus, assembly GCF_027477595.1. Classification (NCBI taxonomy): domain Eukaryota; kingdom Metazoa; phylum Chordata; class Aves; order Passeriformes; family Fringillidae; genus Haemorhous; species Haemorhous mexicanus. The sequence goes on along the minus strand of NC_082345.1, from coordinate 56,270,542 downwards.
AAGTAAAAGCAACTCAAAACCCCCAAAGCACCTTTCAATTTTCAAAATTATTTTTCCATAATAGTCAGAGAGAAAGACCAGTAACAGTTCATGCTACCTTAGTGAAAGCAGGCAAGTGTTATAAGTTTATAACATCCAAAGTGTGCCTGTGAACATAGCTTATTAAATTCTCTTAAAATGCAGAATTACTGTAATCATAACAAGAAGAAGCATGTATCACAAATCATCAAATTTATAACTGACTTCCTTTTACCATCTGAGAGAAAATAGCTTTTCAGATTTTTGCTCTTCTTCTCAGCAGTCAAAAATAATGTCCCGCGAGGAATTGAACTAGCGAAAAGGCCAAAATTTTCCAGAAGGAAGATGGAGGAAAATAACACATTAAGCTGGCCAAAAGAAATAGTTTCAGATTCTGATTCATCAAGTAGAGTACTGTGAATGGTATTTTTATCATTCTGTAGCAAAAAAACCCTCAATCTAAAATCACATTCCTTGGACAATGTCTGGTCTTCCTAAACATTTAGAGAGGCACATGTTGATCTGCCGTCCTGTGAGCAGAGTAACTTTGGGCCTTGTGATTCCATTTGTCTCAGACTTCGAAGTGTTTGAACAAAACCCATGACACCCACCTGGCCAAGGGTTAAAGCAACCTTTCACAAGGAAGAAATCAGCCTTTGTGGTTCTTGGGATGGCTTCAGGCCCATAAAGAAACAATTGCATTACGCCCTAATTACTCCAGCTGACTCAATGCACAAAGTGGGATCCCTCTGAAAGCACTTCAGAACATTTTGTAATACAGAAAATTAAGGTGTTACATTATATTTCCCAGACCTGACAGCAAGTTTTTTTGCAGAGCTCATTTAAAATAGAACCAATATAAAGAAGGAGGATCAACAGGCATGACAAAACTAGGCAGAGGACAGCACATATGGAGAACAACTTTCAGCTATAACAATGGACTGCTGTGTATGACTCTCAGAAATGGCAGCACTATGCTCCTACTGCTCTATTTTCCCCTGCAAATTAATCTAAGTAAATTTTAGTGAAAAAAAAAGTTTGTTTTTAACCCTCATGAGGTATCACCACTGTTTTCCTTGCCTCCTGGTAAAAAGGAGCAATACCTGCAGCAGATGACCTATAAAGTTTCTCAACATCCCTGTGAGGAACAGCATTTTATTGCTCAATTTGGTTTATCCATAATATATATCTCCATCTTCCATAGCAATGGATAAGGAGTTTTGATTGAGCAATTTAATACTGGGAAAAAGCAACTAGTATTTTCTAGGGTAGACATACATATAAGGACAGAAACATACAATACAGAATTATAAGGAAAATCTGCAGTTTCCTAGATCCATATGTATCTCTTTATATGTATTTTTCCTGTGTGTGTACATGTACATTACAGATATGCTAGGAGTAGCAACACTAACTCTAGTGTATATATTCCTGGAATTCAATCAGTTACAAGGACAAGCAAATATCTACACTGGTAGGTAGCTGCTCATCTTTGAGGCAAGACATATGTATTGCTGGCTAATGCCAAAATAAAATCATAAGGTTTATGTATTCATTCAATATGAAATAAGGTTGGGAAGCACTTGCAATAAAGTGACACGCTGCTACATAAGCCACTGTTTCAATTTCCACACCAGCCTGCAAAGTGAAGCAGCCAAGGAGCAGGGATGTGCTTTTAGCAGCCCTGGCTAGCGGGCTCCATTTCCCTGACAGGAGCAAAGCTGCTGCCAGGGAAGGGCAAATGCTGCAGCTCACCCCACAGCATCTGCTCGAGTCTGGGAGTTGGAGCCTTACACAGGAGATCTGAGTCAGGACTTTAGTAGAAAGCAAAGACAAAAAGCACTGATGCACATTTCCAACCTCAACCGCTGGCTCTGCATCTGCAACAACATCCCTTCTCCCATTTCCAGACCACTATCTGGGAGCCTTGTCTGTGTTTTTGGTATTCATTGCAAAGTTTTTATTCCAGTTCTGTACACAAAGACTTCCCATGATGTACTTTCTTGCTTTACACCTTAAAAAAGTGTCTGACCTTTTCAAACCACCCTCTCCTCATCTGCAATCCAATTCCACAGCAAGCTCTGGACAAGCACACTGAGCTTATGCCTTACAGATGTTCCTCCTGGGCAAGCACGTTTATTTACGGATTGCAACGCGACCCTGTAGCATGGAAGTAAACAAATGAACAACCCACTTCTTCCTGCAAAGATGTGAAAACCTAAATTTAGTTCCTTGTTATGAGAACCCATCAGCAGTTAAACTATCCATCTTCATCACCATAATTCAACAGCAGGCTTCTTTTTGTACAACGACATGAAAATAAAGCTGCTAGTAACTATTGTTTTGATGTATCTGGCAGATAGAGCATAGCATATCTATTCAGCCAGTGCACTGAACTCAGTATTTCTGTGGTCAGAAGCCCTTTGACTCATCTCAACCTCTACCTTGGTTAAATTTCTCTTTTGGTTTCTCCATCACGACTGTGGGGCAGACAGCAAATGCATTTGCCTCCCCAGGGAGGTATAGAGCACAGCTGCTGCGTGGTGACGTGCAGTGGAAAACTTGCTCTTTTATATTTTCTCTCTGCTCAATCTCAGGCCAGACACACAGGTCATCCTATGTACACAGGATTTTAAGTGGAGGCCACCAGCTTGTCTGATGCATGTAATTAAATTTGTTTTACAAGCTTGTAAGTAATTAAATATCACTTCTCAAACTGAGATTTTAATTGTCTTGAGTTGCCTGACAATAGCATTTTTCTCAATCTAGTTTGTTCCCAAGTAAATGTGAAATTTCAAAGGAGTCACTGCTGAGAATTCTACAAGAATTAAAAAGCAACAAAAAATGTTCAACTACCCATAGCTTTAAGACAATAATTATCAAGTATTCCTAATAAAGATTTCAAAAGTGTATCCAGATTCTCATCAGCTTCTCGGCAATGGAAATGTTAAAAGACAAATACAGAGCATTCTGTGTCTGTTTTCATGATGCTCACAATAAATCCTGCGGCAGATCAGAACCAGGGTTTTAAATCCAAATCCATGTTTTTCAAGTCAGAACTACATCTAAATTACCATAAGAGTATCTGTAGATACTTTCTTAGTTTGGAAAATTCATTAACTGTTTGGTTATGTAGAATAATGAAGCCTTAATTTCAAGTATTATCATAAATTATTCTATTTCACAATATACTAAGCATCATCTTAAATTTTCAAAAACCTACAAACTCTCTGGCCACTACCACACAAACTTGTCAGATGTGGGACAGAACTCTTTTCAGGGTCTGAAATGCAGCACACAAACTAGCCAGGTATGTACCTGCCTCCACTGCAATGGCGCTTAAACAGTCACACCCTTGCAAAGTCCATTTAAAGGACATAACCACATTTTGAAAACTTAAAAATGCAGTGTGTTTTTTCTGCAGCTGTCTGTATTTGACCCTAAGTAGCAGAGAATCCACATTAGGTTTTGGAGAAGAGAGCTTGCTTTTGTGCAGATACAGAAGAGAGATACAGATATGGCTTCCTACTGATAAACAGGGTCAGGGCTGTACTCCAGGCAGGTAGATTCTCCTACTCACTTGTACAACTGCCCCAAATTTCTGTCAAGCCATGGTAACTGTTCCCAAACCCCTTAAGCCAAGAGAGGAGGAGGAAAGAACTGCTCTCTGAGCAGCTACCCCGTGTTATATGGGTGGAGGCATAAACAGGTATCTCCTTTTAGAGTCTCTTGTGGGGAGCATTAGAGTCATCCTTTCAAGATGCTTTGAGAAGATCAATTCCTGCCTTTGACCTGGAATGCTGTTAGAAACAGGATTAGGATACAATGACAGAGAGCGGTTCCTCACAGATTTACACCAGAACAACCAGGCCAGTGCAAATTTGCAGAAGACAAAGGCAGAATTAGAGGGGCACCTTAGAATCTACCAGCAAGACAGAAACTTAACTAGAAGCTACATAATTACCTAGTTCCTTCTCAAAATATTGAAAGACTCAAAATATCCAGGTCCTAAAAAAGACCATGGAATTAAAGCACGTACACGGGCAATAAGAGTGCTAAGATTTGTATCAACAAACACTTAGACATGAGAATAAAGAGCTTAGAATTTGAACATGCAAAAAAGATGCAGAAGGTTATAATCAAGGCAAACACCATCTGACAATATTAAAAACTACGAGGTCATCTGAAGTCAGTTGTGAAGATAGCTGCTCTCCATGCAGCTACAATCTGTGTCAGAAGCGGAAAGTTAAAAAGAGCTCATCAGAATCCTAGAATCCTAGACTGTTGTGGGTTGGAAGGGGACCTTGAATACCACCTAGTTCCAGCCCACCTGCCATGGGCAAGGACACTACCAGTAGACCAGGTTGCTCCATCCAACCTGGCCTTGAACACTGCCAGAGATGGGTCATCTACAACTTCCCTGGGCATCCACAACTTCCCCGTTCCTGTGCCTTTCCACCCTCACAGTAAAGAATTTTCTCCTAACATCTAATCTAAACCTACTTTCCATCAATTTGAACATACTGCCCCTTGTCCTGTCACCTCATGCCCTTGTAAATAGTCTTGCCCCATCTTTCCTGTAGTTCACTTTGGGCGAAGTGAATACTCACTTCCTTCTCACAGGAAGGACACAATTAGGTAACCCTGAAGCCTTCTCTTTTCCAGGCTGAACAATCCAAATTCTCTCAGCATTTCCTCATAGGAGAGGTGCTCCACCTCTCTGGTCAACTGAATCACAAACAGAATTTTGAAAGAAAAATGGATACTAAAATACAGAAAAGGTATGTGGAGTGTTCAGTTTAGATGTTTGTTTTCCGGGGAATTTGATTAATTGATTTACTTAAAATCTTCTTCAAAAAACCATCATTGAGTATGAGTCAATCCTTCAAAACTACAGTATTGTCACAATGGCTCTTAAATATTTTGTATTTCCCTTGTGAGATTAAGTGATGATATATGATTTAAATCCCACATAATGTGATGAAGGGAAATGCTATGTGTTCCTCTTTTCTTTTCTGTCTAGTTTTGGATGTTTGACAACTTGTGTGCTGTCTTGCTCTTAGTCTCAGCATTTATGGCATCCTGACCTGGGGAAGATATTCACAGAAGGGAACTGCTAAGAGGTAATTGCTTTAAAACTGCACAGGGGAGGGAAAAAAACCCACCTTAAATAAGCTATTAAAACCCTACTACAAACTCCTGGACCAGCAGCACCAATATCTCTTAAGCACCTGCTACCTATTTAACAGAGACAGTTAACAGTAATACTAATTACTCAAACTACCTTCTGCTCTACAGTGGAGCTCAGCAATTGTGATAAGTAGTAGACTTAACAACCCAACACTTAAATTACTATAATATTTCAGAAAGAAGTGACATATCTTCCTGGACATTGTTGAACTGCAACAAGTGATTGCAAAAATGAGTGTATGTTTACTATGTAATTACTGTCTTTCTAAATCCCAGGGGAACAGTATGTGAAGTAAAGTATTACATAAAGTATTAATTCAATTTTTAAAAATGATCTGAATGCATACGGAGTTATAAGCCCCTAAAAACTCTTACTTACATTTCAAACGTGTGTGTTTGACTTAACCAGCTTATAACACAATAAAGCCAATCATTATGAACTGCTGACTATAAAGAAAGTCCAGTTTGTTGAATTATTTTTATTATGACAATTACAATAATTTCTTTCATGGGGCATGCTACCAGTTGTGCAGGCCATGATCTGAATAAGAAACAGTGTCAGTTGAAATACTGATGCAACAACATTCATCTGCAATTCCACACACGTGCACTCTGGGCTTCAAGTATTGTACAGATATGCTTGAAGCTGAAACCCTGAAGATGGTTTAAGCTCACCATCAGCTTAAGTGATTTATTGATGATTATTAAGTATTTACTGTGATGAAAACAAAAACACCCAACAAGGTTTTCAACTTGGCCAAATCATACACATGGTTTCTGCAGTTTCATATTTATAACTGCTTCTCTTTGAAGAATCTCTGAAATAGCCTGAGCTCTCAGGTAAAACTGGAAACTTGTGAGAACCTACTCATTCTTCTGGTGCTTTTCTGGACTTATAATGATAATTAAGAAATTTCTAAGCACTCTCGAAAGGAGAACAGCCATGGCAGCTGTTCTCTCTTGCCCAGTTGTTTGGGAGAAAAATGTATGGAATGTATTTAACTAATGCAGTTGAGCAAAACCCTCTTCATCATCTTGAATTACTTATTTGTAATGAGTTACTTGTTCAACACTGGCCAAAATAAAGTTTATCCACTTACAAAGAACTGATCAAGTCAGAACTCTTAGAATTCTGCTGCAATACTGTTAATCTCTTATTGTTAATTCAGAAAGTTAAGAGAAAGGAAGTTGATTTTAATTCATTTTACAGAACCCCAAAGACAAGATTGTTCTGTTATTAACAAATGCTTCAAAGATTTTTCTGCCAGTCCTGTTTCCTTTCCAGCTGGGAATAAAATTTTCTTCCCTGTTAATACAAGTCAATCATTCTCTGCCTCAAATTCATCTTTGAAGTTTCCAGTGATCTCAATGTTCCTTTAATGAACACAGATTTCTTTTTAGTACATAAGAATTCCCTCTTATTAGAGGATATTTTAATTCACATTTGTTGGTAAAGGTTAGAAAAGTTGAACAGAAAGTTTCATATGAAAAGTACTAAAAATACTGGGAATGATGGATGATACCTATATACATATGATGGTCAAAGGATGTTGTCCTGGTATTTTCAAGAAGACAGCCATGCTCTGCAGTTACAAAATACCTATTTTTATTGGAATTTGGATACTGTACACTGTGTTGTGAGGTGATGTGTCATATTTTCACCAAAATCCCCTGAAAGGTGGTGGCTACAAGAAAAGTTGTCGGACACTTGTTGTGTGGAACAGCCAGCTATTCCACACAACAATAATTTAACCTCACAAGTTAGAGCAACAAGGTAATTAATTTCCATAAAGCTAAGCACCGAAGGCCTCGCAGTAATCTTGTCTCTGGAATTCAATTTTAACATGAGAACATACTAGCACATGGAAGAGTGCCAGTATTTTGGTTTATACTACAAAGGTGGTTACAGAGATACCTCTTGTCATAAACAACCAGCTTGATTAAGAGTTTCCTGGGCAGACTGTCCTCACTGTGTCTAGCCTCATCACCCCGAGTCTTTATGCGCTCTCTCCAAACTCTCCTCCAGGAAGAGCAAGTCTGCCATATTTTAATCTGATATTAGTCTTCAAGTATAAATAATACATGGAGATGAGCTAAAATGTCTCATTGATTAAAATTCTACACTGTGAGCTTGTTACATTTCAATGTGCAAATTGCTTCTGTCTGGCCTGCATTCAGAAGTCAGTCATCTAAATATATATACACACTTGCTTGATTTTAAGTTTAGTATCACAGCTGAACCACAGATTAGAATCAGAAGAGATTTTTCCCTACAATGAATTTTTAAGTAATGATGTATCTGGTCAACTGATTACCTAATGAGATGACTGTATTACATGATGTGGCTGCCTTCACACAGCTGTGAAGAGCTCAGCCAAGCCTTGGGTTGAAAGCTAAGCCCTAGGTTTCTACCATGGTTTGCAGCACTTTAACTATAGCTATAGTCCTCAGAGAGTCCAATAAATCAGCAAAAGGGAAAGGCCATGGATACCAAATTTGCATAGTAATAGCTTTTTACATGTTTACAAGCAATTCTTAAACAGCCAATGTATCTAGGTGATTTCCTTGGGAAGCAAACACAAAAGTCAGCTCTAGTAAGAGCAAGGACTGATTATCTGTCCTCACATATTCATGATTAGTACTGCAGAGTCTGTACATGAAGTGCAAAGGTGGTCAGAGAATTATGATGTTACCCTGCCACATGCTCAAAATGTTTGGATTTCAAAGTCACAGACTCATTATTCAAAGACTGAACCAATCCCCTTCAAAGCAGTGGTCAGACTTGCATAGGCACCTTTAGAGAATAGGGATGTTAGAAAATCTATGCATTTGTCATGCACAATCACTTGTTTCTTAAAACCACCTCAGAGTAAGCAATGTGTCCATAAAAGCTCTTCTTTTAGGAGTTTGCTTTTATTTGCAGGTTAGATAACCAAATTATTTTCTAGGTTAATAAAGTATCCAATAAACTCAATAATTCAACATATTGAGCCATAAGCTCAACAGAAAAAATACAGTCCTGCCTTGACCAGAATCATATTTAAATGCAGTGCTGTGTGAAGAACCTTCTCTCAGGAAGGCACACTGATTGAAACATGATAATGGAAGAAATGGCCACCAGCAAAAGAAACGGGAGGAAAAAAATGCATGTAAACCACTGTCATGCTTTCTGCCAAGAGCAGAAGGAAAGGATTGCAGAAACATTCAGTTCTCACCAGTGTTTTTCAGTTTACTAGTGCTAGTTAGTGCTAGGACCAAGTCTTTTATTGCTTAACCTATTATAAATTTGGAACAACTGATATTGTCTTTAACTGGTGAACATAAGGCAAAGATTGGTGAGGTCTCCATGCTAACCTCATAAAAAATAAAAAAACACCACACAATCACACAGCAATAGCAAAGAACTAAAAGATGCAATTCTTCTAAGAATGAAGGTTATTAAAATGAAATTATTTTTGAAGTATTCTTTTCTATGGCTTAATCTTTAAAAAAATGCATATTTTTGCTTTTTCAATTTTACTTCGTGCTGCCAAACTGACAGTTTTAAAGAAAATATGGCACCTGCAGACACATCTTTCCAAATGAGAACTTTAAAAACATTTATTTGACTTGTTATTTAGTCATCATTACATTATTATAGAATGGAGTAGAAGATACTCAAAACAGAAGTAATATATTGCACTAAATCTGTTTATGAAAAAATCTAACTTATATAATACCTGTAGCCCAAAACTACATATGCACAGAAATCCACAAACAACCAAACAAACAGAAAAAGGGCAGATAAATGTCTGCTGGTAATTTCAGATTATACATGACACATTCTGGCATGTGCATCATATTGATATGCACGACAATTTCATGTTTATCCATTTAGCTGTATGCAGTGGGTGACAGCGCAGAAAGCAAGAACCATTTCAGAAAGGCAAATTGCATGGAAATAAAGTCTTTTTCAATTGCCCAGCATTTTCTGAGGGCCAAGGCCATGCACTCTGACAGACAGCTATAAGGATGGAAGGAGTGATCTGTAGCAGTGCACACATGCTGCATTGACCCAGGTTATTAAGATAATGATAGAGTAGCTATTTCAACATTTTGGATGAACGAATAACCTGAATTTTTCACAGTAGTAGAAAATACTAAGAAGAAAATGGTAAGTAACCTCACAGTAAACTGACAAACCACATAGCTATAAAGGAGCTTTGGCAGGCAGTTGTCACCTCCATGGCTTTGTCTTCATTGCCAGCCATCAAGACATAAACCAAAGATACCTAAAAAGCATTAAAGTAATTTGTAGAAGATGAGTGTATGCCTGTGTTGGAGTTCATAGGAATGACTTGAATCCATCATATTTTACAGGAAATGGCAAATTTTGAAAAAAGGTAATAATTTGATTTTTATTTGTAAATCCTTCTTGCATGTTGCACAATTCTGCTAAGATTTTACAAGACTTTGTTTCATGAAAACTATATACTCTTCAAAACACCAAATGGTATCTAGCCTGCAAAATTATCACAGTTTATTCACAGGGATTGGATCCCACAGAAGGAGAAAACCTTAATAACTGACAGCAGTCCATGCAGAATTCCTGTGAAACTAGTCCTTTAACAGCAACACATTCCTCTAGTTTTCTAGAAGCTTCAAAACCTGTCTGACCTGAATTTATTTTATGGACCTGACAGGAAAGCCTTCCCCTCCCTGCACTTCTGTGAATAAGCAGAAGAATACCTTCAATAATACAAGTGTTTTAAACCCTGCTTTACATGTGATGAAAGGTTAACCTCACCAGAAGCCCGGTTTTGAAACAGGGCTTGAAACAGGCAACACAGCATGCTGTAACAAAAGGAAAGAAAAACAAAATCTTGGCTGTTTTCCTTCAAAATAAAAGAAAGTACAGCAAAGGCTCTTTCAAGAGGTGAGCTAAAACATGCCCTTGCCCTTCCTAAAGTTGTGAGGGAAGTCTGTGACAGTGTGGCCAGACATGGATATGTGTGTTTGCCTCCAGAGGCTATTGCATCTGCTATAGGTTACAAGCTCCCATAAGCAGCATGCTCTCTGTTGATGTGAATATAAAATCTGTATGATTTTGGTGAAATTGTTAGTGAGATACCACAAACACCAGTCTCCTAGCCCTACCATAATGTACTGTGGGAATATGAGTCCAAGCAGTTAATGCCTGGTGGCAGATGCCACCTTATACTGTCAATCCTACCCATCTGCTGGAGGTTGCAATCTCTGGGAAAGGATGGCCAGCATATTTCAGCACAAGTTAGCACACTGGGCTGTGAACTGCGATGAGGGGGAAGTCGACTTTCATTTCCTTCAGCCACCCCTGCTAAAGAAACATCTCTGACAGCTGGAACAATAACTTCTTAAATCAATTCAGCGTGAAATTCCAGAGCACTTCTCTTGGTGCCCTCTTAAACTAGATGGCTTTAATCAGCAGCTGGCTGAGTTACTGTAAGTAGATAGGCAAGGTGGCATGCTTGGTGTTCCCTCCTGTCATCTCTTTATGCAGCAGTGTCTGCAGGAGACCAAGTATTCATTAACTCCTGCCACAGTTAGCCAACAAATGCTTCCTGCCACTTGCAAGGGGCTGGCTAGCTCTTTAATCTTTTCTTCTAGAAAAGAAGGATGATTAACAAAACACCCTGTAAATATGCACAATTTAAGCCTTTTTTTCATTGCCAGGTGAAGACTAGAACTCCAGTCTAATTGTTCAGCAGCACATGGTTAACATTGCTGCAGAATTTAGCATCTTTCCCATAAAATATTTGGAAAGGTTTTCAAGCATTCAGACTGAGCTGCTGTACAACGTTAGAATAACGTGCAACCCTACTGGAGTCTGAAGCACTGTGTCTGTGAAATATTTTTCAGCACAGGAGGTTCTACAAAAGAAACAAACTATCACATCCCCAAAGCGATACACTTCCATTTTTTCTTCCCCTGTAGTGATACAGCAAACTCACATTTTCCCGGATATAATTTTTCAAAGTTTTGTTGAGTTTAATTAACCAGATGAGGTAAAAGAATGTTCTTTAAAATCCATTTTACTGCAAGATATGGGCATTTACAGCAGTCAGTGACTTGTGGAAGCTGTTACTGTGAGATACAGAATTACTGAGCTGAAGAATAATACTTGCTACAGCCTCGGCTTTAATATTTGAGGGTGAGGGATCACCTGTGCTGACAGTGTCTGCACTCAGCATGACTAGGAAATAGGAATAGCTTCTCTAGCATCCATCCATTTTTACAGGTTATAAGACAAATGCTTTTATGAGCACTGGGATAAATTAAATTTGTTTTCTAAACCAATTTGTCCTCTTCTGCTTGACTGTCTCTTTCAACAGAGTTGCTTAAAAGCAAAGCATATTCCTCAAAGAACCCACACTGAAAAACACATGAGAGAGGCACGAAGAGATTAATGTGGTTTCTCTACAGGACGGGTTTCACTGAGTTTGCATCGTGGTGGATACCCAAGAAGGAATGCTTTGGGCACAGCTCTGAGTCAGCTGACCCAGATGATCCACACCACCAGGCAGGGGGACCGTCTCCATTTCTTAGCCTGCACTGTGCAGTCTCACATCCTCATTGCAGCTGGCCCTCAGAAGTGAACTGATTTGTCTCCCTAATCTAGCAAAAACCTCATTTTCTTTGGATTGGTGCACTTTGGCTGCACTATAGCTGAGCTGGCTCACTGTGTAGACAGGCAATCTGCAGAGGCGAAAAAGGGAGGAATGGGGACAGCACCACCGCTTTGGGCAGTAGGAGTCAGTAAGGGAAGGTGGCTGAGAGGATGCCAGAACTAACATGGAGATCACCAAGCTAAAACAGGTCTAATAAAACATGTATTACAGTACCCGAGGCAAACCTGTAATGTCCTTTCTAACTGTACACCTAAATCAGGAAAACCTCAATGAGATAATTCTCCTTTCAATTCTCTCTCATCTTTGTCTTCCCAGCACAGCCAAAGAGGGGGTAGAGCACACACTGCTCTGTACACTGCAAAATGTCCTCCCTAGCCCTTAGCACTGACAAACAAGCAGAAAGTCGCAGGGATGGGCTCTCCAGACATCTTCCAGGAATGTTTTCCTCTTAGACAGGCCAGTCTCAGGGCCAACAAGCCCCTGGCAAACATGAAGCATTCTGACTGGATCCTGCTGAATAATCTGTCTAAGGAGAATGTGCAGGGCCTTGCTATGGGAGCAGTGTGGGGGCGGGAGCCCTACAAAAGCCCAGATGTGGTGAACAGCTGTAGGATCCAGCTCACATAGAGCTTACAATTTTGTTTCCAACTTAAGCTGGATGAAAACCAAGTCATTTGTCAGCAAAATGTAAACCACTGTCTCGCCACATTTGTGGGCACGCAAATAGCCACACTGTTCCTGTGCCTCCCTGCTGCACAGGGCTTCTTAACCTATGCAGAGCCAAAGAAGTGCTCCCTCCCCCCTCTCCCCACCAGCTTCCCAAGAGTGAATGTGGGAGGACTGGCTCAAACATGAGCCCTCGGGGGAAGGGCTGCACTTCCCCCGGGCAGTTGGACTGTGTGATTTTGGGCAATGTGATCTCCCCTGCTAAAAGGATCACATCAACCCACCACGCTGAGGGACCACTGGCTTTTAAAATGCTTCCCAAAACCTTCTCAAAGGTCTTTTTGGAACACAGAAAGACCTGAAAAATCATCCTACATGTTGTTCTAGATTATTACTTCCTTTTGTGAGTCTGAATTAGACCCAAAAGTTATTTGTTTATTTTCCAAATTGTTATGGGGATAGAAGCCTTCTGTCATTCAGACTCTTAAAATTAGAGGCACCATAGATAAATTAAACAGGTATGAAGGTATGATTTTAAAAGCAATTTTTTTAAAAAGGAGGTATTGATACATTAAAACTTAATAGCTCTTTTCAACACATTGCATTTCTTAATCAAAACCTCCTTAGAATTTTCATTAAAAAATGAAACTGCTGATCCAACAAACCATAACAGCTGCAAATTGGGTCTGAAAATAAATAGTTATGCATAAAAACCTACTTATTAATATTCTGATGAGGCTGAGACATGTATTTGAATGAAGAAAAGACACTCCACAAATTAAAAAAACTACCCAATACCAACAGAAAAATCTATTGACTTTCATGCGAGAATACTCAAGTGGCTTAAAAACTTATCTCAAAGGTGGCCATTAATGGTGAAAGAGACTTATCAAAATTGGATAACTGGTTTCTTTTTGGCACTGAGGTTGGGAGAAAAACTAGGAAAAAAAGATTCCAGGAAAGGTATCACTATACCCTGTGGGAAAAACACACACAAAACAAAAAAACAACACTACAGTTTTCTATACTCATGAAATTGAGATCCTGACTGCACCAAACCTGTTAATAGGATGCCTGGAGACAAGAAAACAAGAAATATTTTCTCACTCTTGTCAGGACCAACCTTTTAAAACACTATTTATGAAAAGCCAAGCTTGACTACCCAGTAGGGTTCTCCTCTCAGGATCCCTCCAGCCCAGCACAGCCCCCTTTGCTGGAGAGCTACACCACATCCTCCTGACCCAATGAGACTGTGGTAAAACACTGCGCCACAGGGAATCCTCAGGAATTAATTTCCTTTACTTCTTCTACAAGATATCCAGAGCTGTTATGCACTTCAGCCTTCCCACCTGAATTAGCAGGCTCTGGATCTGCAGCAGGGGCTGGAAACAGCACTGTAGCAAGTCAGCAGCCACAGCCCAGAGAGAGGTGCTCGCCCCCACCTCCTCCATGGTCTCTCCCAGAGAACTGCAGCACTAAGGGGCACCGGGCACCCACCTAAGGGGGCTGTGGGGGGAAGAGAGTGGAGGATGAACAGGAGATAAGCAGGGTGCTCTTGGTCTTGCAATGGCAAGAGCCCAAGCTACACAATGCAAAGAAGGAGGGAAGTTGTGTGGTGGATGTACAATCCCAAGTAGCTGGCAGTTTGGGACTTCTGGGGCAGGGCAGAGACTCTTTCTCTGCCCTCAGGTCTGAAGGGACAGGACTAGTTCTGTGATACAATGGCCTGGGATGAGGAGCAAACTCCATGAAGTGGGGTTTCAAGGCCCACAAGGCCTTAATGAAGTATGACCACCATAAAGAGGGGCTCGATAACAGTGGTTGGAGATGCCCTTCTTTAGAGCTCAAATGCACTCATCTACTGATGCAAGATGCTGTCATGGGAGATAGTTTATTTGTGGGGTGCCAAATGTGGGATGATGAAAAACTGAAGCTTGCTATACTACAGCTACAACTATCATCCCTTGTTGCTCATCCATGTAGGCAGTGGTGATACTGCCATGCTAGGGCTGGAATTGAAGACTCACTAGAGAGCTCTACGGGTAAAGTCTGGAGTCCAGGCAATGGTCTCCTTGATCCTAAATCAAAAGGGAAAAGTGCAGGTAGGAGTGCACAATTCCTGCCAATCCATGGCTGGCTGCATGATGACTGGTATCTCAGGCAGACATGTGGCTTTTATGACCATGGAACTCTCTTGAGCAACAGAAACTACCAGAGAGAACCACCTAAGAAAGCAGAACAATGCAGAATTGTTGCCCTTTACAGAAAAGGAACACTCAAATGTGGGGAGCTCATTTATGGGATGGACAATAGCCTGGGTGAATGCTTGTGGGCTGGCATTAAAAGAGAGACCAATGAGGGTGGCACTGTGATGGGAGGTTACTGCAGACCACACAGTGAAGGAGTTGATGAAGTCTTCTGTAAACAACTCTAGGAAGTCTCTAGACCACAGACCCTAGTTCTCAAGGGAGACTTCGACCTCTCTGAACTCGAAGAGGGAAAAGCATCCCAAAACAGGTTTCTGGAAGGTGGCAGGGACAACTTCTTAACACAAATGCTAGATGGGCCACAAGGGATGACACTCTCATGGTGGTTCTTAAGGTTATTGTGATATGTCTTAGTGAGATGAATTATTATCCAGCAATATGCATTTATAAAAGAAATAACAGATATATAGAGAGAGACGTGGTTAGATCATCAACACTACATTTTCCATACATACGACTCGCTTCTTGCATTCAAATGACTTCCATGTGTATTCCAGAAATGTGGTTTAAATCATATGCACGGGTACACACATGGAGTAAGAGATTCTTAAACTGAGTCCAAAATCCAGGCACTTTCTTTTTTAAAAAGCTGCCACCTTATCTTCCAATTATCTGTTTAAAGGCCAACAAATCAGACCGTGTCACACAGCAAAAGGAAAACCTCTATTCAATATTTAGTCATGTAACTTCAGTAGGGAATACAAATAGCAAAACTATCCCCTTTTCAAAAGCTTCAAACCAGTCATTAGTGCAAACATTACTTTAAAATTAGAGGAGGTCACAAACAGCAAACAAACTACATCTTCTGTATCATATTGAGCCCTCATTGTTAGAAAACACAGCTGTTAAGCATTACCTGAAGTAATTTAGCTATGGAACTCAAGTAGTTTAAATTAGCCAAGTCCTCAAATAGACTTGCACACCCTCTAATCATGACATGGAGTATCAGAGGGTTCTCAGGGTTGGTAATCTACATAATTTCCCACTTGTAGTCAAGATACTCAGACCTTATTTGAAGTAGTTTTTATTATTATTGGCATTTCTTTAAAAGAACACCTTTCTGCCAACAGGCATAAGAAAACCCTAGCTAATGTTTTCATATGTAAAGCCAAATAACACATGTTCATTGGACAGCAAATGCCTCTCTTTTGAGGTATCTTCACAAACTGGAGTGACTTGCCTCTGAAGAATAAGGCATGGAACAGATCCAAAACACACAACCATGTGCAGTGTCAGCAGTTACCTGGTGGGAACAGTGCAGACCCTGCAATGGGAGCCTGTAAACTGGCTGTTCAGGCAATGCACCTGCAGCAGCTGCGGCACACTGCCAGAAACCATCCACTACACTCTCTGCAGGCCTTGCTACCTCTTGCTTTTAAGCAGTTCCTAAGAAAAGCCAGAATGTTATTAGGAGGTTTAATTTCACTGTAGTGGTGTCCAGGTTTGCATTAGAAACTTTGATGGTGTCAAAAGGCAACACGAGATTGCATGATCAGACAGACAATGCTGGGACAGAAAAGGGTGTTTCCCACTCTGCTTTCCCAACACAAATTTCAAATACTGGAATTCCATGGATATTATTAAATACACATCAGACTGAACTACATGAGTCCCACTACCTAAAACTCCATCCAAAAGCCAGCCACTGGATGACAGCAGATCTCATTTCAAATCATTTTTATGGAGACCAAATCTATGATTTGATCTCAACTTCAAAGATTATACATTATTTTGACAGAAAATGAAGGTCAAGAGAAAATACCAAAATGCAACCTTCTGAATTGTTTCTCCAGAATTAAGGGATTTATTGGCTGACTAAAATGCAAGAGATGAAGTAGATTTGAGTATGGCCAGAAGAACATACCAGAACTGAATTAATTATGGGTTTACTTGGGAGAGAAAGAAAATACTTGAAGAGCTCATTTTCCCTTGAGCTACTTGGGAGATATGTGTATTGCAGTGGGATCCATTTTTCTCCTGTTGGGAGAGCGTCAGTCAAAGTCCCACCACATTCTTGGAAAATACCACCATGAATCAAGGAAGGAACAAGCCTGCAGTTTCACTTGTTCAATGGGTTTTTGTTATTGTCTGAAGGCAGGCTTCAAGGAAAATGAAGACTTAAATGAATTTTTTTTCAAAATAGACAGCTTTGAAAGCAAGAGAGGTAAATTACAGCTAGGGCCCACAGGGAAACTCAGCTCCTTCAGCACTAAAAGGAACAATGCATCTTTGTGCAATGGAAACAGATTTCATCAGTCTGCTTTGGAGGAGAGCACAGCTATCTCTTACACCATGGCACTGAGAGGACAGGCAGCAGAGCTTTACAGCCTTACTCCAAGGAAGGGATCCTCTGAGCACAGTGCTGACTGGAGGCATTTTCAGTCCTTCCTCCTCTTCCACAGGGATTAGTTCCTACACCTTCCATACCTCTGCTAGAAGTGACCCTTCTTGCCATGGCAGTGCCTTTTTGTAGTGCTCCAGAGGTGCTAGAGCAAAGGCATACAGACAGCTCAACAGACAGATGAGGCTGAAGATTCACAGCTAGGTCCTGGCAGCACTCTCTGCTTACACTGCTGATGTGTCCTTGCTCCACAGCCCATCATCAGCTGTGCTGCATGGAAGCAACTCAACTCACGAAAAGGCTGCCAAAAGCACAGGCTGGATCAGTTCTGTGAAATACTGTTAAAAGAGTTTAAAGGAAGGATATGTCTGTATGGTTTTGTCTCACACACACACAGACAGACAGACACAGGACAAGCATTCTGTCCCTCAAAAAAGCAGTTTGAGTTGGTGGTGAACTTCACTGGGGACAGAGAAGTCCAAAAAACTGAAAATTCTCCCTCTGGTTTTGCTGATGAAGGATGCAGAAAGTTGTCAAATTCCTCATTCTGCAAGTACCACCACATAGTGGCCTTCTAGATCACAATGCTTCATGAATCTCAGAATTTTTAAGGCTGGGAAAAAAACTTCTACAATCACGAAGTGTAACCATTAACGCAGCACCACTACATCCACCACTAAACTGTATTGCCAAGTGCAACATCCTTTTGAGTATTTCCAGGGATGGTGATTTCCCTGGGCAATCTGTTGCAATACCTGATCACACTTTCAGTGAATAATTTATTCCCAATATCCAATCTAAACCTTCTCTGGTAAAATTTGAGGTAATTTTCTCTCATTCTGGCACTTGTCACCTGACAGAAGAGACTGAATTACCAATGAATTAATCCAATGAATTACCTCCTCTTTTGAATCCGTATTCATGCATGCCTGTACCATGCTAGAAGAGCACTCTAGTCTAACTACACTATAAGAAGATCAACAGACCCTTTTGCACCTTTACCCTGACTTAATTCTCTGTTGACTGCATTTGTTGTTATCTTGAGGTTCTCCAGAAAGCATCAGTTGGATGTTTTGTGGATCAGCTTCTCATAGTATCAAGTTTTGTTTTCAGGCACAGCCACATGCTTGCTGTACTCCACCCACCAAGGTCTATACTGAGGTGAGCTCAGTGCTCATCTTCTCTAAAATAATGTGTTCTCAGAACATTCAGAGAGCAAATTATGGCCACCAGCTGTGACAAATCCTCCTGGATCCCATAACCACATACCACAGCTAAGAATGCACATGAGAACACAACCCTCAGTTTGAAGTACACACTTCCTTGACTGTGTTCTTACCCAGCTTATTCAAGCACAGACCAGGAGAAAAGAGTTGCCATAATGCAAGCCATAAGCACTAGTCACAACTTGTAGCCAGACACCATCTTCCAGCTTCAGTTCCACCAGCTGGAGCAGTGACTGTCTTCAGCACAATGCAGAGTAATATCCAGGCTGCTGTGGATATTACCAACCTTCAAAGCTTCCAGCAGAGCCATTTGGATGATGCTCCCTCCCTTGTCTGTATCTGCCAAAACCAGCCAGGTATGTGAAGACCTATTATTCAAACCATCCCTGGTAATTCTGACCAGCTGACAGAGTTGTCAGAAGAGGGCCTGTGTTCTGCCCAACAGCTCTTGATGTCAACTCTTGTGTCTCTGCAGGATGAGAGAAGAATAAAAGCAAAACTAGATATTCACCCCCCCATGACCAAAGGGGAGCACCTCTCACCATCAGCTTGGCAATGGTCCAGCACAAGGTGTGTGGTATCTTCAAGCAGTAAGGGAAGGGAACAACTGCAAAATCAATGAAGTGCAGGAAAAACCTGAACTGACTGTGTGTTCTGACAGAGCAACTGAGGCATGACACCTTCCCTAGAGCAGCATGAGGATGCTGTGGAACAACTTAACCTTATACCAGCTTCCTCGGGTAGACCACAAATATACGAGTGCTTGTGGAAGCTACCCTTTCTAATTGGAAGAGTTGTGGGGCAAAAGCAGTGTGGAGAAGGCACAGGGTTGAGAAAAAATAGAATTTATTAATTGGGAAAAGGAGTAGAAGCTGAGTAGTCTGTATACTAGTAGTCCTGCCATAAACAACTTTCCCCCAAAATTTCCCCAAACTACTTGTAGGCCAATCCTGTTCTCTCTTCAAATACTTCTATTTCTTAAAGCAATGCCCCCCTATAAAAGGAAAAACTGCTAGTGCCACATAACACATAAGTAGCAGAGTGGTGAGGAAGTGATTAAAACCAGAACAAGTGTATGCACTGGGGGAGAAAGTGTTCACTGCTTACAGCCCAGGGAAGGCCATAAGGGACAGTGGCACATAACCAAAGAAGTGATAAATGGATTTGGCATGTGCATTAACTTCTTCTTGGTAAAATCCCATGAAGACTTTTTCTGGCTTTTATTACTACGTGTGCACAAATCCAAACCACACATACTGTGCTGATTTAATCCACAACCACAGTGCTTTTATGTGTCCATTTCTGCTCAGTTCTGAAGTCTCATTGCTTCCTCTTTTTTCCTGCAGAAGTAATACACTTCTCCCTTTCTTACAAGCAAAACTCTTCCTGAAAAATAATTCTGTTTAACCAGAAATGGTTCTCAGCTTTTATACTTGGTGAGCAGAAAGCAGCAAGTTCTGTGAAGGATTTAGACTGAGAGAGTTTTGGGGAGAGAGCACTGCAATGCTTAGGCTCTTTTCTCAAACACCATCTCAAGGGTTGGTCCACACAGCATGATGAGTATGTGCAGGGCTCCTCTGCTTCCCTGCTCTGCGGTTTCAGTTTCTAAATGGATGACTCTAACTATAAATGTACAATGGGTTTGAAAAATAATCTTATCCAGGGCAAATGGAAAACCAAAATCATCAACTTTGGAAAATGAAGGGTTCTGCTAAAAATAACTGTGGTATTTCTGGTTTTGGCAAAACCAGTATTTTCAAATAAGCTGGGGACTAATGTATCTCAGCGGCCACTTCCTGAGCTTGAAGACAGATAGCAACAATTTCCTTTTTCTTCCAATCAAAAACCAGCAGAAAGAAATTACTAAGCACTGACAATTTAACTCCTCCATGATAAGCTCACCAATGGCACTGACAAGACAGGCAAGAATCACACCAAATATCGACCACTGCTCTTTGGAAGACCCATAAAGAACAGCTGAGAAATGGGAGAGGAGGTGACTGGAGAGGCAGAAGGATTGGAAAAGACTGAAGAGAGGACCAAGTAGCAGAGTCTCTTTTCTGAAGCCTCAGGGGAAGTGCTAGAGGGATGGGGAACTTAAAGCTCCTTAACTATTAGGAGATTACAGCAACAAAAGAAGCAATAGCTTTCCCCTCTGAGCACCTGGAATATGAGGGAATAATTAAACTTTTAGGCATCTACTGTCAAGGCAAAATTCACAGTGAATAGGCAGCATTTAGTCCTCAGACATGGGTCAGGAATGACAGCACAGCATTACCTCCCCAAACATCTGCCTCCTGGGAGAGTCAGTGGTGTGCCACCCAGCTTCCTCAGAGGTGGGAAAATTGCTGCTTTCCTCCTTCTTGTCTGCTTGTTATTTCACTCTACAGTTTTGTCATACTCAGAAACTGCCAAAACCCCAAGAACTTTCAAAATGGAACTCAGAAGCTTAAGAAAAACAAAGGAAAGCTTCAGTCTCCATGGCTCAACTGTTATGCCAAAGTGCATTTTAGGTAATTTTAAAAAATTACTAGCTCCAGAAAAGCGTCAAAAATGAAACCTCATAGCTTGATAGTTGAAATATGACAGTTTGACTATTAATACAACAGAAAAAAATAGCTTCCTCAAAGCATTTGTTCCATGGGTCACATGAAAAGAAAGGGCAAAGACTTTTTTATAAGTAGTATTTGGTAGCAAATGTTAAAAGAAGTCAAATACCTAATTATCTTATTTGAAGGGAGGAACAGCTGGTATGTTTCAGTGATGATAAACATCCAGAGTCTATCCTTGCTGTGTGAGAGTTGATCTTTTTTCTTCACAGGCTTTTCTGAAATTAGCCATTGCCTTTCTTGGCAGCAGAAGAGGAAGCTACTGCTAAGCATCAAGTAATTAATTCTTAAGCTCCAAGAAAGGTAATATTAAATATGCTTATCCACATATTTTTCTGAATTATGTATGCATGGAAATATAGGAATTGTGATGGAGAAGGGAAGGGAAGGGAAGGGAAGGGAAGGGAAGGGAAGGGAAGGGAAGGGAAGGGAAGGGAAGGGAAGGGAAGGGAAGGGAAGGGAAGGGAAGGGAAGGGAAGGGAAGGGAAGGGAAGGGAAGGGAAGGGAAGGGAAGGGAAGGGAAGGGAAGGGAAGGGAAGGGAAGGGAAGGGAAGGGAAGGGAAGGGAAGGGAAGGGAAGGGAAGGGAAGGGAAGGGAAGGGAAGGGAAGGGAAGGGAAGGGAAGGGAAGGGAAGGGAAGGGAAGGGAAGGGAAGGGAAGGGAAGGGAAGGGAAGGGAAGGGAAGGGAAGGGAAGGGAAGGGAAGGGAAGGGAAGGGAAGGGAAGGGAAGGGAAGGGAAGGGAAGGGAAGGGAAGGGAAGGGAAGGGAAGGGAAGGGAAGGGAAGGGAAGGGAAGGGAAGGGAAGGGAAGGGAAGGGAAGGGAAGGGAAGGGAAGGGAAGGGTGCAAGATTCCTCTATTTTAGAGGTTTTTTTCAGAAAAAATATAGAACAACGCAAATTAAAAAAAAAAAAGCCTGGCTAGTAAGATGAGCTGTCACACTTTCTGGAGAAGAGTATAAATGAGCATTTTAAAACAGAAGCCTTTGCAGACACAGATTGTGTTTTCCACATCAACTGCAACTTTTCCTTTTGTAATTTATACTCTAATTTGAAAATGCCAATTGAAGGGTTATGCAAGCTTCTGCTGTGAAACAAAAACTGGAAGGTGCTTCCACATTTCTCTGTAAATTAAGATGAAGCAAAGAGATGAAAAATATTCTAATTAATGGAATTTCTAAAAAGCCTTCTTTTCAATGCAATTGTACAGTGGCTTCCTTCTGTGATCAGCTTTATATTCTTGATTGAATATCTTGGCTTGTTTTTTTCCTACTGATCAAAACCATACCCACCCAGGTCCTCCACGTTCATGCACTAATCTTTCAGATGCCAGTCTTCAGTGCCCATATCAAAGCTGTTAGCAGGAGCAGCTCCTGTGAGTGCATGGCTCGTGGCTTTTGAAGATGGCTGAGTGAATCTCACTCATTCCCAGTGCTCCTCTTGGAGGTTACACATGCCTCTCTTACAGGAATGCTGGAATATACTCCATGCTTTCCTGTAATGTCCACTCAAGTAGCCAGTAGTAGGGACCCCCGTGGTAAAGGTCCCCCCTTACCTCCTCATGCCACAAGCCAGGACTTTGCACATCTGCACTCTGACAGCCAAGAAGAGGTCCCTGCCTGCCTTGTCTCCCTTGTTCTTTACACCACCTCTCCTTCTTTCTGCAGAAGGCTGTCACAGTTTGGTTCCCATCCATGCCTCGTGGCTCCTGCTGGAAGCACAGGGCCCAGTGAAGAGTGTAATGCAACTAGTAGTGTGAGCAGCTGCTTCCTACCACATGCCTGCCAGCAGATAGAGGTGAGGAAGCCAAGAATGTGTGTGTATAGAGGCACATATGTTACCACTCTCCTTCCTATTGTCCTCCCTGGCCAGCTAGGTCAGAAGTCAGCAGCAGGGGTGCCAGCAGGGTTTGAATGGGGCACAGCAGGATCGAGGGCTCAGGGCCAAGGCATCTGCAAGAGGCAGCATTTCCTGGCTCCCATGGGGTTCGCCTAGACACAGGGCATGATGGCCCCCAACAGCATGATGTCTCTTCAAGGGACAAGATTTCTCAACTCTTGAGTTTACAGGCATAGCCTTTATGGGTCAGCCTCTCATTTGAGAAAGCAAAACCTGGCATAGCCCTCTGAAGAGACTGCCAACCTACAGCTGCTAATTTATGAATTACTAATTCATAAATGTAGAGCTTTGGGGAGGTCTCTTTGTCAGAAAAGCAGCACAGACTGTCTCTTTCTGACAAGCAGAAGCAGTACAGCAGGGAGTTAGAGGAGTTATGAGACACACCCCACTCCCTGGTCTCCAGCACTCATATGTGTGGGTTTTAAGTCTTTTTTTTTTTTTTTCCCTACAATGACTCAGAGGCACCACTCAGCTGCCTGACCTGCTAGACTTAGGAGTACTGCAGCACCTCATGAATATCAATCCTCTCTCACCCTATTCACCTTCATCAAATGGACATCAAAGACTCTCCCAAAGTGTTTGGGAGGGAAAGTTCACGTTTACTGTATATTAAATGTGAACTGGATACACTTCAGTTCACCTTTGCTTTTACATACAAGTCAGAAGGTTGAATCATACTGGGACAGGACTGACCTACTCAGGTTTTTCTCAAGTTATTGAGGTTGCCTAGTTATTCCTTTTAAATCAGACTCTTAAAGAGTCTGGCAGACAAGGCTGCAGGGGAGCTTCAATGTTTCTGAAAATCTCATTAGGCATCTAGCTGTAACCTGAACCCACAGCCTTAGCATACAAGTATTTGACCTTTCATTACTAGACCCATGTTCTGCAGAGGAGATGCTATTGTGAGAGCTCTGCCCTGTCTCCTGTGAACATTCTCAAACAGCTACATTATACATCCTGAGCTACTGAGAAACTCCTGCATTGCAAGGAAGAGAGGACAACACAGAAGATTTAAAGAGGGCTCCTTTCAGCTTCTAGTACATGGGATTAGATATACAATCATTCTGGGTTCAGAAAAAAACTGGACACTTCCTTATGCTTAGACCCATTTATTCAGAATTAACTGCGTGTCTCTGTGCTCAACTGAGACATCTTCTGCACAGCCAGTCCCTCTGCCAGCAGCTAACTAAACCTCAAGGATGGAAGGAAAGAAGAGAGAAAGAAGCAAGCTGCATTTTTGCCTTGTCTGCCAGAGTTCTCCCTAAGACTGAAAGCCTAACTTGCAAAGAATGAGTTTCCTTATGTGAACATTTTTCAGGCAGAGCACAGCAAATGCTGGTCCCCAGCCCTGCAGCAGCAGCTTCTGCTAGGGCAGATGTAGGGATCATAAAACCAAGGGAGGGGAAAAAAGTAAATAAAAATCTTGATTCCTTACATTCTTGATCCCGACAAGGCAGTGTAAGAGCACAACAGGATTCTGAACTGCATATTTGTATTTTCCATGCTAAAGGCAAACAAACCACCCTAGACACTGACTCCTCAACACTCAGGACAGATTATAAGCACAACTCGCTCATCGCTGGCACAACCCCCCCAACTTTTAACAGTCAGTTTATCTAAAACCTGCAGGCTAGATTTATGCTTTCTGCACAGAGAGGTCTAGTATGCCAAGTTGCAATCCAAAGTGACTCTTACTACCAGACTATAAACCCCAGAAAATAGGGCTAAGAGTTCATTATGAAGCTGGTGACAGACTCCTAATTATAGTGGTGCTATCAAGCATGATAAAGGCTGGTTGGTTTTATTATAGTCTCATCCAAAGACTTGTTGGTTGCTGGATTAGCTCATCTTTTCATTCCTGTTGAACTGCCATATGTTTCTTTTTCTCCTTTACATAGCATTTGGCAGGAGTTATTTGTCAGCATTTAGAAAAAGAAAACATGTCTCCAGAAACTTCACTTCTAGTTCTTTCCCTGCAAAGTTTCTTGTTTTACCTGTTAAAACCATAGAAATTGCATTTTCATGTCTAAAGCAAAATTGGATAAGAAAAAGTTACCATTAAAACATGAAATACAGACAGTCTTAAACTCTCCTGATCACAGTACTGCAGTATAACATCTCAGTATATTTTAAAGAAACAGATACCTCCATAAAAAGCTGTCTCTTTCTCCCTCCCCTTGCACATCAATTCTGCCCGATTTCATATCCACTTCAAATATCTGCAAGTGAATCAGAGCAAAATGCAGCATTTTACTAACAGATTTGATTATTTATTCATCACTACCACCTACCAGCATTGTTGCAAAGATCCAAGTTACACAGAACAAGTCACAGGAATAAAAACAATATTAATTCAGGCTTTTTTTAAAAGCCTTTTGTTTGCAGCTGTAAATCCACTGAATGTCACAAGCTTAGCTAATATACCATAGGAGAAAGGATTTAATTGCTTCTAATGCCAGATATCAGAGAGTTGGGAAGAACTAAGCAGCACCTGTATGGAGACAAACCTGGAAACCAGAGCAGTACTGTGGCTGGACAGAAAAGAGAGCTCCAACAGTCATTTCTTGACTGCATAGAGTTTGGAGAAAAACTGAAGCAATGGCAGAGCTTCACAGAGGAGATTATTTCACCTGTGCATCAAAACATGCTCAGAAAAGCTGGGGTAGGTGATGCCATCAGCTTCAAATATGGAGCAGAATTCAGTAACAGATAAAGATTTCACTGCCCCATGTCCCTTGAATCAGACACACTTAAAGCATCACTTCCCACTGCTCTTCCTCCCCTCCCTGAGCTTCCTCTTCAGTAAGAGCACTTCTGCTATGGTAAACAAAGTATTCTTCTGAAGGCATCTCCTGTGAGTGACATACCCCCCAACAAATGCCACGGGCTCATCTCCAGATGGAAAGAAACACTGTTTATTTCAGAGCAGAAAAAAAAAAAAAATAAACAGCCTTAAAAGTCCACAAAAAGTGACCTAGGGGCAAGATGATGAGAACTAATAGAGCACTTGTGAGAAAAGGAAGGTCACCTGTCACAGTTGCTATTCAGCTCTGCTAAGTGGTTTTATTGATGGGTCATTAAAGGATTCTCATCCAAATTCAGCCTCAAAGTAGTTTTAGAAAACAGACAATCAAACTGAAAAAAAAAGAAAACAAACAAAATTGCCTTAGGTTTAAAGAGTCTTAGCCTGATATCATTATGCACCAAAAAGTGCATAATGAAGGTATGAATTTTAATTAAATTTTATTTTTAAATTAAAGTGCAGTCTTCCTGCAGCCATGCCTCATCACCAAATGAAAGTTTGTGTCTTTGGATAGCTGAACTCCACCATGATCCAGTTTGCCTGAAAGTAAGTAGTATAATTGATTTCATGATTCTCTGAGCCCTTTGGTGTAGGCTTTCAGCTACCCCACCACTTGCAGGTGTAGATGTGTAGTAGATAAAGATTACTGCTTGTGTGCCAACCCAGAGATGCTGAGCCTGCCAATTTTAGGAGCTCTGCAAAACAAGCTGTGAGATGCTCCCACAATTTCGATGTAAGTAGGCCAATAGAAAACTGAATGAATAAGACCATTTTGATGGCTAGGCCATTGCTACTGTAAGCAGTGGACTGGCAGCATAGTTAAAAGCAGACAGACTTCCTTGCTTTCACTTTTTTTTTCCCTTCAGACACTGGAAGTGAGAGCTGTAGGGAGGGACTGAAATTTCACCAGCACCTGCAGTAACATGCAGGCATGAGTAGTACCCAGATTCAACAGTGTCTTAATAGAATACCAAATCATAACTAAAGAGCCACATGTTACTGGTGAAAAACCTACAGTGAACAAGGCTGAAAGTAAATTACCCTTGTGCCTGTAGTGTTCTATGATAAATAGCGTGATTTCTGCCATTATATCCAGAAAAAAACCCAAAAAAGACTGACATGAACTATCAATAAATTTTATTTTTGGCTTGCATTTTGTAGCTTAACAGACAACAGTTACAAGGAATGTATTAAGCTAACTGCTACTGTGAACAGTGTACAGCTGCATACACCTCTATTACCTATAGGGACCTCTACATAACTTATACACACACCTTAAAGCTCCCAAAAGCACTCAAACATTGTCTTGCAAACACTAATGCATTCTGCCCCATTTAAATCTGTTATCCTCCTCCTTTGTATGGCTCAGGCTCAGTCAACAGCCATAAGGAATTGGGCACTTCATGTCCCCAGTGTCTGTGCACAGAGCCAGTTTCCTGGGGCTGGGTAGGAACCAGTTTCCCCTCTCTGAAGACCAGACTTGCAGAGCCTGCAGGCATCACCTCTATGGGCAAATTAGATGCCACGAATTAAAGACCTGCAGGCTGGCGTTAACCGAAATGTTTTCAGAACTTGCACGTCAACATGTTTTGGTCAATACTCAGAGAAAAGGCACAAGCATCTGTGACAGCAACTCCCCTCTGTTGCCAAATCCTGCCTCTGAGCTGTTGAAAGAAAAGGTCACTTAAATTTAACAGGACTAACAAGGTATTTTCTCAGTCCTCTTTCTCAGAAACAGCTGAGTTGCTCTGGCTAAATGCTGTTTTTTCTTTTTAAACAATAATAACAGAATATTCAGCAAGAGGCAGACACCAAGTTAAAGAAATCTCAATGAAAGCTTTAAAAAATTGGCAAACTTGTAAGTGGTTGAAAATAGAGTCTTATAATGGGAAGTGTCAAACAACCTTGATAATAGGCAGCATTACCCGTCTGCTCTGTAATTCAAAATTATGTTTTATTATAGTGTTAAATATGCCTAAGCTCCATTTACCAGTTCCACCATTGCCAGCCCAAGAGCAGCTGCTGGCCGATGGCAAATTAACAAGTTGTAGTTTTCCTGGTGTAGACAAGAGGATAGTTGTTTCTGGCTTTCAGCAGTTGGAGCTGGTTCATCTCAGCAGTTTTTATAAAACTGAGCATGTTGGCATAAGGCCATTAACACATTTCTCAGGTGGCTCCCTGCAGTAATAAGGTGGCCTGAACATATGAGAAGTAAGATCAAGCCATGTTTTTCCAGAAGCTGGTGTAAATGTAGTCAGCAGGTGATCTTGAAGAAAGTACTACTATGTACACACATTCCAGAGTTTTTGCTATTTTGGAAAACAAATTATAACTCCAGTTGACACTCAGGAAGCCCAGGGCCTTTACTATATCACAGGATGAGATTTATATGGTCAGGTTCATAAAGGGGTCTGGGGACTTTGTCTCAGTACTTCTGAGACAAAGTAAGAAGTGGTCTGCTTCTGTATTTCCTTCAGGAGAATGAATGGCCATTACAGAGCCAAACCATGAAGACCATCAATCTTTTCCTGCAAAAGATGAGCCACATGAGTTCCCAGCCTAAAAGACTTTAGGGAACACTTTTCAAAAATTCAGAAGTTTTTAATGGCCTCCAAGAAGCTCTTCAGATAAATCATGCAAAAGGGCCTTTTCCAAGGTGCCAGAATCACATGACACCAACCAACCTTTCACCACCCAGGGCCAGCCTGTAAGAAAGGCTGCCAATTCTAAGTCTAAAATTGAAACCGCAGCTCACATTGTTCCTATGGAATAAAAAAAGGAGGGGATGGACACGACACCCTTCCTAGGCTGCATGCCCTGGGGAAGCCAGATTTTGGCCATCACAACAACAACCCTGGAAGCAAACCACTACCTTGGGTGTGCCAGAGAGCAGCTGCCCAGGGCCAGCGGTACAGAGGATAACACTTCACATGAGGATAGACAGGAGAGCATGAAAGATGAGTAGCTGCTGTCAGCACTGGGCTGGGCACCCACTGGCATCTCTCCCAGACAAGTCGCAGCAGGGAGCTGAGGCAGTTGCTGGCACAGCATCACAGTGACACAAACATGACCATATCCCTTTCTTCTTGTCTCCCAGTTAACTCCCTCAGCCACTTTCACACTTTATTCTTCCCTCCACAAATGAAATGGCCCCTCCTGGGGGCCAAGGTTGAGGCACTGTGATGATTTGGGGCTGTGACACAAGATCCCCGAGGTACCAGGGCTGGACCACGTCGTTCAACCTTCCATTTCTACGTCTGCTAAGTGAGACTAGCAGTCCTCACTGGCATGGAGTTACAACAATCACTTTTGAAACTTCAAAGCATCCACATATACCAGTAAAGGATCCAGAGAAAGATTCTGCTAGCAGAATATAAAAGCAAAAAGAATGGATTCAAATCAACTGTGCTGCTCAGCACAGCAGTTCAGTCAACTGCACCTTTCACCCTGGGGATGTCAGGAGGTGCATCACTGGGTAGTGGGACAGAAGCCACTGCAAGCATGGGCAGGTGCTGTCCCAAAGGTGGTGAGTATTGGTTTCAGCACACTGGCACACAGGGCCGGGGCCAGTTTCCAGCTACTGGTAGTGCTGACTCCTTTTTTACCTGGTACATGCACAGGTTGAAATGCAAAATGGGCACCGGTTGTTTTTCAGAGAGATTAAATAATCTTTTGATCTTGAGAACAGAGGGCAGCATCTTCAGAGGCTGCATGTGCATCTTTTTCTGATGATCAAATCCCTTTGAGGTATCTTAGAGAGGACATGCTCAAAACACCTCAAGTCTCAGGCTGTTTGGCTAATCTAGACTCCAGAAGTCTTGTCTGTATTCAGCAAAAGTATGATTTGTTTCTTCAACATCTCTTACAGCCTCTCAGCTACATTTCCCCTATCTCAGGATCAAATTCCACTTCTCTGACTCTTTCTGTATGTCTTCCAAAAGCAGAATTTTTACTAACCAATTCTTGTACCACTGGTCCCAAAGGATCAGCTCAACATCTCTGTGGCTTCAGAGCCACTTGTTGCGGGACTCCTGTTGCCCATGAAAAAAGTATACTCTGAAAGGCATCCAGAAGAGCTGAGTTTTTAATTCTGAGACCACCAGGGCCAAGGTGAGAAGCTGCTGAACTCTCAAATGATCCAATATGGAAGAGTGAGGGAAAGGGAGAAGCAAGCTCTTTTATCATAGGAGGTAATGGGGATAATGAAATAGACCAAATAGACCTTGGACTAAAAACCAAGACTCTCCTGCAAGAAGGAAGCAGTAGAAAACAATTTTTACAAATTGTACCACCATGATAATAGGACAGAGGCTCACTAGACTATTTCTTCTCAGAGAGAGATACAGCAGGCTGGATTTCTCTTTTAGAATCCAGGTAACTCTTCCATGTACAGTGACTGATGGCTATCATTTAGTTCTGAACTTGTCACTTCTACCTCTCAGAAAACAATCTCATTAGGAAAATAGCCTTATGAGGCAGAGAAGCAAAGAATTGCAGCCTTCTAAACAGAGGCTCTAACAAGTATCAAGTGCTGTGACTGAAGGAGTAGCTGTACACTAAGTCTTTTTAAGTAGCAAAAATGGCTTAAGGAAGTCTCACATATGCCTCTGTATGCTTTGACATCAGCTGTGCCCATTCTCGTACCATGCCTTCTTAATTGGCACCAGAGGCAGCGAGGATTTAAAAAAAATAGACAAAACTACAAAGTTGTTTATATTTTAAAGTAAATTAATAAATCAACTTATTTCAGTTGTCTCTGGCCATGCAAGCACTGAGAGAAACAGAAGAAGAAGAAGACATCCTCCTTAGGATGACCAGTAGAAAGGCACTTAGGGGAAAGCTTAAGATATCCCAAGAGTACAAAGAGATGTGAAGTTTGGAACATAACTGGAACCTGTGTCCTAGTTCTGCCTGTCTGCCTATAGCACTGGTGTGGATATGGCAGAGCAGTTATTTGCAGAAACATCTTGCAGGGCTTCAATATGGAAATATTCCTGGTAACTATGCCAGTCCAAACTAAAAATAAAATATAACTGTTAGCCATTTGATCTCTGTCCAAAATCGTGGACAACTCATTGCAGGAAGTTTCTCTGTGAAGCAAGGACAACGGTAATAATACCCAACAGTTCTTGAAGCTATGACCACTGAGATGGTATTTTTTTCTTATATAACTTTCCTATAATAGGATTTGTTATAAATATATATATATACACACACACCCCTCAGCCTCATGGTATTGATAAGGATTTTTCTTTGCAAACTACTGTTTACTTCAAAGGAGCACTGTCATCAGTGGAGAAGCAACTTGTTCAGGCAGGAAGGTGTAAGAGAAAATGACTGTTCAGCATTCAAGGAGGAGAAATAACTACTCTGCCCCAGTTCTCTCACTAAAGAAGTACACTGCAAATTGAGAGAGCTCTTACTTATAAGATAAAAATATGTATGTTGCCACAGAGTGCTTTCTATTTGAAATGCAGGAAGACTTGGAGGTCAAAGTGGGAGAGAGAAGGACATACTTCAATCCTTCGGCTGTTTTAGGGAAGGGACCAGCAATAGCTCTGTTAAGAAACTGAAGACACTGAACAAGGGAGTGAAATAAAATGCTGCAGCAAAATTTTGATAGAGTATATCAGGAAATTTGGGCTGGTTTTTCTGCATGAGAAGAGAAATAAGCAGAGGTAGCAGAAGCAGCAGCTCTCAAGTTTCCTCCAGGCTGGGGAGAGCACGGCCACCTCCCAGCTTCCTCCTCCCTCCCCAAACCACAAACTCCTTTCCCAGCCTGCAATCTCTCTTCCCACTGCTCTGGCAAGTCTTTCTCTTTCCTTTCTTTGCCTTAGCTCCAAGTCGCCAAGCAGGTTAAAAAAACTGAAAAGAGCTGAAGATATCTGCAGAAGGATGTGGGGGTTAGGGAGATCCTGTGTCATGTTAACAGACCACAAGTGTTTTGTGCAAGAATCACCTTTCTGATACTGTTGGGAAAATTATTATCTTTTAAAAATATGGATGGAGGGATGGGTAGAGAGATGGATGGATGAATGGATGGATACCTATTTTCCTCAGATAACATTCCACTGTGTTCTTTTCTCTCCAGAATATGCATCATTAAATATAATAATTACTCATTAGCAGTGCAAGAACATAAGATTCAAATAAAATGGGAAGCAGAACAGCAAAGTAAATATGCGAGAGCAAAATACCACAGAGCCAACTGAATTAGAACAACTAAGCTTTCTTTATGTCTAGCTGACATCTGTTTCAAGATTGAAAGCATTCAACAAGACTAAGTGATGCTAAGAGCAGGAGGAAAGAGTTTCAAAGAGCTCATTTCAAAGAGCTCATAAATATCCCTTAATATTGTAGGATATTACCTTAAATTAAGTTGAAGCCAGCCATATCTATAAGATTAGACTATGGCTGAATTGCAGTTACTAATAGCAATGGCAAGCAAATCATGCCACCCTGACTGTGAACAGGTCAGCGTTATATTCTCATCAGACACCTTTCAGGAAAATGGAGAAGCAAACGTGTCCCTAAAGCTGCCATTA
Source organism: Haemorhous mexicanus (assembly GCF_027477595.1). Lineage (NCBI taxonomy): Eukaryota > Metazoa > Chordata > Aves > Passeriformes > Fringillidae > Haemorhous > Haemorhous mexicanus. Next base: position 56,238,335 of record NC_082345.1, on the reverse strand, counting down.
GCACAGCATGGGCTGCTGGGTGTATCTGGCTCAGGTGCCCCAACTTCAGCAGTGGCTTTCCATTCACCAGCCTTTTGCTGGAAAACCTGAGGATTTCAGGCACACCAAAATGGAGGCTCAGGCACCTGCCCAACCTGCCACAGCAGTATTTCACTGGAGTTTTGGAAGTCAGCAAGTACCATTTTCTGAGAAAGTCACAGAATACATTATACATTTTTTAAAGTTAAAATGTTGAGCTGCCAGCCTAAATAATTTGCTCCCACAAGTTTATGAGTGTGAGCCGAGAAGCTGCTGAGGTTGAAGACTTGTTAAATACCACATTATAAGAATGTTTCAGACAAGAAAACATGAAGTGTTTTAGCAATATTTAGGGACTGAAAATAAGTTCACTGTGGAAACTGCAGACCATTTAAGACACTGATCTTGAGCACCTAAATGTTCATAGAAAATGAAGAACATAGAAAATTAAGATAGATAATCAGGAAAATAGTCAATATAGCTCTAGGAAAATCAGACCTATAATCCTACCCAGAAAATGTCCCCAACCTGACAAATTTAGTTTAAGAAGGCACATGATGTCTTTCAGCACACTAAGCATCTTATAACTAAGCTCTTATAACTAAACAGTTCTATTTAAAAACAGATGTCACACAAGTTAACAAAGAAGATTAAGTAGCTCATCATTCTCAATGATTATCATTCAATCCTTGGTATACCAGCTCTCCTTATCTTCATAAGAAACAAAACCTGAAGCAAAAATCTTCCAGGAATGTGAAAGTCCTAGTTAACAAAGATAGTGCTGGAACAAATCCATCATTCATCAATTTTCCTGCCACCTGAACAAAAGCACAAGTCAAGTTCAAAGATATGATGACCTGGATCATGAGGTACAATAAACTCAATTGAACAGCAGCACTGCTACTTAACCAAACAAGACCACACAGAAAGCAGATCCAAAATTTAGTTCACAGAGTCGGAATATTATTTGGAAGAGAGCAACATAAAAGATCATTAGGGTCACAGTTGTTTACCTGCTAGCACAGCCACTCCAGGGAAGTGGGGAGAGAGAGCAAACGTGATACTCCAACACACACAGCATCAAAGCACCATGTTGAAATTGTGAGACTTAATTACATCATTTAACATTGGACTTCCTAAAAGGTGTCTGTTTCTGACACTGACTGCTTGAATCTAATGTCATTACATCGGTAAGAGCTCAGATGGGAGATATACGCCCTGTTTAGAACCCGACTTAAAGACAGACACTATAGCCAACCCATTTAATTTAGTAGAGAGGAGGTAAAGAGAGGATGATAAAAGAGGTAATAAGCATTGTGTGTGTCAGGTCATAGGTGTTAGGTCTTTTTCTTAAAGTTGATTTGATTGGAGAACGCCAATCCACTGGATCAAGCTGTTCTTAGGAATTTGGCAGATTTTATAAGCACTCCCACACCTCATTGATGAAGTAAATCCTTGAGGAAAGACAAGTGGCTACTCCCCAGTCAATTTTCTTCACAGAAAAACCAAGGCAAACCAACATTATGGGTACACCTGCATCTGAACTGAAGAAAAAATACAAAGAGCCTTTTCACCTCAAAATTAACCATTGTAGACTGCTTGATTTTTCATGGTATTTCCAGTCAGCTTCTCACCTGTCAGACAGGGATCATCAACTGCTTCCATGGGTCCCCTCTGACCTTCAAAGCAACAAGTTCAGCGGCTCATTTCCATCAAGATCTGACCACAACTTCTTCCAGGGCCAAACCAAAAGTCCCCTTTTTGGATAGTCAAGCTTTGCTGCTCTGGCATTGCTTCCCTCACAACGTTTACCCATGATCAAGACACACCAGGAAAAATGAAAAGGTGACTTTAGCACAGGAATAATTGAGGACCATCCAGAAACTATTCAACAGACGTGGTAGAGAAAAATAATGCAACTAGCTTCTCTAAAGCCATGTCTTTAGCTTCCAAGCTTCATCCTTACCGGAATATGGCACCGAAATTTTAATTATACTGCTATTATGAAGTGGTAATGAGCATTAGCCGATGACTCAGAATAATAATTACTAGGTGGTGCTATCATGAAGGTACGATTTTAGAAGCCAAGCAGGTGTTACTTTCCTGAATGATTCAAAAATCACAAGCAGCCAATCCTCCAGCTAATTGCACACGGAAGCTATGCACATCTGAAATGCCTTTTTTCACATGTCCAGAACAGGTGGAGAAGGAAGTTTTTCCTTAATGCCGCTAAGCTGATTGGTTGTCAGTGTTCAGAAATAATTCCCCAAGTACAAGGTTTGGCTTTTTCGTGATGTGTCAAGCATCTCTCTATTAAAAAAGGTTAGGTTGCCTTGTCTTGCAGAAAGAAATATTTCAGGCTTGCTTCCACCTAAACCTCCCACAGCCCCCAATTCTGAATGTCAGTCATTTCGTATCAGTGGCAACAGCAGCAATAAATGTCTACTTGTAATTACAGCATATTGGTTTTGACATTACAGGGTCTGTAATAAATGAATAAAATAAATATATTAAAAAACCTAATTTAAAAAAAAAACAGTAAAAAGGGAGCTATTTTTTCAGTAGCAGAATACATATTTGAAAACAGTAAGTAACCCTGAAAAATTGTGCAGAACAGTCTTATAGCTCTGAATTCTGGTAACGTGTTGGAAAAGACCTATTATAAAAGGCTCCCCTTTTGTCCTGAATTGTTCTCCAGGTTACCCCACTGCACCATAAATTGAATCATGAGAAGATTTCAATGTCTCCATTTCTAATGAAAAGCCTGCTGACTAGGGATATATCTATGACATTTGTACTACCGAGTATTTCAACACGAGATTGTTTGTGACAGCAATCCAAAAGTACTCAATCTCGCAACTCCCTTCTCTCCTGGGTGCTTCAGCAGCTCTTTTTTCAATCACTTGAAATAGCAATATAATGGAGTTATATGGGACTTGTTATGGGAATGATAGATAGCTGATTAAGGGTGTTTTTTTAAAAAAACCACAGCTTTTTCTTTTGCATATCTTAAATCCGCTCCCACAGCACTGCTACTTAAAAAAATTCAATTAAAATTTTGGGTGATAGCACGCTCTTAATTTCTGTATCAAATTAACTGGTCTGCAAAATAAAAAAAGGATGACTGGGTCTTCCCCCATGATATGGTGATTTTTCTTTTTTGTAAGGGGTTTGCAGGGAGTCAGTGACAGAGGCAAGAAACAACAAAACCCCAGGCGTGTTGGGCCATCAGTTGTGACAAGGGCTGGTGGAGGAATCCTGTCTTCCACCACAGGCATGCCCACGGTGACTAATGCCTTCACACCCTGCAGCATGGGATCACACTCACCCCATGGTTATGTCATTTTTAAAGCATCTGATGGTAATTTAGAAACACAAAACTAAAAACCAGACAGGCACGTACTTGGTAGGTCTACTATTCACAAAAGCAGTGATGCAGTCACAGGTAAAACAAATAAATATTGAGGTTCACCCTTCTTTAAATCTGAGCTGAGGAGTTTACCTGTTTACTACCTTGCTTTGAACACCAAGAAAAGAAGAATTATTCACCTGTTATGATGGGCAGTTGAGCAACACAGAAGAGATGTTTGCAGTGGTAGATGGATGAGCTTCATTACTTTGAAACTAGCCTCTTGTAGGGAAATGCTGTACCCATTTTAGGCCCTTAGTAAAGCAGATTACTTTATCTATAATCAGTGCAAGCAATCTCCACTATATTTAAGTTATGATATTAGGCAAGCTGCCCTCGTGGATGGTATACAGCCAATTAAAACACCACAAGAACAAGGAAATCTGACCTCCTCCAGATCCCTCATGTGCACACACTGCCTCAGATCTCCTCAGTGGGCTCCTCCACTGGCTCATGCCACCAAACCCACGTGTTGGTGCTCAGCTCTAGAACCCCCAGCACACAAACTGCAGAGCTATTCATTACTGCATGTAGTTTAAAGAAAGCAACCTTTTATGAAATTAATGACATTTGTTCTCTTGGGCACCACTGGAATGTACTGAAGTGAACTCAGTGTAGGATGTAATTCAGGAAACTTAAATACATTCATTGAAGACTTTTAAAAGTTAATCTGTAAGTATGCTTGTTCCTTATTCCATCAAGATTTGTTTCCATTTCTTTGAGTGCTTGAGCCCCTCATCTGACAACACCATCTCCCTTAGAAGGCTGGAAGCAAAAGAAGATGACACTGCTGAACCTGGCCATTTTAGCTGGAGCCCACCTTCACACACACCATCATCCAGAGCCATCCCTTGCCACTCATTGCTGAATGAGCTCCAGACCCTTTTGAGAAACAGCCCAACACATCCACTGTGGTTGTGCTAAGCCTTTTTAATTAAGGCCCCTGGTACCATCTACTTTGATGCACAGCTTTGTGTTGTTTAGAAACCTGAGAGCTGTCCTGATAAGACAGGAAACATCCTCTAGTCCAGCACACTCCCCTGAGAACAGACTTCATCTCACTTTCTGCAGAGCAGCCCAAACTAGTCATTCGGTTATTTCTGTTTTCAAGGAGACTGAGCCCTCCCAGGGGCAATTCAGCTTCCCTGGTTTAGGTGCTTATCTCAGGCTTGCATGAATCACCTCAGCCTCCCCTCTTCCCATCCCCTGATGACTGTTTGCTGTAAATAAATGTACAGAGCTAGAAATTAGGTGTCTTGCTGAAGACAGTCAGGGAAAATAAACCACATTTTAACAGTAGCCAGCAGCAGCCACTGAAGACCATTCATTTTTCATGCCAGATATCTTCCCAGATTTCCAAGAAAAATGAGTTTCAGGACTTCTTAAATTGAAAGTTGCATCAAGGCTTTAAAGTTAGCAAAGGTCTTATTTTCTATGTATGTGCCTAATCTTTTTTCCATATCCCTGGCATCTAAAAGCTTCCTGCAGCAATTCTGTGATTTAGCTTTCCTTCAAACAGGAGAAGGGGCAGAAGAGGGAACTGGACTTTAGTCCTGCTGTCTGGTAATTGCATTGTTCCCAGTCTGTACTTTTAAATGACATAATATTTTTTTCTCTTGTGGTTTTTTTTTCACATCAACTGAAGAGGTTTTTTTTCTAAAAAAACTAAAAACCTTCCTAAAAAAAGGTTCTGAAATGGTCAGACCCCTCCAGGGTATCTAAGATTCAAAAGCTTATAGATCTATAAAATCACAGGGATAATTATGATTTTGCTCTCTACTCCTCTCCTAGTATTTCTTATTTTCTATTTACTTTACTGACCACCACTGCACACTGAACTGACATTTAAAAAGTATTATCCACTGCACCTCCAATAGTATGTTGAGGTTTTTTAGCTGCTCAGAAAGAAGAGGATTATTTCCTTTCCACCTTCATGCATTATTTTGCATTCTTTGACACTGAATTTCATTTCCCCATATTTCCAGCTCTGTGTTGAAAGAGTCTCTGCAAGTAATTTCAGGCAGCTTCAGGTCAGATTACTGTAAATAATCTTGGTATTCTCTCCAAGTTCTGTCATCTACTTAAAATCAGATCATTGATGAATATGTCGAACAGCTCCAACAACAGATCTTTGACGGACTCATCCTAGTAACAGCTGCTACAGAACAAGGATGCTAATCAGATATTCCATTTGTTTCCTATTTTTAATCACTTAGCACTTTTTCGTTCATTCCCTGATAACTGTGGTTCTAAAATATTTCTGTGAAATATAGCTTTTATTTTTATTTTAAAAGAAGCTTTTTACAAAGTACCAGCTAGATCTCTGTATCCATATAGTAGCTTCCCTCCAAAACTTGCACAGAATCACAAGAAGCAAATTCCCTTTACAGAAGACATGCTGTCTCCTCTATGGTTCATTATATTTCTCTTATCTACTGCTTCTATTCCTATTCTGATTTCTACAAAACTACGTAGTACAGGAGCAAGATTTACTGATAATCTCCTTACATGACCCCCAAAAGCCCTCACTAGACTGGTATATTATTGGTTTATTTAAGCAGACAACAAAATAGGAGCAATTTCTTATTTTTATTCCTCTAGAGCTCCGCACGAACAGCATCCAGCTCCAGTGCCTTGTTACCAGAAATTGTTTGGGTTTTTTTTAGTGTGAAAAGCCTTTCAGAACTGACATTTCAAAAAGCACCAGGCGACTATCAAAGAGACATGTCTGGTCCAGTGAAGGCAAGTCCCTGCAATCTGGCTGCCTTGAAGATACCAACAGCAGTTTTAGCAAAGCTAAGGATCTGTAGCCCAAGAGCAGCAAAGGCATGAGAAACGACAGAGTACAAAGGTAAAAGGATAAGGGATGAGTCATGCTATTTAAAATAACTGACATCTAAGCTTCCCTTGATTTTGGCACCTAATAACACGCGTGTCCTCAGCCCACTCAGGCTGGAGGACAGGGGTGTAGGCAGGAGCTCTGCTGTGAACCTACCACACACAGGTGCCACCCTTAGCCCCCTGGGCTGGGACACCTTCATGCACATTGGGTCAGACAGCAGTAACCCCTCACTCAGTGTGGGTGCATCATTTCCCATGTGCAGCAGGGACTTCAGGGCTGAGGATCCCACACCACCCTAACAAGGAGAGGAGGAAAGATGAGCTCTCCCCTTAACTTCAGTAAATCTGGATCTGTCCTCCATTTAGGGTGGTGACAGCTGTAGCTTAGATCCATCAGAAAATGATGAAGGAAGGGATCAAAGTGGAATTTGAGCATGTTACCACTATTTGCTTTGGTTTGGTGAATGGTACTGTAGTTTGCAGTGCTTGTGCCAACCCCAAATATTTCCAGAGCAATGACTCAGATGATTTTCTTCCCATGGAAAAAAAACCCACAACCATAAAGCCAAACACATGGGGCATCCTCATTCCTGTCCATATGTCTTTATTTTCATTGTGTGATTTTTGAGCAGCAATGCACTTCCATTGTTTCTGTCTTTCACTACATTTTTGAAATATAGGAATTCAATTGAAAGCTGGAATTATTTATAGTGTCACTTCAGGGAACTGTGCTTAAAGAAAAAATAGTACATGAAATATTGCAAGATTCATGGAGGAAGTTGTGCTTCAGAGTATACTTAAGTGATGCAGCAACAGTGGAAATTTAGCATGTGTATCTGCCAGTAGATAATTAAATAGGTTTGCATCTTTCAATCATAAATGAATTTTCATAAATGCATTTCATAAATGCACTTGCCCAAGCATTGCTCAACGTCACATTGACCATCCTGGCAAAGAGGCCAGGACTTCCAAGGCTGGATTGGTTTTGCTGTCCCTCTCAGAAAACATATAATTCGGGAAAGCCCAAGTGCTTGGAATTTATTTTTCTGGAACAAAAGTTCCAAGCAGAATATAGCTTTGCGGTTCCCTTCAATAATTTAAACACTATCAACATAAAATATAAGTGCTGAAGTCATAGCCTCCTATTTAGAATAAATATGATTCAAAAAGCTAGGAATATTGTTAGTACACTCAGATGATTGTTAATTCTTCCATCTTGAAGGAAAAAAAAACAAATTTAGGAAGCTAAATTAGTAGCACATAACACAAATAAACAGATTTTTAAAGAAGCTGTTTGAATTCTTCAAATTCATTTTTGCCAAGAGCCCATCTGGGACTGACTTCCATGACCACACTATGAGAGCTTCATTAGAAAGGTGTTATAACAATATTCCAAAAACAGCAGCAGAACGTAGATTTTCTTTTCGCCCTTTAACACAGCTTGCAACTTTTCACACACTGAGATGAGCAGGAAAGACTGTCTCCCCTGTCTCCCTACAAACAACCTACCTGCAATTTTCTTCTTCAGCTTCATATAGATGCAGAAAACAAAACAGATCACTCCATGAATGAACAAGCAAACTAGCTGTCAGTCAGACCAGACAATCTTGGTACAAATAAAGGAAGATTACTGGAAAATACACGGTTTGATAGGGTGGCAGAAAGTCACTCTTGTCAAGTTGTATTAATACACAGCAACTTGCAGGCTACTTTGGGTGCCTTACTTCTCCAAACTTCTTTTTTTCTCATGACTGTAAATGCTGAGCTACATATTTCTTATGACCCCAGTACAGGGTGGTTGGATTGGTTTTGTTATGATTCATAATCAACTGCTTTAAAATCTTATTTTTTTCCCCCATGATTTAAGTGAATGTGTCATTGTCACTTGGGAACAAGCAACAAAAAGCATGAACAGGAACATGTTCAGCACAGTGAGCAAGGCCAAATATTTTTGGATCTCTGTCTTCCAGCATAACTAAAATAATTTCAAAGTTTCTCCTGTAGACCTTGCTGAAAACTCCTACCACTCACTGAGAATTCAGAAGTGGCTGTACCAATGCAGCCTTACATTTTAATTAAATCTAAAAATCAGGAGTTATTTAACATTATTTTATACTGCTTAGAGCAGTAATTGGACTCTATGTGCCTTTTTTTTTTTTTTTTCTCAGCATAATTCTGGCAGGTTCACACAGCTTTTGCTCAGAAGCCCCAAGTACACAGATCCTTCAAGCCAATTGGGACACAGCTAACAGATGCTCAGAGACAATGTTATGGGTGGTTTTTATAAGGGCTAGGCTCTCTTTGGCTGCTAGACAGGATTCCTCACAGAGGTGAGCCAGGAAAAACTAATACCTAACTAGAAGTTCCTTAGCAAGGCAATTACAATGCAGCTAATGCCCGTGTCTTTTCCAGGACTATGATAAACCCAGCTCCCATGTAGGAAAAAATGAGGTTACTGGAGAGGAACCCAGGCACAGGCGCTGAAAATCTCATTCAGAGTACCAGGAGCTTCAGCCTCAGCCCCTCTCCAGCTCCATTACAGCACAACCATTTCCACTGATCTTGTGACTCATCCTGCATGAGAAGACTCGTTGTGTTCATAGATACAGCCCAAGCTTGATCACTTTGTTTTGGACTAGAACAAAATTAGAGTGATTTAGCTATAGAAGGGTGTACAAGGCACACCTACCTCAGCACTGCTGTCACTGCTGTCACCCAGCTCCACTCCAGCCGGGTCTGTACTTATGGCAGATGAGGCTATGCCTTCAGTTCTGTCACCAAGGAGCTGAAGTAAAAATTTCTCCAGCTCTCAGGGAGTTCCTTGGACTCTGTTTTACCAGCTTTTAGCAAGCGGGCAGCAACTTTGGGGAGGGGTGGAAAGTGCCGGATCACCTGGGGAAGGATGGCACTGCACCTTGCCAATCCTCTGGCAGCGGCAAAGCTGGTTTGGGGAGCTGCCTCCTTCCCACTGCTGCCACCCCTATGCCTCCCTGCCTGCACAGGAGAGCTACCACACCTTTCCCCTGTGCTAATTCAGCTGCTTACCTCACCACAGGCAAGCTGGGTACATGTTCACACATAGAGTTTAAAAATAAAACCTCCAAAAGAGCACTGTGTTCCTTAAAAAAACCCAAACAAATCACCCCCAAATCAAAACATCTCACAGGTCTGGCACAAAGCACAGCCCTTCCAGAAGCTGAATCAGCTGGGGAGGAAGCAGTTCCCACCAGCTGCTGCAGAGAATGAGAAAGAGGCACAAGGAACAGGGGGTAAGATGGAAACCACCGAACTCCACCCCTGCCCATAAAGAAAGGGGAACAACACTCAGCCTGAAAGCTACTTTTGCAGACAAAGGATGACTACAAGCATATTAAAGTCTCTTGGAGGTAGCCCAAGCAGCACGACACATGTCTCAACATAATGCATATGCACTCCAGCAGCAAGCCTTTATCGTGGGGTGCCTGCAGTCCTGCAGGCCCTGAGTCACCCAGACACCCAGGTATGCAGGCTGCAAAGCCATCTGGGTCCTGGCCATATCAACGATCTCAGGTCCACTGGTGGCAAATAAGGCATGTTTTTATTTACCTTTCATTTTTAAGCATTCAGATTTAAATTGCTCTTCCTTCTCAAGTTAATACCAGGAACAGGGAGATTAATATTTTCTTAAGAAAATGCATACATTCTCTCAGTTATTTGACTCCAGAAGCTGGGGATTTAAGCTGGAGATAAACTATTTTCAAGACTAGTGATAAAATTGTACAAATTGGCATTAACCTACAAGACAAACACCTATCTCCCTCTGAAAGGTCTCCTCACCTGTCAAGCAAAATCTCTTGCAAACACTGCCCAACTCCCTGTGTCTCTGCATCTTGCTCACACAAGCTTCCATCAGCTTCCAGCAGGAGCCAGTCAAGGGACTTTTTAATCCCTCCTCCTTGCTGCTCAGAGCCTGGCACTAGAAAACTCATACCCATCATCAGTGCAAAGTTCGAGCCAGTGACCAGCAGTGCTCTCCAGAGGCCAGTACTGGGTCCAGTACTGTTCAACATCATCATCAGTCATCTGGATGGTGGGGCGGTGTACCCACAGCAAACTTGCAGATGACACACAACCAAGAGGAGTGGCTGATACACCAGAGTTGTGCTGCCATACAGAGGGACCTTGACTGACTCAAGAAATGGACCAACAGGTCCATTGTCCAACCTCATGAACAATGAGAAGTGCAAAGTCCTGCACCAGTGAGGAACAGCCCCAGACATCAGAATATGGTGAGGGCCACCCAGCTGGAAAGCAGTCTGGCAGAAAAGGAGCTTGGGGTCCTGCTGTATACCAGGTTCAGCATGAGTGAGAGACAGGCAAAGAAGGCCTGTGGTGTCTTGGGCTGTATCAGATGGAGTGTTACCAGTAGGTTGAGGAGGTGAGGCCACACCTAGAGTACTATGTCCAGTTCTGGGCTGAGTACACGAGAGACATCAACATACTGGAGAGAGTTAAACCAACAGTCACAAACACAACTGAGGGACTGGAGCACCTCTCCTGTGAACAAAACTTGACAGAGCAGTAACTGTTCAGTCTGGAGGAGAGAAAGCTTGTGGGGGATCTTGTCAATATATATAAATAGCAATATATATAAATATATATATAAGGGAGACTGCAAAGAGTGTGGATCCTGCTGCTTTACAGTAGTGCCAGTGACAGGACCAGAGGCAAGGGGCACAAAATGAAACACAGGAGATTCCTTCTGAACATCAGGAGACACTTTTTCACAGTGACGATGACCAAACACTGGCCCAGGTTGCCCAGATGTAGAGCGTCAATTCTTGGAGATATTAAAAATGGCTGGCTTTAGGAGGAGCTACTTGAGCAGGAATGTTGGACCAGATGATCTCCAGAGGTCTCTTCCAATTCTCAACAACTTTGTGATAATGTGATCTCAGGAAATAAAGGCCGCACCGATCTGTCCCCAAAAGCTACCATTAGTGGTGGTTAGTATGAGCCAGTACCTAAACTAGGGTACCCACACACAGTTAGACCTCTTCTGGAAGGTGGAAAATCAGCAGTGCCCTTTGGCACTTGTGCAGGAGCGAGCAAACCTAGGACTAGGGCGGTGGCTCTCAGACTATGGTCAGGTAGTGGGTGCCATGGGAAATGACACCCACTTAATGGCAAAACAATAAGCAGTCTGCCACAGCATCACCCATCCACTGCTCATCCATGCAGCAGCACAGCAGAGAAGTGAGAGAGGTCAAGAGGTAACAATATGTGCTGGTTCAGAAAGCTTGGAGGCTGATGGGATAGGAAGGTGAAAGGGGAAAGAAGAGTCTGGATCTCCTTCAGTAGCAAATGCCCAGGTTACAAAATCTATCAGCACAACACACCTATTACTCATACTTCTGTTTTTTCCTGAAACCCAACCTTTTTGGCACCTCTGAGGAGCTATTCTATCTAGAGGAGTTTTAAAGGCCATAAATGTCTTTAAGTTCCATAATATCGAAAGTGAACAACAGAGAAGTCCTCACTCAGCATTCACCCCAATGTATCCATTCCTATGAAAGAAAAGGTTAAATGTAGTGTTCAAAGGTGCCCTTTAACCAAATCTGCAGAAAAGCACCACTGCTTTGCTAGTTTGGCTAAAGCCTATGTGCGGTCTGAATTGGCAAATGGCTTAAATAGTCCTACGGATGTTCCCAGGTAGGAAGGCTGGGGACAATGGAACATATGAAAATATCTCTAATAGACTACTGAATCAGCTTCCAAACACATCCCAAAACCACTCAGTGCCTGCCAGAGCATCTCAGAACTAATCACTGCTGGAGGAGATCTGTCCTTGTCAGAAACTGAGCTGCTGAGTCCTGGCCTTCAGGCAGCTCTACCCTGCGACCACCTTCTTGGGGCCAAGGGCATCCGCACTAAGTGCTGAACCTGGTCCACCAGAACAAGGAGCTTTGCCTGTGCTAAAGAAAGAAGATCTGTTCAGTCAGATCCATCACACACCTCTCATCATGCCACTGCTACCCATTTTTCTCCACCATCTTCTCATTTGCGGCTTGTCTGTGCCTAAAGGCAGAACAATCATCTGCCCTGAGCAGAAAAGAAAGATGTGAAAGCTATAAACTTCCTAAACATCCCTCCTGCCAACACCTGTCATTCGTTTCTACATTTCCTATTTGCTCTGTTTTCATTTAAGGTATTATATGACTCAGATGAGGCCTCAACAACTTCAAAAGAATTCCTGTGTCTGACTGCCTCAGCTTTATTAAAAGTAACTGAGCCATTGATCATCATCAGAAGATGTAGTCTCAGGAGAAGCTATATCATTTGTAAACAAATAATTCTGTGAACACAAACACTCCACCAGCTGTGAATAACAGGGAAACAAATACGTGGTCAGGGAGGCAAGAAGCCCTCCCAGCACACCAACAGACCATCTCAGGGATAACAAAGAGTCCCACCTTTACAAGCAGCCTAGCTAACAAGAACATGCTCTTCCAAAGGCAGGGTGAGGGGAGAAGCAATTTTCTTTTGCTGTTTTCAAGTATCTAAAAGCAATTTCATGCTGCTGGCTTAGGGTGCGAGCAAGCAAGACTGCTCATCCCTAATACAACCAATTCCCTACATTCAGAGGGTGTTTTTTTTAGCTGACAGTTTCCATACACACCCTCACATTCTGCATTTCATGGCTGACCAAAGAGTGAAGTCGAGGGAAGGGAATGCATGACTGCATGGCAACACCTGTGAAAAATCAAACTATTTTCCTTTCCTTACCTCCAGCTAGCTACAAACAGGATCACCCTGTCTGAGATATGAAACTGGCATTTACAGAAACACATTAATGAAGATCTGCACCATGGGTTAGAGCACGTAAAGTGTGAAGGATGCTATAGAAGTCCACTGCCACATCTGCCAGTCACTCATTCTTCAAGAGTAGTGGACCAAATACCCATAAAAATGGACTTTTTAAAATAAATGCCTTCATATAAAATAAATGCTTTCATATAAAAGAAATGCCTTTCATATGAAAGGTCAATGTTTCATATTACAAAATGTAATGGACACCTCCTGGCAAACATTTAACTTCAATACAGTCCAGGTTCAAAAGCTGCTGCTGCTGGAATGGACCAGTTCTGGTTTTTGGTAGGGAAAGGATGCCAAAATCTGGACCAGATGCCCCCATTCCCCAACAAGGAGTATGTTTAGCACATTCAGTTTAATACCACACATAATTCATATGGAAGCCATCAAGAATCTGCAGAGGTTTGTCAAACAGAAAGTAGGCATCTGACCAAGAATAGCCACAGCGGAGCAGACACAGACAAGGTCTTTTTGGTCTGCAGCCAGAATCCTAAATACCAAGAAATAATGGCTTGGTAAGACAGTGTCCCTGAATCAGCTGGGGCAAGCACCCAACTTTCCAGAAAACCACCTGGTAAAATCTTCTTTGAAGAAATCATTGTGCGAGGAGGGGGAAAAAAGAAACGACCTCATATTATCTCCACTGCTGGGCAAATACATCATGAAATCTAAAGCATGTCAACTAGCCACCAAAAAGCCCAGCTGAGCTGATGCCTTGAAGTGAAGTTCAGCTTGCTTCAGTTCATGCAGAGTACACCTATCAGCAGCTCACTTGCTTTGGGGGCCAAGGGTGTTCATCAGTGTGTAAAGGTGCTGAAGGAAAGAAACAGCAGCACTGCCATGTGGTTCTTCAAAAGAAATGCTGCAGCAGCCGGCAAATTCAGACCTCACCTAAACTCAAACAGCTTCTCTAGGCAGTCTAGAATTTCCTTTGAAGTATATCTCTACAAGCACATATGGTCCTGGAGCACATCCACACACATTCACCAGAAGGGAATGAGAGTGGGTGGAATACATAAGACTATCCCTAGGAAAGGGAGAAGGAAGAGAGAGAATAAAAATTCTGGCATAAACAAACAGCTGCTATTTCTAGTCCTCCTGGTACCCCCTCCTCCAGCCCAATGCCACTCTGCAAGATGCCTTGTTCAACTTAAGAGACAAACAGAGAATCAGAAGCACAAGACCATACACTTTTACAGCCCAGTTATGACCACTTACAGACATACTGTAAATCTATTCACTGCTTGACACACCAGGTACATCCCAGCAAATGCATCTGCTCAGTGTGGACTCCATGTTGCTTGATGTTCTCCATGTATCTTGAGCGTGCACATTCAAGGAATAAAAAAATTAAATAAACCACGTATGGATTAGAGTCAGTCCACAATAGCAGGGGAAAAAGTGTAATTATTGACAGTGGCTTGGTTGAGCTTACAAAGGCTTAATGGAAAAAGATTTTTCCATAATTGCCATCTCTAACCTTTTATCCAAGCTCAGTGGGTACATTACCTAAGTCAGCAGGAAGTTTAGCCACTCCACATGAAATTAATAACATTTACAGGCTGACCCATAGCCCATGGCTTTTAAAACAAGAGCTATGAAGTTTCTGTCCTTCCATCAAGGAACAGTGCATACCACACTTAGTTGCTTAAAACAAAACCACCCCCCCACTCCTCCAGGCAGCTTTAGTCCCTGAAGACTGAGCCTTCCTCTTTCGCATACTCAAGAGGAAATTAACCTTACATAGTAATTAGAGGAACAAAAACAAGCATCTCAAGAGCAGTGCATTCCGTCTGCTGACCTGCCATTACCTTTGGGGCAGCAGCTTCCACATCATGAGGGAACCCCTCTTCTAATACCCAAATGCCCTGAGAAATGCTCCATGTCCCGAAACAGGAGCTTCCCTGCTGGCCTCACACACCTTCCCCTGTGCTTGCAGGCCCATTTCTCTGGCCCATCCATTCACCCACCCAAAGAACAGATCTTGCTGATGTTGAGAGGATGTGTTCCAAGTCCGGATGCCTATAAAATGGACCTGCATGCCAAATGAGAACTTTCAGCCTGACTTCATATTTATGTATACGGAAAACAAGATAAACTAGTTTAACTAATGCTAACCCAGTTCTTTCCACTTTACAGTGGAAAGAACCAAAACAGATATGAGAAGCTAAAATATATTTCTGAAGAGATAGTGCTCATCTGTTTTGAAGTGGCAAGCATGAAATATTTGAGTATCTGTGCTAAAATTCTAGGTGATGACCAAACAGAGGAAAAATAGTTCAGCAACCTGACTTAACAAAATTGTGTTGAAAACCATTAACAGGAATACAGCACACATGCTTAACAAGCTGGTGCTTTTCAGTGTCATAGACTAAGAGAATAAGAAAAGTCAAGGGGAGGATAAACAAGCCTGGCTGGGAATTGATTGCCACCTCTGAAATTTTAGTGGAACAGTTGGAGCAAGAAGCAGACTGCAGCTGAACTGAAAAATCACTATCTGTAGCTAGATTACTCATCTACTGTTAAACCAAATTAAAGTGTTCTTCCCACAAGGCAAGGCTGAAGATTTCAGAAAAGCCATAATTTATAACTCAGGAAAAGTTTAGAGGAAAGCTCTGCTACACCAAAATGAATTTTGTACTTAATGGGCAGGAAAACAAAGGACAGATGGAACTTCATGTTTCTTGGTACAACAGTAAATACTACACAGCACGCAGGATGCTACTGAGCCAAGAAGCTGATGAGCTGCATTGAAGAGGAGTTCACCTTACTCAGGTCCCAGGCCTTTCTTGCTCTGGAAATCACCCTTTCAAAATGTTACATGGTAGCAGAAGCAGAATAACAAATAGATTTTGAGCAAACCAGGCCTCTATTGCAACCTTAGGAAGCACTATCAATACAGTTCGAATAGGCGATCCTCCTTAACCTGTTCCATAATTAGGTAGCAAAGTCATTTACAGGAAGTGCAAAGAGTGAGCATGCAAGGCACAGAAAAGCACCACAGTATTTCTGTCCAATTTGTTTTGCAGGAGCGATCATACCTTGGATGGAAGCCTATTTCTAACAATTTATTTTTCATGTCTGGACAAGGCAATATAACTTCTTCACAATTTAATCTCTTTGCTAATAGACTTAGCTGTTATAGCTGAAATACTCAAGCTTAACAATAAGGCTAAAATACCCAGAATACTTAAATCCAAGAAATGTGTTTGCTGGCTTCAGTTCAGGACAAGTAGAAACAATCAGCTAAGGCACAGCAGACTGGAGAACCACAGCAACACCTGCCAAGAGGTTACACTGGATTCTGCACAACTGACTACAGAACTGCTCTGAGCAAAGCCCAAAAACCATCTAGAAAAAGTCTTTAATTGCCAGTGAAGCTCCTCCAAAGGACCAGCAAGCACCTGGGCACCCCGACAGCTCGCCTGGGCTCCTTGGGTCAGGGCTACCCTAAAATTACAGGGACGCTGAGCCAAGCCTTCCCCCACCCCCCCCAGTTATTTGCCTGTCACGTTTCCCCTGCGTTTCCTTCTGCTTTCAAGCTGCAGTTCAGTGAACAGGCAGCAATTTACCTCTTCACCCTCACCCTCAAATTTGTTTGGATAAACAGGCTCTCCTTTGTTCCAGACTGCTACTACATTTACACATTGTATTGTAAATCAGTGGGTACAAAGCAAGGCAAGCCCTTGAATGAAGACACTAGCTGTTCTGTTCACAGCAAAATTAAACAAGAAGCACAGAACCCCATTTATAACCCCAGTCTGGAAACAATTGGATTTTAAAAGGTGAGAGGTTTTAAAAAGTTTACTAAACAAACCTATCCAGTTACAGAGTCTATAGTCAGCTCACAAACAAGTTCAAGGCTGTATAAGTTGCCAAAACAGTATTATTTATTAAGAGAATACTGACCAGTTTAAAAGCTTGCTTTTTTGCAGTTTCAAGGACCCAAGAATTATTGGCAAGTGATTTAGCTTTTACTGAGTATTCAGCTAGGGAGAAATTAGTCACAGAGGAAGGGAATGAACTGTTCACCATGTCTATTAAAGACAAGAGATCCAAACAGCATCCAGGAGTTGCAGGATAAACATCAGGAAAAACTTCACAGTAATAACAGCTGAGCAGAGGAATGACAGCTACCAAGTTTTTCCTTTAGAGGAGGTTCAATGAATGGCCTAACTTCAGCTGATTCTCTGCCTCATGACAAAGCATGGACTCCATCTGCATATGGCTTCTTCAAATCCCTCCTCAAATCTATTTTCCATTATTTTAAATGTTCTTTTAAATAAACTGAGTTTGCTGAGACATATCCCATGGGCTGATATTACAGAAGAGTCCACAAGAAAAGAGATCAAAACTAACCATTTTATTTGATAGCTGCCCAAGTTTCCTAGGAAGCTATCAGCTCAGTCCCAAAACTGAGTAGGTATTCAGAATAATAATAAAAAAAAAGAATGAAAAAAAATCAATTGGCTGATCCAAGGGCCAAGAAAAAATTGCATTTGATGTTGTCTGCAGTCCAGAATTGAGGCCCTCTGATGGGATCCTACAGAGAAACTTCAGCTGGACCTAAGCAGGATGTCATTCACTGCTGCAGAGAGCCCTGCATCCTTCAGAAACATCAAGATGAAAAAAACAAATCCCAAGTCTGAAACATAAGCTTGAGTGCCAAGAATATTTTTATTCCTCTGGTTACTTTAAGGGAGAGAGGGAAAGAAACATTATAGGTTCAGGTTTAAAAACTTTTTTGCCCTGATTACAAGAAGTATGTTGCAATAAGAAGTGTTCTACAACTCCTTTTGGTACATCTACCATTAGTAATAGAACGAACCATCACCTTCCAGCAGCTTCAGATCTAAACCAAACCAAACTCAGGAGGCAGAGGCATACCTCCATTTGATGTTTCAGAAGCTAGGGCCTCACTGTCCCTGTTGTAATTCTGACATGATCTCATGGCCAAAAAGTACTTGCCAAGCAAGATCAAGGGAAGCTCAACCTCTTCTTTGCCACCAGCCCCAGCAATACTGCCCAAGCACAAGAGCCAAATGAGAGGTCACTGCACAAGCTGCTGCTCTTGGCCACAAAAAATAAAAACTGGTACAGTTGTGACCATGGCAACTTCCCTTTGAGACTCTTGTGCTGCTGGCTCCCATTGGAGGGTGGCCTGCCCTGCCCTCTGTCAGGGAACGAGGCAGTGAGGCATCACTGCAGCTGTTGGGAGCACACCACAGCCAAACCCTTCTCCCAAGCAATGCAAGGCTGCCAGAGGAGCACACTGGGTTGACACAATGCCTCCCACAAGCTGAATTCAGTCTCTGTGCCCTGCCCCATGCTTCCAGCCCTGCTACATGATCCACCTTCTCTCCATGACTAGCACAATAACCATCACTGGAGTGCTTCAGCTGCCTCCAAGCTTCAATTGAAGCATGACCTGCTTTGCCCACTCTCCTCCCTCCCCTAAGCTGCCCTTCCCTCTAGGATCAGTGTTTCACAAAGAACTCATCAGTTTCACCCCTTTCACCTTAAAATGACTCAAATCATGGAGGGAGCACCTCATGAGACAAGCAACACTGTCACCTGAAGCTGCACCCCTTTCTGTCCTGAATCAACAGAGGTGTATGGAAATGGTGTTGCAAGGAGTGAAGAGAAGCAAACAATCCACGAGCATGCAAAGGTCTGCAAACCCTGTAATTTGTGTCCTAAAGAGAGATTACAGCCCATCTGTCCCAGCTGGAGTACAATAGAACTCAGAGTGGTCTGTGCTCCACCTCCTCACCTCCCCTGGCCCCTTGTTTGGACAAATAACTAAAGCAAGTACATATAGCCATGTCCCTAACTCATTGAAGTAATCTGCTCCTTTGTCACTGCTGCAGCCCTTGTGAGGGCATAGATGCTGCACTTGGGAAATCACAGGTATCCAAAATCATCTCCTGGAAGCTAGCATGGCACATGCTTTCCCTGAGGTTTGGTCTGAAACTGCACTCATGGGCTCCAAGTGCTCCATCAACAAGATTTACTTTCCTGCTCGGAGATAATGCCATTGAAACATCTGTAAAAACAAATACCTTCACTTTAATATTAAGCCATTGTACTAAGTATTGAAGTGACATTGCCAGATTAAAGGGACTGTAATATATTTTTAATACCCCATTTTAAAGTCAGATTATTACTCATGAAAGAGCTTTTAATATCTCTTCTTTGACTGAGGTGTGTGACACCTGCCTGTCCTCCATTTCTACCTCATTTTTGCTCAGGTACACAGCAATTACCAAGGACCCCCTGGCACTTTACTAAGCTCTGCTCCAAAGAAAGCAGTGGTAGAGGCTGGGGGAACCTACACATCACCTGCCTGTCACACACACAAGTGGGTGGAACAACGCAGCCCCACAGCCTCCCCAGACACCTGGAGAAGGAACACCATGAGGCAGATGTTGGGAACACCAGCCCAGCCCAGCCTTCCACTGCTGGAGCAGCCCTTGACAACAGACACCAGCTGCTCTCCTGGCAGGCACCAGAATGGCTGCTCACTGCCAGCACAGCATGGAAACAGGTATTTAAATTTTTAACAATAAGCAACTCACCCTGTCACTTCTCATTTTAATAATTTCTTACTCTGACAAGCAGGGGCAAGTTTGACCAAAAACTACTAACAGGAATCAGAGAATCACAGAATTGTTAGGGTTGGAAGGGACCTCTGGAGATCATCTAGTCCAATCCCTGCCAATGTAGGGCCACCAGAAGCAGGTTACACACACACATCCAGGTGGGTTTGAATGTCTCCTGAGAGGGAGACTCCACAGCCTCCCTGACCAGTTTGTTCCAGTGCTCTGCCACCCTCAGTGTAAAGTTCTTTACATTCTTCTTTCTCATATTGAGATGGATCTTCTTGTGTTTTAAGAAGACCATACTGAGTCCTGAACAAAGGAAAAAAGTGCTCAAAAGCTCTCAATGCTCACCGTGGTGCACACAGACAATAAGAAGACATAAAAAGCCTTTTTGTCTTATCTGTCTTTGACTATAGGGCAAGTAAAAACAAAAACAAAAATCATTTTGCAGAAGGCCCTCAAAACCAAAGCAAACAAACGTCCCCCAACAATATCCCTCCAAAGACACAAAAAAATAAATCAGTTCCTTTTTTGTTCCTAAAGGCAGGCGAGAAGAAATTGTAGCTGCCCCTGGAAGTGCTGCAAGTAGGAACTGCCAGAAGACAGGACAATAGAGACATGGCATCCTCGATGTCACTGCCTCAGCCCTGTGCCCAACAAGTTCCTTCTACTACTCTGGGTCTTGGTTTCCACATCTGCAGACTGGGGATAATAACAGGTCTTTACATCACAGGGGTGTTACAAAGATCAATTAGTTAATGTCTGAAAAGCGCTTTGAAGATATAGCAGGTGGTGAGTATTATTATGCAAATAACATGATTTAAGAAAATCACAAGTGCTGGATTAATACTAATCCCTTTGATATTTAAAAGACACCAGTTTTTTTCATATTTTAAAGCAGTGAACGTTTATGCTATAGCTTTTCACAGCTCCTGCAACCACAATTTTTAACCTTTTCTTTTCATACAGCTCCATACATAAAACTCCTCTGCAGACATCTTCACAAAATCCAATCTCTACTCAAAGTGGAAGAAATTATGCATGTTGATGAACTGGATAACGAGATTCCATGCAGGAATATTTCTCAGAGGATAGAATGTCACAGGCCTAACTTACTGTAACAAACACGGCAGAGCCTTTCAGTTTTAGGGCTTTTTTGGGAAGCACACTAATTTCACGCATAGAGGCATTTGTAAAACAATATAGCTGCTATTTAATTATGCTATTTTATGTGATAGAAAAAAGTGGAGGGAAAAAGGAAGCTATGGTTCATTCACTTCTTCCAGGGCTGCATATCTGAATTGTTAAAAAAATAAAAATTAATGTCTAATGACCTCATTTAGTGGTTTCACAGGAGATCGGGCATTGCAATGTTTCCTCCAACTTCCAGCAAGTGGTTTTACAACCACTTCTGCTTTAGGTGGGATGCAGGGAGTGGAGTGGACAGCCACAAGCCAGCCCAGAAACACAGCTTTCCTGAAAGCTTGCCACTTGCCATGAGAGAGAAACACAAGTCAAAAAGAGAGCCAGGGTGGGATCAGAGCAAAGAGCCTGAGGTGAGCAGCAACACTGAAAACCAAGATGAGAACACAGCCAAGACTAGGTGTCCCTCTGGTTTTCAGTGTTGCCCTTGCCAGACCTCACTGTGAAAGCAAGACATCCTGCCCAGTGCTTGAAACCTCCCCATGCTCCCAGGACTCACTGCCATGTTCCCTTTCTGTGAGGAAGTCTGTTTCTTGTCTCCTGCACTGTAAAATTTAGTGCAAACCAGCTGGTGCATTTTGTCTAGGAATCTGGAAAATATTGCTGTGATTAAAACCAGCTTACTATTAACCCCCTCCGGAATGCAGGCCTGAAATTGATATTAATGAAATAAGATCAGATATTAATATTCTGTACAGCTGGTTCCTCAAGCTGTGCTGTAGTGTCAAATCAAATCTTTCCCCAAATCAACATACCAAATACAAACACAGGATGGCAGGTAGCATGCACGTGTGAGGAGGCAGAAGGAGCATTTTAAAACTTTAGAAGCTGTTATGTTTGCAGCTCTAGGCAGCCATGCTTCCCTTCCTGCCCCATCTCCTGCAGCAGCCATATTAATAGCTATTCAATACAGTAATAGAATGCTAGCCGTACGCTTCGTTGTTGGAGCTTTTTTAATCTCCAGGTCAATATTAAAAGCATTTGGATGCTCTTTAGGAGGAAGGAATGATTTTGCAGTCCAGGAACTGTGAAGTATTTGCAGCATTCCCTAGGAATGCTAGCAAAGGATTTCCTTCACATGTGTCTGCTATGACTGATGTGGTAATACTTTATTTTAACTGGACCCAGTAGTATAGGTTCACAATTCAATTTTGTTGCATAAAAATGCACTCTATATAACATCTGTGTGATCTCGTTAGTTGAATTTATACAATTTATGTACAAAATAGATCCAAAACACCACCTGAGGGTCACTCTGCAGAAGGACACCCTGGAGGGTCTCTCAACAAAGTTGTTTGGACACATGATTTTTACTCCTGGATATGCAGTTCTGATCCTGGGTAAGTAACAGACCCATCTTTCACTTTCCTCTCCTGTTAAATGGCAGCCACCTTATTTCCTGAAAAAGATCTAATGATAGACCTCTCCACTGAAGAACAACTCCCAGGTGGGAAGATGAGCCAGCATGATGCTTCCTCCATCTTCACAGAGTAGAAAGTCAATTTCTCTCTCAAGAGTACCCCTTTCCTTCTCAAGAGTGCCCTGCAGGTAGCTTGAGGTTTGGTGTACTCCGTCTCCACACCTTCAGTTATTTCACTTTCCCTGAATGTCTTGAGTTTCCCAACAGCTTACTTGAAGAAAGCAATCTGATCTTCTTGTCATCTGCTATTCATTTTGAAGTACACAGGTTAATATTAAGTAGGCCATGGATATTTATAGCTAAACTTAGAAACAAGAAAAATATTCCAGCGTTCTCAAACTTTCACATGTGCAGCCTCACACCACAAAGATAAAACCTAACTTAGATGACATCAAGTTTTATTATCTCCTCTTCAAACAGCCAAATAATATAAAGCTACTGCAAGGACTGCTCCCATTGGCCACCCTTCCCATCACTCAGCAGTCTGTTGCCAGGTTTCTCCAGATGAGAAGATGAAGACTACACCATCCCCTCTAGACTTAACAGGCCCAGTCTGAAGAAAAAGCAGGGCCATTGTAACCTGTGACAGAAAAGTAGATAAGACAATACCTTCTGTCTGCCCACAGAGCAAGAGGAAAGCCATTCAAACAACCACACAATGACAAAAAATAAAAAATCTGGACTTCTATGTGGTTTGTTAACCTTTGCACCAAGTAGAGCCAGGAAGTTACAATCTCTCCCATTGGCTACTGCTGCCTATTCTTTCTCAGGAGATGGACAGAAAATGGGAATGGGTATGTACTGAAGAGAAGGTTACTCTGATGATTTGTAGCTCATACACAAAGTTTCTGGGCTGACAATCTCCTGGCTTTGCATTACAATTTGCATCACATTTGTAATTGTATTACCTGGACAGCTTTAACTTCATTAAGGATTCCCAGGTAAAAAGCAGATGCTGAATCAAATCTTATAAAGCAATGTCTGCTTTAAAGGGGCTACACTAAGCAGAAGCTAATTCAACACCTTCTTTTTTTAGTTTGTAAAGAGGATATTCATAATTTCACTCAGGAAAATAAATATATATGTAAACTGAGGTAAGGTTTATTTGAACTAAAGAGCAAAAAAATTGTGTGGTTTGGGATGTTTGAGTTCATGCTGCATTAAAACACAGCTATTTAAAATGAAATTATTCCAGGAACATATTATCCTTTCCTTGTGGCTAATGTATATATAAATGACTTTAAAAAATTTACTCAAATTGTAATATTTCCTCTCTCTCCAGTAAATATAAGAGCTTAGCATTAAATCTATATTAAAAAAATCTTCTTATATATTCTAGGGACTACAAGTTCAGCCAAACTAGGTTCTTGCAGCCGAATTTGCTGCTCTGCTTTTGGCACAAGTGCAAATGAAATACTCCAGAAGACAGATATGTTACATTCTTTCAGGTGTTTTGAGTTAGCATTCACGGAACTCAAGGAATTTCTATGGAAAAAACCCATCTTCAGAGAATTTCATAACCTTCAGTTGGGAAACATCAAGGGACAGCTTCCATAAGACAGAGCATACTTTCCTTTAAAAACCCTTGATAGCAACTATAAAATATATTATACATATTGTATTTAATAAATTCAATTTTATATAATTTTTTATCAGAGATCCTGTTTCTAAAAAGGAGTAGAGCACACTCCATGCATAGTGCTACTTTTATGAAGTGGATAGAAATGTGTGGAGGAGTACCACTATGGATTATTATCATACTGTCCTTTGAATCATGCCAAGGGAGTAAAACTAATAATGAAGGATCTTCTTTTGGGACCAGGAGGGCTCCAGCTTCCTACTTGTGCTGCCACATGCATGAGCATAAAATGGAAGTTGTGTTTGTGCTCATGGCCTCAGATTATAACTCAGCTGTTGATTTGAATTCCTGCAGGCCTTGTGCTCTTGGGACCTGCCCTATCTCATTTGGAGGAGATCACATACTGTTTTTTCCCCTTTACAGCCTCACCATCACCTTGTAGCTAAGCCTCTCAGTTGATAACCTTATGTCTAACTTTCACATTTAACAAATTTTCCCATACGTCAATTAGTAAAGACTGTTCAATACCTAGGATGGAGATAAATGTATTAAGCATTAACCATTTATTTGTCAACTTTTTCAAAGTCACATTTTTTAATAGTTGCCTAGACTTGTCTCCTTTTAATAAATATTAAAAAATGGCATCTGCATATCCTGTTACAGGTATTGTACCCTGTAACTGCTGCATACACACCATTACAGCATCCAGACTCACAGTTTCCAAATCAAACCTATCAATATCATAGTGGCACTGAAAAATCTCTCTAAGCTGCCCCCAAAAGCCTACCAGAGGTAAGAATCTTCCCTGTATTTAGGTAAAGTCTATTTCAAAGCTATTTTTTTTACATATGAAGAAAATTCTCTGTATTTCTTTTAGCCCATCCCAGGTATTTCAGTTTTCCTTCTCCGCTGCAAGCAATAAAACACTTTTATGTTCAATATATGAATAGTAGAGATTTTTTAAAGCCTAACATTTTGCAAGGTTTTCCTAAAGCTTGTAAAATATGAATGATCTGTGAAATGGCTCCATACATTAAAATGCAACTCGGGCATGCCAGTTCTCCATCTCTCCCTTTATTCATTACTTAGAGGGCTAGGAACCATCCTGGGATGCCTTGCACTAGGAGGGAAAGTACATAACTAATTTCCTAACTGCTCTGTTTACCTTGCATACCTTGTGGGCAAAAGTTGGCAAGAAAGGACTGGAAGCTGTTTGCTTTGAAATTATCACCCCATTTACAAGATTCAAGAGCAAAGTCTTTTAAACTGAGGTAAGAGGGAAAAGGAAGTGACTCTGTGCATGGTTAATGCTTCAGGAGAGTGCTAGCAGTGCACTGGAGGTCATCAGCTGAGAAAGAAAACCAACACCAAAAAAGCTTCCTCACAAAGTGCACAGGGACACGATATTTAGAGCACCCAGAGAGAATAAGGGCACTAGCCAGATCTATGTAAAAGGGTTGTATTTAGTTTAAAGCCACCTCATTTTATTTGAAATGAAAGAACAGCTACACAGGAGCATGGCTGCTATTGAAAGTACAAACTCAACACCCTAACTCAGTTTGCAAAAGCCTCTTCCCTGACTAATAGGGCCACCCAGGATGGGACCGGAAGGAAGGGAAGAGAGCTACAGACACAGGCGGGGTTTGATAACACAAAGAACTTGGCAGCAGAATTACTTTAAGCAGGTCTTGAATCCTCTTCTTTTTTTTTTTTTTTTTTTAATGGGGCGGGGTGTGGGGATTGCCTTCCAGCTTCTCAGTCCAACATTGCAAATTATCATGTGTTTGCACAGCCATGCTGTGAAATACAGCAGAGATGAAGAGAAAGTCTAAACACTTTTTTTCAAAGCCATATAACAACTACATAAAATACAGTCTGATGCTAGATCAGCTCTCCTGTCCAGCCCACAGCACAGCTCCACAAAACAGCATGGTAGCACAACCAAGCAGGTACTGGCCAGTGATGGCAGGAACTACTTACAGCAGAGCTGCCACTGAAGATTTCGTATCATTGAATGATGGTCTGTGCCTGCTGCTAACCCACTTGGAACAAAAATGCTCCCTCCTGCCAAGCCATCTCATGGATACAGAGAGCATGATGTGAAAGTGCTTTGGAGGAGGCTTTGTTCAAGCCAGGAAATCTGGGGATGCAAGGTTTACTTTTGCATAGGGGCTTTTGGGAAAACAACATGGGATAATTTAACAGAATTAGCAGGTCTCCCTCCTTTCTGGTCAAGAAGAAATGCTGCAGCATCTACTTGCACTACTTATACTTGACAAAAATACCACCAAATTGTACTTTTTTCTACAAATTTCCCAAAATTCCCCAAAGTGAAGCAATGGGAAAAAACCCTATACCAACAACAAAACCAACACCCATCCACACCCCTCCCCTCCCCACAACAAAACAAAACACACCACAAAATCACAGAGAAATTAAATTGCTTGCTAAAGACAGAAGCAAAGCCACTATAATGAAGTCCCCAATCAAGAAACCTACAGCACCCCACTGCACACAGTGGCTGGCATAGATGGTAGTCTGGACACCAAACCTAGTCAGAAAGCAGCCTGGATTGGTATTCCAGTAAGTATGCCAGTTTCATCTGACTGATGCCTCTGAATCCAGCATGGTGTTGGAGCATCTCAGTTTGGGACAGAGACCAGTCTGTCCATGCCAAGTTTTTATACGTGAAAGGTCTGAGAAAACAGAAAAGTCTCTAAGAGGGAGGGAAAGAAAGCAAGTATGTAGCCACTTGTGGCCACGAGTTTACAAACACCTTCTTTTACCAACAAGCAAAGTAACAACATAAAGTAACTCTTCACTGCTGCCTCATTCATTAGCTCCTAACTTCCAAGGTTGCTAAATCCTCTTCTGGTATCAGAGTTCCTGTTCAAGTATAATCCAAGTAGATTAATTAAACCACAGACAACAGAAAACACAGTGTGCCTCTTCAAATTATCAGTAGGAGAAAACAGCATGAAGAGTTTAGTTTCAAGAATGCTGTTTACATTTACTCATTTTACAGGCATCAGGATCAAAATTAAAAGAGAATAACTAATTGCTACAACTGGGAAAAGTAAATGGGCATTTAAATTTGAACAGTGGCAACAAGCAAAACATTGCAAAAGTGAAGTGGAAAGCGTTACTCTGAGCAATTGAGATACTATGTTTTGATAACTAAGTTAACTTTGAGATGATTCACACCCACAAGCTGCTTAATATCCTTTTACACTACAAGTCCAGGAGATACAAAACTATGCAAAAAAATCACTATTGAATCAGGGAGCATCCAGGACAATTATAAAGTAAGTGCATTTTCATGCCAGATTATTACACTAAATTTGAGGCTGGCATATTTCAACCTAAACCCTAAAGCACATCTATCCCACACAGACATCTCTCATCTCGGTGCACCAAGCCAACTGCACTGCAGTGCTCTACACAAGAAACGCCTCAAGCAAGCAGCATGACACTTTGGAAGAAGAAATGGAGGTAAAACCAAAACCCTCAGTCCAAAAGAGTTCTTAGCCCACCTGAGCAGCACAAGCGTTGCTAGTCAAAGGGACTTCTTGGGGCTCAGGCTTCTGTGCAAGTAGGGTCCGGGCTGAAATGTCTTTTGATGTGTACTTGCTCCTGCTGGAAGAGACACAGAACAGATGCCTCAGAGAACACATAAGACAAGGGACTAGGCAATATGCACAATCAAACATAAAGAGCTCACTCACGGGGTCTATGGGCATCCTAAGCGAGGAATCATTTTGTAGCTAGCATCTCAAGACATTGCAGAAAGTTCCTCATTTTTATCTTTATAAAGATGGTGAAATCTATTGACTTTGCATCACATTGAAAGCTTTTTCAGCAACTGAAGGCTCAAACATGTGACAAGCAACAAATCGTTGGGATTTTGGAAACAGGATGTCAAAACATATAGGACAAATATGTAAAAATTAGTTTACTTCAAGATCTCAGAAAAGCTGTCATTAGTGAGTAACATCACAATGCAACTGTAATGCTTCTTTTGCAGTCCAAAATTACTGGAATTATGCTCTACATTACCTAAGTGTTTTATTAGCTACCTGAAATAAGCAAGTCCTTTATGGTAAAATTAGGAGATTACATGGTTTAGTAACATGAGAAATAAAAACAGAAGGCAAATCAAAGAGTTAACACAATTACTTGTCAAGCTGTACTCATTCCAACCAGAACAATCTTAAGATCCCTGAATGCAGATATATATCTAGTGACAAGGGATGCAGGTAAGGTTTGCAGATCAGAGAACTGTGACCTCTGAAGCAAGGAAAGCAAGAGGGATGAGGTCAACACAGCCTCACAGCTAAGCATCACATTCAGAGCTTCTGCTGTTATTAGAAGGGCTAAGGTGGCTCCTGGGTTCAAAGATATGAGAGTGAATGGAAATAATGATTGGGGTAGCATGGGGCAAGAGTAAAACTGAAATACTCTGCCCAGTTCTGCGGCTGATGTTCAAAAAGAGAAATGTTGACAATTATAGAACGTGCAAAGTAGAGCTACAAAAGCAATTAGCATCTGGGTGGGGAGGTAAAAAGCATTCTGTATAATCAGATTTAAAGATTCAGTCCTTTTGATAAGCCACTCAGACAACTGACAGTTTACTTGATCATCTTTAAGGAAAAAAAAAAATATCAGCAACAAAAGTCTTTAATACAGCCACAAGAAAACTTAAAAGGCATGAACAGATTCAATTCAAAACCATAAAAGGCTCTTGTTAGACACAAGATGAAATTCTGAAAGGCAAAACCAAATGGGAACAAATTGTTAAAAATGGATTCTTTTTTTTCTCAGGATTTTCAGGGTAAGATATGCTTTAGTCCCAGAATTTGTTTGGCCTGTGAGCAGTAGCCAAGTGAGATGTTCAAACAATTGTGGGACTTGACAGTTCCACTGACCCTAGACTGTAGATGACAATCTGAAAAAACCCCAAACGAAACCCAAAATCAAAGAAAAACCCCTCAATCAAATAATCAAAAAAAACCCCACAAAGATATTGCTCTGCATTTTCATCAGTGCTACCGAAAACCAAATTAACTGCACAATGGACTGTGAAATGCTTGCAGATTTTCCCCCAGTTAAATGTCAAACCAAGAAGTCATCTGTTAATAAACAGAGACGTCCCCTCTCTAGAGTTTTATCCAACCTACTAATACATAAACTCACACCACCACTTAGGATTGCAAGGCAAGTAAAGTCTTTTGGTCTTTCATCTCATCAGCTGGGGTAGGCAGAAGGTGACAACACCTGGACCACACAGCACATGCATAATCCGAGCCACGAAGACAGCTTTGTGGTTGCAGAGTTACTGACTCTTGAAAAACTTCTTAAAAGTACTTGCAAAGACACTTTCTGTCTGTGTGGAAGCTTTTCAGACTAAACCATTGCCATTTGACACATGTGGGGGAAGAGAAAACCTCAAAGTCACCCACATATACCCATATGGGAGACGTGCACACATCATAACCACAACTGCAGTTTACATGAGGTGTTAGTTCATGAGGGAAAAGTTCCAGTTGCTGATGATGCGCATCAAAACTGCACAGAAAAAAATTTCACAGCTTTTTAACTACTTAATTACACAAGACTGGAAGTAGAAGAGGTCAAATTACTGCTTTTATTGCACTACAATTCAACAGGCCCAACATTAAGTTTATACCAATTTGTCCCAAAATGATTAAATGAAGATAGCGTGTAAGTTCAACACACACTGTGACAAGGAAGGCCTAAGGAAGGCCAAATGAATGTTCTTCTGATATATTTAAGAGAGATGTTGCATATTTTGGGCTTCCAGCTGCAATGAGCATAATCAGATTTGTTAAAGGGAAACTAACTAACTAACTAATACAAGTTGAAGGAAATCACACCCTTCTACTATTAACCACTCAAAGTGCCCTGTATCTTCAGGAAAGAAGAAGCTTTTATTTGCTTTGCAGGCCTAGTTTAAACCCCAGCAAAAGATTACTAACTTGTCCTGATTCAGGATGGTAAACTTCACCTTGTATTTCAGTTGCACCCTTTTTACCAGATCAATTTGGTTTATATTTTCTGCCCTCTGCTTTCTCCCTGTGGCTGAATACATTTGACCTGTAGGAAAAATAACAATTTTCCTACAGGGCAAACATTGGTTAAGAAACTGGTTCTTCATAAATTCTAAACAGTGATGCCAATAGGAATGTAAGAGCTAGATCTTCTTTATATACAACTCTTAGACGTCAGAAAGAGATACTATCTCTTCTTAAACTATCTAGAAGATAAACAAGAGGCCTGGGGGAGAAGATGTGAGGAGTTCACTCCTCAATTTTTTACATATTTAAAACACAGTCAGTAAGTATAGACAGAACAGTAAGATTTCTGCATTCCTTCTCTAAGACACAGAGCTATCACATTAATAATTCCTGTAGAGACAGCAAGATTAGCATCAGGTTTATGAGAGCGTCCTTCAATCCAAGCCAACATGCAGACCTAATCCTAATTCTAGTTTAACTAGGAATATGCTAGTCAGGTCTGTTCAGCAATTAGCATGAACATAGCTTGTTATAAAAAAGTAAGTTCTGGAACAATTCAGTTTCAGTGCTGAACATCTAATGGATTTTTATTTAAAACCATGCTGTTCACAGGCAGTTTCCATGTACCTAACCTGGAAGAGTGGTTCTTATGGGTCTACTTGAAGGTCCAGCACAGAATTAGGACATCTCAGGGGCAAAGTTTTTTACAGCTTCCTGGATTATTGGACGATTGAGAAGGCAGAAAGAATGACATCTGCAACATAAAGATAACTATGATTGTCAAGTAACACCAAAGCCATTCACTGCAAATTACGTAAATCATAGAATCAGAGAAAGGTTTGGGTTGGAAGGGACCTCAAAGATATCTCATTCCAGCACCCCTGGATACCTTCCACTAGACTAGGCTGCTCAAAGCCCCATCCAACCTCGCCTTGAACATGTGCAGGGATGGGGCACTCACTCACAGCTTCCCTGCACAACCTGTGCCAGTGCCTCACCACCTTCACACTAAAGACTTTTTCCTAATCGCTAATCTAAGCTACTCTCTTTCAATTTGAACCCATCCCTCCTTGTCCTGCCACTACATGCTTTTGTAAATAGTCTTGCCCTATCTTTCCTGTTAGTTCCCTTCAGGTACTGGAAAGCCAGTTAGATTATCCCAAAGCCTTCTCTTTTCCAGGCAGAACGCCCCTAATCCTCTCAGCCTGTCTTCATAGGAGAGATGCTTCAGCCCACTCATCATCTTCATGGCCCTCCTCTGGACTACTCCAACAGTGCTACAACTATCTTATGTTGCTGTCAAGCTGCTGGCCAGGTTTCTCTGATACAGCCCAGAGCAGAGTTGGCTTTCTGAGCTGCAAGTCTGCATTGCTGGGTCATGTTGACTTTCTTGTTAACCATCAGCTCCCAAGTTCTCCTCCTCGGGGCTGATCTCAATTCATTTTCCACCCAGCCTATACTTGTGCTTGGGATTTCCCCAGTTCAGGGGCAGGACCCTGCACTTGGCCTTGCTGAACTTCATGAGGTTTGCACAGGCCCACCTCTCAAGCCTGTTCAGGCTCCTCAGGATGGCATTGCTTCCCTCCAGGGTGTCACTGCACTCCACAGCTTGGTGTCACTGGGAAACTTGCTGAGGGTGCACTCAATCCCACTATCCATGTCACCATGGATGTTAAAAGTGCTGGTTTCAATACTGATCCCTGAGGAACACCACAGGTCTCCAACAGGACATCATGCCATTCACTGCAACTCTTTGAGTACAACCATCCAGCCAATTCCTCATTCTCTGAGCAGTCCATCTATCAAATCCATGTCTCTCCAGTTTAGACAACATGTGGGACAATGTCAAACTTTGCACAAGTCCAGGCAGATGATACTGGCTGCTCTTCCTTATCCACCAGCACAGTAACCCAGGTCATGGAATGCTATCAAATTTGTCAGGCACAGTTTGCCCATGTTGAAGCCATTTTGCTGGTAACAAACCACCTCCTTCTTTTCCATATGCTTTCACATAGCTCCCAGGAAGATCTCTGCCATGATCTTGCTGAGCCTAGAGACAAGTCAGATTGCCTTCACTTTTACTTGTGGTCTTAAACTAGTGATGCCAGTTAACAAGAAAACAAGTGAAACACTAGGAATAAGGTTTTAGTTGGATAACTAACTTCTTGAAGACACATTTTGATTGAACAAATCAACTACTAAATTCACTTGTTTGCAGGATTGCAAAGCTTTTTGATCAGGGGCATGTCAAAAGTGAAACTACGGAGGCAGAAACTTGGAAGCTAACTACAAAGGTGGAACAAGGTCAGAAGTGTTTCAGAAGGTGCCAGGTGGACTCTGTCCCCTGATGAGTACTGAGGCTGACGAGCCTGGGGAACTCGGCATGGCGCTAATCATCAATCCGTGCTGGCGCCGGCTCCCAGAAGCTGAATTCCAAAGAGAAACCAAGTGTCCCTACAAGCACATGGCTGGTGACCACAGCTCTGCTGTCACATTCCTGAGGGTAAACTCTGTCCTGCATTATGGTGGTGTAAAGCTGAGCAGTGGAGCAGGGGCTGACCATCACATTGCTGGTGAGATTTTTTTTTTAATAATTACTAGTAACATTTATTAAGCACAGACACTTTTAGACATTACAACAAGTAAGTCTTCCCTCAACCACCTGAGATGGAAACTCAGAGAGTTTCCAGAGATTCAACTGCAGAGACTGAAACAGAAATACTTGATTTTAACAGATAACTAAATCACTATCTGCCTAAAGAAAGTAAGCCCTAGGTCAACAAGATCCTCTGAACAGCTTTCCAGTCTGTCTGGTTGCACTAGGGTTGGGCAAACATGTATCCTCTCCCACCTCCATCCATCCTCTGCTGCCTCCAGAGCAGCAGAGGATGGAGGAATCCAGGCCTCTTTTTGTAGCCAGATTTGATCAGTTTTATAGACAGAGAGCTTTTTGTACCATTAAGCCACTGATGGTTAAATTAAATGTCTGTTTTCAACTCCTTATTTCTAAATGTGTTTGATCAATTAAAAGTAAGAGGCCAAACCACTTACTTTCCAAATACTGGTTTTTGTTATAATAGACACCCCCTCAATCACTTACTCAGGCTATATGATTTTATTTTATTTTCAACAAGGATTAACTGACCAATGTCAAATCTAAGTTAGACTCATACTTAAACAAAACTCTTTAGGTAATACTCCACTACTCCTAGTTACCCCTGGCCTTATTACAGCTAATAATACTCTTTTTCTTGATTGTTTGGGGTTTCTTTCTCTAGTAGAAGCCCTTTAAATAGACCCTCCACTATAAGCTGAGCTTTACAATTTCCTATGGTGCATAAGAAAACCTGCAAGAAAAGCCAAAATAAATATCCACTGCTGAGTTGAACAAAAAGGTAAAAGTGAAGGAGTAGGAGGAATACCACATCGAGGTTGTTTGTTTACTTAATTTCATCATAATTATTTAGACTCTCATCTCACTAATAGCTGTGCAGGTGCTAACTTTACTTCATGAAGGACCTAGAGTTTTTGTTTGCATAAATCAAGTACATTTAATCAAGTGCACATTAGCTCATCAACACATTGGATCTGATGAGAAATTGCATAAGTGACAATGCCAAGCTATTTCGGTGAATATTCATGATATCTCTGTGGAACAGGCTGACTGGAGGAGAGTGAGAACAAAATGACAGTAAAAGAACGGTAGCAATTACTTTTCTAGCAGTTAATGTTGCCATTAACTGCTTGCTGGCAAGAGCTTAAAGTTGCAAACCCCAATTTAAGCTTGTTACCTTAATTTTACAATTGTAATTCAATATTCTGAATGTGACACCAGTGTAACAAATACCTTCATTCAGTGCTTCATACAATAAATAATTTTAAAGTACATGAAAATTTCCAAATTCTAGCCATTACAAAAATATAAATGGTTAGTATTACATCTTCATAAAAGTAAATAAATAAATGCTCAAATCTTTTTCTCTAAACTGAGCCAGAATCCAAACTCATTTGCAACAATAAAGTGGGACTTTTTTGTTCTTAAGATTCATTTATGAAGAGGTCTCCCTTCAAAATGTAATTTGTCCTTAGCGATCTCCTGCATGCAAGGCAAACAACTCCCAGTTTTATAAAGCTATACAAAGCCTTTATCCAACTTCCAATATCATCTGTAGAAAATTCAGGCAGAGTAAAGCTGTGCCCTTAGTGAGAATATTTTACACAACAAGTCCTCAAGTCAGATGAACAAAGAAAGGCTTAGATAAAAGAACAAAAAAACTTGGACCACTTTCAGATTGCTAGAATGGATGAAGGAGGAGAGGAAGAAAGGGCTGATCAGGTGCACCATCCACTACATCCTTCTGACATCTTGTGTGCTGCTGACCAACCAACGAAGGTCACACATCCTCTCCTCATGCAGAGCTGCCTCCCCACCACCTCTGCCCACCAAGTTCTGGTATGAGGTAGTTCCTGCACTCACACCTGCCATTTCAGAAGAATTTAGATGCTTATGGACTATGGTTCACAACTGCAGCTCAATTCAGCTGACCCCAACGGTTTGCCTTGTCCCTCTGTCACAACAGAGAGATATACAGGAGATTCATGCTATCAGGCTTCACAACACTAATATGAACAGCTGTAAAATACAGTTTACATTCATATGCCTATCTGTAAACTCTGGCAGATTCAAAGTTCAATAGAAAATAACCATGAATGGCAGAGTAATCTCTGGCAGAGGGACAGGATGAACAGCTGAATGCATCAGCTTCTGGAGTAAAAGTCAGAGTCACAAGTGTATTTATTGTGCTATCCTTCCCATGTCGTTGACAATCCAGGAGTATCAAAGAAGCCTGGTTATCAACACTGTTGTAACAGACTATCACAAGCATCCAAAGCTTCAGTTGCACATTTTGGGGGTTCATGTTACAAAATACAGTATCACATTTTGATGGGTTGACTCTAGCTTCTTACAATAATCTCAGATGATTTAAACAGCTTTTGGTACCAGAAGCCACCATTCAAACTCCTTTCCCAAACACCGACACCATTTAGTTTCTGTATTTGTTAAAGTCATATATTTTAAGAAAGACTGTTTTCTGCTTCACAGGCAATCAGACCAGGCTTTAGATCCACAAGTGTTCTAGGTAAGAAGGACAAGCCATGCTAGGCTTGGAAGTAGACTTCCTTCCTTCCTCCCTTTTGTTTTGGCTGGAAGCACTTTCCATTCTGGCATATCAGCAGCAGGCAGCAGCCCCCGTACCCAGGTGTGCTGGATCTGTCTCACAACCTGACAGGCAGGCAGGGCATTAAGCATCAGCCCAACAAGCATGTATAATCTCACTCCCTAGCAAATAGTGAACAGGTCTCAGCTGATTTGCCTGTAGCATGGTACATAGCTGTTGCAAGACCAGTTGCACATTTCAAGATTTGGCCCCCCCAAGCTTTGGCCGGGGGGGGGGGGGGGGGGGGGGGGGGAAGAAAAAAAAAAGAAAATAATTTTTTCAGCCCAAATTTAGAATTGATGTCTTCTGAAAAAAACTGTTAAGAAAACTGAAGTCAATTCTAGGTACATACCAGCAGCCTATTACTTACCAACCTTTGCTTCCTCCTAGATTCCATTGTAATGAGAACATAAACAGTAAAATAAGCATACATCTCCCTCGAATGAATTACCTATTCAGAGTTCCCTCTGGTGTTCAATAAGCTCATCATCACACTCAAGGTAACTGCCTTCGTTACAAAAGCATAAGTTCTCTCACGAGCAAGTTATCGTTTGATGACAAGCTCAGCAATAAGGTCAGGACCATAGCGCTGTAACTCACGGACAAAAGCAATGTTATTTTCCATCAGATTTCAGAGGGGTGATAAACTTACACTTCCTCCTTTGTATATTCAACCGAGTGTCTGATTAACCTCGAAAGGACCCAAAGTGTTAAAGATCACTTCTGCCCCCCGATGTCACCAAGACGGACGAAGTCTCGGAGAAGGCAAAGTCAACAAATCACAGGTACAGCCCATCTGAACGCGGCACGCAAAGATGTTCTGCACCTCCCGAATAACTATGCTTTGAGTCACAAGCCTTTCCAGCCTCGCACTCCCATTCGCCTCCACGGAACATGAGCAAAGTACAGTGTATCTAATTAACAGTTTGGAAAGAAAGTTTAAAGCTGCCTCTGCAAAGAGACAAAATGCGTTTGCAGGAAAATCCCAAACGAGTTCCCGAGTCGGCGGTGCGCAGGCGGAGTGCGGGGTGGGCGCCGGGCCAGTGCCAGCCGCGACACCGGGGCTGCTGACCCCGGCCGCTTCGGGGTTGCGAAACTCCCAGGAAGAGCAGCCAGCCTCCATCGAGTGGGGCGGAGGGAGCTCGCCGGACACCGGCGCACCCCGGCCGCCGGTCGGGAGGAGCCGATTCCCCGCGCCTCCCCCACCTCCCCGCCCTGCACGGCGGCTGAGAAAGGCTCTCCGAGTCCAGAGCCGCCGCCCGGGAGCCCCTTAACCAAAACCATCTGGTCACGGGCAGCGCGGCAGAAAGCCCCATCCGCCCCGGCCCTCGCCGCTTACCCCGGCCCTGGCCCCGCAGCCGAGGAGGAGAAAAGCTGCTCTACCCACAACTCAGCAGCTCCCGAGCTGGGGGAGACAAGGGGAAGTCGCCGAGGAATCCGCCTTCCCCCCTCCCCTCCGCGCCCCATCCCGCGGCGCGCGGCGGCAGGGCTGGGGCAGCGTTACCTTCAACAGGTGCAGGCGCCGGCGGGAGGGAGCCCGCGGGCACGGACCGTCCGAGTTGCCCAAGCGGGGGCGGCGGCCCCGGGAGCCCGGGGTGGGTGGCGGTGGGCTGGACAGAGGCGCTACGGCAGCCCCCGGCGGCCGCCCATGCTCCCGGCGGGCCCCGCCGCCGCCGCCGCCGCAGCCGGAGTCAGCGAGAAGGCGGCAGCGGCTGCGGCCACCTCCGAGAGGAAGGACTGGAGCGGCGGGGAGAGAGGGAGGGGGAGGCAGAGAGCGAGAGAAGAGAGAAAGCGCCCCAAGAGAAATAATCATCACATGGCGGTCACGATCCGCCGCCGCCCCCCGACAGCCAGAGCCTACGCTTGGGAGCCGGGGAAAAGCTGCGAGGAGGGGACACACCTGTAGGCGCAGCACATATCCGCTGTGAGCACAATGCGAGACAGGAAACTGAAAAAAACAGCCCAGGGAAGGAGAGAGGCTCCCGTTCGTCCCTCCTTCCCTCCCTCCCTTTCTCCCTCCCTCCCTCTGTCCGTCCTCCTCCTCCTCCTCTCTCCACCCCCTGCCCCCGGTCAGGATCCGCTTGCAGCGCTGTCTCATGCAGGGAGATCCAGGCAGAAGGCTGGGAGGCGACAGGAGCCGTACTTTCTCCCCGTTTTCCTTTCCCTGTCTCCGCTTTGTTTTGCCCGCCAGCCATGCAGAGGCGGCTCGGCGAAGCGGGGTCGCCCGCGGGGCCGAGTGCTCCCGGAGAACCGGGGGCGCTCCCAGCCCCGCCGGGGGACCGGGACCGGGCCGGAGGCTGCAGCTCCAGCACTGGGGGCACCGAGCCCCAGCCGCCCCTGGGCCCTTGGGGTGAAGAGCGGGGAGCGGCGGGACTGCCGGGAACTGCCGCCGGGCCGCCTCTGCCCGCGGCCGGGGTCGGCGCTTGGCCTCCGCGGCGCTCTCCAGCGGGGCGGCCGTGCCGCTGGGAGAGGGTCTACCTGCTGCTCTGTGCCTAACGGCCTTGGGGTACCTGTCGTATCCCAGCGCTGCTCTGAGGACGCCCCT
The DNA here is from genome assembly GCF_027477595.1 of Haemorhous mexicanus. NCBI lineage: Eukaryota > Metazoa > Chordata > Aves > Passeriformes > Fringillidae > Haemorhous > Haemorhous mexicanus. The sequence goes on along the minus strand of NC_082345.1, from coordinate 56,200,612 downwards.
GAACATGAAGGAACACTGCATTTCCACCCCTTATCCCCTGAGTAGAGTCTCTGAGCACCCAGACGTTTCCACCCTTCTTGCACACCCTTGTCGATGAGGGGCCCGGAATATGTCACTGGCATCACTTTTACCGAACTTGAATTACTCTAGGGTTTACCCCTGTTAGGTAAATCCTCTGCAATCACAATTTCTGCAGGTTGTCTCTCTGCTGAAACATTCTACTAAAAAGCCTGTGTGCAAATTTTTCATGCCTTCCCCTATAAACAGATCAACAGAGTTATTGCAGAGCCCACTTCCCACCTGTTGTGAACACAGCGTCACTGTGCTACAGCATCATCATCTCCACGTTCAGATGTTACATTTGTCTCAACTATAGCTAATATAGGGATTATCTAATTAAAGGAGGGATGTCTTAGAAAAATGGCTCCGGTAAGCTTTGGTCAGGATGTTTATACCTTGTAACTTTCCATCGGTGAAATGTGGACCAGCAATGTTTCAATTAACTGCTCTCGGCGCTTTGAGCAAACCTTCATTAAATGCTGTGTGTGTTGGGCTCCCTACTAAAACACCAGGAGACAGCTGGTCTAAACTCCATGCTTCCCAAACAGGAAGTTGCTGAAAAGTTATCTTTGCATCTCAAAACAGCAACAAATAAATAAAAATCAGCCCCAAAAAACTGGGCAAGAATAAAGTTATACTTTTGGAAGAGATGTTAAAAGCGGCTTTCAGACCCTGTCTGCGCAAAGTGCCTCTGCAGGCTTTACAGTGGGTTGGGACTATTCAAACATAATAGAGAGTTTTGTGGGGTTATCCCTTTGGGATTGCCCAGGGGAGGCAGACTGTGCTGGCCGAATTTTGCCAGTCTGGCTCAGTTATTGTGCTAACCTCCACCAGAAGGCCCTTGTCCTTGTTTATTGGCTTTCTTCCTGCCCTTCACCTGACTGGGCTTAGTCACTGCAAGATAAGAAAGAACAGCTCTGGCATAACTCTAGTGTTTCAGAAGGTCTGGATTCCCCTTCTGTACCTCTTCACTTACGGGAAAGGAGAAAGGGAATCTGAAGAGAGAGGTGGGACTTCCCTAGCAAAATTGAGTTAGTCACGTCCTGCAATCCTTGTGAGGAATCCAGTAAGGAGAAACTCACAGGCTGCTAATGGGCTTGGTAACACCTGACTTTCCAGGCTGCTTTCTCAACATCTGGGCTTCTGGCCAGGTTGTACCCTAAGTATGGCAGAATGCCCTGGAATTACCAGCCTGGCAGCTCTCTTGTGCCCTGGGCTGTGAATCTCTGCCTTCCATCACACTCTGCCCCAGGGCCTTTTGCTGGGGTCTCTGTCACTCATCCCCCTACCCTGCCTGCTCCAAACCTAATGATCTGCTCTCTCTACTCTGGGGAGAAGCCCACATCTGGTCCATCTGATGACCACTGACCAGGACTGTACCTGCCACACTTTTGCTGTCTCAAGGTGGCTGTACCCAGGTTAAATCTAAGCCTTGCCCCTCTCCCAGCTCACAACACAGCTTCTTTTGGCTGGTACAGTTTCCTCCAGCTCCTGTTCAGCTCCTGTGGCTCTGGTCTCATGAGAAGTGTTTGTTTTTGTTTTTGTTTTTGTTTTTTTTAAGAAGCCTTCTTGTGGACATATACAGAGCCAGAGCAATGGCAACAGTTTATTTAATTCAAAAGAAGAACTGGTGAAGTGAAGCTGTGCTGAATCCTCATCCAGTCCATAGCAATCCGTTTCCTGTGCACCTGACCTTGCCAAGTGTGACTGGGATTATGAAGCTGATCTGGATCTTGAGATGGCCACACAGCATCCCACCCCAGCATAGCTGTCTTCTCTGCTAACCCTCCATAAGCTGCTGTTCTGCCAGGCACATTTGGATGTGCTAAAGCAGCAGTGTGGCATATTGGCCCATGCTTCTGCCAGCTGGGACACAAATGCGCACCACAGCACTGTGGTTACTGAATTCCATGCAGAATTTGGCACTTGGCCCACTTGCAAAGGTGAAAAGAATTCACAAGATGGTCTTCTGCACTTCCTTGTCTTGGAACCAGCATACCATCCTTCTGACTCATGGAGAAGTGATACAGGGAGATATTCTCCAGTGAACCCAGATAAACAACTGCGCATCAAAACCTGCTATTTGTGACTGAAGGAGAAATTCCCTCCCTTAGCATCATCCACCAAACAAGACAAAGAAGAAAAGAGGTCACATCATATCCTAAATGTAGAGATACTTAGAGAAGAGCAACAAGTAAAGGACTGAATGATTAACATCTTCCCAGACTCCTGGAGGTCTTCACGGCAGTCATGCACATGCACAGGGCGTGGCTCAGGGCAGAAAGCTCTGTTCCCTCCCCCTCCAGCATCAGGACACAGATGACAGGGCTGTGTTTGAATAGCGCTCTAGTCGAGATTTCAATTTCCTCTTTATTTCCTTCCTCTGCATTCCGTCTGTCTCTCCTTTCTTTGTTATCACCCATTTGTAGTTACGTGTATCCTCCTGGGGTTTTTTTCTGCCTGTTATTTTTTTTCAGCATGTTATTTTCTTTTACACCAAAGGTGACACCTGTGCCTCTTCCCTGCCTTCTTCTCTTCCCAGTGCCGTCGGTTCTGAATTTTGTCCAAGATCCAGCCATACACGGTATCATTCCTACTGCTGAGACCTTCAAGGCCGGTAGAAAAGAGCCGAATTTTCAGCTGTTATTATAAAAACCACCTTTCTCCATGATCAACAGAACTAATGAAGCCAGGTTTCCTGTGGTTTCCTCTCTGACTCACTCGCTGCGATTAGCTGGCCTCCCGTTTCTCTTTGGTGTCCGCTGTGACATCTCTCCCGGCTGGCGCGGGGCGGGCGCTGCCGCGGGTGCGGAGCGCCGCGTGCTGCCCGCACGGCGCGGCTGCCTGCGCTGCCGGGGCCGCGGCTGCTGCCAAGCACAGCCCTCGGCAGCCCGGCTCCTCCTTCATCTCTCTCTGTTGGAACACTAATTTGAGTCTCTAGTCCCTGATGCTCACAAATCCCTAGGAACTTAATTATCTTTGAGGTTTCTACCTCTTTTATTCATTTGTTTGCGACTAGCCAATGTGTTCTGACATTTTTATGAGGGGCTGATGGGCAGATAAACAGTCAGATGATTGATTAGCAGTCTTTGGGAAGGAAGGTCATTGCCCCGTGGTCATGGAGATAACCTGGGAGCAACCCAAACATCTAAAAAAGAACATCAAATCCTTTATAAAGTTTTGAAAATTGCGCTTTCTGTGTGCAGTCAGTTTTGATTGTCTGCATGCCCACATGTCTGATCAACCTCTCTACATCCTGCTTGGGGATGTCCCATGTCTCAGCTCTCTTCTGAATGGTGAGGAGGGGGAAGGAAGGAAAACAAATTCTTCATTAAGCAGCAATTCATCAGCTGTACTGGGCAGCCATTGAGATTCAGCCTGCCCCAGCACTCCTGCTGCCACCATCCTTTATATGAATTTTTGATCAATAATGAGAAAGCAAAAAGCACAAGAATAGGATACTACCTGAATAGGTTTAGTCTCACAGCAAAGATATAAACAAAGCATCTGTAAGGATTTTTCCCTCTCCATTTGATGTCTCTGGTTTGGATAGGGCACTGCATCATCTTCTGCTAGTGACTGAAGTGACCCAAATATACATATTTATATTTTTACAGTCCATAAATCACTCTGGGATCTACTTTTTCTGTATAAAAATGCCAGATAAATCTAAGGTGTTGTTATTAGATTTGTGAAATGTCACTGTGCACATCCTGATTTTCGTGCCCTTTGCACCAAGCTCACATGGCAGATCAATTTGTAAACATCTGGGGTTGTTCTTTACTTGATGGATTTCTCAGTGTCCATTTTCCAACAATGCAGAAAAAAAATGTTTCGGAATGAAATAATCTAAGGTTAACTGTGCAATTCCCTTCATTTTTTTTCCTTTGATGCTAGAAAATCTTTGATCCACCCAGAGCAAGTGGGTTTTGGTATTTCCTAACCAACCTTCACCTGATATATTTGTTTACCCCTGTGCAAAATGCTACCCAGTCAGAATTTTTCTTTTGCTTAGTTTTACATATACTTTTGACAGATATAAATTGCTGCATAAAGGTATGAGATAAAAAAGCAGCAGGCACTGGATACAATTTCCATGTGGAATCCAGAGAAAGCCTTATATGGATGTGTGCAATAGCTATATGCATATGCATAACTATTACAAGTAGCAGCCCTCGCAGTCAAGACTTGATGTTCTGACATTGCCTCAATTGCACCTGGCTGTGTGTGAGCCTGGTTAAGAGATCCTTGGTTAATGAAGAGGTTCATATAGGCAATGCTTGCATTTTTTAAAGCTGTCTTGAATTTTTGGAGAAATTTAATTTTTAAAAAATATAATAATGAAAATTTCTAAGAATTTTCATCTGGAAGTTTAGTGTTAAAAATGTAGGTGAAATGAAAATTAATACAAAGTATTGATAACAAACATTTGCCCCTGCCCTTTCTTCCGTTCTTCGTATGTTGTTTAAATAAGCCCTTCACAAACACACATACACACACATCTGTATATATATAAACCAGACAAACCAGCATGTCCAACTTTGATTAATGCAGCTGCCTAGCAAAACACTGAAACCATTGCTCTGCCATTCATTTTAACCACCGCCAATATACTTACACTTGGTAGTATTGGTAATTCTTTGACTGGTTGAAGATTTGGGATCAGCTAGCTGCCATGCATGCTTCTATAAATACATTTATGTTGTAGGAAAAAATAATATCATGATTTTTATAAAAAAATATAATTATCCACTAATATTTGAGCTCATTTTATTATGGAGATGTAAGCCGTGGGAAGACAATTACAAATAAGAGTTCGTGATTACAGCATTCTGTTCAAAAGTGGAAAATCAGATTTACCTCTTCTGTGCTGGAAATAATGCATCTTTTTACATCAGTAACCTCAAATACTGCATGATTAGTATTTTCCAAATATATATTGCAGAAAATTTATGTTTATACTACTGAAGTGTGTCTGCACTATAGTAGTTTAGAATGCAGCTTAAATAATCGGAGTTTAAGATGGTACAACAGCATTAAAGAAGCATTTGTAATTTAAAAATATTTAGACCTTTTAGAAATCATCAAATGACACTCCAGTTAAGAAGGAAAATTAAACTATTGACTACTACGACAGAAGCTGTATTTTACCTTTTTATTCAAAGGAAGATTTCCAAGATAATATGTGTATTTTATATGACTAGTGGAGCTTCCCTCATGTAATGGCAACTAATCAATAAATCATGTGCCATTGTTGTAGCTCAGCATGTCAAATAGCAGCATTTCAGTGTCCACACTTAAAGGTGTTGAGCAATTTTTTTGTTCTTGTACATTTCTAGCTCATTAGCCCAGATTCTAGGAGTGGTTATTTTCATGTCAATGAAATTGGTAGAAAAATCACATCTTACCTGCTTCTGCCAAAAGGAGGAGATGGAATGGGGGTAATGAACAGGAAACTTCTGTTCCTTACCACTGCTTGCCACCCCATGTAGGTTTGCTAAAGCAGCTTTTCCCTGTGAGCAACATGGAAAATAAATCCATGGCATCCTGCTAGACACACTGGACATTTTGATGCTCATGGGAGATGGTAAAAGGAGGAATGTATTTGAAAGCAGCTTTTGGCATACATAAATCATGAGGTTTGTACTGAGGCCTGGGATATCCAACTCAGTGGATTTTGGTTAGATAACAGCACAAAGATGGACTAAGAAACTTTCAATTACCCTGCACATCTCAATTACATTTGCCTACCAGAACTCCAGTGCAATCTTCATCTGCCACATGAAAACTGCCCTGCAAGTGCAGGTGAAATTGGTGGGCCAGTGCATCCAAATCTCTGGTTTGAGAACAGTGGCAAACAGCTGAAAAAGCATTAACCTTTGATGTGATCTCCCATTGCCATTAATCACATTTGGAGTGCCTTTGCCACTCTGTCAGAGTATCTAAAAATGTTCTTGATGAAAACGGTTGGTTCACTTGGACTCAGGCCAGAATAAAGTGGTGCTTGTCCTCAGAGAGATGCAACGAAGAACTAGCCAAAGTGCAGTTGCTGTCTTTTGTCTGCAGTAAACAGCTCTACTTCATCAGGATATTGCAAAATCTCAGTGTCCTCTTTTCATCAGTCTTAAAAATGCCTGGGTTTTTTCATGTTGTAATTTATTAGAAGATTAAGTTATTTTCTTGTGGACAATAACTCAGGATGTAATAAACCCTGTGTTTATCACAGGCACATCACATAACTGGAACTCATGCAATCTGAAGTGAATTGTGAGGGTTTGTATAGGTTTCTGCAAATACAAAACACAGATGCTCCTTTTTCCAGTGGATCTGTTTTATGTGTGTGTGTATATATACACATGTATATGCATCAAGTCTGTGCTTGTACTCCTTTCCTGTATGCAGTGCAAGAAAGCCTGGGGTTTCATTTCCAAAGTGATTAATAGTTGAGGCTGCAGCTATATTTCATTTTAGTAATTCTTGCATAAACTGTGCTCCTCTGAGAAAGCAGACTGCAAAGCCTGGTATAAAATTTGTGAGAGCTGAACAAGATTGTCACGTCACATCAACTAAGGAACTGTCCTGCACAGTGGCACAGGCAAATCAGGATTTTGATCACCATTTTGATAGTTCTGAATGCTTCTTTCCTTCAAGGAAGCTCTTCGTCCAGAGAGGTGCCTCCTCCCGAGACTTGTCACACAAAGAGTCACCACTGGATGCCAAAGGCCCCCTGCAACTTGTGGTTTTTCTCCTGGGACCACGTCTACTGTGTGACCTCACACGCGGAGGTTCACAGACCCAGGCAGCTGGAAAGGACCTCGGAGGTACTTAGAACATAGCCCTGACTTGGAGCAGTATCACATACACCTACAGGTAAATTTTAACTTGTTTGCCCAGAGGAGGAGCATGGTGTTGATCAGAGGGCTGGAGCCCCTTTCCCACTAGGAAAGGCTGAGAGAGCTGTGGCTGTTCAGCCTGGAGAGGATGTGGCTCCAGGATGATCTTATTGCAGCCTTTCAGCACCTGAAGGAGGCCTATAAGAAAGACGGGGAGAAACATGTTGATTGGGCTTGTTACTGTAGGACAAGAGGTTAGGATTTTCAACTAAAAGAGGGTTGGTTTAGAGTAGATTAAAGGGAATTTCTTACAATGAGGGTGGTGATACACTGGTACAGGCTACCCAGAGAGGTAGTCAGTGTTCCATCTCTGGAAATATCCAAAATCAGGCTGGACAGGGTTCTCAGCAATCTGATCTAGTTGTAGATGTCCCTGCTCTTTCCAGGGAGTTAGACTAGATGAGTTTTACAAGGTGCCTTCCAACCCAAGGTATTCCATAATTCTATGATTCTATGTTCTCCTAAAAATCTCCATTGATGGAGGTCTGAGCATTTTGTAGGCCATCTGTCTACCTCTTAACTGTTATTGTAATCCTAATATCCCATCTGAGTCTTCCTTACTGCAGATGAAACACTTTTCCCCTTAGGTTAACAAGGATGTTAAAGCAGGTAGGTTGTTCTTGTCTCTTCACAAAAACCCTTTATGCATTTGAAAACTATGATTATGTCTTCTCTAAACCATAATTCTTTACACTTCTCCTCTACCATTCATTCAAACTTCTCATGTATTTTTGGAATTTTCTAGGGCTCTCTGATTATTTTTTGGGTTTGTGTAACTGGGCAGCTTCATCTCTGAAATGCAATTCTTACCAGTGGCCCTGATCCTTCAGCTGAGCCTTTGCTAGTGGTGAATACAGTGAAAAGATTGCCTCAGTTGCTCTGCAAGTTGTACTGCTATTATATGAAACTTGGAATTCTGAGCTAAAAGGGCCTTGGTAGAATGGTGCACTGAAATGTAGAAGAATTGAACCATGCTGGTAAGGGGAGCTTGGATCCTGTCAGTCTATGGGTTTGCTTATTAAGTATGCAATGCTTCTAGTGAAGGTAAAGTCTACAAGAATTAGATGACCTATGCCAATATTATAGTACCTCAAAGATGTTATTTAGTCTTGTTGGACTTGTTTTGGTTTGCATTTAACTTTCTTTTTTAGCTGACTGAGAAAGAAAATTATATAAAAATAATAAAATAACTTAATAAATAATAAATAACTTAACTAGCAAAATAAGTGTCCAGGAGGATGAACTTCACCATCATTAGAGAAAAGAGCCAAACATGGAGATCTAACTAGACAAAAAGGTATACTCTTTTTGCATGCTGGAATTATGCCAAGTCCTGCATAGCTGCCCAGTGTCCAAACCAAAATACCCTCACTGCAACCCTAACACAATGATGTGATTCCTGCAGCAGCCATTCCTCACCTAACAGCTCAGAGCCTGAAGCAGGGATATTGAGTCTTTAGACTGTTCATCTAGATGCATACTAAAGCAGAAACTGTATCTGTATCTCCTGTCTCCCAAATATTCACTCTAACTATATTTCTGCTGCCTTTGGCACCTCTCCCAAACAGTTCTCTCAGTGTGTTGATACATGGAAGTAAGGAAATGAATGCTGAAAGTAGCAAATGATGATTAATGAACACCTAGTCCCTCTGTTTTAGTGTCCTTCCCCTTGTAACACGTCCTTGACAATTAATTTCTTCAAGAGGGGTTTCACATTATAGCTAAGCTGGTTTAAGGTTCTCTTCAATGATTGATGGTTCCCATCCCCTTCACTGATTCTAGCCAAATAATTCCCCAGCCTCTTGGTCCAGTTTGGTAAATATCTGACTCCATAAAATAAGCCTCTTTTGGGAGCCAACAATCAGAAAACAAGAAAAAGAGATCTATATATTCTGCTTCCAGAATGCCTGATGATATTGCTCCCTGAGCTGGTTTATCACCCTGCTAGGATGGTGCTAACAGTGGCATATTGGAATGAGATTGGAATGGGATGAGAGAATGGAACATGCAGGCAGCAGACCACTAGATCAAACTCTGGGTAAGCCTCAACATCCCCTTTTGCTGTTAGAGGGGGAAAAAGTAATAGGAAGCAATCACTAGGTTCTTCATTTGTGTTTTGTCTTCTGAAATCTGTGTTTTTAACAATACTTGACTTTCAACTTCTACATCCCACTGAAGTTGCAGCTGTCTGTACTTGAAGTAGGTGGGAGGGTTAACAATGAGATTGTCACAAAGAGGCAATGCAGTTTCCTTCTTTGATCATCTGTTTTTCTATTTTTCTGTAAGATTCCACTCCCCGGCCCAGCCTCAAAGCAGAAGCCAATAAGGCAGTAGGAACATTACCATATTCAGCTTTCTGCACACTAGTTAGCATGGGGCATGAGAGTGCTGTGAGTGTGAACTCCTGCTGCCACCCTCCTCTCCTGCCTCCATCACTTACAAATGGACAGAGGCAGCAGGAGGGACAGCACAAGCCAGAAATCAAGCAACATGAGAAATGGCTGGACAATTGCAACTGACAAGCAAGAGACTTGTAAGAGGCGAAATTTAAAGCCTCATTTCAGTTTTCCTTGTTAGGATGCTGTTAGGGCTCCTTCAACAATGACAAGTCAGATATAATCTAAGCAATATTGTATAGCTGAGAGCTGAATGGGGCTCTATCAGACATTAGAATCTCTCTCTAATGTTTTGCCTCTGATACCCAGGAAATTTTGTTCTCCACTTGGAATAGAAGAGAAATCATCATTTGAATAAAACAAAGAAAAACAACCAAACATTTGGCAAATACATTATTTTAATTGTAAATGTGGTGACTATTTGGAAATGTTGATGTTTTTTGGCAAGCGCAGTGCACACATGTATGTTATTAGTCATCCAACACATTAGATTTGTGATAAATATACTTCTTAAAATAGATTTGCTCAGTATTCAGAATTTTTGTCTTCTTTATTCAATGAATCTCCAAAACTGGAGCAGATGGATAGGGGAAAAACATTTTTGACCTCAGAATGGAATAGTTTGATGGAATTGCAGCAGACAGATGACTTCTGTGTGTTAATAGCATCTTATTCAAAATGGTTACTGCCATGGATCACAGTGTTGTATTACAGGCTTATGATAAGTATTTCTGTAGAACCCATTTAAATCTAGTTTGGCAAAGAAGGGTAGAATAAAACCCCTTCATTGACTATGTCTGCTCCTCAATCCTTTAGCAGCCTTTGTAGTTTGACAAACATTCTTATATTTGCCATGTTTTCCTAAGAAAATAAGGCTTATGAACTGATGGTTTGGATTTTTATCTCTTCCCCCATAAAAAATTTGGAACCATGTCCTAGTTTGAGGTTTTTTTAATATTGGTTTCCTGGAAATTTTATTTTAAAAATGTATAGAGATAGAAGTAGCCAAAGTGGCATCATAAAGGATAAATGTGATGCCAGTGAGGTTGGTAAGTATGAAGGGATTGAAACAGAAGAGAAATTTAGATATGCTTCAGGTATGGGAAAGGGTTCATATGGTTGCTGTCATGGTGTTAAGCAGTGAAAAAGAGCCATAGGATTAGCTGCAGAGATGACTGATTTTTATAATTTTTTTTCAAAATACAGTTGTGTGCATCACACGAAGTGAAGGAGATGTTTTGCTTCATTTTTAGTTGCTTCGAGTATTCACAACAACAACAGCCTACAACCAAAGTCTTGTTTCTCTCTGAATGTTTGAGATATGTGACCCACTGAGAATTTCTGCAGCTTTGGTCCCGTGGGGTGGCTGGTGGAGGAGCCCTGCTCACAGGTCTTGCTCTCATGACCACGTTTGCAGCCTGTTCTTAGCTCCCTGCGTATTGATAGCCCAAATGGGAGTGTTTTCATGGGTTTAAAACGAAGCTCATGCATAATCGTTGGCAGGGTCAGTTCCCACGAGCTCTGTGTTTCCATCACCTAATGGAGCAACTCTCTTAACCCAGGTGAGGTTGACACGGGTGCCCTACAAAAGGTTTAATTCTCACTGACACCTAGTGTTAGCAGCTAAGTGTTCACATTGCTTCTTTGTTTTCCTGTGTGCTTTGCCTGATTCTGAATACCTTTAAAGTGGTTCATGCCTGCAATTTCATATGAAAGCAAAATTCATTGTCTTTTCAAAACATGTGCTGCAGGAGTCCAAGAGAGAAAACGAAACAAAAGGTCTCTTTAGGTGTGAAAAACGTATCAATCTGTGTTAACAGCTGATTTCAGCAGCCTCTTCTGTCACACTCCTGTGGCTGGGAAAAGTTCTTTCTTTTCTCAAAGAAAAATGCCTCCCTAGCATTGCTTTGAGGCAGGGTGAGGAGAGTGAAGAGGAAATTAGTGTTTCCTCTCGTTAGGTAATTTTGTTCGCTCAAAGACTCTTACCCGCCAGTGAAAGCTGTTGCACTCCTGTTGTCTGCTTTCTTTGTGTATTAGGCAGAGGGAAGTGGCAGCCTGCTGCAAAGAGCCCTTTTCACCAGGAATCATCCAAATTCCCTTATCCTGCCCCCGAAACAAGCAAGCAAGGAAACAGCAAGAGGAGCTAGCACGGAGTGTTGGCAATGGAGGGGAACAGCCACAGAACAATTGATGGGAAAGCCTTCAGCTGAAATCAGCATGTGGCCCATGCAGCTGGCCAGCCTGCCTGCCTGTAGCTGCAGTAAGGTATTTACACCTTGGACAAAGTAAGAGGAGTGCTAAATAAAACAGGAGAGAATCATTAGACCGTGTTTATTAACAACACAGTGCTTTATCTTCAAAGTGTTGTGCACAATTAATCAATATATTCAGCAAGTGCAGTAAGTGGATAGCATTCATTATCACCCAGTCACTATCTTACAAACAGATTTAAAGTGATGAGAAGACGATCACTTGAAACCTTGCGAAGGAACATTTTTAACTTACTCTTTGAACTTGTGCAACCCTTTTTTGAACTACTTTGTACCACCTTGTCCTTTCAATCCCAGTTTCATCAGGCAGGCATTGCCCACAGGGCTGAGAGGATGTTTCAGTGTCCTCTCTTATCACTTTGGTATTTGCCTGTTAGGAGCTAGAATGAAATCTGTTCACTTCATAGAAAGATGTGATTACTCTCAGAGGATAGTCATCACTTTCAGTGATTTTAGCAGCAGTACTCCTGAACCAATATTTTAAGTGAGCATCCCTCATCAAGTGTGTACCTTCCCTCTGGATGCAGGAAAGCTGGACTGGAGTTGTGCTTGGTTTGAACTTAAAACATGTTGCCTTCTCCAGGTTCTGGGAGAGCGGGTATTTGTTTCAGTCTGTAAGTCCTGGGCTGAATTCAAGCTACTGATAGCAGCAAAATAAAACTACAACCAGTCCCCCAAGGCAGGCAGACTCCAGTCAATATCTGACTAGGTATGGAAATCATATAGAAAGTCAGATTTTCTTACATGCTTTCGCATAGTAATACATAGGGTATAGACCATAAGTCTTGTGAAGAGCAACTAGGGGAGCTGAGGTTGTGTAACTTGGAGAAAAGAAGGCTTGAGGGAGACTTTATCAAGCTCTGCAACTACTTGAAAAGAGGTTGTGCTAAAGTGGGGCTTGTTCTTGTCTCCTGAGTAACAAGTGATAGGATGAGGGGAAATGGCCTCAAGTTACACCAGGAGAGATTTAAGTTGGATATTAGAGAAAACTTCTTCACAGAAAGGGCTGTCAAGCATTGGAACAGGCTGCCTAGGGAAGTGGTTGAATCACCATTAAGGTCTTTATAAGAAGTGTAGGTGAGGAGTTTAGGTACATGGTTTAGTGGTGGACTTGGAAATGCTGGTTTAAGGGTTGGACTTAATTTTAGTGGTATTTTCCAACCTAAATGTTTCTCTGTTTCTATAGACTAGAAGATGAAATCAAGCTCAGAAAGAGGATTCAGGTCATGGAGAGCTCTTCTAACATAAAGCAATAGAGCAGTAGCAGTGATGTTAATTTTCTGAGTATTGTCATTTAGTGAATAACAAACCTTTTCAAAGTTATCTTGTCATTCATAGGACAAACTCTCTTCAATGTGGATGCACAAGTACTAGTTCCAAGAAGTACTGTCAATCTTTTCATTGAAGTTTCCCCTGCCTTTCTCTCTCCCTCCCACCATCAATCTCTTTTTTCCCCAAAGAAAGCATTGCCCAATGACAGCAAGAGGAAAAATCTGTGAAACTCCAGGTCAGCAAGAAGGCCTCATTTCTATTAGACTTGCATGGAACTTTTGGTATTTTGGGGTTTTTTTTGAAGAGTAGATTCTAGTGCTGCTTGCTTCTGTAGAGTCTTTGTCATTTTAGACCTCTTGAAATTAGTCTGAGCAATCCTTTGGATGTTTTTTAGTGATTTTAAAAGAAAATCTACTCATTATAAACAGCACTAGCTTCAGTAAAAATGGAGCTTGTGCAGCAATTCTAAGGTATTTCCTTCTATTTCTATTCTGTTTAGCTTAATGCTTGAGAGATTATTTGTTCAGATAGGTTTTTATTTGTTTCAGATAGGATAGCCTGATAGAAAAACTCAGTGACTAATTTATGTTATTAAACTATCAGGGCTTCAGGTATTACGATATAAATATTGTGACTCAAAATGCAAAGAACTGAGGAAATGAAAAAATAAAAATAAAAATAATAAAAAAAAGTCTTTGATGGTACACACCTTAGTCCAATTTGTACCGAGAGCAGAGAGCTCAACGGGCTAAATTTCAGGTCCAAGCTGTGCCACAGATTCCTGTGCTGCCTTAGATCACCATTAGCAACTGTATTTTTTAAACAGTTGCTCATGTGCAACGTTTCTGTCTTTGTGGGCCCTAATGAGAAAGCAGCAGTCAGTCCAGGACTGCTCCAGAGGCCTTGGTGCTTCAGCTGCTCGGCTGCCATGCGCCACACCAGGCACCCAGCCTGCTGGAAATGAGATCAAGTCTCTCTTTTTTTGCACCCCTGCATGATTACAGGAGTCATATGTGTACAGTGTGGCTGAGTTCACATGATTGTGGTAGCTGTTATATTTTACATTTCTTTCCAAATGTAGTTAATGATCCCAAAGCTTATTATGCTCTAATGCCAAAACATTACTTTAGAAGTTAAAAACATGGATGGGCTACAAGATTTTGCTTTTCATTTTAAAGCTGTGATTTTCACAAAAAATTCACTGTAGGTTTAGAATTAAATGGTAACCTACAATATTTCATCTACCCAGACTCATCATCCCTTTGCAGACCGGGAGAAAATGTCTAAATAGTTTGATTTTGCACCTATTGATTCTAAAGATCATGACAGGATAATACCAGCATTTCTGTTATTAAATTATGCTGCAATATAAAGGGGCCAACTGCTGTGTCTAAAACATGCAAAACTCTCAAACTATGAGCATTCAGCCTTACTTGGTAGTGTGGATACTAAAGATCTTGGCAAAACAGAACAGATGCAGGGCACTCTCTGTCTTCTCTGCTCTTGCACAGTCTCACATGGCTGGAGGGACCAGCTCAGGTGGCTCTAAGGAGGGAGATCTACTGCAGCCTTCTCAGAGACACCCTGGCAGGAAAGTGGTACGGGCTGCCCTGCTGGGGTCTGGAGGAGAATGGCTGTTAATGTGAGACAGCCCTTTAGGCAAAGGGCTTAAGACCCAATACAGATTTTAAAAAAATAAGTGTAAAGGACACATGGTGAGAACTTCTTAGCAGGACTGTCGTCAGACTACTTTGGCTCTTGCTTGTGGAATCATCTTAGATGTGTTGCTGAAATGTAAAGTTGTTGAACTGAAATGCCTCTTCATCTGCATGAGCACATGCTCTCCTGTGGTGCACAGCAATTCTCCTGGGCACCCCTTCTTCCCTGCTGGTGGCAAACTGCCTTTGCATGACGGGGAAGCCAAAATGCTCTGCAAGCAACATGCACAGTACTATCAAAAACTATTGAAATTTTAATTAGCCTTTGTCTTGCTAGGATTCAGTCAAGGCTGTCACAGCAAGGAGGATGGAAATGCTCTTGGGTCACTTGTCTTTATTCATTGCTTTGCTTGCTCTACATGTGCTCACCAACATGTGTTGCTGAACTTCCCATGACCACAGTGCATTCTCCCTGTTGTGCATGATCATAACTTCTTCTTCCCTAGAAATCTGGAAGATCCAGTACTCCCACCTGACTTCAAACTGGACTGTGCTGGGCAGAAGCTGTATGCAAGTAGCAATATCATAGCTGATAGCAAGACAAAAACTTATGGCTGTGGCTAATGAAGTTAATGGAGCTGGGGTCCCCCATCAGGTGCCAGACTTTACAGCAAAATCAAAATTTGCAGGTGTGACATGCTGCATATCAAAGATGAATGTTCCAGTTCTAGTAAATATCTAAGAAGACAAGAGACTGATCCTGAATTTGCATTTAAATTAAGCAATAAACAAATGGGGAAAATGGCCTTTTGGTGAAGTGAGAAGGAAGGCACAGAAAAAAATGGGTAAAATGTTTCTGGACAGCAGTGGGAAAACCAGAGACTGCAGCATGAAAAGATAATATCTGGCTTACAGTATCGACTGCTACAAAGCCACTGTTTTTTCCAAGTTGATTTGAGCCGCCTGCTGAATAACTTTTCTCTGATCCAGACATTTGCATTCTGCGGCTTCAGTGTTTGTGACCTAGCACTTAGGATACCAGAAAACGGGCTTATGAGTGAACAAGGCTCCCTAACAGGCAGTTAAACAGCACATGATTGCAGCCCCAATTGTTTTGTAGTGTGACTTGCAGTTGCTTTTTCATTTAATATTCCTTCAGGCAAACAGGCTTTTTAATTCCTGTGCATTTCACAGGAAGATTTGCAGATCTGCCTTTAATGTTTTGCTTCATCTGATTGTTGTTGAGAAATACCAGGGACTTGAACTTGAATTCTCTGCCTGGAGACATTTTTGTTTGCTTAACAGATGAATAGCCCATACAGTGAAATTTGGAACTAAACTTTCTGCAACTCCAAATGGTACTTTCTATGTCCCTTTAAAGTAAATTTTGTAATGTTCAATTATATGTGCTTTCTGCAGTAAGTGATTTATTCTTCCACAGTGTTCTTCATTAGTGTGGATTTCTTGGACTAAGACTCTTTTAGGGTTAAATTTTAGACTTGCTTTTTAGAAAGCCACATCAGTCATGATCTAATTGCACAATTTCAGCAGGGCTGACATTTAAAGTATGTGATAATTCTACCACTTCAGACAACCACTATTTCAAGGACTATCTTCTAGAAACTTAATTAAGGATCATCTAGATTGAAGTGCTGAAGCATTGTTTGATTTAAAAAAAAAATTTATTCTACAGGGAAAATAATTATGATTTGTTTTTGCAGATATTTGAGATACACTGGCACTGAAAATATACAGGTGGCCAGTCCACCAGAAAATTTTCACTTACCAGAATTTCAAGTCCTCTTTGTTCTGTTGAATTTGTAAGTAGGAACAAAACCACACCTGGTTTTGATGCTTAAAAGTGCATATTGGGAAAAATGGCCCATGGATTGATCTTAATAAATGTCACTCTCAAAAGATAGTCAACTTCAAAATCATTCTGTCGATCCCGCCCATGTAGTTGTGGCTAATACCCTCTTTGTATTAAAAATAACTTTTCCCGCTAAAATGTTGGAAACAGATGTGCTGTGGGGTCTCTGCATGGAAAATATCCTGCAAGGGGATTGTGTGGAACAACTGGGCAAACAAAGAGGAGCAGGCAGCAACTGCTCCCTTGCTCCTCCAAAGATTATCATTGATAACAAAAAAGTGAAATAAAATAACATAATTGAAAACAGCACATCTCTTGTCTTGGTTTTCAGCCAAGTCATATGTCAGTTGGTGCAGCTCTCTGCCTCCTGAAGGCATTGCCCTCACTCTGCCTCTGAAAAAAGCAGTTCCCACATCTGCTTACTGCCTGCTTAGCTGGGAGAAGGAAAAGATTGAACCAGTTGGGTGCTGGCAGAAGGTCTTGCCATAAATCTATTCGTTTCTCTTTTATAGGAAACAGTAAAGAACATGTGCTTATTTTGATTGTAAAAACAACCTTTTTCTATTCCTATTTCTTATGTGGCTTCATACAATTATGGTACATTTTACACATCCCGGCATTGCCCTTGCTTGTGGAGCTTGAAATGTACAAAGAAAGTAAGTCAAAGCAAATAAACACAAGGTAAAGTAGAGGACAGAAGCACAAAAAAGAGAAGAAAAGATAATTGTTTTTTTGTCAGGGTGAAATTCAGAGTGATTTTGAAGACAACCCACAGGATGAAGACAGGATAATTATTCAATTGCAGGGACCCATATAGACTGGAAAAATAATAAAGAAAAATTATTATGAAGGGCAGAGAAATCAGGAAGAATGGAAAATGAAAACAACTCTAGGCAGTTTCAAGTGTATTTAGCTTAAAGGACCTTTTCATACTATAGAACTTAGTATTTAGGGTATGGAGAAAAGATGTGAACACTGATCTGATGGAGTTAAGGAGCTGGTCATGGCACAAGTAA
This sequence comes from Haemorhous mexicanus, assembly GCF_027477595.1. Classification (NCBI taxonomy): domain Eukaryota; kingdom Metazoa; phylum Chordata; class Aves; order Passeriformes; family Fringillidae; genus Haemorhous; species Haemorhous mexicanus. The sequence continues at coordinate 56,183,177 of NC_082345.1, read as the reverse complement.
CCTTCCAAACTTAACCACTGGACACAAATAGAGAATGAAGCAAGTACTGAAACTATGTGGGCCTTTTGGGGAAGTGCTGGCTGACTGCACTACGAGGCCAGGCTGCAGTGCCTGCCCACTTGGCCTCAGCCAGTGTGGCTGTGGACATACTGCATGTTTCCCTTGTGCCTCAGTTTCCCAGCTGCTTCCTTAAACACTGTCATTGTGGAAAACATTACAGTAGAGGAGTACAAATACCACAGAATTATCATAGAATCACCAAGGCTACCAGGGACCTTGAGAGCATCCAGTTCAGCCATCCACCCAGCACTGTAACCCCTAAGCCACTAAACCATTACACAGTGCCAGATCCAGAGAAACACTTTCAGGGATGGTGGCTCCACCACCTCCCTAAGCAACCTATTCCAATGCATGATCACCCTACAGTGAAAACATTTTTTCTGTTTTCTATTCTGAATCTCCCCTGCCTCAGCTTAAAGCCGTTTCCTCTGGCCCTCTCACTGAAGGGTCAGTAGAAGAGACTGGCCCCCACTTCACCACAGCCTCCTTTCAGAGAGGTGTAGAGAGCAATGAGCTCCTCCCTGAGACGAAACAAACCCAGCCCCCTTAGCTGCTCCTCTTAAGACACGTTCCTAGACCTTTCATGAGCTTTGTTGCCCTTGTTGGACACACTCCTCCATGCCCATTGTAAAGTGAGGGGCCCAGAACTGGGCACAGCACTCAAGGTGAGGCCTCACCTGTGCCGAGTACAGGGGGACAATCACCTCTTTAGTCCTGCTGGCTACGCTATTCTTGATAAGGGCCAAGATGTCATTGGCCTTCTTGGCTACCTGGGCACATGCTGACTCATATTGAGCTGTCTGTCAGCCAGCAGCCCCAAGTCCCTTTCTACTGAGCAGCTCTCAAGTCCCACCCCCCCAGCCCGTAGCACTGCATGCTGTTGCTGCAACTCAAGTGCCGTATCCAGCACTTCACCTTTTTGAACCTCGTGCATTTGTCCTTGGCCCATTGATTGAGTCTGTCCAGGTCTCTCTGTAGAGTCTTCCTACCCTTGAGTAGATCAACGCTTCCACCCAGCTTAGGGTCATCTTCAAATTTACTGAGGCTGCACTCAATATTCCCATCCAGATTGTCAGTGAAGATGTTGAACAGGACTAGCCCCCAAATATCCACGTGAACAGATACATTCATGCCTGAGACTCACGTAATCAGACACTGCACAAGGGCAGATGGGACATATTCTGATGTGTAATCCCATATTCTGTGATGCTGGATCTGCACAGCAGAGCTGCTGGCAGGTAGGTTTATTGGCAGTCACAAGGTTGCAGCCTAGCTTTGCTGCACCTCTCTCTAATAGTCTCTGTTTAATTTGATGGGAGTTTCTTTCCACTAATTACATCCAGACTTAAAAACAGGATTATATTTTCATAAACACTGAGGAGAGCAAAGGCTCTGAGCACCTGCATTGCCTGTTTGGTAAGAGGTGGAAGCTATGGGGAGCACTGTCACGTAAGGGTCCTCACAGGTCTGGTTGGGATCACTTTATAAACTCTGTCTCTTTTTTCAGCCTTTAGTTTTAGGTGTGCTCCAGCAATTAAACACTGTAGCTTTTCATTGTGGAGGATAGAAAAAGTTTCTTTAAAGAAGGAGCTGCAGACTAGCTTGATTTTATTGTAGCTTTTCACATGACCCCACACAACATCCTCATAAGCAAACTCAAGAAATGTGGTAAGTTCAGCTGAACTACAAGATGAATACAAACTGGCTGGAAAATTCTGCTTAGAGCAATTTAAAATTTTATAGAATGTTGGGAAATGCAGAGCATTTATCACCCTGGAAAGACTGTTATGCAGCCACAGCTTTATTAATCAATAACCTCATGTTAGAAGTAAGGGAATGATTAGAGAAGATACAGTTCCATTATTTATGGGGAACCAAGCAACTAATGAACAAAATGGGGAGAACACTGAAATATTCAGTGCTTTTCTTTATCTCCACAGTTGGAAAAAAATCTAGCTCTAACCACAAACTATTAACTGTGGAAAAAAAAAGGTGAAGAGAAAAAGAAAGCATTGAAATATATTTATAAGGCTAAATATATCAAATAAAATTATTAATTATTTCAGGCCCCTAAGTCTGTGAGAAAAAACTAACATGCATTTATTTACACTTACATAATGTCAAATCAATCAGACTTCCTTTCTGGACGGGTTAACCAGCTTAGAGGATAAGAGGAAAGAGTAGAATCAGTATATTATATCTTTATTTTAGGATAAGTTTTGAGAGAGGATCATGTAACTGACAGTCCAGGGAAAGAAGATTCAGATGGACTTACACAGAAGGTTAGAAAGCTTCATTCAGAGAATTTGCCAGTGTTTTTTTCTCAAACCAGGAGGCAAGAATGGTTCTACTCCTCTGCTGGCTTCAACAGCAGTGAATGGTAAGGCAGAGAGAAAATCTTCATAAATGCAAACATTACATAGGCTGTGAAAGACAAGATCAAAATTCAAGATGACTTTGGTAAGCAGTAGAAGTGGTTAAAAATGGTAAAAGGAAGTTCAGTGATGAGTAGGACAAACTGGTATAGTTAGGGAGCAAAAATTAGTTGACAAACGCATGGGAGCAAGAGGCAGCAGAATTGACAAGGGGGCAATTGCAAGAAGATCTGGATGCTATTGTGATATATTCTTGGACACCAGGAGGCCTTGTCTAAGGGAACATGTTCATCTTGTGTCCTACATTTTAAATAAAAATAGCTGAAGAAAGTTCAGAGAGGAGCTAAAAAAATTGCTTACTTTAGAAAAAATTGTTAAGACTTTAACTCTGAAAGAGCTGCTTTCTGGTACAGACAAAAGATTTTAAGTGCTAAGATGTAATTGAATGCTAAGAGCCTAATGATATATTGATACCAGGAGATCATTACACAAACAAAAGAGCAATAAGAATTTTTAGATTTTTGCTGAGCACAAGGCAAGTACTAGCTCATTTAATTTTTGTCAGAAAGACTCAGTTATATAGCAAGGATTGGTTTTTTTTATTTGCAGTCTTATTTTTTTGTTACAGAAGTTACAGAATACCTGGTGTTGGAAGGGACCCAAAAGGATCATTAGGTCCAATCTATAGCAAATGGTAAGTATGAGGATTGAATCTACAGCCTTGGCCTTATTAGCATCATGCTCTCAATAGACCAGAACTGGCTATGGGGAGGTTGTAGAATTGGTGTTGTCAAGGAATTAAAGAGTTATCTGTCAAGAATGTTCAAATTACTGTTAGTCCTGCATAAGTGTAAGGGAATAGACTGGAAGCAGGCATGCCTGGGGTGTGATGAACACCTGAATCACCTGGATGTGTCTCTTCACAAAAAGTAGGGAGGCAGTATTATGCAGTGCACAGATTCCAATTTAGCTCCTCCAGAGTAAAGTGGGAAGATATTTTTTGGCATTTGACTCTAGCTTTTCATCAAGATCTTTGCATTGCTCTTGCTCTCCTATGCCCAGTTTATCATATTCCCCATTTCACGTTAGTGAGGATCATTTGGCACAGCCCCATCAGCCTTGGTGCAGATCTGCTATGGGCATGGTGCTGACTGCCTTTTTCTCTAGAGCAAAGGCAGCTGCAGGAGGGCTTGCTTTCATTCCACTCTGCCCTTATCTGCAATATCTTGCTCTCAGATGTATCACCTGGGAAACTCTCCCAGGTCAAAAGCAAGAGGATTTTGTCACTGGTATTTTTTAGGAATTCTTGCTATTTACTTGTCTTTTGCATTCTCCAGCAACATTTATTTTTGGGTGTAGAGAAAGATCCTCGTACGTGTGAGTTTCTGACATAAGCATGCTGCCAAGAGTGTAACACAAAATCCTTCTCTTTGCTTGTCAGCTTGGGTCACTAGAGCCTCTACAAGAGCTTTTCCTTACCAAAGACTTCATCTGACTGTATAGGAAGATATCCATACATTTCCAGGGTCTAGTAGGGTGTCATAATGTTCTGTCCTTGTTAGCGTCCAGCGCAGCCTTGGGTTAACACAGCGTTTTGCACGTGTGAGAAAGGAAGAAGGGTAACAAAAGGCAGTGAAGGATCCTCTGGTCGGTCACTCACCAGTCTGCTGTCCCGATATGGATGCCCCAGGTGCTTTGAATCCTCCTTTCTGAGCTCCCTTGGGAGCCACTCTGAGAGCTGCAGTGCTCCCGGGAACCCCGGCTTTCATTTCTAATGCTAACACTCCTACAGGCTCAGGAGACCTGCAGGATGCCTGAGCAAACTAGTTTTGCATATTTCTAGGCCTATTTTTTTCTAGATATTTCCAGGCCTATTTTTCTTGGGGGGTCCAGGAGAGATCCCAGCCCACCTCCACCAGGCCAGTGAGCCTCCCGCAGCAGGGAGCTGGGAGGGCTCATTCACGCCTAGGCACCAGAGGGCAAATGTGGCACCTCTTCTGTCCTCTCCGGTGTGGAGGACCCCTGCCAGGTGACTTCCGACCAAAATCAACTTCTCTTTGCTCTCTGAAGCAGGAGCTGGTTGATTTCAGATGGTGATTACATTTCAGTGGGAGAGCACTTAAGCTAATTGCTCGGCATTGTTAGTTCTGTGCCAACATTCCTCTGAAGCTTTAGTTCAAAGGCTCGTGTTGCAATCAAAATACTTTGCTGTTTGACAGAGATATACCGGGAGTTCATGGGCTGAAAGAGAATGACTGCATTGTGTGGACAGTGTGAACAGATATTGTCAAGGGAGCAGGTAACCAAGAGGGTGAGATTTCCCGTCTGGCTTCTTGAGGATGAGCAGCTAAGAAGCCCTTTCCCTTCAGCTGGTGCTGTACAAAATCTGCCTTCTCATCAGCAAGATTTCCTTTATTGCTCAATTTCACATCTTGATAAAAGCAGTGGAGATACTTATATGCAGTTCACTTGTTCAGCTTGATATGACACACAGAAGCAGTGAAGCTGTTTCATTTGATAGAATTCCCACTGTACTATAAAAAGCAAACTTTCTGCAGAACCAGGTCATCTTGCTATTTACAACACATGCTGTGGCTTTTTGCTGCAAAATATTTTGACACCTATCAACAAAGGTTAGAGCAGACAATTTCTTGGGAAAATGTGTGAGGAGTATGAAATTCACAGAGCACATACAGAGGGAGTATGGGTGGAAGAGTGGCTTTCTAGAGAGACCATAGTCCATGACTCTTAGTGGAGAAAACAATGAGAAAATAGTTAAAAGTGTGTGGTTTTTTGATTTTCCCTCCTCTATTAAAATACAATTTACTTATTGTGGTGGACTTTTTTCTTTTTTCTAAAACACAACTTTCCTGTGGACCATGTCTTGTAAGTGTATTTGGTAAGTTCTGTACATGTGTATTTATACACAGATGTTCCAGCATATAGCACATCTTTGGTTGGTGACTTCCTTTTCCACCCAGTAAAATCTGAAGTGCTTTCCAAACTTTAAAATGGGCTGGGGAGCCTTTTTGCTGGCATGTGTAATTGCTTTGCCCATTTTTACAGGGAAGCTGTTAGCATTCAGCTATGCTGTGCAGGAGTTTAGAACACTAGAGCCAAATGAAATTATGGTGGGAGTTTTTAGTAGACAGGCTGTAATTATTCAGTTTGTAATTTGACCAGAGTGAAATAGAAGCTTGCCTACCAATAAACATACTTGAAGTACCATGTTTTCAAAGCTTTTAAACAAAGAAGCTTGCTTGAATGGTGTAAGTGCAACATGGGAGTCAGAAAATCTGTGCTGCTGTGGCATACATTTAGGACCTATACTGGGAATTATTTAAGCTCTCCCTCACCCTTTTTTTTTTCCCATCAGAAAGCAACAACAGAATGGGGCTTTACCACCAATTTTTCTCTTCATTTTTATCCTGTATTACCTTGGAAATGATGATGAGGTTGGCAGGAGTATCTTTTAGCTTTTTTTGTTTGGTGCTTACTGGATTCTCACCTGTGACTCCAGAGTGGCCTTGCCTCTATTAATTCTTTACTGTGGCAAGGACAATTGTGTGAGTGTTTGCCTGGAGTGGCTCCACCCTGTGCAATTGTCTATAATTTCAGCAATTATTTCATTTTCAAAGCAGGACTGACATTACTTTTTTATTTCAACAGAGTATTTTCCCATGGCAGGTTAGTCTATGGTGGCTGTGAGCTGCTCTATGCAGACAACGTCCTTGCTTAGGATTTTCCCACTGTTCTGCAGATCTGCTTGTAACCCTCTAGGAAAAATAAACTATATAAGGCAGCTAACTGTGGAACAGCAATTCAAATCAATGTTTAAACTTTGAAAACAATATGTGAAAGTGAGGTTTTGTTTTCCTGTTGAAGTTTTGCCCATAATTTTTGCACCAGTATGCTTCACGTGATTTTTGAAGCATTCAGAGTTTGTTGTCCATTAGTTTTGGCTCGTGCAAGAGAGGGACAGAGCTTTAGCAATGCACAGGCTGAACCAATGTATGTGCATATACCTGTAGTGAGGCAGGGCAGAAGGGACAAAAGATTGATTTTCTCAGAGCTGAGCTCAGATATTGGTCTGCTGCAAGGCATATTCTAGGGCTGATTTTGCCATAAGTGTCATGGCACGTGAAAATGGCAATACGGGACAGTTGAAGTGACATCCTGATATGCAGATATGGATAACTACTGGGAAGATATGAAAGAGACAAGAGTGTGTAGAGGCAAACCCTGTAGCCACTCAGGCTCAGCTTCTGGACACACTTCAAGAAACCTCTGGAACTCAGTAAAGGTGAAGCACTTGAAACTATACTCAGCATAATTAAAGTTTTGTGACAAAAATCAAATGCTTTTCTAAATTAATGGTATTTATTGCAAATCTTACCAAGTTGGAAGGATTGGATCTTCACTGGTATTGTCTTCAGTCATGGATCTCCCAGGAGACAGGCTCAGGAGTCTCAGGACACAGGCAACAGCTCTCTCTCCATGCATTGTGCTGCAGTCAGGCTCAGCACAAGACCTCCCTATGATGCTATCTTCACTGTGACAGGAGTCTTTTGAATTATCTAGAGAAAAGTATAAATTCTAGCCATGGACTTTATGTAAATGAGTCAAAAACAGTCCTGACAAGATGGAGCGGATTTATAACTTTGTGAAGTGGAACAAGCTTGTGATGTTGGAGCCACACAGCCAAAACACACTTGAGTTCTTGTAGTCACCCTGAAAACATACCATACATACTTTCACACAAACAAAAAACCTAGACATATAACCTTTTCCCCTTGAATTTCTTCATTTTTTCCTACTATTTCACAAACTATCTCTGTTTTCACTAAGGACAAAGTATGTTATGAATTTATCACTCAGCTCAGCACACTGTCATTCTTGTGTTGCTTTCAACTTAGTACTTCTGGTTTTTTTTTGTTTTAATAGGATACTATGTAAATCTGGATTCTGGTCTTGGTTACCCAAAGGCTTGACAGTGGCTGCAACTTGCCTTCACAGATAATTAGGCAGCATCTTTCTTCTAAATTTTTAATCTGACCACCCAGATTCAGATGTCTGATTCTACCAGTTAGAGAAACTAGTTCACATTTGCTGTCAAAGTGGTAACAAATGTAGCTCCCCAAAGTATGGGCTGAGGGAAGACTGGGCTTCACACAGCTGAGCAGTAATTTACATTGCCACATGTCCCACTATCCCCTTGGACTGCATAACAGTGGCTAGCCACCCTGTCTGGTTTTAAAGCTTTTCTAGATCTGTGTTGCTGGTATTAATTCTGTTTATATTTACAGCACAACTGAGCCTTCTATTTGCTGAAAGCAGTAAGAAAGCAATAGTCTATGTGTTAAAAAGGAACACACAGTACAAAGAGCTCAGCTGCTGCTTGAAACATTCCAATCATCAGAAGTGCTGCTAATTTAGGTAGGCAATAAATACATTCATTGAGAATATTTATGAAGACTTGTTTGTGCAGATGGACAAAGACAATAAGAGAATGGTATTTCCTTACTACACGAGGAGCTGGTGTTTATCACATGCTAGTTTGGCAGGTATTTACAAGTTTCCTTTCAGCATCTACATTTATTTAGATCTCTAAGTTAGGGGCCTAGACCTGGTTTTGTCTCATCTGACTTAAGCATTTAACTAAGGTGGGTTAATTAAATCAGAGCTGTCCTTGCTCAATTAAGCAATCAAAGTGAGAGTGGGGAATGAGGGAATGAGTGGGGGAGAGGAGAGGAGAGGAGAGGAGAGGAGAGGAGAGGAGAGGAGAGGAGAGGAGAGGAGAGGAGAGGAGAGGAGAGGAGAGGAGAGGAGAGGAGAGGAGAGGAGAGGAGAGGAGAGGAGAGGAGAGGAGAGGAGAGGAGAGGAGAGGAGAGGAGAGGAGAGGAGAGGAGAGGAGAGGAGAGGAGAGGCTACAGGAGAGGAAGAGAAATACTTCTGAGAAAAAGCTTTCGAAACCCTGCAATCCAAGTTGCCTTCTGGAGAACAGATGCTTAATTCTCCACTGATCAGGGTGATTTTGTTAAGTGCCTGAAGTAATGTGGGGCATACTTACATCAGCTTTTAGAGTAGCCCTCTCTCTCTACTTACTATACATGTAAAACAGCCTCCTTAGTCGTTTAGAATCTGATTATTAAAGTAAGTTGCATGAATAGTCCTATCCAGACCAGAACTGGTAGAAGGGACATGGTTTTTTGGGTTATCCTTACCTCTAGGCTGTTTGGCCCAGGGGAAGGAAAATGTGGTAGATTTTGGACTACCCGGTCCCAATCCTGTTCTTTCATTAAAAGGACCTCCATATGACTTAGGAGAGGTATTTAGAAGAAAAGCACTCTTAAACCACATGTGTGTGATTCAGGTTCATCTTCTTAGAGAGGCTTTCCCACTGTGACCCAGTACAGCCAGAGGAATGTGCAGAGAGGTGGAAAATACGTTTTCTGCTGCTTCATAGTTACCTACATGGGATGCCTTCAGGGACAAGAAGTTTAAGGAAATTTTGTGTGTCTAATCATCCTGCCATTAATTTATTTCCAAAATGGTGTGTTTCATTGCAAGATATTATTGGGCACAAGAAAAGATGAATCAGGCCACAGGACCCTCAGCACTATGTTATTCCTAATATATCAAATGCTCTTTTATAGGGGTTGATGGCAAGGGAACTTTCAGTGCTGCAGGGCTTAAAATCCAACCATGTTTAGATAATTTTGCTATTTCATTATGGCCTTTTGTAGATACACTGAGTGTGACTAAAATGGCTCTATCCTTCCATCACCATATAATTTTGGACAAATCATCCATATTCTGCCTATGTTTTTTGTTTTTCTAGGCAAATCTGGTGTTGTCCAGCATTCCCATTCTTCATCAACCACCCCCAAAATAGCTGTATTCACCAGCTGTCCAACATGGTATATGTCCTACTCTGAAGGCTGTTTTGGAAGGTCGCAGATACTCAGAACATATATACACACTGTTCTGCAATTAAATACAATTTTATTCTTTCTTTCTCACATGGGTTTTTGAAATAAAAGATCACTTTCACTTAACCCAGAGAAAGGTCATGAAGAGATTATTTATAATTTCATTTACAAGTGTTTATTAAGTTCTGCTCTTAGTACTCAGGGGAAGGGTACATCTCATTTACTGCACTCTAGTTAATGGTCTGCAGTCCAGATTTGGTCTCTGGTGTACTTCCATCTGAGCAGAGGAGATGGAGATGAACTGTTCCTTTTTCTTTAAGGCCAAATTGAATGTTTTCAGTCCTCTACCCTTTTTTTCTCAGATTTGGGAAAAAACCTACCTATAATGCACACGTTTCACTCAAGTTATTAATAATATTTGTCCTGAGGATAAAGAAACTACAAACCCCTGAACCTTAAAAAGTCTGGCAAATGATTTTTCTCTCTTCCTCATTACTCATGTGATGGGCTGAAACTGAAGTTGAAGGAAATGAAAATGAAAGTCAGGATTATGCAAAAATTGAGTGCAGTGAGTGATTCAAAAGGAAAATGGATTAGGCTCAGATTTTGTTTTGACAGTATTTCAGGTAAAATTTTGGTTTGATGGGGATTGTAAGAAGGCTGACTTTCTGTTCCTTGCGCTGTCTTAACATAGTATCAAAGAAAGCAATCACATACAAAGTTACCTCCTGAACAAAGGCTGCTATAACATGCAGAAGTCATAATTTGTTCAACTGAAAGTTAATTCAGAAATGATTTCTGGTCTTTTTACTTGGGCAGTGGTTAGCAACATGTCAGAAATAAAGCAGGAATCATTGTCCAACTATGCTGAAAAGAGACAACAACCAGTGCATTTCAAGGCAAACTCTATTCAGTGTTATGCAGGCTGATGCATCTTTAACCTCCCTTATTGTTCCTGACATTGTTCACAATCATATTAAAACACGATAGCATCAAGAATGCACACATATCTGCAACCTAATTTCTGTAAATCAGTTTACTAATCTGTTATTAGTGGATTTTTTTTTCCCCCAGTGATAATTTTCTGGATATCATTTCAATGCATTCTTTGTCCCAGTAAATAAAAGCCTTGTAAGGGTATGTCAATCTCTATTTGTTAATGCTTAGTGGAAGATACAGGTCTGGTTGTTCTAAAAATTAAGTATTTTTTATCTCTGAGAAAGAATAGCAGAAAATGAGAGTTTTGACATACCAAACTACACAGACCCTGACCTAAAAGGAAGTTCAGACTCATTCCCTTATGAGATTTTTAGACTGATTTCCAGCTGGCAAATATGAGGAGTGTTTTGTTTAATGTGGACCCCTGTTACTTCACCTAAGCTGCTACTCAGAATCTCCTCAAATTCATGCGTTAAATAACAAACACATGAATGAGTTGGAACAGAGTAGATGCGTTAGCATGCACTGCAAAACCACATCAGAGATAAAAATGAGGTATCAGCAGCAACCAACTATCAGGTATGCATCAATTTCACAAAAAGAAAAAGGTTAAAGAGAAAGTATCATACACTGAAATGTAGCATAATATAATCATACCATGGAAGGAAACTTAAAGGTCATTTAGCTCCAATCCCTCTGCCATAGGACACCTTCCTCTAGAGCAGGTTGCCCAAAGCTCCATCCAGCCTGGTCTCTCCTAAGCCTGGTGTGGTTTAACACCACACCACCTTTTACACTATGGCTTCTTTTTGAATAATAGGAATAATGTTCTCGCTCTCTGGCTTTCCTTGCACTGAATAGATTTGTGGTTACAGAACAGAGGAATCAAAAGAGTATCTACTAGACTAGAAGTTGAAGGAATGGATCAGATCTGAACAATATAGAGATTCTATCTTTTTTTCCCACTCAAGATCTCATAGAATTCCAAACCCTTATCAAGACTCTGCTTGTATACTCCTAGGAATAGTGATCTGAAACTGGAATAATGCTTAAACCAAAATATCAATGTGAGAATTGTCATTTAAATTACTTGTCATTGGTATGATTTGCTAGGTGAACACTACAGTGCCAATCTGCCCCACAGACAAAGAGTGCTGCTTATTACAGAAAGACAGTAGGCTAATTGTGCTTCATGACTCCTTCTGTTGAGCATGTAATGTTTGATTTACTGGTTACTCATTGTTTGTGTTACCTAGGCTGGATGGTACACACAGTACCCGCAGCCACCACGCTCTAGGCAGCACTCTGTACAAACACTGAGCTGTCATAACCAAATCATGCTCAGCCTTCTCTTCAGTGCCAGAGTGGTGTTCCCCCAGATGGCACATTCTTTGACAAAGAGCTCCCTGTGCCAATCACCAGCAACAGTGGGAGGGAAAATTTGTGAGTAAGGGCTGTGGGACCAAGCCAACAGGCTGGTGATCTGGAGAGGGGTGTGGATCCCTTGAACCAGCAGGAAATGTGCTGCCTTTCACTGGTTAGCATGGCTACCTGCTCACTTCTTCAGTCTCTTGGCGTCTCACCTTCCCACAGTCCACTCTTCTTTCCCTGTTGCTTGGTCATCCTTTGCTGTCTTTCGTTTCTCATTTTCAGCTGTGGGATGATATGTATATTTTTGATTTCCTTCCTGGCTCCCAGTTTTGTCTGTTACTGACTGCTCTGCCCAGCCTTTCCCTGGATTGTATAATTTCAGATGTTCCTTGCAGGTCTCTGATTTGCCATTATGCTTTGTCTAGTTTACCCACTCTTAGTTTAATCACTTCCTTGCTCAAACTTAAAAAAAACAAACCATAGAGATGCAAAGAAATCAACAATTATAGCTTCTTGTTATTTATTTCTGCTTGTGTTTCTGTAATATTTATTTATCTCTTCTGTTTTTTAGCACAAGGGAAGAACTACATTGAAGATACATAAAATATTTCAGCATTAAATGACTCACAAAAATTATTTATTGCTCTGTAAAGTCTTCTGACATTCATAAAATCTTAAACAAAATTTCCCAGTTCTTTCTATCTTATATTACATCTGCTTACTTCCAAAGCAAACAAATCATATTTCCAGTGGATGAGGGTCCTAAGTGAATAACATTTTGTCATGAACAAGGGGCAACTAAAAAAGTACAAAATTACAGTAGATGAGACTATAAGAAGAGATAATAATTCAGGGAATAAGGAGAAGTAGAAAAAGATCCATAAACAAGGTGGCTGCATACTGTGTTAGAACAAGCCCCTCTAAATGTACATATCTTTAAACGTCTCCGTTTCTAGAGGTAAGATTTTTGCTTGGTTTTCCCAACCCCCCAAAACCCCATCCCAAAATGTTGGGTGTTTTACAAAAGTTACTTTTTGAACAGACTAAAAATAAAAGAACATACTATTTCAGTGAATTTTTCACTGAATTATTTTCCTCTTATACTTGGTGAAGGCTGTTACAGGAAAAGAGAAAAATTGAAATCTTTTACTGAGCCCAGGAAGAATTAATGGTTTAAACTAAAGAGGAAGATTATTTCCTACAAATCTTTATCTTATGAAATGCTCAATTTTACTAAGGGCAACTTTTCACAAAAGCCAGAGCTTCCCTTAAGCTGACATGTCCTTGCATGTATTTGAAGCTGCAATTGTAGTAGGTGAAAGAAAAAAAGAAATCAGTAAAATATGGCATCTTTGCTTTCCAGACTGGTGTCATCTTGCTGAGACCTCTGACTTTCAGAGCTTCTCACCTTAGCTGTGAGCCTGAGTCTGTTTTTAACTCAAGCAAAACCTCCACAGATGCCAAGAAAGGCAATGAATTTTGAACTTGATGATTTTTCAAGATTTTCTAGTTTGTGTGTTTATAGCAAACCTTTCCCCCTCTGTAATATGATGGTAATTTCTACAGGAAATAAGAAAAAAAAAGCATAACCCCCTAATGCTTTTAAGGGTACAGAGAACCAAGTCTACTGATATGTTGAGAAGCGTCATCTCACACTGTACATTTTTCTTTTAGTAAACTTAATTGATTAGGAAGGATTTGGCAAAAAATGAAATTAGATTGTCAAACTGATTTCATAAACAGGAAATAAAAGTACAAATATGTTAAGTGAGGATATTTTTGCCTGCTTTCAACAGTCCATAGAAAAGCAACGTGTTATCAGTGATTTGATTTACTGACCTACTTTGCAAGACTTTATAGGAAGCTGTCTGTAGATGCTGATCATATTCTTTCAGACGAAATGTTGCTTTTTTGCTGTGTGCATAGATATCAAAGTATTGTAATCATGTACACACACAAAGGCTGAATCAACTCCAATCTATGGCATAACTTAACAATGCAAGATCTGGGCTTTGGTAGAAATGTCTGCAGTGAAGATGTTAAAAGCAAAAGGCAGAAAAAGCTTCAGCAGTGTCTAATATAATAGCTGTTCTTATTCTTCTCCTTCTAAAGCTTACATGGACTCCTATCCTGGAATGGAAACTGCTGCCCCTTACCTTACACCTGCCTAAAATCTGATAGTTCTAACCTTCATGCCAAACCATCCTTTAGCTTTAGTGATATGATTCTCCATCAGATTACTACTGAGGGAGAAGGACTTGTTATTTTACTGAAGAAAAGTGAACTACAGAGAATTTGAGTAGCTTATTCATGGGCCCACAGGGAGTTTATTTTAGGGCAGGTGTTTGAAGCTAGGCTAGTGCTTTAAATATTAGGTCACTGCTGGACTTCTGCTTGCCACGTATCCACAGCTGTGTGGGTTGAAGAAATCACTGCAATTTTCCCCTGAAGCAGTGTACCACAGTAATATTCAGACTTAGAAATGAGGCAGGAAGCAAAATAAAAATCTATCAAAGCCATAGCATAACAGGCAAAATTCATAATTGAAAAAAGGGAACATCTCCTTAATTTGTGTCTATTTTAGTAACAGAAGGTACTTCTTAGAGCAAGAATTAACACTGGATATGACAGGAATGAAAGATAGCATTGGAAATGCAATTTGCAAGTAGATTGTGTACCCTTCATCATGCCAGTACTCTTCCACCTTTCCAATGGTCCTTTCTAGGAAGCATCTACATAAACCAATGCATTCACTCAGCACTCTGTTCAGGGAAAATTTCATAGGCTGTCCTTGCTTTCTGTCAAACACCTCAACAGCTCCAATATAAGAGGCTCGTGATCTATTTTTAATTTCAAAAGAACAAGAAATAAATAAAGCCTTCTTTTGCACCACTCAGCTCTTCAGAGTCAAGTCCTTATCCTTGGCAAAGCCAGAAGTTATCGGTCTCCCCTTTTACTGATGCAGAAGTCTAGAATTCAGAAGTTTAAACTTGGTTGAGTGGGCTGTGTCCCGATCCCTGTCTGTAGATTCTTTAAGAAGGACCCTGTGCTCCTCTGGACCTATGTAAGGTTGATGGACTCTGATATGTCGCCTGGCTTATCATGTAAACTCTTCTGCAAGCACAGTCTTCTTTGTTCCATTTGGAAGGCTCCATAGGATATTTGTCTAATCCATCACCACAAAATTCATACCAGTGCATTACAACAAATTTGAAAAAAAAAAAAAAGCCCCAAAAAATTAAAGAAAAATTGTTCAAGTGCTGCAACAAGGGATCACATATAGAGCATGAAGTTTTTTCTAAGCTGGAAAGGTAAGTTGTGTGTTTTCATTACTTGACAGTTGACTCTGCTATATTTTTCTTGGGGTTTTTTTTTTGTTCTGTAAGTAGAAGTATGCTACTAACACATAACTCATGCTGGTTTATGACCTAGCCGGGAAAGTCAGCTCTAACACTTTATAGCTCCAAAGCAGAATATTTTTTGAGTGTGGTTCTGTTGTGTTGGCTATCTGCAGTGTGAAAACCATAAATCCATATCTAGTAAAGCCTAAAACATTTCAATTTTAGCAATTAAACATTATTTCCCTCTTCAAGGAAACAAAATATGTCAGAAATTTCTCTGCACCTGATCTGCAAGGCATTCAAGTTCAACATCAATAAACAGAAAGGAATGTCCTCAGTTTAGGCATTCTGATTTATATAGCTTTGTGTACATAGATGCATATGTGTTTGCATATATATATATTCAAAAATGAAATACAGTCTCATTTTGCTTTAGTGGCATCTATAAAGGAAGATAATTGCTAGGGAAAAAGGATAAGGTAACAGTGTGAAAAAAAGTGTAAAGTCTATAAGCTTTGAAAATATATAACTTCTGGTAAGGTCATTTTAGATTAGAAGAGACAGACTATGTTCCCAAATTCTCCTGAGGCTCAATGCAAAACAAATAATTTCCATGAATCAACCAGGCAATTAACACTTCCACGATGCCATCTCTCCAACATGGTTATGTGTGTGAAGTCTGAATGAATTTACAGTGCAGTCATGAAGATGAAACCACGTTGGCAGCTGGTGTGATAGGAGAAAAGACAACTACCAGTTCATGTCCTAGGCTTCTGAAGCAAGCTCACAGAGCAGGTCAGATGTTAGACATATCTTGCAGTGTCCTCTAGGACATCACTTTTTGTTTTTCTTGCCCCAGAGGGCAAAGAGCTTGACATAACATGTAAATTATAGGTTACATATTATATAAGCATATACCCAGGTGAGTGTGTGAGATAAAAAATCCACTTGGCAATTGATTTTATGTTTCAAAATATATTGAGCTTTTATAAGGAGAAATAAGGTTTCTTGGAAGACAAACAAATGTGTTATTTTTGTAATAAATTCTACATTCTTTACCCAGAAAGAATTCAGAGCCTTGCAAAACTGGTCACAGGTCAGCAATGGCTCTTAATGGACAAGAAGTCTGAAATAATATGCTTACGAGGAGGGTGGCTGCCACTTTCATCTATTTACCTCTTTGCTAGCCTGGAAAATAACATTTTTCTTTTTCAGGCTTTCTTGGCTTTTACAAATGCTCTAGTAAGCACTGAATGACAACTTCAAGCTGTTTACCAAGAATAGCCAAATGGTTGGCATAATGGTAGCTGTCACAACAGTGGGAAATACTGTATTCCCTTATTAAGTTATAATTTCTGTTAATAAACTCATGTCCTCTTAACAGAAAACAGCAGTACAAGAAGAGAAATCAGCAGAAAAATATTGAAAATAATACATTTCCTAAAAAAGCCTAACACCAAACTGTGAAAACCATGCAGTTAATCAGGTGATTGAATGTGAGCAAAGTTATAAAATATAAGAACAAATAAACAAACAAAAAACCCAAACAAATTAAATCAACATCAGCATTTTGTGGAAACATTTCTGATGACCTGAAGAAATATTGTCTCTATGGAGTGAGTTGCTACAGACTAGGAAGGAAAAAATGCTGTGTTGGTACAATGGAAATACTCCCATGTTACTTGTGTATCCACTAGTCCAGAAAAATAAAGAAATTAATATTATCTGTAGGATATTCTACAAAGAAAGAATGCTCCTTTTCAATGTGTGTGTGAGCCATTACCAAAGCTTTAGAGGAGAAATAATGGGTATTGATAGAAAGTTGGGCACTGATCACAGGCATGAACTTAAAGAAGAAACACATGGAAACATTCCAGTTTTGTGGAGAACTAAGCATGAAAACTTGTTAGGACTTCCCAGTTTTGCTGCTGAGGCCAGCTAACAAGCCGTGTACAACAGCCATGGCAATGCTGTCTCTTATAGAGACAGAGAACTTTTGGCTTAGTTCTTGATCAGTCTGGAGAGCCAGCATATGAAATTGAGGAGAGAGAGAGTAGAGTGCAGAGCACCACAGCCTCAGATATTCAAGTAACAGCAGGAGATTTTGGAAGCCTGCTAATATTAGAAGATAAATGATATAAATTATAAGGAAGCTGAAATCCTGTAGTGATGGCATATATTTTTTTCACTACAAAGCTGAGATATGCTCCGATATATTACCACATTTCAGATTCTAATAAAAAGTTTCTGTGGTTTCAAATCTCCTGGTTTCACTTCCCCATTTCTAATTCATTTTGGACATATTCCGGATTTCCTGAAAAGTAGGATGTGCCTACCATACTAAAGCTTGCAAAAAGATAGGAAGAAGAGAGGAAGGTATGCTTGTATTAAGCAGCACTAGCAACATTTAAGGCATTGAGGAGAAAACTAGCACTCATTTTCTAGGAAGAGGTGGAGAGGAAGGTCTCAGCATTATTCAGTGCAGGAAGAAACAAGTTGATAAAATTCCTTGGTAAAGGGAATCATTACAGGTTTGGGAACTCCTGGCTCCCAGGCCTGAGCCACATCCCTGCCTCATGCTGGGGCAATGATGTTGTTGTTAGCCATCGGTGTCTGACAGGGAGCTGCAGGGAACTCCTTACCCAGTCCCTGATCTGGGACAGCTGGAGGAGCATTATTCAAAAAGACAGGAGTGTGTCCCAGCTGGTCATCTAGACACAGTTTGAAATGCCAGGCAACAGTTACAGCAGAATGAGCTCTCTGTCTGGCAATATCAGGAGGGCTCTGCTGATATACCAAAAATATTTCACTCATCCTTCTTGGAAGAGAGATTTTCAGCATTACAAAATTACATTAAAGTACAGTTTGACTGACAAATGTCAGCATTCAGCTCAGTAGATGCAAACTTCATAAACTGACTGTGCCACCAGAAAAAAATGTCCTTGTATCCCAAGCTGCTGTTTTTGCAGATGGAGATCAAGAGAGACTGCATATATATGTGTATGCCTCACCTACACATTTACAGGCATTTCAATATTACACTGAAACCTCATGTGTAAGAGCAACAAAGAGGGGAAATCCATATGAGAAACAGCAACAGATGTATGGCAGGATTTATCTCACCTATCTTTAGACATCCAGAGTGTAGGCGTCTCCATCTGAGCCAGCCAGCCTGTGCTCCATTTATAGTCAGTGGAGAGAAATAGGCACTTTCAGGGTCTGATTTGTCTGCTTTATTTTAGATCACATCTACATTACAGCGAGATGAGATGACAGGCATCCTGGAAATGCCATTTGCTTTCTATAGAATATGAAAGGACTTTGAGGTGTCTAATTTAAACATAAATTTGAATGCTGGCTAAACTAAGAACTAAAAAACTCTTCCTTTTTTTTTTCCCAGGGATTTTTTTAATGCTTGCCTTGTTTCCTGTTCAGTTATCACATGGTGCCATAAAAAAATGTTGTCTATAAGCAAGTGATGAGGCCTATGAGGCCAGAGCTGTCTTAAACCACATTGCTACAAAACTCTCTGCTCCTCAAACTGAGCAATGATATTAACCCCACACAGGGATTTTAAACCTTTAGAAATTGAAGATTGACTAGATAAGCCAATCAAATAAAGCAGAGGTTTATTTAGGTCAATATGCACAGATCTGGTCAATCTGCTAACCCCAGTTAGCTGTGATATGGAGTGATTATCCAACTGGATAGACCCCAAGGGCCCAATACCTGGCATGGTCATTGGGTCTGCATGGCCAGGCTTTGGCAGCAGGGGGGCTACAGCAGTGGTTTCTGTGAGAAGCTGCCAGATGCTTCCTTCATGTCTGGCAGAGCCAATCTCCAAAGATGGACATGCCACTGGCCAAAGCTGGGCCCACCAGAAGTGGTGGCAATGCCTCTGTGGTAACTTATTTAAGAAGAGTTTAAAAAAATGTCATTGCACAGTTGTAATTGCAGCCAGTGAAGAGTGGAGTGAGAACATGTGAGGTGAACAGCCATGCACACATGAAGATCAGTGAAGAAGATCTGTGAAGAAGGAGGGGGGAGGTGCTCCAGGCACCAGAGCTGAGATTCCTCTGCAGGCTGTGGCAAGGACCATGGTGAAGCAGCTTTGGCCCTGCAGCCCAGGGAGGACCATGGGCATACAGAGATCCACCTGCAGCCACTGGAGGAACCCCACACTGGAGCAGGAGGGTGCCTAGAGGAGGCCAAGGTCTTGTGGGAGACCCATGGAGAGAGGACCCCATGCTAGAGCAGCCTGCTCTTGGAGGACTGCACTTGTGAGAGAGTGACCCATGCTGTGGCAGTCTGAGGGGTGCTGCTGCCCCTGGCATGAACTCATGTAGCAGCAGTTTGCAGGGAGCTGCTGCTCCTGAGATAGAGCCACATAGGAGAAGTTCATGGAGAGCTGTCTTCCGTGGGAGGGACCCCACAGAGCAGAAGAGGAATGATTCTTCTCCCTGAGCAGCAGGAGAAACATAGTGATGAACTGACTTCAACCCCCATTCCCATCTCCCTGGGTTGCTGGGGTAGGCAGTAGAGCTGGGAAGGAGGGAGGGGTGGTGGGAAGGTGTTTTTAGATCTCATTTTACTTCTCCTTATCCTGCTCTGATTTGGTTAGTAGTACATTCAATTAATAGCTCTATCTCAAGCCATGAACCCTTTATCATACTTTCTGTCCCCTGTCCAGCTGCAGAGGGGAGTGAGAGAGAGGCTTTAGTGGGTGTCTGGCATGCAGCCAGTGTCAACTCATCACACCTAGTTTGGAATGGGTATATAGCTGCCTAATATATACATTGGCTATTAATGAGCAAATTTCTAATAGTGATAGATATGGGTGTAAAACATCTGGAAAAAAAAAAAAGGAAAAAAAGACTTATCCCTGTTAACTCTGATTTTTAAGACAGAACAATGTGACTGTTCCCACATCCATGTATTATAAGAAATTACTCTGAGAAACTTCCTGTAAATTTCAAAGTGTCCTTAGAAAGATTTTGCTGTAGGAGGATTAAAGCGTCCATTTAATCACCTTCAGCTTTCTTTTTTGTGTGTTTTTCTTTGTCCTCCCTCAGGAAGAGTTTTGATACACTTTCTTGTTCAGACAGGCAAGGTACACCTGCCCACTGAATGCCCTTCCTGCCCTGCTCATGCAGCCCCATCTGTCAGCTGATCTGAGACACCTGGAGCAGTACCAAGTTGGTATGCTGCAGTATGAGCCTCCTGGTTCTTCACTTACAATCTGTATTGTGAGGCTGATACAGGAGCTCATTTCCTTCAGCTTCCTACTTTAGCTGATTTACTAATCTGATTTCTAAATTAAATATATGACAAGGTGCATGCTGTAGCAATCTAATTGCAGAACTAGAGAAACACCAGAAAATTCTCATTATTCAATACTTTGTTTCACATTCTCACACATTAAAATCCACTTTTCCTTTAATACTTTTTCTGCCTTTCATTATGAGTAATTCAATGCCCAAGACAGTTATTTATAGAATTATGAAACATTTTAGGTTCAAAGAGACCTTTAAAGATCATCTGGTTTCAATCCCTATGAGATAAAGACCAGGGTCTAAGCCTAAAGCAGAGAAAGCACAAATTTTGGGCTGAGAATATGTATTATCTGTTGATGACAAGTAATTTTAAGAGGACTTTTTTTTGTTTTCTCTCAGTTTTGTCTCCTCTATCTTGTAGTAGGAGTTGATGCCCCAGCAGTTGGGCACATTTTTTAACATGACTTCCCTGTAAAACAGGCTTCTGAAAAGATTAATCTTAAAAGCATAATTTACCCTGCTCTCCCTTCAACCTTACCCTGGATCTGCTGTAATAATACTATGTAAGTCTAGCCTGATTTTGCAGGTCCATGATTAGCAAGGCCAAAGTCCTTCTAGTAAACCCAGCCAGCCATCATTTTACCTATAAACTGAACGCAGAACTGAGTACAGAGAAATAAATGATGGACAGTAACTTCAGGTTCCAACAATTTTGTTTTACAAAATCATTTTGCTGTGTACCAAATCTGAAATAGTTTTTGTTTTAACAGTATAATTTAAAACTTGGTTGAGATGCATCAAGTAAATAATAGTCTGGCAGCCAAAATGTACCAAAGGTATTAAAATTTACATTAAACAGAGATTTGCAGGAAGCTCTGGACTATAAAATCTTTCTGATTAAAGTGAGATTCTGGCTGAAAATTGTGTATGAGAAAATGAAATACAGCACCCGTTTGATGTTTACCCTAGAGATTTAGAATTTTCACTGTAGCCTTATTCTTGTTTCTGCTGCAAAGCTTTCTCAGGTACAGAGGAGTTATTTGGTTTTCTTTGCATTCCTTTACCCTGTTACTAATTCAGTGTAAGATGTAGGGATTGTTCTGTCATCTGAATTTTTGTTGATGTTTCTGTGTACTATTTACAAGTACTATATACTTATTAGCACCTTGGTCAGGTGTGCTAATAATCAAGGATCAGGATTAATTGTTCCAGTCTCTGCCTGGGAGACCTCAGATTTAAACAGACAATATAGACATGGTGAAATCAGAAACATAAGAAAATGAAATAATTTTTCTAAAGTCTGGCAAGTGGGAGCAAAAGGGCCAGAGCAGGAATAACAATCAGGACATCTGACTCCAGCTCCAAGATTCATTCAGTGATAAATATTATCTTCTGAGGATATTTAACAAGAAATAGTCCCTTTTAAAACATTTACAATCTAAGCACAATATGAAAAAAACCTGCCATCAGGAAGGAAAGAATAAGGCTGTAGTGTGATGCATTGACCAGAGATTTGCTCAGGGTGGCCTTTCCTGCTATGTCCTAAAAGCTCTTGTTCTTTTCTTTTTCCCATCCTCTTCCCACATCCTGTCACCTGCCTCCTCCCTCCTCCCCCAGAAGCACGGACCTGTTTTCCATGAACACCTTCCAGGCAGGAGGGCAAATGAGCTGCCTCACTGAGGGGCAGAGATGGTGCAAGAGATGTGGGTAAAATGCACCTTCAGCTGAAGAGCCTAGAAAGACTGGCAGCTGGAAGCTATTAGAGCAACTCTGTCTTCCCTGTCAAACAGCACCCAAATGATGACATTAATTAATTTTCACTTCTCCAGTATTACTATTATTAATGAAGATTGCTATTGCCACTGCTCAGGAGAGCAATGAGAACGCCCAGAAGTCCTTTCCAACATCTATCATCAGTCTTGCAGAAATCCCCTTCTCGCTAAGAATTGTCACTGCTAGTAATGTTGTGAGCAAGAAAAATACCAGACTGTACTTTCCAGTCCCAGGTGAGATTTGTGGAGATGCAAGATCATTAAATCACCCTGTGAATGGAGCCTGTTTGATTCAAAGTCATTCATATAAACTGTCATTAAACCATAAAGTAAGATTGGCATAATTTTTCAAAGTTTAGTATTTCTATAGATATCTGCATCTATTATGAAGGATTATGTTCAGAGGGAAACTCCTGCTCAAAACAATGGACATTTACTAGTTTGGATAATTATCATTGTTGTTGTTGTGCTCAGATTTAACTTGTTGCTTAAGAAAGTAAGAGTAAAAACCATCCTCCTTAGAAGGCAACTGAGAAACTTTATTGAAGTGACAAACTGTGACAGCTAAGGAAATAGGCTTTTATGCACAGGGACACAAGTGTTAAAGTCAAAACCACACAAGGCTTATTAAAACCATGTTGAGTGCTGGCAGTGAATAAGTGCAGATGGCTTTCTGAAAGCAGCTTCCTGATGGTTAAAAGAATAGGAAATAAAAACAAAACAAAAAAACAATTCACAAATTGCCCTCATTGTTGAGGTAGAGATGGGGGAAGATGGACAGAAGAAATTACTGAGTGTCAGGGCAAATTTGCTAGTTGGCAATGGTGTTGCTTAAAAAGTAAGTAGGTGAATGCACATGTACAAGTTCTCAGCTGTCAGCTGCCAAGAATGAAAGTCTCACATCTGGCTAATAAATTGGATTTGCTCTTGATTGCTTGGTTTCCAGTGGTGTTAGCTAAAGATGCAAAATTCTAGAAGAAAGAAAAAGATGGTCTTATCCCTAAGGACTCTTTTCTGAAACCCAGGAAAACATGACTCTTCCTCTGTCTAACCCTTGGTATTTCCCAGTACATTTCACTGTGGCCATAGGAGGATTAGAGTACCTCTTTAGAAGCCTTCAGTTTTCTTGTGTTTTGGTTCTTGTCCCTATCCTCCAGGGAGACTTGATACATCCTATTGCCCCAGCCAGGGAGGAACACACTGTTCATGTACCTGCTGAAGGTCCTCGCTGCCCTGCCTGCCTGGCACCTTCCATCAGCTGATCTGTCACACCTGGGACAGGAGAAACCTGACATGCTCTGGTTACATGTGGCTTCCAGATGAAGTGGTGGGGCAGGACAGGCCTGGGAGGATAAGGAGGACAGGGTTGAGAAGGTAGGGTAAAGGGTGGAAAGAGAAGAAAAAAAGAGCTGAGATTCTGAGAAGGTGCAGAAAAGTATGAGAGATCAAGATTGTAACACTGGGGTGAAGGTCCTGGATTAAAACTGAAGGGTGTGTGGTAAAGAAATATAAATAGATGACTTTGTCTATCAGAGGTGTTCATAATCCCTACTCCAATTTATGGTTCCTAGTGATATAACATTTAAAAGCTTGTGACAGGTCATCTGATTCTTCTTTCAGTTACATGAAATAACCCCCCACCCCCTTAGTCCTGGCATATTCTTTATTCTTTTGTGCCCAAACAGTTCACTCTAACAGCCTATTTATCACCGCTCAGACTCTGAAGTCAGGGTATTGCAAGTCCCAGAGTTGTCAATAAACTCACTCATGTATCTATGAACTACTTTTTGTTTCTTCTCACAGGCTCAGGCATTCACTATTGACTTAATACCATTTTGACAGTACTTTTTAGTGAGGTTAGAAGTTGAACAGTTTTACTGCTGTTGGGCTGCAGCCAATGATGCTTCCATCTCAGCTGGGAGGAAAAAAAATCCCAGAAAGTATAATAAATGTGTTTTTACTTCATTTTTCTATGTCAATCACAGCTGCTACATTTACAGAATAGCACAAGGCCTCACAGCCTTCTGGGCCACATGTGACTCACAAAGAGCTCCAGTATGACTCCCAGGCTGGGGATGCATTTCACAACCAAAGGCTATACTCATGTAATCTCTGTCTCAGGCAGGAAGAGAGTTGAAGGAAGTGCTGCAAGTGAGAGAGCAGGTTGTCCTGGGATTCACTGCAATGTCCAACCCAGGTGAATCTTGGAGTGGAAAAAGTGGGAACTGTGACTACTCCATGTGTGTGATGCATTTTATATGCTATGTACTTTGATAAAGTTCAGTATGAACCTTTAGTGAAGTTTTTACTGCATGGTTCACAAGTTCAGGGACGTTTGTAGCTGTAGCTTGGATGGGTGCAGCAGCTGTGATGCAAACATGCTTTATAGGGAGTCCAGGGAAGCAGTGCAGAGTTTGTCTTGATTTGGGCCTGGATTCATCCTTCTTGGCTTAGAGCTTTGTAAGTGGAAAAGATTTCTCTGTACCTCACCTACTTGCTGGAGAAAGGCAGGGACATTTAGGGGCTATGGAGTCCATTTATGTGCTGAATTGCCATCTGAATTATTACTTAGTAAGATGACTATAGATACAAGCCCTAGGCCTGAGCAGATATGAAGCATGACAGCATAAAGGGGACACTTTTACCTTTAATTATTAGGCATCTTTAGTTAGGAAGAATGCTGTGATAAAACCCAGTGAATGTAAAGACTTCAGCTTGCCAAGGAAGCATTGAGCATACCATGTCTCTCACAAAATAACACAAATAATAGAGGGATTTTTTGCAACATGTTGACCATCAAAGTGTAATTAGTAAACATTACCAGCTTCAGGGTGATTTTTCACAGTCCACTTCTGAGCTATAAATTGTTGATGTGACAGTCAGCCACTTCAGTAAACCTGGACAAGCCATCGAGGCTGTAAGGATCGGTGTGCATGTAGAAAGAAGAAAGAAATAAGACCT
This sequence comes from Haemorhous mexicanus, assembly GCF_027477595.1. Classification (NCBI taxonomy): domain Eukaryota; kingdom Metazoa; phylum Chordata; class Aves; order Passeriformes; family Fringillidae; genus Haemorhous; species Haemorhous mexicanus. Next base: position 56,158,153 of record NC_082345.1, on the reverse strand, counting down.
TACACTTCATTCTTTTCTCCACATTACAGTACTTACACCCAGTTGGTTCAGTCACATGAAATTAATTTCTGTACACAGTCTGGAAAGTCAGTGATTTGATGTTCTCGAACAACAAGGGATATGCTGTTGGCAGCTGCAGGTTGATGGGAAAAGGCTGGCCTGATAATCTCCAAAGAGTCCTGATGAACAGAGGATAGATATCCTTCTGCAAGATGATGGAAGCTAAAGAAACTGAAGGACAAAACTGTGTCAGAGTGCCCAACTGTGTCAAGACACCTCTTGCACAGAAGTCTTCACAGAGAAAACGAAAGTCGTGAATGAACCTCAGCATGCTCGCTGGCAAAGGCAAGGTAGGGACAAGACTGGGCACTACCCAGAGAATGCCAGGAGGAGTGAAAGCAGGAGGAATGGCAATCAAATGAGACCACACATCAGCAGCCTAAAGCTATCAGTCACTTCAGCTGGCATATGAACTCCCCTAGTGTCAATGTTTTTTAAGGTCTGGCCCCCATTTTGAGATTTCTGAGGCTGCTTTTTAGGGAGGAGTGGGACTGTGACAGCTGCCCACCTGCATTCAGGCACTGGTGAGAGGCTAGGTCACAGTACTGGAAGGATGCTTTGAAAGTATCCAGCTACAGGCCAACAAGTAGGCCAGGTAAATATTAAGGAGTCTGTAGCTCTGTGAACGTGGCTTTATACGGCACAGCACAGGTGAATAATGTGCTATAGTTGTATCCACACATCTCCATATCCTTGTTTTCCACATTAGGCTCTCTAGTCTCTTTGAGTCTTGATTTATTACCCATTGTTCCCACAGCAGTGTTTATTACATTTTCCTTTTCCTTGTGATAAAGCTCTGTGGTTTAACACCTTGGATCAAGTGTGTCAGAGATGTCAGATAGGCTTTAAGAGTCCTTAGACCAAAATGCTGTTTTCTAGATTTGTGTGTGAGAATTGAAGCTAGTTTTGTCTAAGCTTTGAGAAGTCCTTACTCTCAATAAGTAATCCTCTTCCCTGCTTTGCTGTTTCTTGCAGAATTACACAAACATGCCTTGAGAATCTGTCAGGTGTAATGTCTCTTTTGTTGTGCTTCTTGAGATAACAGAATTAAGTAGGAATATCATAAACTTCTTGCTTAATATTCTATTACACCTCATAAAGCAATAGCATCTTGGGCATAACAGGAATAGCAACTTTCAAATTTTATTAAGTTGTTTGGCAGCTAAGGAGCCAACAACTCTCCCTAGATTTTAGATTCAGTGTTGGAAGAGAATCTAGATGAATATTCTTTACGATTTGCCAGAAGGGGCAGAGTGGGTGCTATGCAGCAATGATGAAAATGCTACTAGCTTAATCATTAGCTACTACAATTCACATCTGGTTTAGGTACATAACCTAAAGTCAATGGCACTTTAAGTTAATTCACCCGCTGTAAACTGCAGCAGTTAAAACATCTGATTCATGATCCCTGGTGGATTGTGCTGTGACAGCTACTGCTCCAGCTGTGGGAGGAGGTCACCTCTCTAGCCTGCTGAAGCTAAATGTGACAAAGAAAATGAATCAGAGCTGTAAGGCATTTTCCTCTGATTTGGGGAGAGCTTTGTCATAAGGCTTTCTATTATACTGTAAACCTTGTGCATACCTTGCAGCAGTTTGCAAGGCTCCATTCAGTATCAGCCACTCATTATTCAGTGTTTCTTTTGCATCCTGCTGATCAAATTTGAGTGTTACAAAAGTTTTATCCAGCTTCACATAGGTGCATATGGCTTGTGTTCCTAGAGAATGAAAGGGTCTGTGACTTTCATGCATGCCTGTCTGCCTTGTTGAGTTCCATTATTGCCCAAAACACGTGACTTACATTTGAACACACAGTTTATTCAAAGAAAATTGGCAGAGCTAGTTGAAGTACACTTGCTGTGGTTTTTGGTCTTGGTATGCATATTGTATTTTCCACCACTGATATCTGTACTAATTAACTTACATTCAAATAGCTAAGACAACAAGCTCTAAGGTGAGTGTATCTCTTGATATCAAGCATGAATCTGTGCTGAGTGAATAACCAGAACACGTTTTCCTCCCAAACACAGCTTCCCCTTCTCTTCCTTCTTTGCAGCATTCTAATTCAGTCTTACCAGTTTTAATGACTGACTTGCTTTTACCACATAGAATTTCCATTTCTAGATAAATCTTGCAAATGTCACTGGTGTCGGTGATCTGAAAGTCTGCTTTTTAGTATGCATTGGGTCTCTCCATCACGTCCACATTTCTCAAAGACTGATAGTGTATATTCTCTGGCCCAGCTGGAAAGAAGAAAAAAAGAGCATAAAAAACCCCCTGGCATTTGTTAATTTTTATTGCATAATTTGCTCTGAGAGTTTTTTGCTGAAACTGAAATATATATGGCTGTTTAGATTGTCCTGTGGTTTTGTAATGCACAAGCACCTGCCAGGTTGCTCTTATTCATTGATTCAGGCCAGAGTGCCTGGGAGGGCAGTACAGTTCAGCTGACCTAATCCTTGGAGCAATTCATCCAGGTTCTCTTAAAGTCAGTTATAAGAAAAACACTTCCAATGTATGATTCATTTCATCCTAATATAGATATCCAAAATAGGTCAAGTGTACGCATTCTAGAAATGCCTGAAGTTAGAAAACCTGAATCTCTTCCCAAGTGTCCCAAGAACTGCAGTCAACTGCAATTCTGCCAGAGAGACTTCTATTTATTTCCCTGGTGTTGCTGATCATGACACTTGGTGTCATTGCTATCTGTTGCAAATTCCTCAAAGCTGTCTCCACATTAATACACTGGAATCCTATGCATCCATTTGGATTTCCTTGAATTTTAACAGCCCCTATTGCTGGCTAAACTGATATTCTTCCTTTGTAAATTGATTCCTAGTCATGCTCCCAAGCATCTATAACTACTCAATGCTATGCAATATGAAGCAATGCACCCCTTAACTTCTGTAATTCTTTTCTTTGGCAACAATAGTACAGAGCAGGCAGGTCATGTTTAATTTAGCTGAAAGCACATGAGAACAATCCTTAAGTATATGTAAATATGCTGTGTAACTAAGTGCAGTTTAGCCAAGTTTGGCAGCAATACCTCCTTTTCCTACTCACTTCATTATTTCCATATATTTTTCCTCACAACAGATATGACACAACAGTGTGGTTTGTGAATTGTTCTTAACTATTTCCAGGCAAATTATGTTCAGGAGATATCCTAGCCTTCATCTGGAATTTGCTACAAGAATGCTACAGTATATTACCAGAATTTATTTTCTGTTTTCTTTGTGAATCTAGTGTATGAATTACTTGTATGAATTACTTGTTCTCCATATAGTTTAAATGTGATAATAATTAATATATTTCTGTGGGACTTTCTGTATCTGTAATATTAAACATTCTTCTCCTTGGGACTCTGTCTACCTGGTGTAGGCTGTTTTAAATCAGTGTAGCCATGGCCTGTGATGGTCCAAACAGGGAACTCCTGTTTGGAGCTGCATCAGAAAACTGCTAGTTTCCCCTTCCCTGAACTATTCTGGTGAGTGTACAGCCACATTCAGATAATCTGTGGAAGATATTTATACCTCTATGAAAAAGAACTGACTCACCTTACTTACACTGCAACGACTCTTAGGCTGTAACCCAACTTACACCAAGGGTGTAATGCTACACCCTTGCTCAGGGAGGAGCACAAGAAATGCTCCATGTTTTCCCAGAGCCCATTGAATGGCTCAAAAACCTCGGACTGAATCTAAAATTCTACTTACAATTTGCAATATCCAAGTAGTGGTGCATATAATTTTAATTAGCCTTTGCTGTTTGCTGTTCCATTTTGAAATCTGTAATGCTGTGGAAGTCTTTGTAACCTGCTGGCATATTCACTGATACCCCATTGCCTATTCATTATTTGGTTTTTGGTTTGCTCAGTGCTACTGCCTTGTCTTTGCATTTCTGATAGAGCATTCAGGCATTATTTTTTTCCTCCACTGATAGTGTGCTCTCTCATCAAACCTTTCCCAGAAGTATTTTTCCTATATTTAATCAAGCAGCAGCTGCCACCCTCTCTTTCCCTTTTTTGTGTATTTGTAATATAGACAGCAATACCAAAACAATGCTTACTATTCATGATGCAGTGGTGTGTGGCACTGAGCAAGAGCTGCTTCATGTTTTGTAGGTATATGGTCACAGCTTGATAACTCTGGGCAAGCATTTAGATTCCTTGTGTAGTTCTGACAGGGGAAGATGGGGGTTTTTTACTTCTTTGTAAAAGAAAACTCTTATTTACAGTATATTCAGATTCTTTCCCTTATTAAGGTAATATATATATTTTTCCTTCCTCTTTTTATGTTTTTATATTAAAAAAAAAAAAAGAAGCAGAAAATAAAGGCTAGATTTCTCCATTTAAATTAACATTTTGGTTTGTAGTGGTACAATAGTTCTGAAGTGAAATGTCTGATCACCATCACTCGCTGCACTGGTTTAGTTTGGAAAGCCATGCTGGTGTGTGTCAGCTAGAGCACTTTCAGAAAAAACTGACCAAGAAAGTCTACTTGAGATCTGTATCTAATGGACTCAGCACAGGAATGGGAACCCAAAGAACAAAACTGATGAATGGGTCTTAGGACAGCCTTAACTCATAGGGATGTTTGGAACATTTGGTTATGAATGTAGTCATCTCTGTCCAGAACCTTGTAACATGTAGATGTGATTATCACTGCACTAACTGCTTTGATCTACTAATCTTCTTCTATTGTGATAAATTATTTGGTAATGCAGATAAATCTTGGGCTGTTTAGAAAGATAATAAAAAAAATATGATCAACATGGCCTCAAATTCGTTTGTACTATGTTAGGATTGGTACTTAGTAGCAAACAACTTTAAAAAATCCATTACAAACAATCTCCTCCAGCTGTGGTCTGAGAATATTGATTTTGAAACGAGAAAGTTTTAAATCAGATGGTTGCATGTGGACTTCCCAATAAAATGTTCTAACTTTTAGGTCTGATGTGATCAATTTCACTCGAAATGCTCCTGGTTATTACAGCTAGCAGCACATATCCCAGCAAAGCTAATCAATAAGCACTAACATGCAGATTGATACCATCCTCTGTCGGGCAGTTAGGAATTTAATGTATTTGCAGTACAGGACTCTGGGAGTGAAAAATAAAACAAAAAGTACTAGTTTATTGATTGTGCTCCTGTGACCCATTTCCTATACTTTTTTACTCCATTTGTCACAATGCAGCTGGGATAACCATACATTAGCCTGCACACCATTCCATAGCAAACTAACAGCTCTGAACTTAATAAATTTGACTTAATAAAACATTAACACCAGAAGCTTGTAACCTCATCAGATATAATACCAATATTTAGAGAGATACTTAAGGATACTTTGTCAACAAGGGCTAGCCACAAGCCAGGCTGGAATGCTCTGCCTTCAGTGGTTGCAATGGCAAATGTGTTCCATTATAGAATTTTTGGAATGGAAAAAGAATTTGTTTTCCTTACTGTTCTCATGGTTCAAGGAGATAAAACCATTTTTACTGAAAATGGAAACAAATGGACCTTTGACAGGCTATTTTTATTTACCACTGGAAGTTGTCTGGAAAAATGAAAGAGTTTCACCTTAGCTTCTGTCTTCATCCACATGAAATGAATTCCGGTGGTATGGGAAAAATACAAATAGAAAGTAGTCTTTTTTTCTGACAGCAGAAGCCTTTAATGCACTTTATGTCCTTGATGACTCTTATTTAACTCAAGCAAAGGAGATTGGTTCTGACCCTTTACAGAAATACAGACAATACTATCCTCCATATGAAACTAAAACACAAGAAATGTCTTTTCAAAGCAATGCTACAGGAATTAAATGAAATTAGAGAAGAATGTGAATACTGACATCTTAAGTGGATCTCTGAGAAACAGAATTCCTGAGGAATTTAGGAATGCCTGTCATCTGCAGCAAACACATAAACTAGGTCAATCAAATGAACTCTCTTGACAGCATGGAAAAAAATTACCTCTCAGGAGAAACTGATTTGTTTGTGTTGTCCAAGGAAGAACTCTGCTCATTCTAAATCACATATACTCCTTCTAAACTGCTATTATAATTGTGCAAGTTTAGCTTTGCTCTACAAGATATGATAACTGGATAAGCACTTATGCTTATTAATGCTCTCTCTCCCAGACATAGTAGATTGGACATATTAAAGATTCCTGTAAATAGGAATGGCATTTGGATTTCAACCTGTAATCCCTAATCTCTGTTATTTTCAGTATGACTGGCTAATGCAGTACAGATTCATAAACCCATGAACCCATGAGCAGAGTGCCTACTGCAGGTATTGTGTTTAATATAAGGTTAAGATTTAGAACTCTTGCAGCTTTTGAAGATGATGTTAAGAAGTGCTTGGGATTCACAGATGAAGGAGCAGACAGCAAAAGTTGAAGAAATGTACTGTCTCCTGTCACCAAGAAGTACTAGGAATATGTTGCATGCACATCTCTGATAGAAGTCCATGGCTGCAGGCAGTCATGTGAGGTTTTTCTAAGGCCATAAAGGACTACCTCTGAATTTAAGTCAATACCTTCTCCACCTTCCATAACAGGGGAGATAAGGTGCCTAACACTGCTTGTTTGCACCAGAAAGCTTGTTACCTGGCCACAACTGGAACAAGTAAAGCTGATTGTGCCCCAAACTGTAACAGGTCAAATAGACCAGGACACAGCCAGGTCAGACATTCATGACTTGCGAGACACCTGGGACAGAGTCAACTGGCAAAAATTAGGCATGTGGTGCTGTGTGTGTGTCTCCTCCCCTGCCTCCAGTGAAGGTCTCCTTTTGGACCCGTCATGCTGTCAGTATGACAGAATAGAATGGAACAGAATAGAATAGAATTGTTTCAGTTGGAGGCGCCTACAGTGATCATCTGGTTCACTGACACGTCTTGGTTGCCTTAGGGAATCTCAGGTGGCATGATGTGAGTGAGTCTGCTTAAGCAACAGATTCCTGAACCTAGTAGCCAAACAGCACAAGGCACTCCTGAAGTTAAGTAATTAGTTTTAGTATGTTAAGCCAGTAAGGTGCCTGCAGTTCCAAACCCAAAATGGGGCTTTGGTTTGTTCAGTGTAAATTATGTCTGGGAGTAAAGATGTGATCTTTGGAACTTTCACATGCAACAGCTTAACTTTGAAGACAGAAGGATGGATTGAAGAACTTGATGTTCTGTTGCATGCTTATAACTAATGTCTGAATAAAAGCTATCTTTTCTCAGACAGTTTGGCCTACTTGCAATTTTTATACTAACTAAATCAAAAAGGAATGGCAGCGCTTTACAAAATAATGAGATGGAGAAGGAAAAAAAAGGATGAGTGAAGATCCTCAGGAACATTGAAAAACAAAGAATGATCATGACTGGCCTTTTTTCAGAAGAACTTCATTAGCTGGTAATAGAAAACTGGAAACTCCTTTTTAAGGTTTTACTTGGACTAACTGCTTTCCTATCTTGAACCATTAGAGTTATGTACAAACATGGTGATTTCCTCAGATCCAAGGAGGGTATTGACAGAAAGCACAAACATGAAGGGTCCTGTGAATAAGGAGGAAATATGTGATGAATACTGGAATCATGAAACCAGACTTTAAAGTGATATCACCATTACCCCATTAAACCCTAGACCATGTGAGTTTTTAGAACAGACTCTTACTTTTCACGTTGACATATTTGTCTGCAAAACTATTCCTGGCATTATAGAATTATAGAATCATTTAGGTTGGAAAAGACTTTTAAGATCACTGAGTTGACCTGTAGAACTAATACTGACAAGTCCACCATGAGATGTGTCCCTGAAGGCCACCTTTACATGGCTTTTAATTATATCCAGGGATATAATTAACCACTTCACTAGGCCACCTGTTCCTATGCTCAATAACTATTTGATGCAGAAATTTTTTGTAATATTCAATCTAAACATCTCCTGGTGCAACTTGAGGCCATTTCTTTTTTTCTATTGCTTGTTACTTGGGAAAAAAATTGACCCCAACCTGGCTTCAACCTCTTTTTGGGTAGCTCTGGAGAGGGAATAAGGTCTTCCCTGGACCTCATTTTCACCAGGCTAAATAACCCCAGCTCCCTCAGCTCCTTATAGTACTTGTGCTCCAGACCATTCTCCAGCTTTTCTGCTCTTTTTTCGATGCATTATAATCTAAATAGCAATGTGATATAATGTAATATCTGAGTGATATCAAGGCCACTGTCAGATGTTCTCTAGTGGAAACAAGATATGGATAGATTTCATCTGGTATCTGTACTCCTGCTCCTCTCAAGATGAATTAATTTTACTTAGTTTGGTTTCTCTGCCAGTAGATGTATTTATCTAACCACTTATCTGATATTAAAAACTGTGATGTCCATCGCTGTGCAAACATGACTCACGGTATGGATTTTTAATTTTGACTTGATGTCGCTATTTGATTTTTTTGCTTATGCATCTTTTGAAGTCTGACTTGCACCCAAAAAGAGCTTCACATGCCAGAAGTGCTGAATCAACAGAAGTTCCTCCCCCATCCCAATCCTGTTAGAAACTGGCAGTTTCCAGTAATAAGCTGTTAGAAGTATGGTAATACTTTCCATTTTCCCATTTAAATCCTCACTTTTCTAGGTAAAAGATTTCCCATCATACTCCATAGAATTTTTTCAGCTTGCTGTTTTTTATTCAATTTACATTATTTCGTCTCTGTTTGCTATTTTTATACTAGAATAAGCAAATGTGTTCTACTTACTTTAAAAGAAAGTAGGAAGTGCAAAATGAGAATCACATCAGCAAGTACAAAATAAGACCATGCTGGCATGGCTGGCTTGTGTTTTTTGACTTGTCTGCAGGTCAATCTGCTGAGGACACAGGGAAAAAAACACCCTTAAAATCTATCTGCATAAAACACAGGTGACTAATTTTTCTAAGTAGGAAACAGATACCGGATCTGTTGAAATCAGTGGGAGGCTGGGTCCTGAAATATCTTCATGCATCTGGTACTTAAGGATATATTTAGACAGCATAAGTTCTACCTATATCCAAATGTTTTCTCAGCAGAGGAATGTTTCAGATTCACTCACATGGCATTACGAGAGCCAGACAAGGTTCCAATTGATACAGAACTTTAGACAGAAGAACTTAGAATTTAGGCTCATGAACTGTGGAGACCCTGCTGTTTCCATGGCAGAGACACCTCTAGGGTATTCATTATCAGGAACTCAGCTACCTATCTTCTCATAAACCAGCAGTCTTTGGACACAGATTATCATCTGAAGGAGATCTACATTACAACTCTGTGGTGGTGTTCACAGGGGGCCCAGGACGAGGGAAGAGATGAGAATCTTGACTCCATGTTTCAGAAGGCTGATTTATTATTTTATGATATATATTGTATTAAAAGAAAATTATATACTAAAACTATACTAAAGAAAGAGAGAAAGGATTTCATCAGAAGGCTAGCAAAGAAAGAAATGGAATGATAATAAAATCTTGTGACTGCTCACAGCCTTGATACAGGTGGTTGTCATTGGTCATCAAGTAAAAACAATTTCACATGCTGGGTAAACAATTCTCCAAATCACATTCCAAAGCAGCAATACATGAAGAAGCTGAAGCTTCCCAGCTTCTCAGGAGAAAAGATCCTGGCAAAAGCATTTTTCATAAAATATGTCTGTGACACCACTCTGTTAGAGGGAGGTGTGTTTTAGGGTAGAGCTGAGCTGATCTACAATCCCAGTAAGAAGGCTCCAGGAATTAAAAACCTGCAGAGAGATTTCAGATGCTAGTGCTGGGAGATCTGGGAAACCATGAAATCCCTGAAACTCAAATAACACCAAATGACTCAATGCAAGTCGAGTCAATTAAGATAAGGCTTGAGAAAGACGCTGAAACCAGTGGGTCTAAGACTGTTCCAGATACCCCCTGGGGGCTCCCATCCTCAAAAGGGAAAATATACTTGTGGAACCTCTACAGCTTGAGCACAGAAACTAATGCTAAGTATTTTCCAGGTTTTAGCCAACCACCACCCAAACCCTCATGATGTATTTGTCCTCTTGCTCACAGTGTATTTTGAAGCAAGGTTCATAATGACATGGGCTCCAACACAGTACTACAGTACATGGGGGATTGCCCCTAAATTAGATGTTTAATTAGCTGGTTTATAGGCAAAAAAAAAAAAAAGGGTATTTATAGGCAAAATTGTATAATGTGTAAAAAAATGGAGAATCTTCCCCTTTTCTCTGTGAGAGATGAACATTTTGTTTTCAGCTTTGTATGCACTGTCTGTGGGAAATAAATGATGTGTCAGTACTCAAATGTGCCAAGAGAATGCTGATATATTGTGTACTTCACTCTTAATTATCCATGGATTCTTTATCCATGTTGCCAATTAACCATGTCACAGATGTAAAGAAATGGAGCTGGCTCTCTGCACAGCTGGTTGGTTTTGGCTTGGCTTACTCAGGTGCAGTTGAAGTATTTAATCAGTTTTCATGTGGTATAGACCTGATAACTCACATAAACCTGATCTGCTGCCTGCAGACTTGGTGTGCCTGTCTCCTTTTCCTATCATCTGTGAAGTGCCAGTACTCATCTGGATGGCTTTGGTCAAATTTGAATTCTTAGCTCCTGTTCAGAGCTGATATTACTGGACCTAAGGATGGTATTGCAAAATCTTACAGCCTCAGATTTTGGGAGGGCTTGTCAAAGTGAACTCAGAAGCATGACAGTGCTAGGGCAAATCTGATGTTTTGCTGTGTCTGAGTTGAGAAGGCTCCATGAGTCAGTAGCACTGGAGAGTGGAGTTCACACATACCAGGTGAATAGTCTGAGTAGGTCTGGTCCTGGGTAGAGCCACCAGAGCACCTCTGCCGAATGCTTCCCAGGTTACATCATCTGGGGTGACCCCAGACCCTGCTTTTCTGACATAAAGTTTTTGCAAGCTTAATTGGTAACAGAGCTACCAAACAAAGTCCTTATTGAATGGAAAACATTAGAGCCACAGTATAAATTAACATGAGTCATTTCAGCTTGTCTTGAGATAGTCTGCTTGGCTCCTCTCATTTTTCATTGCTCTCTGTTTGTTGTTTGTATAAGACAAATAAGTTCAATTTTGCTATATCAGCAAAACTGTCAATTCTGTCTGTGTTCTAGTAACCCAGTCAGCTAAAATAAGCTTCTTACTTCTCAGCCTTCTGTCCTCTCTTCAGCTGGGGAATACGGGACAAATTTATTTCTGGGGCCATGGACTGCCCATTGGCGCTACATGTGAGGCATACACTCAGCAGCAGAGCTGCTACTATATCATGTGTGGTGAGTATATTCTCTCTCTCCCCCTAGCAGGTGGCTGTTTCAGGCTGTCCATTCTCATGCCTACACAGTAGTGCTTTCTCCCTCATTTGAAATCAAAGGCTCAGTGACAGCAGGGCTGAGTCTTGAAGTTTATGTTCATTAGAATGGACCCTTTCAGTCCTTCCTCTGTGCTGTAACAGGCTGGTGCCACAGTGTGCTATGAGCAGAGCTGCTGAGGTGAATGCATGGAATATATTATTTGGGGGGAAGAATGAGACAACTGCAAGTTTCTGTAGAGCTGGAGCAATTGCATGGATCATTTTTTTGGTTTTCAGTCAGCTTAATTTGAAGAAAATTCCATAGTAAAAGGTACTAAATGCAAGCTGAGGAAATGATCCCATACTCTTTTTCTTTTTTGTAGAGAGAATGGAAGCTCCAGTCCTCCATTTTATAAAACAAGGTTAAGTTCCTGAATATTTCTTTCAGAGACTGACTAGAGTCCTACCAGCTGTTGGATAACTACCAAGAGCAGGGTAGCTTGGAGGCTAGCTCTTCCTCCCTGATTCCTTCCTTCCTCTGTCCCCTCCCTCAGCAGGGGGAAGCATGCCCACAGGAAAATTGATCAGGTCTAGTCTGCCTGGATCTGGATTCTTCAGGGAATTTTTATGGCAGCAATCAGCTTCTTCTCTGCAATCAGTCAAATGTCTTCTGTCCAGAGCTGGAAGACATTACTTCTGATTGCAGTCATTTAGCCAATTTATGTGACTGAAATTATTGATGACCAACAAAAGAAAAAAAGGTTGAGTATGACCACATAGGAAATTTCACAACCATAATGATTCTACAGAGAATGTGGGCCAAGGCAACATACACTCAAACTATTCAGCTCAAATCTCCAAAAACTTGTCTCTTGACACAGATTTCCTGCATAGAAGGAGAACTGACTAACACGTAAATGTTTAGGACTCAGGCTTCCAGACAAAATACTGTGTTTCAATAGCTCACTGTGCTGAAGTGAGCTGTGGTGACTGTGGGAATGCAGCTGATGCTGTAGGACTTCACCTAACACTTTGGCAATGTAGGCTGACTGTCTCTGTGTGCCAGCTGAGCAGAAGTTGTTGAGCCACAGAAACTTGGTCAGCAGTAACTTGGTGCAATTATTACTAAGTTTTCAGTTGGCACTATGGCTCAGATTCCTTCTATTTTTTGAAGTGAAAATGTGGAATTCTCTTGGTACACAACATCTGACACGAGGAAGAGAAGGCAGAAAGGACAGATTGTCTTCTCTGAGCTGAGCTGGTCTAAAGTTCAAGCCTGAGGAACAATTTGTGTGGCACAGATGCTTTCAGGACTGACTGTTTTTCATCAAAAACTGTTGGAGATTTGGAGAGTTATAAATAGCACCTACTTCATTAGCTGAGACCTCAAAGACTTCAAGCACAGGTGCAGGGATTTCTACAGGAATGAGAGAGGAAAGATGACGCTCAGTGGAGCTGCTGTGTCCTTGAGAGTGAGAAATCACAGGTCTTTCCTTTTTTTTGCTACTGAATAGAATATAACACATAAACTGTCATAGGACACAGAGAAAGAATTAAAATAGATGAAATGTTGATTCTACTATTACAGCCTTGGATTACACTTAATTTTGAAATTATTTGAATAGAAGCCTACTGTTAAATTGATAACATCTTGTGAAAAATGTGTGATCGCTGGCTTCCACAAACAGTGAGAAAAATGGATTAATGGAAAGCATGGTAATTGATCAGAATGTTAATAATCTCCATGCCTTGTACATTAGACCACAAGACAGTTAAAAAATTATCTCTTTCATGAACATCTGTTGCCAGTCAAGCAAATGCTAACAGCAGTAAGCAGCCTTTCTTTCATCCTGTGCACAGGTTCATCATTACACATCTCCAAGTTCAAAATGAAGGTCAGACTGGAAAGGTGAGAAGCATAAGAGTTCTGCAGCACATACTCCAAAAATCCCCCAAGGTTATAGCTCTGAGCTATAATGATACTCCTCCTGAGTATCATTCTGATCCACTGCTTGCAGAGCTGTCATCTTTGTAGTACAAGCAGGAAGAGACAGCATAGCAACAAAAGCACAACAGGGTCTGAGTAATGGTTTTAATGAAGAAGAGGGCAATAAGAAGATTTTAGCTATTGGCAACAGAAGAGGAAAATAGTACAGTCAAGGAACTTCTTAGCTTTGACAATTTGAAATTTCTTTTTTTCTCTCAGAACTGAAACTTCTAAACCCCTATTGAAGCCTATCAGTATGTCATAAGTTAGTAAAAATAAGTCAGCCATCAAAACCTATAATAAATGAAATGTTTTCACTAAGGATATTATATGTGGATTTGGAGACTGGGACCTATGCAAAAATAGGTCAAGATTCTTATAGTATTAAATAGGCTGAGGTTTTTACAGCCCTAAGATGTAATTAGGTATTCTAATTATTTCACATTTGCACAGCTGTATCCAGATGTCCTAAAATCTGTGACACAAGGGCTGTTTTATTTTTATGTTTATACAGTTTTTTCCTCCATTTGTGGTCAGAAAGGTAAGCAAAAGGAATCTCTTTAACACCTAGATCTGAAATTATGATTGAGTTATTTCTTGAATTCTTCATATCAAGACTCTCAGCCTTAGATCTATTATCAATAAAACCTAGTTTATGATGATAGTAAAATAAATTTAGTTTAAGATATTTGTTTGTTTTTGCTTTTTACCCGCATTGCTGTTTTATACTCCTTTGGGATTTGGGTCAGAATACTTCAACACTTTGAAAATTCACTAACTTATAAGAATTGGAAAACTGCAGGGTCAGTTCTTTAAATTCCATTAGAATCCACTTAAAACTAATATATTTTTGTCAGGAAAAAAAAAAAAGAGGAAAGGGTAAAGGAATTTGAGAGGTTACATTCTATCAGACAGTTTTGGATAGTTGCATAATGTAATTAAATTCAAATGCTATGTAAAGCCAAGTATGATTTAATTTGTCCCTTGCAAGAAATTCTGAAAGTTAGGTCATCAACACACATATGCACATATACATATACTGCCCAGTGCAAGGCCCTCTTGTAGCTCTATTTATAGCTCTGTTTCTAAGATCTGCAGCAACTTGATAGAATTTTTCTCACACTATGAGCTTGTCATTCTGCAACCCAGTTGATCAGTACTGTACACAGTACTCAAAAAGTCACGAAATTCATTCGGCGACCTTAAGATTTTTTCTATTTATTCTTCTGGAAGTACTTCCTGTTATGTCTCAGGTTCTTAGCCCTCTCTCTGCTAACAAATCAGAGGCCTCAGCTGATTAGCTAGGCATCTCAGTTCACTTCCCCCCAATCACAAAATTCTTCCCATTTATAGCAGAAAAATTTTGCTATCGCTCTGTAGCTGCAGCATTTTGAAACATCAACTGCTATTCAATTGCTGTTTTAAAAAAGTCTTCAAGGTTGTCTGATATTGCATGAAAACAGAATACTTCTCTGTATGGAAGAAGCTTCCCAGTTTTGCTTCCCTAATCAAGTTCTTAGAAGAAAGCTCCTGCGGTTTTTTTTTCCTTGAACTTCTATAAGAAATTATACTTTTCATTTTGCATTCTGAACTACTGTCATTAGTGGAAACTGATGATACTTCATGTAGTTTTGATAGTTTTCCAAGAAACTGAGATGGTCATGACTAAATGGTTTCTTTTCCTTCTTTTGTTTTTTTTTTCTTTTCCTTGTCGTTTGCCCAGACTTATTCTGCCTCATTCTCACTTTACACTAAATGTCCTGTGTTTGAAGACATCATTTTACTCTAATACTCCTCTCTCTGTCACCACAGTTCTGCATTCCTTGTGGACTCTTCCTCCTTCTAATCTTTTCCATAGTACTTGCTAGCTTATATTATCCTTCTGCTTCCTGGTTTTGCCATACTTTTGCTTTTTTTCATATGGACTTGAAAACTTCAGTAACTACCATGAATTTTGAATTACTGAATGTATTCTTCAACTAAGAGACCCACCTAATGGGACACTTGTGTCACTTGCTCCAGCATGAAAGATATGAATTAATTCTTCTGGCTTTACCAGAAGTCTCTATAACCTTACAATTTCATCTAATTTATATTCTTACTAAATGCATCCTGACAAGCAACACATTTTCTGCTGGATCTGCTCAAATGACAAATCTACAATTTCTTAGCCAGGACTCTTGACTAGTGAAAACCTTTATCTCCACCACGATTTTAAGAGGCTTCAGTTCTTTATTCTCTCTCTTCTGTTTAAGAGTCATATTTCCTTCTCCTCCTCAACATCTTGAAAATCATTTATGCTTCCCTTGGCCTCTCAGTTCTGGCCTTTTTCATTTTAGTGAAAGCAGTTTTTCTTTTTTCATTGCCATCTTGCCTTTTCTATTCATTTTCTCATGGAGCAAGTCTGTGTCTAAAATGCTCTTGCCTTGTCTCCCTCTCTCCCCATGATCTTATGTTACCTCCTTCACTTTTTTCTGTACTTCAGATTTTACCCAATACAGGTTTGAAAATCTGAAGTTGTTTGTGCTTCTGGGATCCTTCCTACAAACTCACATATGTGCTGATCACTGGAGCACTGAGGTCTTCTCTCACCAGTCCTGTCTGCCTGTACTTCATGAGTTAACAGACTCTGTGAAGCTTCCACTAATGGACAGTGTAGGTGCTAAAACCTCCACATCCAGTAATCCTGATGGTCTCAGCAAAACTTAAAATTTTTCTGGCTAGATGCTTAGCCACCATTACTGTCTTTTCCTACAAGCTCACAGCTTTAAAGAAATAAAGAAACTTCTCCTGGCTTAGCCTTCATGCTTCCATCTTCATGCCTCTATAAGCTTTTGTCTGGGTCAATGCTGCCAGCTCACTGAAGCTCAGCAGTTAGCTATTTTTCAGCTGTGATCAGTCAAAAGCTGGAAGATCTCTTAACACCATTAGCTGCAATGCCTAATTCTTACTCATGAAAGAAAGCTGTGATTTGAGAAGCTGGGTATATTCCAAAAAAAGAAAAAAAAAAAAAAAAAAAAAAAGGAGCTTTAAGCATATTACCTGAAAGGGACAAAAGCTGGCAAGTGTATAAAGATCAAAATAGTCTAAAATATTCTAATAACTCAATCATAACATTCCTAAAATAGTGTAACAGTGAAAAATCTTTCCTAAATCAATGAGATCATTAGAGTATGTTTTTTTGGCACAAGGCTTTTTGTATATTTTTTTCTTTTTTTTAAAGCTAGTAAATTTAAAGTTCCAGTTCCTATACAATTTTTTTTGGTGTAGATCAGCAAGTTTCTTGGTGGAAGCTGAAGCTTTGGTTGGATTATAATGACTGTTTGCCTTAAGTAAGCAACCATGCAAATACATTTCTGTAAAGTACTTTACATACCAGTGTAACTAACCTGTTGCTGAATTCCAGAGATTTTATTATTGTATCATTTTTCAGCTAGATGTATATCAAAAGAGCTCTGGATGTCCTGCTGCAGAACAACTACATGGATTATTTTCATTATTCTAATTCCTCTTATGCCCCAAGTCCCTAATCCTCTCTTTTGTAGTGTCTCCACAACCTGCATCTCCTTTGGAAAGGGAGGAAACAAAGGAATCTCCATATACTTGCTTCAGAATTTTTATTTTCAGAGCAGAACTATTCTTTGCCTTTCTAAGGACTCTCCCATCTGCCTGTCTCCTATTTTCCTCTTATATGGAAGATCATTTATTATCTTTAGTTTCCTTAAATATTGTGTGTGGATGTGCTTTCTCAAAATGCAGGGAAATTTTTGGTTTTAACCCAAACTGAAAAGCAAGAGAACAGACAAATTCTCTCTTCTGTGCAGAGCCCTCCTGAAATATTCTGGCATGTTTTCAACTTTTTGTCTTTAGCTAGACACAAAATTACCTTAAATGATATTGCTGGTTTGTCTTTTCATCTTTATCAACTTGTTGACTTTTTGCTTATAGGAATAGAAGTATTCCTTCCTCCTTCCTCCCGAGAGTTTTCTTTTTAGAGCTCAAGATAAATACAAGTTTAGGATTATGAAATCCCTCAGAGGAGTAAGATGACTGCAACAAATGTCATGAAGGAAGAAGTATAACAAAACCAAACAAATAGATTCAACCATTTCAAAAGGCACTTTCAGCTTGATCTCAGGAAGGGATGCTAGCATTGTTTTGCCAGGAAAACTTCCAGTAGTCATAGTAGGCCTAGGAATAAATCACTAACTGGGTACAATTTGGGGTTCATTACTTAAGTGAAATGAAGCCAGCGTACATAACTGGAAGGTTCAGTCCATTAGAGTCTCTTTCAGATAGTGGCTTAATAGAACTGGAAATATTACGTGGAGAGAGGACTGGAGGAATCAAAGCCATGACACGTGATTTATTTCATTAATTGCTCCTTTTGGTTTGTTTTGTTTTGGGGTTTTGTTTGTTTGCTTGCTTTAATTTTGTTTTGTTTGGTTTGGGTTTTTTGCCTGTGGTAGAATCTCAGCAAAACCAGTTGGAGGATTAGAGGATTCATGTTATACTGCTGTTTTCAGAGCCCTGTAAATTGTGCATCCAGAAAGAAATAAGAGGAATTGAAGGGCAGAATGACCAGCATTTGCAACCAAGACATGCTACCAAAAGGTGCTGCAGATTTTTACTTTCTTTACACCTGAAGAGATGACCTGTTCTCCAGCCACGACAGCTCAAAGGCATGCAATCATTCATTTGGCTCTAAACTCAAATGTTCATGCTGGGCTTACTGCATTCCTGTTAAATGCCCCCAGACACACAGTGTAATTGTTGGGGTTGTCCTGTGCAGGACGGGGAGTTTGAAAATCCTTGGGAATCCCTTCCTACTAAGGATATTCTATGATTCTATGCTGAAACTGGACATATGGCTGGAAATGGATTTTAGAGATATAAAATTTTCGGGTGTTCCATCTCTCCAAAGAAGCTCAAGGAATAGGTACTGTTGCAAAGCAAAAAACTCAAGAGAGTAGCCAAGTGCCTTCTTTCTTCAGCAGAATGTCCAGGAAGCCATGCTCAGCATGTACAACTGCCTTTAACTGGGGTATGAGTCCCTGTAATGGGTAAGTGCTGTAAAAACCCAGTCTTACATCATTGATACCAGAAGGTACATTTCAGCTAGTCTGATTAGAGCTCAGAAAGCAAAGGCTCAGTCTGCAACAAGCAGAGGGGTTACTGTCATCAAAATGAATAGATATGAAAAGAAAGTACTGGATAAAAAGCTGGTCATATGCCCTGTATGATGGAGTTTCCATGGCAGGGTATGCACATTTCTTTCAGGTACTTTTACACATGCACTGTTGATGCTCAGTTTTTTTCTGCATAACTACTTGGAAATGTCCCATGCTGTTTGATAAAACCCAGATGGTAACCAGATGGCTACATATGACTCTTTGGAAATGCTGCTACAGACAGGGACTAAGAAACTGGAGTAACTCTTACAAATATCTCCTTCTTTGTTCCATGACTTCCATTAATAGGGAGAGAAGATTACAATACTATATCTCCTCTGGTAAATAATGTCAGATGTTGTGGGCATTTGCAGATCATTTTTCCATTTTAGGAAAAGTAAAAAAAAAAAAAGCTGACTCACATTCAAGGCATTTTCCAATTATGACAAGTTTACTTACTTGATGTATCCTACACTGACAAACTTGGGGCAGTTTTAAAGTTGAAATTACTATGAAAATCCATAAATATTTCACTATCTTCAAGAATACAAAAAAAATCTGCTTTAGCTACTTCCTTTTTAAGAGCTCTCCCACAGACCAGTTTGGCAGCCACCCCTCTGTTTCCCAAAGGGATAGGTACACACTCACATCAGTAAGAGATGACATACAGCCGGTACTCTTCTATAAATCACCACACTGTTTTCTAAACATAACAGAAAATTCTCTTATTATACAGATTTAGCATAACCTGCAGCACCATACATCTTTCCCCATCTCTCACACATTGTTCTAGTTTGCTGTCAATGAAAATACGCTGATGTGAAGGTTTAAAAATGCAAACGGGGTCTGAATTATGTAAGCATTGTTACTCTAATATTGCTACAATGTCACAGAGGGTTAACATATCCCAGTTTCTACCTTCATGGAAGTACTCTGCTTTTGCATTAATTTCTTTGGAAAATTCTTTATAGGGATTTATTTGGCCCCAAATGGGTTGTGTCTGCTGACTCTATTAATATTTTCCAACACTGGTCAGTGAATTACTGTCAAGTTTCTGGCTTAGTCTAATTTTCCCCTTCTGTTTTACCCTAGTGCAATATTCTGTGTGATAAAACACAATAACATTCCTTCATAATGATACCTGACAAGAACTTTTCAATGCATCAGAGCTCATGGTTCCAAAGCTTCTTGGCACCAAACTCTATATAATCTGTGAGTAATAAATGAAGTAATTTTCATTTCTATAGGCAAAGCACACATTATGTTGCTTTGTAGCTAAGCACATTAAATATTTATTGGGAAAAAACAATTAGATAATGCACGTGCATTGATAGGAAAATGTACATGCATAACTCATGAGACAGAGAAGCAAAGGAACAGAGGGGATACATCTGTGGTGGGGAATATATTTAAATGCAGGAAAATATTAGCGCTCAGAATAAGAACAAAGATCTTTCAAAATATCATAGTTGTCATTTTGATGGGAGAAGCCAGTCATCACAATTACATTCATTGCACCTGAAAGATTTGGTAGGAATTCACCAGGATCTAGTTTATGCTACTATTTTTCTGATTCGGTATTTTTAACTGTTAATGAACTACTGTAAGAAGGTTCATTATTTCACCATTACAGTATTTTTAATAACACAAATCTTAATGAGTTTTCCCCTCTTCTTGAATATTTACTCTCTGGGTGTTCTTCATTGCCCACCGTTCTGTGCTTCAAACTGTTCAGTCTAATTGAACAGAATGCAATAAAATGAACAGGGAAGAGCCAGCGGCGCTCCGGAAAATTGCCACTGAAGCATTTGTTTTGTGTTTTCGTGCTGCCATCTTGAGTACAAGTATTAAAACTACACTTATTGTGGCTTTCTTCCTTTAACACATCATCTTGCATGCTTGAATGTGAGTTTCAAAAACAGCCAAATTAAATTAACTGTGCTCTTTATATAGAGGGATGTAAGTGAGTAAAGGTAACCAGGTCATCTCTGATGATTGTTCAACACTACCAAAACATCATGTTGAACAAACAGAAATTGGTACCAGACATTAAGATGATAATTTGCCATGTTTTTTTTTTTTTTTTTTTTTCCCACCAAAACCCAGGAAATACAACATTTAAGCATTATTTGTTTTCTTTTTAGACATGAAGATATTTTTGTAGGTCTCTGAACTCAGGAATGTGATGAGAGAATACTGGTTGGTAAGTACTGAACATTCATTCTCCTTTATTTTCATATTCTCACATTTTACATAACTCTCTGGTCTGGTCCTTTTCTGTCCCTTTCTTCAAGAATTAAGGATTAACCCCACAATATCTAGCTTCCATTGTCCAAACTGGCTCATGATTTTGAGACTAACATGACCTGATTCTCAGGAAGTTTTTAGCCACTTGCTCTGCCCTTGTGCTACCTTCAGGACAGCCAGGCTGCTGGCTGAGGAGGCTGAGATGGTGGCTTAGTTAATTACTGCTTATCATTTGAATCTGGCTGCTCATAAGGGCCCATGGAAATGGCTGATCCTGTGTTTACAAGGACTCTTTCAGTGTAACATGATGATGGCTGTTCACTGAGAGATCTATATAAGCATAAAGGCTTACAGTTCTTATTTCTCAAAGCCCTGGCTGATGGTGTATCACCTGACATATATGAATCAAGATCTTCAGAGATTTCCAGATATAAAATGGGAATAAGGCCTATATTCTCTATAGTTGTAGTGATTTGATACAGCTTTTTGCCCTTCAAGAAGCAGTATTAATGAACAGATTATCCCCTTCAGGAAAAAAACAAAACCCAAACAACTTAGCTATATTAAAGGAAAGGTTTGTGTACAAGGAAAAGCCATATTTTACGACTGAAAAGATTAAAAGATTTCACCTGGAAAGTTCCCCCTTTTTTTCCCCAGTCATATAATGACAGCATTTAGAGAATGATTGTGATTTTTGTGGTCATTCTGACTTAGTAATAAAGAATAGATGAACAGATATATTTTCTTAATCAGTCCTTCTTTGCTTAAGTGACAGACAGAACTCAAATTATATTCCTGTCTGCCTATTTTACTTGTGATTGTGCTTAAGGCAGGCACAAAATTATGATTAGACTTCTCACATATAATCAGACAATACTTGACTGAGTGGGCAGGAGAGACAGATAGATTATGTCATTATATCCTCATCCTTATATACCCTTATCACCAAAAAGAAAAGAATGGAAAAATAATTTCATTACAGATACATTCTGGACTATTGAAAAAATTTCCCAAAAGAAGAAAACAAGCATTGTCCTAAAAACATATGGTGTCAGGTTCACAGCAATGGGTCAGATTTAGGCACATTTCACTGCACATTTCACCTCAGAATCTGTTGTACACCTTCAAATGCTCTTGTCATTAATCCTTTCATTTCAAAACCACCTATCTTTTTTTATTTGCCTTCTTTTTTTTTTTTCCTGTTAAAAGTTTATTTGAAAGTAAACTAATTTTCTCAATTGCTTGTATTTGAGAGTCCAAAGGAGAATAAGATAAAGATGCTTAGAAACAGAATGTGAAGAAAATGGTCTAGTTAAATCTAAGGAAGAAAAATCAAATGAAGACTTTCAAAATAGTTTTCCACTGTGTAAAACAGCTTTTAGTAAAGAAGATGATTATAAAATTAAGAAAATAATTTTTATTCTACTGACACAACTGTCTTATTAAGGTAATAAAGCACAGAAGCCCAAGAATATTATGAAATCTCCAGCATCTGGATAAAAGAATCCCTCCTAACCCTTTCTCTTATCTAATTCTGTGATGTCTAGTTGAGGACACACTGAACTCCCAGTAATTTTCGGACCATTTGATTTACTACTCAGCAATTTAAATTTGGACAAAATGATATTTAAACACATTTCATTTGCATGGAAGATTTGGGGGGGGGGGGGGAGGGGGGGAGGCTAGAGGTGTGAGAAGCTTCTAGAAGCTTCCCACGTGTCCAGCAGAACAATGTCAACTGACTCCAAGACAGACCTCCTGCTTGACAAGGGGGAGGCCTTCAGCACCTCAGGGATAGCAGAGCTAGGAGAGGTAAAAAACCCACCTGCTCAACCACAGCTGGAGAGAGGAGTGAGAATGTGTGAGAGGAACAGCCCTGCAGACACCAAGGTCAGTGAAGGAAGATGGGGAGGCAGGAGGTGCTCCAGGCACCAGAGCTGGGGTTCCCCTGCAGCCCCTGGTGCAGCCATGGTGAGGCAGCTGTGCCCCTGCAGCCCAGGGAGGAACAGGGGGAGCAGAGATCCACCTGCAGCCCCTGGAGAGCTCCAGATCAGAGCAGGTGGATGTCCAAAGGAGGCTGTGACACCCAAGAAAAGCCTGTGATGGAGCAGGGTCCTGTCAAGATCTCTGGACCAATGGAGAGAGGAGCCCACAATGGAGCAGGTTTGCGGCAGGAGCTGTGATCCCATGGGGGGGCTCACACCGGAGCAGTCTGTACCTGAAGGACCGCACCTTGGGGGAGGGATCCACTCTGGAGCAGTTCGGGAATAGCAGCAGCCCACGGGAAGGACTCGCGTTGGAGAAGATCGTGGAGTCTGTCTCCCCCTGGAGGAGGAAGAGAAGGTGAAGCAGCCCCGCCGAGAGCAGGCAGGAGCCCCAGAGGCGACGTGAGATGAGCTGGCCACAGTTCACACCCCCTTGTCCCTCTGGGCTGCTGCAGGGGAGGAGACAGACAACTCAGGAATAAAATTAAAGCTGGGAAGAAGGGAGGGTGGAGAGAAAGTGTTTTGGTTTTGTTTCTTATTATCCTACTCTGATTTGACTGGTAAGAGATTAGTTTTCTCCAGGTCTGTTTTACTCATGATGGTAATTGATGAGTCATCTCTTCCTGTTCTATCCTCAACCATAAACCTTTTGCTGTATTTTCTCTCCCCATCTAGCTGAGGAGGCAAGTGGCAGAGAAGCTTTGATGGACATCTGGCAACGAGCAAGGGTCAACTCTTAGCAATAAGGAACGTTAAAATGAAGGGAGGAGGTACAATTCAAGAAGAAGCTTAGAGGTGTACATTGAAGCAATCTATAAATCTGTTTTCACCATGAGCTGCAGATTCAAACCAGAACATTAAGGTCAAATTAGTGAAACATCAGGAGGACTGTGCAAACTACACTGAAAATGGTGGCAATTTCCCCTCTGCTTAGAGTTGGTGAGAAACAGAATCCAGCTAACCTCCAAGAAAACTGCCAGGCTATGTAGGATCAGGTCAAGTCCTAGACTTCTACTGACATATATTGACTCTCAAGTGACACAATAAAGCTGCTACATAGATTCTTTGGTAGTATTTTTTGCCTGTGGAAAGACAGAGGCTAGGAAGTTTGGGAAAGGAGAGTCACATTAACATATGCTGTCTGAAATGTTCTGAATTACTTTGCTCAGTACTATTAATTTCCAAGAGTAAAAAAGGAGTATCACAGGTTACCAAGCAAAAAGGAAAATGGAGCTAAGAAAACTCAAACATTAAGCAGCATCCAAATCCTCTTCAAACAGAAGGAGGAAGGGAATAATTCTCTACAGGGCACCAATGGGTAGACTTCCATAGAAAAAAATGTAGACAAAAATTCAAGCCATAATTCTCTGCTGTAAATCATGGAAATAGTGAAAAAGCAGGTTGTCATGATTTGAGACTGCATTATCTGTTCTTTATTTATACTCTCTTAACTTTCATTTTTAGTGTGGAAAATGGATATAGATAATGGAGGAAGCGAGAAAGAACAATAATTTTAAATGTAAAAAATAATTGCCTGTCTAATTAAGCTATGTGCAACACAAATACTAAGTTTTATATGAAACTAGTTTAATTACAAGTTGTTACCTTTCTTTAAAACTATGGGAAATAAGGTCGCTGGTGTTTTTGATGAAAGAGCAATGTTTGTGGATACTGTCATAGGAGAGGAGCTGTCAAACACGAAAGCTTTCTTAAGGTAAAGTCTCATGTGGCGTTTAAGAGACCTTTGATTCCAGGAAAAGGCTATTCCCGTTTTGGAAGGGGTGCGGGGCAGCCCCGCTGCTGTGCTGTGGCGCACAGACACCTGATGGTGCTGTTGTTCTGCAAGCAGCAGCCCGGGAGGCTGCTCCGGCTCCTGCTTTGCAGCCAGTGCATCGGCGGGACTGCAGCAAGCCCCAGGACTCCTGCAGCTCACGGCTAGCGCTGCCGTCTAATTAATACATTGGGTAACTCGTATGCTGCAGACCCCGCTGGAACAAGGAGCAGTTTAGGCTTAGTTTGAAGTCATTTAAACAAATCCACTACCATGTGTGCAATCCCAGGCAGCTGGACCTGGCTTCAAATTAGGGTGTCCCAGGTATCATAGTGCACTGTAACTGATGCTTAAAAATGTGCAGCTCCTGGGAGCAGCAGTTGCTGTAAAATCTCACTGGAAATCGCTTCAGCTCTGCCAGATGACAAGATCCATAATTTTTCTAAGTCATTGTCACCCTCTTATGCTTTTTTCACATCTGGTGGTGAAAAAGACGAGCAAAGGTTTAAAGCAGAGCACACAGGTACCCAACCAGCCAGCTCTGATGTTCTGGATAATGTCCATTAGATGTTCTTGTGTTGCAATCCCAGTCTGCACATGCACAAAGGTCAGGCACAGGTGTCTGAACATTTTTGGATACCCTGTCCTCCACTGAACTGATCCCCATTTCCCCACAAATCATCATTAGTATGCAAATGCCTAGGAGCAAAAAGGTACCTGGTTTACTTCACCAGCTGTTCAGTTGCTACTATGCTCATTCTAACCAGAGCTCCAGACCTCAGCAGGTCTGAATACCTCCTTCTGCATTTAATAACTAATTGATGGTAAGGCCTGGACTACGGTTGCCAGACTAAAGCTTAATCCAGATAAAAGTCAAGATAATGTGAGATTGTGACAAGATAATGGAAAATCTGGAAAGAATTTCTATGACTTTATGATATAGCAGCACATTACTTGAAGACTATGTAGCTGCTTGGTCATTCTTAGATGGCCTTAGATGACAAAAGTTCCTCTAAAGACCTCTTCTTAACTTTGTGGGTGCTTTTGGAATAAATTATGTTCCATAATATGTTATGATTAAAGCAAACACAAGAAATTTTGTGGCCTGTTTAGTCAGAAAGTCTGTGATGTACTAAACTGGATCCTTTGTTTGTGGGCACATTTAAATTACTTTAAATATTTTTCCATACCAAAAGCTGCAGTTGTGAGGTAGAGCTAGCACCAGATTTGTTTGCAGGTCAGACTTTTAACCTCTTTCTGCTCCAGCCAAACACAGAGTTTATTCGCCCCATCAGTTTTAATCTGCAATTCCTGCAGTGGCCTGTGTTGTATGGTAGGTCTGTATTGTAAAACACAACTCTTGTGAATGGCATGGTTTACACTTTCAATCTTAAACTGCAGCCAGTTAAATTTTCACACATTGTCAAAAGAAGCCACCACAATGGAAATAAATTCCCAACAGCAGCACCCTACATAGACACGATATCCTTTGCTGCTTTAAGTGCAAATAGACTTCCATAGTAGACACTTGAATTTACTGGAGTCCAATAGCTAATTCTAGCAGCAGCCACTAGGAGATATTTCAATACATCAAGAATCCCTTAGTCTGTGTGAATTACTGCAGAGAAAGAAAGTAAACTTGCAGTGCAAATTCTTTTAGAGACTTTCCCTCAGAGAATGCTTTGTTGTCCAGAGGGCAGTCAAGGAATTGAACAATCAAACTAAAAACCACAGAGCACCCAAGGGAGGCAGAAAGGGAACACACCCTTTCTAAACCTGCTTCCCCTTTCTTTTATAATCCATGCCCCAGCTATTAGGACAGACCAATTGAATGCTTCTATCCACTAGGTTGGCCAGAGAGGAAGTTTCTTTTCAATTGTAAGGATTTTTTACAGTCATAAACTCAGCTTTTGTATAATTTTATTACCTGATTTTGATAAAAAATATTTTGTTCATTTAAATCTAATGAGCACAAAATGCTCATTTTCCCCAGTTTGCTTTCTTTCTGTTCACATCACTAACCCTTTTTTTCAGGCTTGAGTTGATCCCACCTGACTCTTTTCCTACCTTTCCTTTAAACCCCTTCCTGACCAAGGCTTTGCAATGAAGACAGAAAATAAGTATAAGGATAGTAAAACCCCTCTGGTCAGTTACATAAATGCTGAGTTTTGCAGCTTATGAGGAAAGGGTTCCATGTACTACAAAGTTGGTACAGAAATACTTGCAGCATCAATGACGTCAGTGATTGCTGGGGCAAACATTTTCTTTAATTTGACATAGCTGTGTGAAGAGCCTTTACTTATTGGAAAGAGTTTTTTCTTATACTTGGAAAAAAAAGTTTTTTTATTAAAAAATACAGAAAAAATGCAAAAAATATAAAGCATCCTCGATTTATTGACATAGAGTTTCTTTTCATTACTAGCTAAGTAAATACACCTAAATATAAGTACATAAGTACCGGGGCAGGACTTCTTCTGTCCTTATGTTAAAAACTTTTTCAGTTCTATTGCTATAAAATGGACTGAAATTCTTCTGAAAATAAACTACAAATGCTTGAATATGACTTAATAATTACAAGAAGTGTAGTTTAATATCATTATAATGAAATGCATAAACCACAGCTGTTGAGATTATGCAATAAGTGAAATGTTCCCTTGGTGTATTTTCTCATGCCGTTGCCCTGGTTGAACCTCGACTTAGGCTTCAAGAGGATTTCTCTAGCTCTCCTTTGCTTTCTGTTATATTGGATTTTTCCCTTGCCTCCATCTGTGGATGAAAAGCAGTCTCAGAAAAATGGCTACTTAGCCCTAGGTTAGGGCTGCAGCTCTCATCTGCAGAAACAGAAATCCCTCAAAAGGCACTGCCAGGAAATTGGAGCCACTATCAGTGCTGATGTTTCACTTCCCCAGATGTATGATTTGCTGCTGGCTGTTTCCTCCAGCTGCTGACTGGAGGCTGACCTTGCTGGACACCTACCATGGCTCAGGAGGAGCATATAACACAGAATCACGTGACACACATCATATAACACAGAATTCTGTGATTCAGATTCATCTGGCTTTGCTGATGGGTTTAACTTTGGTCAAGAAATAGCTATGTACACTATCTGAAATGTTTTAGTGATTAATTAAATGTAATGCTTTAGATGTGCTGGCAGCTGTGGTGAGCTACTCAACCAGATGACATTGTGACATCTTTGCAACCAACCATTTCCTCAGTAAGTTGGCTGCCTGTGTTTGGGTGGTGGGCTTCTTAGGAGTGTCAACTGCAGTTTCCCATGTCCCCAGTCAAAGCTAACTTTTAAACCACCTTGTGTCAACCATTTCCTTGGTTTCCTCACTTTCCTTGTGTTCCTTACTGGGGTGGACACAGCTGCTTACAGCCCCTGAGCAGGGACGGTGAAGCTGCATCCCCTAAGACCCCTGCAACTCTGTGGTGCCAAACAGAGGCAGCAGTGGCTGACTTTGCTCACATCAGTCTCTTGGACAGAGCAAGAAAGACACAAAGAGAGGAAAGGGCAAAGTTCTCATGATTTCAACTCTCCCAGAGGAGCAGAAAGATGGCTGCACTTTTGTGTACAGGAGTTTGTGGAATGGAGGCCAGGACCAGGTCACAAGGGCTGTCCACATGCCCTGGTGGTATCAGCCCCAGTGCAAACTGTCGGCTGTTCTACCCCATAAATGCTTTACCAGGCAGTTGAATTAATGAGAAGTAAACAGCAGTAGTGACAAGGAAAGGCAAATTTTCCTTCCCTGTAGACACCTAGGTACAATATTTTAATTTCTTAAATGACAACCCTCTCGCAGAAGCTTTATGTTTGTTACAATCCATTGCTTTATTGGGGAGCAGGTTTGCACCTCCCTTTCCAAAGTCTGCTTGAGTTTATGCTCTAGGCTGGCTTTTGAAAAACAAAAAGATTTTAAAAAGTGTTTAGGTTGTCTAATTACCAAAAATTAGTAATTTAATTACTAATTTTAAATTTAATTACCAAAAAAACCCAAACCAAACCAAAACAAAAACCAACCCCAAAACCCCAACAGAAGAAATAACTAATGTTCTCACATGGAAGGTTTATCACAGATTTCAAGAGAAAGCAGAGGCAGGTCAAGTGCTTCTGAAAATCATGTACGAATATTTTGGTGCTTGCTGTATGTGTCTGCCCTGCACCATTCAGGGGATGTTCACACAGGGCTGCTGTCTCTGTAAGAAAAGTGAGAAAGAGTGGGAGCACCTGAACCTATATTGGTGCAGTGGAGTATCATTTCCATGAGCCTGAGATCTGTCAGCCGGAACTGCAGCTGGGGAAAGATCTGTTATCCAATCTTACACAATGAAATCCAATTTCACTTTGGAAATTGCTCCATTTTTGGAAGCTTGGAGAAAGGATTTTTATTATATGCCTGCAACAGCTGTGTGTTTGTTCCCAAATTACCCTGGCATACAGAAAATGGTACTGAATGTGTGTGAAGGGTAAGTCATATGTGTCCAATGTAGACACACCAGACCTTCTGAGTCTGTATTTGGTGTGTGCCTATGCAGATTGAATCAGCACCATGAACACAGACTCTGATTGGAATGGCTCACTGCTGACTCACGTGTCAGAAAACAATTCTGCATATGCTTTTCAACAGATGTGGTTGAGAATTCTTTAAACTTACATAGGGAAACTCAATGGGCTCTCCAAACCTCCTCAGCAGGCAGAAACCAGTGTCTTCACAGGGTTACAGATACTATTTGCTGCTATCTATTTCCTTCTGCCTAAGTAAATGGCTTCCTTTGGGAGGCTTTTATAGGCTGGAGGTTTATGGATGACAAAGACCTGGGAACCAAAATACTGTTTAGGTTAGGCTGTTGCTACTTGAAGGTGGGAGAGGTGTGGAGGAATTGATTTATGTGGGAGCACATATAATCTTAAATTGTGGTGGATATTTCTGGAGCCCTAGGTAAAGCCTGGGGAAAAAATAAAATGCAAGACTTTGCATTTACAATCCTTTTCTCCACTCTGTTATAATGCAAGAATGCAGCTGTAATCTCTCACCTTATTTATCTCTTCTATATTTCCTCATATTCCTTTTTCTACTTAACTGGTGCAGTGATTTTTTAATTCAGCCAAAGTATTGTCCATTCTCTGCTCATCTTCCTTTTACCTTATCAGCTTGCCTTGTGTAGGATATATTTCCAGGAGACCCCATATGGCATCTTCCAACTCCCAGGCTGACAGAACACATTTGTCTCAGGCCATTTTAACACAGCAGTCAAGAAAGAGAAGGAAATACCAGAGAGTCCATCAGAGGGCTGGCTCCTTCCCAGGTCAGTGTAGGGGGCTGTGACCAAGACATTCATTACCACCTTACATAATTGCCAGAGGTGGGGAAAAGGGACTCCCATTCTCACTGCCAGGAAGAAGGGAATCCCTTTGTGGTGGAGCAAAGTGAGATGGGGTGGAGAACCCATCAGCCATAGTTCATTGTCTAGGGGTCATGATGTGTGGGGTCAGGCTTGGTGAGCATTTTGCATATAAATCACCCTCTATCTGTACACTTTTTTGAGTTAATACTGGTGGTCTTGCTGTTTGTTATGTCATTGCTTCCAGTAAGCTGTTCTTATCTCCATCTGTGATCTTTGTTTTTTGTGTTTCCCATTCAAAGGGGAAGGGGAACTGCCTACAGTTTTCTTTTTAATGGGAGTACTAAACTGGGGAATACTATTCCTAAATCATGACATTAGGGGACTGGAGCACCTCTCTTATGAGGAAAGACTGAGGGAGCTGGGCCTGTTTAGCCTGGAGAAGAGACAACTGAGAGGGAACCTTATCAATGTAGACAAATATCTTCAGGGTAGGTAACAAGAGGATGGAGCCAGGCTCTTTTCAGTGCTGCTCAGTGGCAGCACGAGGGACAAGAGGCACAAACTGAAACACAGGAAATTCCATTGGAATATGAGGAAAAGTTTACTTTGAGAACAGCAGTGAGCTGGAAGAGGCTGCCCAGAGAGATGGTGAAATCTCTTTCTCTGGAGTTATTCAAAACCTGCCTAGATGTGATCCTGTACAAACTGCTGTAGGTGAACCTGCTTCAGCAGGGGGCTTGGACTATGTGATCTCCACAGGTCCTTCCCAAGCCCAAGCATTCCATGATTCTGTTGTCTTCTTTGGATATTCCTTTCTACAACTCTGAGTCAGAAGCTTCTCTCTGAAATCTTCTGAATAATCTGGTAAACATACAAATGGCAAAATCCAAACAAGGTTTGGAAGTGGATGTGAGTGTTCAGTGATAAAAATATGGTGTGTGTTAATATGATTACTGATAATTACTGATTTATTACAGATTAAAATGTTTGTTTGTGAAACTGAAAGATGCTGCCAACCCTTATTTTTCTGCTGCAGTTTTATCTGAAAAAAAAGCCTTTTTATTACTTAATTTCTGCTAGAAGAAGGATTAATTTCTGATTGTTAATACTGAAGGAAAACTATATAATGCTATTACAAATCTTGAACTGAGAGGGATTTCATTAATGAGTGACTTATCAAAATCCAGTCTAAGGAAATAAAAGCCCTTTGAAACCTTGAAATCCTATGTTCTCACACTGACTATAGCAAAAGAAAGAAAAAAAATAAATGTATCTATAGGACAGATATTGAGTGTCTCAAGCTCAGACTGAGTTTAATGCTTAGAGGCTTTGGATCTTGGAAGAGTGTGAAACAACTGTGAAAACTGTTTGGTCTGAACCATTTATTCCTGTATGACATTTTAATTCACAGATTTTGATGAAGTTATTCCAGATTTGCACAATGTGATGTTAGCACATGGCCTATCATTATTCTTTCTTCAGTATTCTGTAATTCAGTTTGAAAATATGACAGCTTAAACTGGATTGAACTAATTAGAAGTGTCTGTAACTCATATGAATGAGAGTGAATTCAAAACTTGAAACTGCTGACATCAATAGAACAGACTTCAGTCTGCTCTGAGCACACACAACAGAAACAATTTCAATGTGCAAGCAAAATGCACCTCTGTAGAAGATGCATTGGTTTGCTAGTAAAGGCTAGCCAAGCCTGGATTTCAGCATGGACACACTCAGTGTTGCAGTGAGGGGTTTTAGAGGTTGTCCAAGATAATGAACTCTACAGGTGATCTAAGTGGGGGCTGTGTTTTGCTTCCAGATAAAGCAGCCTCCTCTGGGAATACTTACAGCCGGATTCAGTTAATAGGACTTTGTTGTTGGGAATTAAGGAGAGATTAGGCATTTCCAGGACTAGACAAAAACCCCTAAGATGTGCTTGAAGATCTTTATGTTTAAAATATGTATTTTCATAGAAAATTGGACACCTAAAAGTGGGTTTGGATCTAGTCATGAGTACCTGATTTTACAAACCTAGTGTAATAATCCATCTCTTACAGTAAAGATATATCTGGGACAAATATTAATTGAAGTTATTTTTTGAGAACAAAGCCACTTTACTTAAAGTACCTTTTTGTATACTACTCTGTATAAAACCAAACTTCCACCAAAGTTCCAAACCCCTAATATTGACTGATTTTGACTTCTGGCATTTATTTACATTGAATAAGGAGAATGATGCAAATGTTATATCTGACAGATTAGTAAAAGCTCTAACTCTGTCTCTAATTTCATATGTATTATTTTGCAGTCCAGCTGCATCCTTTAAAAAAAAAAAAGTGCACCCTTGAAATACATAACTAATTTCATATTAACTTTTTCTTTTTTCTTTTTCCTAACAAATAATGGCTCTCATAATTATGAATTAAAATGACGTTTATGCTAGAAAATGCTAGAAAATTAATAATATTTACAAATCTACATTTATTACATAGATTGTCAAGGCCTTTTGTCTCAGAAGGAGCTATTTCTGTCTCCACAGGAACACTTTCTTGCTACGCAGTATTTATTACTGACACTACACACAAACATACCATAAAATATGAGAAGAAAACAAATGCACCAGCTATATTTAAGGGGTGCTGTTCAAAAAAATCTAAACCCCATTGGAAGTGGCAAACAAAAGCATCCAGTCAGCTCCATCCTACACCAGAGGAGTATAATATTAGTTGCAGGTGCTCAGCTTTTCAGGGTCTCTCTCAGCCTGATGTGTCCTTTAAGAGGCAATGGCACATATTGCTGCACGTGTTCAGTTGCTCTACCTTTGTGCTGCAGTTCTTTGCTCTGTAAAATGTTCTTCTCTGTACACAGAAGCAGCTGCTGAAGAAACTGCTTCAGACCGAGGGTGAGAGCACTGATGGCAGGATCACTCACTAAGCAAACTCCAGTAGAGACTGAGTGAACGAGGCGGTGCAGAGGCACCAAAGGATCTTCTGTGAAAAACAAAAATATCAACATTATTGCCTGCCATCGAAACCCAGGTGAGATTGAAAAGCCACTGGAGCCTTTTTGGCTGTAGAGCTATGGAGCTGAATTATGCTTGACTCGAAACGGTTCACTTAGCTTAAGAAAAATAATATTTTGCAGAAATGATACCAAAAGGTTTTTCTATTTTCTTTGCTTCATCAGTGATGATTTTTTACCCTAGAGAAAAAATAGTCATGGGGGGACTAATCTATATCTTTTGAAAGTTTCATTGCTTAATGTTTAATTAATTAATTAAAAATTCCAATTGACAGAGACTTCAGGAATGTCTATGGCTGGCTAAATTATCCAAGCACTACATCAGTGCCTCCTGAAAATGGTGGCAGAAAGCCAAATGGACAAAAACGGATACTTGGCTCCTTAATTTACTTACGTTAAAATATATTTTATTGTAATCATTTGTAGTGAGAGATTTACCCTGGAAGAGCCCCAAAAGCTTCATGTGAAACATGCACAGTTATTTCTGCTAGTGCTTTATTTCAGGCAAAGGTTTTTTGCATTGCTCTAGCCACGCAGCGATCTGTAAAGGGAACCTACTCTGATACAGTTTGAAAAGTGCATTTTGTACTTGGCTCTCCCTTTGATCGAATTAATCTGCTCTTTTTTGTAGTTCTAAATGAGGCCTATGGGCTGACAATGTAGCTGTTTAAAGGGGATTTTAGGGGATAATAGCCAATGCAAATAGTGCCATGAGAATGGCAACTTGCTTTTGCACTTTCAATCACATAATAACAGCAAAGAAAGCTTTTAAAATGAATTGAAATTTTGTGGCTTGCCATCTGGGATTATTTGGGGAAACAGTTCTGAATACTATGGTTGTGTAAAAGAATGGTACTATGGGACACTCTTAAGCTGACATGTTTCAGATGGCACCCTTATGCTAACTGCTGCAAAGTTGGCTAGCATTTTTTTTTTATTATTTTCTTTCTTCTGGATTATCTGCAAAAAATTCTCTTTGCTGGTATTTGGGGCTGAAAAACTTTTCTATTGTTAAAGAATTCAATTCAAACCCCTTGCAGCTGCTGATCCCTTTATTGTTCCAAACGTTATGTATACGCGTCTCAGATGAATGTAGCCAAGCCTTTTAGTGCCTTAATAGGTGTCTGTATAAAGGTCATTTATTCTGCAGTACTTGTTTTAACAAAAGTTTATACACAAACAACAACTACAGCTAAAACATTCACATTAATCAATGCTCTTTGCAGTGCAAAACGCAGAGAGAAAAAGCCTAAGTGGAGAAAGTATGTCCAAACATGAGAACTCTTTCCGTGTTTAACTCTGAAGCAGCATATATTTTAGACTCCATCATCCAAAACCAAAGGGAAAATTGTTTCAAAGCTATTCTGAGCAAGTATTGATAATTCCAGATTTTTCAGGACAAGTGTAGTTTTGATGAGGTCACTGAAAGTTATAACACACAGGTATCAATGGATCTATGGTAAATATATACATATATAAATATAAATATAAATATAAATATAAATATAAATATAAATATATATATATATATATATATATATATATATATATAAAAAAAACTTCTCCCTTCCAATTAGTTTGGAACTGAGCTTTAGGCTAGCCAGCACCTTGACATTTCAGTTGGCATAGCTGCCTTCTTTTTTCTTCCTATTCCTTTTGTCTTAGCTCCAACTGGCTGCCCTTATAAATGGTCCTTGAGGAATTAGGGTGGATATCAGATGCTTCAGATGAGAAGAACTGAGTACACTTCTCTGGCACACAAGAGTTTTCTTTTTATAGAAATATTAAAATACCATCTGTAAGTTTTAGGAATGTAGGTCATGTCCATGGAGAGTTTCAATTTGAGGTTATGACAGATGTTGGATGGTAAATTAAATATTTGGCTCCAAGTCTGTAAATCAACTTGGTTCCATTTACTTCCCTGGAGTTAGTTCTGCTGACACTCATGTAATGAGATCAGATTTTGACTATCTAACTACTCAGTTGAGCTCAGCAGAATATAAATCCATCACTGATATGAGGGATGAAGCTTGTCAGGAAAATAATGTGCAAGCTATGGTGGGTACACATAAAGAGCAGGACCAGAGAAACCCAACTGCTTGATCTCTGATAGAAGAAAACAGAGAAAAGAAAAAATAGAGAAAGCTGTATTTCCTTGTTTAATCTTTTTTCATCAATCTTGGGAATAATAGGTAATGCTCTGATTTCTAAATATGGGATTTTTAAATGTATAACAAAGAACTAGTTAGTGTTGCTGCTAGGGGCATCAGTGTATACCATTCCACAAGTCTGTGTCAAGATTTATACATGGATTGCAGTTACTCTGTACTTAAAACCAAAAAAATCAATTTTTAAAGCAGAGGTTTGTGAAAAATTGATATGAGTTCCACTGTGTTGATCATTTGATCTACTGCTGTGGGCTCTGCCAGATAGGTTCTGCCAAGGATTGCAGTGAGACTGCCCTATGTCTCCAGTCTCAGATTCCAAGCTAGCACAGCTCAGTTGCTCTAAAATGCTACCTCTGCCACAGAGGCAGGCTGCCTGCAGCTGCCTCACACTTCCACCTTGCAGCCATATGAAACTAGGTGGACAGTTCAGTGTTGGGAAAGTTGTTGTACTATGTGTCTCAGAGCCAACATTGTTAATCTCATGGATAAGTACATACTGCTCTAGCTGAAGCTTCCAGGTGGTCTTCAAACCAGCCACACGTAGGATGTATTGTGATAATCTCATTTGGCAGCAGCACAGACACAGCTAACTGTGGCTAGGTCCTCATCCAAGCAAAATGACTGCAATTTTGCCAGACAAGACAAGGTGCCAATGCATTGACTAGTGTGATGACTGGTCTAAATCCCATATCAGAAAATGCAAATCCTTCTTGCTTTGGCAGATAAATCCTATTGCTACAAATATTCTAAATATTTCATAATAACAGCACAGTGATTCTGTGGGAGAGATAGATACAGAGTAGCCATGGCATGGCACTGCAGAATCCACTACAA
The DNA here is from genome assembly GCF_027477595.1 of Haemorhous mexicanus. Taxonomy (NCBI): domain Eukaryota; kingdom Metazoa; phylum Chordata; class Aves; order Passeriformes; family Fringillidae; genus Haemorhous; species Haemorhous mexicanus. The sequence goes on along the minus strand of NC_082345.1, from coordinate 56,122,256 downwards.
GGATGGCAGGAGGGATAGGGAATGCCATTATCAGAAGTGGAGGGGAAAATTTCCTCCTCACAGTAAATATAGCCTTAATTAGACTAATAAAACATAAGGAACTAATCAACAAACCCAAGCAGAATGTGCTGTCAGTCACAGAGGCATGTTTCCTATATGAGGAACAGAATTTTCTGTGAAGTTTATTCCACCCTGAAAGGTGAGGAGCAGTAGGCAGTGCCCATTACAGAAGCAGGAGACCACTAATCAGCTGCTTGGCTGAGCAGTGCTCTGATCTGGCCAGCAGAGCTGCTGCTGTGTGCAGAAACTCCGGGAAGGCAGCACCTGGCACCAGCTTCTTGAGGACATTCTGCATGAGGTTGTTGTTTCCAAGAACAGGAGGAAATCCAACACTATGCTTTAGGTTGACATGGCCATGTCATTTTTAAGTCAGGCAATGGCTCCATCAACACTGTTAGCTATATTAAGTTTTTCTGGATAGCTTACTATAAGAACATTCACAAAATAATTTGGTTTCTTGAAAAAGGTGAAATGTTTGTAGGATACTATTATGGCCATATCAGGTGCAGTTTAATAAAATGGGGAATCAGTCAAACATCTCAATGACTTTTGCAATGCATCTGCAGCCAAGCCTTTAGCTGGTTAATATCCTTTTACCTTTCATTTCAAATTGCAGACCTGATCTCATGAATCTCAGATAATCACTCTTCAATGTCTTTTTTATTTCCTGCTTTTAAGGAAATTCCATTGCTTCAATTTCTACCATATTCATGACTGCAAAATATGTGCAAAATAGGTGTTTGCATCAAATTAGTGTTTAATACTGCATGATGCAGCAGGTGTAAGGGCAAAATGCATCTCTGTTATCTCTGAGCAACAGCTACAGTCCTTCAACTTGCTTCATCACTAAATTAGCTGTAAGAGGCTTTACAGCAACAACAAACCAATATTAACATTTAATATTGTATTCTGAAATAATGATTCTGACTTAAAAGCTGGAGTGACCACTAACAAAAAAAAAAAGTCATGGATCATGAAGAAAGCTGGTCATTTGATCAAAAGTTTAAAATAAGTAAGGTTAATAGCATCACCAAGTGCTCAGAAACAAGTCTACTGATTGGTGGCAGGCAACTTTTTAATTTGCTGGTTGATCTACAACAAGAAAGCTACACTCTTGTGTATCAACTCACACAATATTCTTAATCTTTGTGTGCACTCTATTCTTCCTGATGCAGCAAAGCTAGTAATTCTAATATAAAAATAGCTAAATACCCAGGATACATATAATTATTTTGTCACTCACATATCAATTATTTTCGTTCAGTATGAACTGTGCATTTTGCCTTTAATGCAGTACTTGCATAATTCCTTTACTAAAAACCGATAACTTCAAACTCAAAACCCCATGGCAGTAAATGTGGTGAAAGCTTTTACACAAAAGACTTACACCAACTTGTCTGTAGTGTATTGCAGGGGTTGGCAGGCTGTGCAAGAGCTGCCGAAGTGCTGGGGCTTAATATTTTCAATCTCCAGATTCTCTGATTAAATTTGTAGCTGAATTATGATTGTAGCTGTTTCACAAACATGTAGGAGTACATGGTCTCTGCACTGATGTGTGTAAAACAGCTGATGTTGTCAGTGGGTGTGAGGGTGTTTTTTCAGCACATAGTCCACTAGTACGTTTCACGGGAGATGTTGCCAGTTGGGTGGAGTTTTTTCAGTCTTTCCTCAGTTTCATTTGAAATGTTTACTCTCCTGTGAATAAAGCTTTTTTGTTTTAATGGGCAAGGTGAGAGTAATAGGTTTAAAGTTACTGACTCCTCTGATTTGGTGCAGGAGTGCCATGTTCCCTTGTGACTGAGAGCATCATGCTGGATCCATATTAACCAGAATATACTTCCAGTAAATAAATAAAAATAAAAGTAGTTATGCCATTTCTCTCTCACCCTTCTGCCTAACAAAATTGGGTATTTTCTTTGTCTGGTACCATTCATGGATACTATACTCCAGAGCTCTGAAACAGACTGAACCACGAGAAAGAAAATCTTGCTTGAAGTCTTAATCACCTTGAATTCAGATGAATCTTAGCCATTTTGTACTTCCTGTCTTAGATACAAATGACTGACACAGACAATAACCTCAGAATAAATCATGACATAGTTGGGAGGGGAAGAGCCCTGTGAGATAATCGGGTTTAGATCTTACACTGAACACAGTTCAATTTGGCTAATCATGGTCTGCCAATCTAACTTGCTTTCTGCAGATTTGCATAGCTAGGCTGGTCCCATCCCTTGTTGTCTTTCCTGTAAATACTGGCATCACAGTAGTGCATAAAGCACATTTAGGAGTTAGCAATGTGTTGAGGAGATGTAGTAATGTTCTTTGATCAAGACACCTTTCCTCTGAGCAAAGAAGGGCACACAGGTCTCAGGGGGAGTGCTGAAGGCCATACATGACACAAACTGGGAACTGGAACGTTTCTTGAACTCTCATTTACATTGGAAGAGGAAATGTTTTTTAATGTGCTGAAGGCTGAATTAATTTATTTAACTGTTGAAAAGGAGCCTACCAATCACCAGACAAGTAAAGACAAGACTATTGTGACCCTGAATGACTACAGGATTTGCTGCCAGTTCAATTTAGTGTTCAATTTGTTGCTGATGTTGCTTCTTTCCAAAAATGCTGGAGCCATACAGTAGAAAACACAGGGCACGTACTTAAACATTGCTTCTTAGGACAGCAAGAGTTTCTTTAGAGGGCTGTTACTAATGTGTCACTTTGCTTTGCTAAATGCACTCTGGAACAGGGTCATGAAAGTTTGCTTTGTCATTAGGTGCTGAACTTGGAAAGCCTCAGTTCTCAAAACACACATCTTTGTTCTGGAGGGTAATTATAGTAACTGATTATCGTAGTAAGTCTTTATTATCTGTGAGGCCAACCAGTAGGGCAGTAGAAAAGCTTGTTGTTATGCTAAAAAGCAAGCAGATCCTGTTGCCTCTTTGTTTGTTTGTTTTTCTGTAAAGCTTACCTCCTCTTCTAGCAATTCCTCCTAAAGAAGCACAGCCCGCTGCCAGGATAGGAGGAATGCTGCAGTACAACTTCACTCTCCCCTCATCTCACTGTTTTGTAGGAAGGGAGCAATGGGAAAGATACCACATTGCTAGCTTGCTCTTAGACTGCTTTCACTTAAGCTGCTGTTGTCCTGAAGACTGCTATTTCATTTCCAGGTTCCATCTTACCCTTAGAGCAGTCCAGATGGAAAAGCTTTTGTGTTTAAGTTCCACGACATCTTTCAGTGCTTTGCAGGATGCATTGCTTGCTCTGGTTGACGTGCAGATCTCAGGAAGCAGCCTCTAGACATGCAATATGTGCTGGGGTGTATTTATTTGTTGGAACTGTTGTCAGACATCAGCTGCACATGGATGTCAGCAGATATGGATATCTTCTTCCAGAAAGACTGGACATCAAATCTTCACTTTTTGTCTTGCATTTGGTTCTTCATATCCATAAGGTGACTTACACGTGGAGATGTAGGTGTATTAATTTAGATTGAACTCTTGGATCTTCTGAAATGTAGGATTGCAAAGATGCTGTCACAGTTTGGCACACTTGTTACCAACAGGTGTCAGTGTTGTAGTGTGTTTTTATTGCCCAGGGTCTGCTCCTGTTCTGCTTTGCCAGAGAAGCTTTGCTTCAGACGCTTCAGTAACACACCAGACACACTGATGCACATATGGCTTTGGCACATCCTGTCCTCAAGAACTGCTACAAAAAGAAGCACTTTTTCCTGGTCATGCATGGTAATGAAGGCTATTTGGAGAATGTTTCATATTGAAGATTGCTAAATTAAACAAAGCTCATCTAGTGATACAGTAATAGATAGTGACAGTGTTTGGGAAGTGAGAGGAAGGATATAAAGCACTGTAAGTCTAGCTGATGTCAAAGAAGCTTGCAGTACTGGCAGCTTAAATAAGTCTTAAATTTGTCTATAGTCCCTTGGTTTGAGTCACCAAAGGAAAATGGTTAAGTATGTTGCTTTAAGATATTTATGGAAAAAAACCATTTCTATATTTTCTGTACAGCAACAAGTAAATATATATATTTTTATTTTATTGATAGTGACAACAAAAATCTAGTCATAGAGACTTTTAAATGAAATTAAGGCTACATGTGACAGGACTAAGATTTGCTGGACCATTTTCAAACATCAAAGCATTTTAACAGTGCTGTCTATACTAAAGTTCTACATTCACAGTTAAGCCCATAGATAACAAATGTATAAAGAGTCTTCATCTCTTCCTCACAGATATTTGCCTTTCTGAGTCTTCATGCGACTCACAGAGCCCATGATTTGTAGCAGAAACCTGGTGTGGTACCTCCATTTCTAAAAGACAAGAGCAGGTAAATTCCCATATTGGCTAAGCAGAACAGCTCAGCATCTATTTCTGTCCAGAGGCCTTCAGAATTCACACACTGGGTGTCTGTATGCCACCCTGCCTGGCAGGGATGTTCTGAGCATATCTAGCCCACAGTGGCATCACTGAAAGAAAAAGATAAGGACATCTCCATTTCACATATTTCATAAATGCAAGAGCAAAGCGATTTCTCTTTTATCTTTTTTTTCATTTTCAGGGACAAAAGATTTTTCTCCTTATTTCAGCATCATATTGAGACACCTTTCCTCATTCTTAATCCCATCTGCTATGACCTATCAAGCATTTAACAATCTTCTGTCTGGATGAGTCAGAGTGCTATTAATTCTTAAAGTTTTATTACTTGCTGAGGGTACTGTTCTGAAAAAAAACATGGGAACAGGTTTCTTTGAGATATTAAAGACTGACTTTGGAAAATCCTAGGTGATGGTAAAAAATGGGATGTTTCACTTGTGCTTACAGGCAATATTTTTTTGGTGCTATAATTTTGTGAACGTGGGAAGTGTGAAAGCTATATCTAAGAAAGTGCCTGACTCAGAAAAAGAAAAAAAAGTTTATGTGTAATAGATTATAATCTGAGAAATTATTCGTTTGTCACTAAGTCACCTTTATTTATGCAGTTGTGTGATGCAGGACTGCCAGTCTCAGTTGTTCAAATACCAGAAGCTGGGCTCCCAAAGCCTTGTCTTAAAATCGTGATTTAAAAGATAATGGGCTTGTTGTGGTTTTAAGCCCAGCTGGAGATGAAACACTATGCAGCTGCTCACTCACTCCCCCTTTTCCTCCCACCCTGGTGGAATGGTGAGGACAAGCAAAGTAAACCTTGTATGCTGTGATAAGAACAATTTAATAATTGAAAATAAAGTAAAAAACCAGCAATAAATGTAAAAAAACAATTACAATGAAAAGGGAAAAAAAAAACCAAGTGATGCACAGTGAGTGCAATTGCTCAAGACCAACTGGCTGATCCCAGATCCCCTTCCTAAACCCAGACTGGCTGCCCTTGAGGGTAACAGGGTAACTCCCCCAGTTTATATTCTGGGCATGATGTCTAGGGTGCTGAATATTGCTTTGGTCAGTTTGGGTCACCTGTCCTGCAGTCCCAGCTATGCTTCCTACCAGGCTGGATTTTAATTTGCATATATCCTCACTGGCAGAGCATGAGACTGGGGGGGGGGGCGGGGGGGGGGGGGGGCGCAGAAGGAAAGTGCTTGACTAAGAATAAACATGAATTAACAAAACCCCAAAACATCAGGGTGTTATCAACACCATTCCCGTTATAAATCCAAAATATAGCACTGTAACACCTCATGGAAAGAAATTAACTCTATCCTAGCTGTAGCCAGGACAGGGTTATATTTGGTAACTTAATAAAGCTTTTCTTTGTTCCTTTGAAAAACATGATTAGAACAGCTCAGTGCAAAGCAGAAAAGAGTTCTTATCTCCCTCTAGAAGTGGATAAACACACAAGAGTAAGATGGTGGACATCTAGTTAAAATTGTCTTTTTCAGGAAAAATGTTGAATTTGAGAACTAAGAAATCACTACTGCCCAAGAGTTACCTGCTGCAATGTGCTGACTAGGTGCTGTATACAACAATTACAAGGAAGTAAAAAGCACCTGATACTTAAATGTAGCAAAACATGTAAATGCTACATGTGCACATCGTTCTCTTGCATTGGCTTCTTGGAAAGGAAAGGTAGACAGCCTATTTAATGTTGTAAATTTAAAGTAAATTGTTGTAATTTAAAGTAAATGAATAAATATCTTCGATTCAGTGCTACAGAACATGTGAAAAAGCTGAACTTGAGAACAGAAGCTGATAGTAAAGGATTTTTATTGCATTGTATATTGTAGATGTTTGTGAAGAAATATATGAAATAAGCAGGTTTGTACTGCTACTGCTGATGCAGAGCATATTTGCATTGTATGCTTTGAAGAAAACATCCAACAGAAGTTAACTCATGAGAGTCTAGCACTGTTGCTAAATTTAGCAAGAAACCAGTCACAGAAATGTTGGCTTTGTGACACTCCTGCAAGTGTCTTACTGAGCTTATATAATGGCAGCTGTTGCTGTTTTATGTTGTTGATAAAAACAAAGCCAGGGTTGATCTGAAGCCCAGTATCAGAGTTGCTGTGACTTAGATGAAAATCATAAAGCTTATGCAGTGGGTTGACCCTAGCCTGCAGCTGAGAACTCACTCACCTGCTTGCTCACTCCCCTTTCCCCCTAGAATGAGGAGAAATTAGACAGTGAAAACATCAATATATTGAGATCAAAACAATATAAAAATAGTTGAAGAAAAAGCTGAATATGCAAGGAAAGAAAAAAAAAAGGCATTTATACATTACTTTTCAGTGGTTGGAAAGCAGAACCTCGGCATGTGTAATGCCACAAACACAAACATCACCCTTTAGTCTTTCTTTCCTTCAGATTTTGTTGCTGAAAACAATTTCATGTGGTGTGGAATATCCCTTTGGCCAGCTCAGGTTGGCTGTCCTGGCTTAGTCCCTTCTCAGTTTCTCACCTACCAGTAGCCTACTCACTGTGCAGTTCAGCTGGAAGTGGGACACTGTCGTGTCATCAACACTGGTTTAGTCAGAGATCCAAGATGCACTAGCATATAGGCTGCTAAGACAGATAACTCTATCACTGCCAGACCAAATAGAGATCATCAAGACAGAAAATGTGGGGCATGAAGGATTAATTAGAAATTTGTGCCTTCATTTCTCCCTCTGCCTGCCCCTCCCTCCCCTTACTGTCTTCTGCTCTAGTGGCCTGGAGAAAAAAAGGCATGGTCCTCATCAATACCTGTCACACTTCTCTGACAGAAAGTGGCACAGGGTTGTGCACTGGTTTGTTGTGGCAAGACATCCTGTTTGCAGTCATCTAAATTCTTTCTGCAATATCATATGTCACAGCTCTTCTGAAGAAGAATAGTAATTCCATAGGACATGCTGAAGCAAATTAAGCAGGAATGTAAGTTCAACTTTTTTAAAAAAGATGGTAACAGTGCTTGCAACGTGTCACACTTTTTATGGTTTATGAAAGAAAATCAAATACCATCCATAACCTCAGTCTCATTCACGTCACTAGAAGTTACAGACACAAAATTGCAAATGCTCATCAAAAGTAAAATGCATCAGTTAATTTATTATATTAGTATAAAAGGTGATTGGCATGGTATTGTTATTGCAGAAAATTCACATTAATATAAAAGATGATAAAGCAGAAGATTTATGATTTAGCAGTGGGTTTTATTTATAGCAGTGGGTTTTATTTATTTTAAGATTCCAACACTATCTAAATATTTGCATAGTTTATTGGGACATAATGCACCTCATATCTGTAGTGACACAGTTGAGTGTTAGTACAGGAAAATCATTGATATCATAAGCATTTAACATGGGACTATTTTTGAGATGACTCTGCCAGGAAGTGGAATGTGATGTTATTGCCTGCAACATGAGGGATTGAATTTTCTTTGTTAGAGTTGGCTGTGCCACCTAGGGCTTCCCTGATGGCACAGTATTCAACACAGCCCTGCCCTGTTCCTAGAGTCTACCACTGGGCCTTCCAGGTAAACATTCCTCTGAGGTTTCAAAATACATCCTCCAAACAGAAACAGAGCTGATCCCCTGAAATACACATTCTAGAAAACCTTTTCCTTTTTCTCTCAAATTAGCTATTAACTAGTTAAAATTCATGCAAAGACACAAGATCACAAGGCAAATTGCTGATTGATGGTCCCTGACATCACTGAAGTTTCAAACTTAAAATGAGGTCTGTAGTGCTGCTTCTAAAGCAGGGATCACCTCACTCACAATAACCCTCAAGTGTGTAAACAGCGTCTCCCGAAACCAGAACTCTTTGGACATGAGTAGTCAGGAGCTTTGTGCTTTCACAGACACCTCCTTCAAGGTGCCAGCCATGAGAGTTAGACTGGCTCTGTGGGTATTTGCCTTTGGGATCAGTGCAAGGCATTCCTAACTCCTGTTCTGTCGTGTCCCCATGCTGGCCTTGAATCATGTCAAGTAGAGACCCTGATCTGTCCCATTCATCTAGTTCTGTTTGGAAAGTTGCCAGGTGACAGCATTGTTTCTGGTCAGCAATCTGTTAATGAGGACTAATTTAATTATTCCTTCTGGTTTTAGCTAACTTGAAAAGGTTGTAATCAGCTGCTTTGACCTGGTAAAAAATTAAATGAAACACTGAGGGGAAGACGATAGAGCGAAGGCAAAATGAGCTGGCTGCAGAGAAGTACAAGGGAAAAGGCAAGAAATTAACTTCAAATGTCAAGAGCAATACCCTGAAAGAAGGATTTTAGAGTCTTTCAGGATAACAGTTTAGATACCCAGGAATCATTGCTGGTGAGAGGCAGAAAGCAGTTGCATAGATAATCCCTCTAACTCCAGCACTGGGCACAGAAACAAAGGCTTAACCCCAGATCATTTGCAGAGTCTCCCTCCCTTCCAGCCCTCAAAGCATCCAGCAACAACAACTTTTTTCTTCTCTTACCTGCTGGCATTGAATCTAAATGTTACTAATGGGTAGGCTGCAAAACCTGCAGAGTCAGTAGTGGTCCTCCAAAGGCAGTACTGCACATGCAGCTCCCAGAGCAAGCTCAGCTCACCTGCTAGCTGGGAGAATGCAAAGGGTCATTGGATGAGTGTTGTATGAACAAGGGTGACTTGAAACATGAAGTCAAGGTGCTAGGAAAGGTGCTATACTGAAATTTGTACTGGCACAAATTCATGCAAGTAGAGTTAATGCAACTGAAGAAATAACCATCCATTCTCCAGTAAGTTACTTCTCCTTACAATTCACTGACCATGAGCTCTTAGTCTATTACAGTGGCAAGAAAAATGGTTTATTTAAACTTAAATGTAACCTTTATAGATTAAACTGTCACCTGAATAGGTCACAGCCTTAAGAGACTTTCATCAGATGAGATATATTTTAAAAATTAATTTTCTTGCTGAAAGAAGGTAACAGTAGTACTTTTTTGAAACCTAGTTATAATTGAGATGCTTTCTTTCCTTTGTATCTTGGTTAATATAATTTCCTTAACAAGTCTTTTCATCTTGACTATTTTTAGAGTATAATTCTCCATAAGTCATGCAATAACTTCTTTTCATGGCTAAAGAATGTGACATGGCAAACTTGATACTGTGCTCCATTAATGTCCATAATCAGATGAAACATATGCTTTGAAGCAGAGAGCTGCTAATTGAAAATGCAGAATACAAAAAACAAATAATCTGAGAACCAAAAAACCCTTCTTCACTGATAAAGAAACTAAAGAATTTTTTTCTACAATAATAAAATATTTTTCAAAAGGAGGAAAGCCAGGAGGCAGACATAACAATTTCCCAGACAAAAAGTGCTCAAGCTCACCAGATGTCACCATAGCTTTTCTTGAGACTTTAATTTCTTTTCCTGATGGGATTGGAATGCAGGATTCTCCCTTTAATTTTCTTGAACATGTGTTTTAGCTTTAAGAACAGAATCTGAAGGGAAATCTATTTTTCAGTACATAAAAGATAAATTGTAAAATAGGTGAAGAGGAAAGGAAGAAAGCACTCTCCATATTCACTGGAGATAAGAGATAGCCATAAATGCTATCAAGGGAAATTTGGGTTTAACATGGAGAAATTTTTAACAGTCAGAACAAATAAACCTTCAGAAAAGTGGCCAAAGGCACTTATGGCGTTCAGATTTTTAAGTATGGGCTAGATAAGAAGTTTAAAGAAATTAGACAAGGTTTTAAAGATGAGGTTAAACAACTGTAGGAAATTATTTGGATACAGTTGATTCTGCTGAAAGAACAAGGATGGGTAGGTGGTCAATTTGAGTCTAAAATTATTTGTTGAAAACATTTCCAGACAGGCCTGTTGCTGTGTCCTTCCAGGAAAAGACTTCATCAGAAGCTCCTTCTCTCCAGCCTTAGGACTGGCCCTGGAAATCCCTGTCTCCCTAAATGAAAGCAAAATGTGAATATTTTTGTGCTGTGTCTTTGACCCAAGAGAGCTCAGCAAAATATGAACCAGAATACTGGACAGAAGTAAAAAGAAATATGTTTAATCTGTAATGTATTATAGGTTAAACCTACCACAGTTAAATATGTTTAACCTATACGTTATTTCTTTGACTCTGAGAATTTGCATTGTAGGAAAGAAAATGGTCTTTGTCTCTCACCTTTCATTCTGCACAACAAACATGCATGTTCAATTATTAAGAAATAGAGTCACTCATAATGTGGAAATTTTCAGCATCAAAACTTTGCTTTACTTTTCTGTTGCCGTGGTTTTTAGAGAAATTGGAGATCTTGGGGCCTGGTAGCTTGAGAGCTGAACAACTGGGTTTTTTTTTCTGAACTTTTGTGTACTCATGGTGAGGAGCAGAAAGTTCAGTGAACTAAAAATCCTGCCTGCTTCTTCTGAGCATATTTTTTGAGCAAATGAAGATAAAAGTTACAGCAGTTTGAACCTTCCTTGACTGAAACGACTTCCTTTTCTCCAGGCTGAGATTTGCTGCTGGTGCATTTACTCTTCCTTGGCAGGTGGAGTTGCACAGAGTAGAAGAAATTATACCACAGGTGTGTTAACCCCAATTTCATCTTTTCTGTGATGCTGCCAACAGTTTCATTTTAGCAATGATCTTGCCACTGGTAGATGATTAAGTTGAAACACATTTCCAGAATTTTTCCAGAGAATACAGAAGTGATGTAGATTCTACTTTTTTTGTATTGTTTTTTCTTGGTCTTCTAAGGCTAGCTGTTCATTTTTTGGTAGCTTGGTGATGATTTTTCTTTTTCTAATGGCATTATTCTAGGTATTACCCCTACTCTTACTACACATGGATAATTCTGGAAAAGGTAATGAGAAAAAGGAAAAGGACAAATGACTGTCCTCATAGATAAGGGATTTTTCCTTATATAATAATAATAATAATAATAATAATAATAATAATATTAAATCTGGTTCCTTTCTGGGTTTCATCTTCATTTCTGAATTTCTTTGATTAAGACCTAAGACCTGGCTTGCTTCAAGGAGGAAGGGTTTGCATTTTAAATTCGAATACTAAACTTTGAAAATAACCTTAAAAAATACACATTTTCCCACTTTCAGAAAATTTACAAATTTTCCATTCCTAAATGTAGGGTACAGCATGTACTCTTGAAGAAAATGGCACCTAAAAGCTTTAAAAAATTGTGTAGGAGGGAAAAACTATATAATTTCAATTGTCAAAGCACTACATTTGAGTGCTTCAGGATTTAACTGTCTCTACAGTGAGTGCAGGGAAAACAGATTACTGCTCAGATATTTTCACATTATTTATATGCCTTTTTCACTTAAAATTTAGCATTTGATGTCAACAAATATCTCACATCTAATCCACAAATATACAAAGAAACTAACAGGTGGAAATAATTAGGACATTTTTGTTGCTGGTGCCTTGGGATATTCTCTGTAGTCTTTTGTAAAGGCAGGAATGTTCACAGAAGCGTTGTTGGAGAACATCTGATCAATCTATGTTTTGAATTTTAAGTAAATCTTCACATCACATTCTGGATTCCAAGAACAATACTCATACTGGCACGAGTCAGATCCAATCACACATGACCTACGTGAGCAATGAAATCTAGCTGAAACTTTTAAAACTGCAGATGTTGGTATGAGTTGCTTGCGTGAACCTTCAGAGCAAATCTTGTTCATCTAATTATCCACTATGAAACTCTGAGCAACAAATATAATTATAAACTTAAAGAAACTGTAAGCTACTCTTCCACAGCTCTTGAACAGAAGCAAGATTGATCCATCCAGTTATTCACAATGTATTTGTTCAGCTGTAATAGAAGTGTTGTCTGCAGAGGTTCCCTGCAGCAAATTATATCACCACTACTATGATGGCCCCTTGCCTGCTAACTTTATTCCTATAAAACTTCTACTAATATTTAGCATGTCCAGAGAAGGGCAGCAAAGCCAGTGAAGGGTCTAGAGAGTGTCCTGTGAGCATGGCTGAGGGAGATGTGGGTGATTAGCCTGGAGAAAAGGAGTCTGAAGGGAGACCTAACTGCTCTCTACAACTGCCCTAAAAGAGGTTGTAGGAAGGGGGCTGTTGGTCTGTTCTCCCAGGCAGCAAGCGACAGGACGAGGGGAAATGGCCTCAAGCTGTGCCAGAGGAGGTTCAGAGCAGACATCAGGAGGACTTTCTTCACTGAAAGGATGGTCTGGCATTGGAATAGGCTGCCCAGGGAGGTGGTGGATCACCATCCCTGGTAGCCACGACTGGGCATATTATTTAATGCTACGGTTTAGTTGACACGGTGGTGTTTGCTCAAATGCTGAACTAAATGATCTTGAATTTTTTCCCAACCTAAATGATTCTATGAATCTATGATCTCCTAATGTCTACAGAATGTTGAAGCCAAGGCTGGGGCCTCAGGTTTTGTGGCTGTGCTGGAGATATGCAGACAAGTTTGCATTGCAATGTCTATTGCTGCACAGCTTTTGGAGCCCATGAACACGAATGCAATTAGTGTTCAATGACAGTTTATCAGGCCTTTCTACAGTGTGCAAAGTGTTCACATTTCCTTTTTTGATTCTTTAATTATATTATATATTTGGCATGGGAATATTGGAAGTTCTTGTGCTTTTCACAGGTGATGTATGAGCGATGAGTCCAGTCTTTGAGATCCTCAGGCCCAGTTGTCATGCTCAGCACACTTGGGCCACATGGACCCACTTGTGTACCTGATCTGTAGGGATCTGTGTGTAGGATGTTTCATTCTTGGTTGGCTCCTGACTGTTGTTCTAGGTCTGTCAGCAGGAGTAAATCTGCTCCAGCTCCAAATGATGGAATTTGGTGGCAGCCAAATCAGATCAGAGATGCACTTCACGCTTTCATATTTCACCCTAATGGTATTCATTCTGGTTGATAAACGTTTAGATCATATAACCATATAATTTTCCTATCATTCCAACATAACATACATCAACTTGTTTTCTCATTATTCTCCTTGCCTATCTTGTCTGGCATCATGATCTGAAGCCTGGTATTTATGTTCATTATTCCTGCCCTTTAATTCCCAATTGTTTTCATTGTGCCACCATTTGAGTGAAAGTTGCATTACACTGAGAAGACAAGAAGCTGCTTGTGTTGGCAGCAGAAGACATTACTAATTCTGGAAAGTCAAAGTTGTCCTAGGTGCAGGTGCCCAGGCCCTGGCCACAGGGGCTGTGGAGCAGTGTCTGTGGCTGTGGAGGGGCTGTGGCTGTGCTGTGATGGACATGAACAGTTCCAGGTGCCTCCAACTGATTCACGAGTGGCACAGCTGAGCCTCTCCGCCATGCTGGCAGTGTCTCTGGGAAAATGTATTTTACAAAGGGGAAAAAACCTTGTGGCAATGAGGAGTGAGGGAAAAAGTGTGATGAACAGCCCTGTGACATCATGGTCAAAGAAGGAGGAGGGAAAGAAGTGCTTCAGGTGCTGGAGCAGAGACTTTGCAGCCTGTAGAGGACCACTGTGGAGCAGATGGATATTTCCTGAAGGACTGCATCTTCTGGAGAGCCCACATGGGAGCAGATATTTCTGAAGGAGTGCAGCCCCTTGGAAGGACCCACATTGAAACAGGGGAAAAGTGTGAAGAACAAGGATTAGCAAAAAGGAGCTGTTTTGGATTGACCTCAATTCTCCATCTCTCTGTCAAGCTTGAAGGTTAGGAGGGGTAGAAGAACTGGGAATAAAGGAGTGAAGCTGGACCTAGGAAAAGGGTATGGGTCGGGGGGAAGGTGCTGTTTTAATTTTTTTTCTATTTAAATCTAATTTAATTGAGAATAAAATAAATTTTCTCCAAGTCAAATGTGTTGGTCCTGCAATGGTACTTGGTAAGTGATCTCCCCGTCCTTACATAGACTCATCAGGTTTCTTTTTTCCTCTTATTTTCTTCCCTTGTCCTGCTGGGAAGGAGGAGGGTGAGAGCACCTGGATGGGTGCCTGTTAGGCAGCCAAAGTCAACTCACCATACATGTAACCTTATGAAGTCAGAGAACTTTTAATTATTTATATATAATACAAGCATTTTTCTATAAGTAACACTGAAAGTAAATTATGGCTGCTATTTTCAAAATATAAAAAAATCTGCATACTGCTAGGATCTCCTGTGGATTAGAAGGATCTTCCATGTTTTCCCTTTCCACTATATTGTCCCTCTTGAGTTATCAGACTTTTTCAAGTTTATAATGCTACTTATGAAAGAATTGCAAATTGTTACTGTATGAACCCTCCTCCCTTGGTCCTGTCAATGATTATTTGAAAACCTGCTTTCAAATAAAAAAACAGTTGGCAAATGAGGGCGTGCCTTTCCACTAAAAAATCTACATGACATTTCTTCATTGAATATTGCAACATGGGCTTTGCTGCATTCTACTGACAAGAAAATTTCCATGTTGAAAATGATGTCAATGAAAGCAAGAACTGTGAAGGAAGATCTGCTTTCCTGGTGCAGGAAAGATGAAGAAAGCAGGAACAAAGACCAGGTCCATTAATTCTGAATACTGAGTCAAGGTATTTTAAGAACAGCTGCTATAGGCCTAATTCATGAGGTAGGTGGTCCATTCTTTAATCTGTATGGGATTTTATTTTTTAATGTTTGTAATTCTTGATTTCTATTTCTGTTTCTCTCTTTAGACACCTTTTGTAATAAAGAAGAAAGGAATGGGAAAGCAAGGAGATGCACAACTGCCCTGTGAAAAACACATTTGGGAAGGGAGGAAGAGAAATTCTGAGCCTGCTGGAGACTCAAATATATGACATGAATATGTAATTTCATATGATTTATGCCAACTAGCCAACAATTAGTAAGATATTTTCTTTATATAGCAAAAAATCGCCATAAACAGGCCAAACCCATCTCTCTGAAACATCATAGACTTTTAAAACATGCTACAGGGCTACCACAGAAATATGGTACTTATGTCATATGTAACATATTTAATATGCAGTCCTCACAAGGACTGATTTTAACAACAGTTTTACAAACCTATTATTCCACTGGTATAAGTAGTATAATTGCAGATATAAACAATGCAAGTATTGGCCTTGAAATTTTTATTTCAAAGCTCTACTGTTCTTTTGGATATGGAATCTTTCATTAAAAAATTAAATCCTACCTGACTGACTTCCTTTTCTTTTGCGCCAAGGCCATTTTTTGGATGGAATTACGAATGGTGCTGGATTTTCTGTGTAGTTTATTAATTAAAGGGCTGGAGGATATTTGTGAAAAGACTTGGTTGATAAAACAACTAATTGTTTGTATTCAGAAATATCAACTATGATCTAGTATAAGCTTATTGCTAGAAATGCAAAGTACCATGGAGTCTTTCCCTCTAGAGTTTGAGAAATGCTATGGTTTGATAAAAAGCTCATCAGTTGAGAAGGTGGGATACAGGATTTTATGAAAAATGTAATTCTGCTTTTTCGCTCAGCCTGTGAACTCCTTAGTGTGTCACCAGTACTGGCTTTGTTCATATAAAACTAAAGCCATTTATACATTAAGGAAGAATTCTTACCCCTGGTGAACTGCTGCAGACACCTCTGCAGCACATCCTGGAGCTAGTGAAACTGATCAGAATTGCACACATGGTGTACCTAGCTTCTAGTCTAACTTTCCATGGTAAAGCATTTCATTTGGTTTTACTCCTGTGAGTGGTATTTAAGCTTCTGAACAGTAAAGCCCGTGAATAATATTTAAAAAGAAAAGCTAATACTTTGGTAGAAAGGTTTTACTCAAAATATACACATTGTTTGAGACGTACCATCAATGAATTCCCATCCCACGTTTCTTTGGTAACACCAAATCATCCTTGTCACTTAGGTTTGGGAAACAGGCTGGATGGACTCTTGAGAGGCATCACAATCCTTAGATTTGTAATAATTATCATCAATAGCATTGAGGTAAAAATGTTGACAACTTGTGTCAAAACAGTTGAGTGATGCTGAGCTATGCCCTTGTGCTGCTGTATAAACAGCAAGGATGTCAAGAGATATGCTTATTGCTTTATATACTACAGATGCTGTCTATGCACATTTGAAAAGTATAACAAACATTGGCATTTAATATTCCTTATTTGGCCCCTTTTCTGTTTAAATTCAGGAATGTAGTGTGCAGCTTTATATTGCTGTAAAGTATTGAAGTAAACAGGGTTCAGAGTATCTTAGCTGTGGAATGTTTATTTACAGATGTGCTCTCTACAGCTATCAGCCTCCCCTGTATTTTTCACTTAAGAAATTCCATACTTAAAGAGCTAGTGGAACTTAATGGTGGAAATATCTCATATGTTTTAAAAAAAAAATAGATTTTTTCTTCATATTCAGGCTAAGGGATAGCAATGTGGCCACTGTGCAGGATTAATTTCTGTAAATCTATTGCAATAGGGGCTTTTCAAAGGATATTGACATATTTCAAAAATTAAGGATAATACAATCCAAGGAGATCTAAGGTTTTATGAAACCTTTCTTACCTGGGTGTTGAGCAGGGGCTAAACTAGACCAGGAGCCCAACTGTGAAATCTATACTGCCCACAATACACCACAACAAACATCTTTAGGAACTGCATGTTTTTTCAGAAACACAGCACCAAATCAGAAAATAATCTTCAAAAATTGTGTGATCCTGCCAAAAAAAAAAAAAAAAAAAAAAAAAAAAAAAAAATTTATACATATGACTGGCTTTAATTCAGGTGGGAAGTTAAACATGTGAAGAAAACATAAACTCTGCCAGGATTCAGTATAAGAATGCATTACATAATTTGAAGAGCTATAATATCCTGTATCTTTCAAAATGTTACTGTTCTATTTGCAGAGAATAAAAGCACAGAGGTTTATTGGCTTTATGTGTGCTTATTTTGTGCAAACACCTTTTTGAAAATAGCATTTCTGTGTTAGACTGATCCTAAAAATTAGACAGGATCATCTACAGATAGACCTGAGATGCAGGTGCTAGTAACTCAAAAGACTGTACTGTTGAGGACAGTCATTTTGGGTTTTTCTCAGGTAAAATCAGTAAAGAGCTTTTCAGTAAAGAGCTGCTAAGAAAGCCTTTAAAGCTACTAAAGGTATTTATTTTCCTTAATGAGGGCAGCAGACGTGTGCTGGTTTTGTCTGGGATAGAGTTAATTTTCTTCAAGCAGGTAGTGCGAGGCTGTGGTTTGGATTTATGCTGGAAACAGTGTTGGTAACACAGGGATGTTTTTATGTTTTTGTTATTGCTGAGCAGAGCTTACACAGAGTCAAGGCCTTTTCTGCTGCTCACCCAACCCCACCAGCAAGGAGGCGGGGATGCAGAAGGAGCTGGGAGGGGGCACAGCCAGGCCAGGTGACCCCAATTGACCCAAGATATTTTCCAGACCATATGGTGTCATGCTCAGCATAGAGAACTGGGGGGAGAAGAAAGGAGAGGATGTTTGGAGAGATGTTATTTGTCTTCCCAGGTAACCACTAGGTGCTATGGAGCTGTGCTTTCCTGGGAATGGCCTGACACCTGCCTGCCCATGGGAAGCAGTGAATGATTTCTTTGTTTTGCTTTGTGTGCAGCTTTGCTTCACCTGTTAAACTCACTTTATCTCAAGACACGAGCTTCCTCACTTTCACTCTTCTGATTCAGTCCCCCATCCCACTGGGGGGCTGTGTGGGGCTGAGCTGCCAGCTGGGGTTAAACCACCATGGAATACATCAAGACCTGGTTCTGGCAATGCCAAGTGCAAGAGTTTATGCTCCATAAATTTCAAATTATGCTTAACTTCCCAGTCCTGACTGTTGTGGAAGGTGTCCTTTAGGCTTCCACCACAGAGTGAGTTTGGCTCTTGCAGTGGATATACACACAAAAATGTGGCCAGCTGGCCTGGAACTGTTTTGTGTCTCATATTGTCTGAGTCCTGAACATTGCACATTGTGGTAGGGGAAAAGAGGTTGCTTGTAGACAGAAACAATCAGGGGATTGTCCTTGAACTTTAGGCCTTTTCTTGCAGAATGGAAAATATTTTTTGATTCTCATTACAATTAGAAAGCATTGAAGGAACTCAGCACCTCACACAGTGTATTATGAGAAATTGGAAGAGAATTTTTATAAATGAAAGTAGTAAACCAAAAGTTGACATGGAAACATATTGCCAATGAACAGGCAGAGTATTTCTCAGGTACCTCCTGTGGCTAATCTGGTCTCTTTCAGCCTGTCTCTAGGTTTGCCTGGATTCCAGGTTCTTCCCTCTATTGAAGCCATTGGCAGGAGCCATCCAGGCCAATGTATCTTCTCCCCTGCACATCTTGCTGACACTTTGTTTTCTCCACTGTCCTTGTACGAATCAGGATACCAGATGTGTCTGTGGTAAAATCCCTCCTCTGACTAAGGAAATTTTAGGCTCTAAACAAATCCCTCCAACTGTAGGTATATATTAATATACCAGGTTGCAAGAAAAGATATCAATTTTTATTAGATCAATAAATAAAAATTAGTGCAAACTGATTGGAAATGCCCGGGCATTTTTTTAAAAATCAAAGAAGGATGACACTTCACCCTACACTTTAGAGACTCATTTTTATCTTTCAGATGTCACAACTACAGTTTCTGCTTCTCACTGTGTATGCTTACTACTATAATGTCCTTCACAGTTGAAATAGTCCTAACATGACCTGTTTATGATCTAGACTGAACTTAAAAAAATTACACAGGATTCAAATATATGTTGTGCTAATTCATGATATTAGATAAATTTAGTGAGATATTAATTACATTTGTTTGAAAACCTCAAGAGACTCTAAAAACAGCCACAAAGGGGCAGCAGACATTTGCATGTTATGATGCTTGTATGCTTTCCTCACCTGTTCTGTTTCCTGTTTAACAAAAAAACTCGAACAATATGGGAAAATTAAGAGGCTAGGCTTTTCTTTTGGAAAACCACAATCTCCTCTTCACTTTATTCCTGAAAATATCATAAAAAGATGCATACTTGTAAGCAAAAACTTTTATAATTATTTTTAGTGCTTTTTTCATCCATTTTTTCCAAGGAGGTATGGTGCCTAATATTCAAGTCTAGATCTATTATATTGGCCCCCTATCTTTTGATTTTCAGAGATAAGGTAAAAAGAACACACATGAAATTACTGATCCTCACTGGAAGAGAAATTGCTAGCTTTTGTTGTTTCTGCACTAAAGGCATCAAACAAGAGCTCTGAAAACTCCTGGAACAAGCAATTTCCTCCATAGCAGATAATTTTACTATTGATAAGATTGAATGTCAGTACTAATATAGGCCTTCTGCAATGTAAGACAAGAAAAAAACCCGACCACATTTCTGAACAACACTGCCTATTTGCTGATTTTCAGGACAGAAGCTTGCAGATATTTCAGTAAACATCTTGCACACAGATACACATAAAAATTAATTTTTATTATGTGCTTTCTGTCATTTTCATTATGATTATTATGCTTTACTGTAGAACCTACTATTTTCATTAGTGGGCATGAAACTAAGGTTATTTCAGAGAATTTCAGAGAATTGCAACTCCATTTAAAAAGAGTAGCCTATGTACACTTATATGTGGAAGCATCAGTAGTCTAACTTGATAGGATCTTATAATAAACTTCAAGTAGTATAGCAGCTTGCATATCCTTTTCTGAAACAGAACCACTTGAAATAGCAGACACTCAACAATTTTTTTTTGCATGTGATTTATTGCAAAGTTTGTGTTGTAGTAACAGGCCTCTGAATAAAAGCACCTTGAAATTTTAATCTTTCATTTTCAGCAATTTAATTTTTCCAGAATGTGACTATATAAGCTAAAATTCTCACATTTATTCCCTCAGATATGCCTATTTCTCCAAAATTAAAAGGAAATACATTCAGTTTATTTTTAATGATCTGAGTATTGTAAATACTCTGTGTTTTTCATATTTACAGAAAATTGTTCAGTATATTTTTTCCTCCTGGATAACCCAGAAATGTGTTAAATGCAATTCTTCAAGCTTTTCATGAAGAAAATTACTGAGCAGAAATATGAAGTAAATATTCATATGAATATGAATTTTTACTAAATTTAAACTGATGTGGCAAACCCCTTCAAACTCTGTGTCTCCAGTATCTGTATCTAACACATTCCACACACTCAGTATGTAGTTTTCTACTAATATCTTCAGATTTTGATTCTGCAGGCACTGATACCCACATATTGATGCATGACAGAGCCATAACTGTGCAGAGAGGCAAACAGTAAGCTTACTGCTGTGCCTGAGCAGCTTGGCTGGTAGAGCTCTGGTAGGAGGTACTGCTCTTCTCTTAGACACAAAATTACTCCATAGGTGTTTCCCTCATCCAACAGCTTGAACTGCCCTTATTTTTGCCCTCCTCACATAGACTCTGTCCAACCTGGAAGAAAGGAAAGACTTGTTAAGAAGGACTTTCACTCTGTTTAAATTCTGAGGATGTTGACAAAGATACTGATAAAAGGAAGCAAAGATTTCTTTTCCAGTATAAAAAGAGCCAGCTGTGCTGAAGGTAGAACTTGTTTCTGACTTTTTTCCCCTCTATTTTTTAATGCAAAAATCACACTACTCTCTAAACATGATATTGTAGCAGAAATTAAAAGACAGGATAAAAATCAAGTGATACATTTGCCCTGACCTGCTTCAAAAGGTTTGTTTCAAGTTTTACCTTTGCTGAAAGAGTCAGTTCAGATAAATTTAAGTTAGCTCTCTTCCTCCAGGCAGCTTACCTACTCTGAGTAAGGAGCAGTGACCTACACCAGCTTTGCTAAAGTAAGAGTCACCACATTTTGTGATAATGCAACTAAAAAGAGTAATTTGATTAGCAGATCAAAATCATTGCAGATGGATTCAACTAGCCCCTGTCGGTACCACCCCAGTCCATGCATTCATAGGGACTTACTGTGCACCTATTCCCCTGCAGTATATCCATGAAATGATTTCCCATCCTCTGTTGGTTTCTCACTTGTGCTATGACTTGGGTGTTTTGGTTCTCATGGTAAAACAGACTAGTGCTTTGAATAGCTGTTGTTCCTGCCAAATTGTATTTCAGTTACATCAGTGAACCAGTGCAGTTTTCCACACAGCCTTACAAAACATTGGATCAGTGCAACAAAGATGGTAAATAAATGTCCAAGGCAGAAGATGATTCTGCAAGGCTGCATTGCTGCAAGAAAAAGGTGCATGGGGTCATACTCTAGATGAGCATTAAGAACATTAAAAAGCTGCCAGTCTAATCTCATCAAGGTTCTGGCACTGATGGACACACACATTATGGCTTGATGTATAAAAATGGAGCAAATCACATTTGTGGCAGCTGCTTACAGTAAAGCATCTGAAAGCAAGAGAAATAAAGTGGCTGTGTATTTAGAAGCATACAATTAAAATGTGACAGAATTACCTCTGATTTATCCAAAAGGCAAATTTGTCACTCCTAAAGCAGGGCCATATTGCTTCTAGAGGCTGAATCTTGTGTGTGGCTTTCAAAAATGTGGACAGCTAAACCTACTAGTTAACCCATTCACATGTTCATGGCTTCTGCTAGGTCTGTGGATGCTGCATTCACTGTAGGAATACTAAACTACTGTAAAGGTAGTTACTAAGGTACTTTCAGTTATCAGGGCATTCAACCAGTGATTCTGTGAAAGCCATCCAATTAAATGCATATCCAGCAATTGCAGCTATTGTTGTTAACATATGAATAAGCATCAAACAAAAGGAAAAATTGCTTGCAGCTAAAAGAAAATGGGGGGAATACTACAGAAAACTATTCAGTATATGTGTATGTATATGTGGAAGTATATGTGACTCCATATATTATGACTTGTGAAGGAATATTAATACTCACTTAAAAGATTTCTAATGAAGAAATTCAGTCCAAAGCCCTCAGTTTTTTTGCATCAATATTCAGAATTACTAGAACCAGAGGAGAGGTTTGCAGAGACAGAAAAAAGTGGTAATAGAGGATCTCACATGCCTAGAAGGTTTTTTTGGTAAGAACAGGAGCATGTCTTCTGCAAAGGCATATTGGTCATGACTAAGGCATGCAAGTGGATTCACTAGTTTGAGGATCTCTACTGAATCAAAAATGGTAAAAACGTGTAGATGACCTACTGTAGATGATGTGCATTTGTTCCTGAATCATTTGCCAACTTTTCAATTACATGTTGTTTATCAAATGGCTCAGATGAAAATATTTTATTGCCTCCTGTTAATAACCTATTCAAACATTTGTTGTTAATTGCCTCATGTTTGTGAAAAACAAGTTTCTTCATTACTGTGTCATAAGATAATTGTAACTTTTTATTTTTATGCTAGAGTATCAATTGCTGAAGAAATATTTTGCCTATAACAAGTTCTTACCAGGAATAGCAATTTTTCAAACACTGCCATTTCCATAGATGCTAGGAAACAGTTAATAACAAGGGGCACTAAAAGCATCACAAAATCCAAATGTTTGGAATTTAGATGAAGACTCATGAATACTGCCTTACTAAATGCCATGCCACGTTTATGACTTCAGGGCAAAATATATGAGCAACCAGACAATGCGAACATATTAATTAATGCTAATTACATCTCTGCAGTACAGATGGGTTCTATTCTCTTGACATGAGTATGTAATGTGTTTGGCATAAATGTCAGTTAACATATTTATGCAGAAAAAAATCTGTAGTTTGCAAATACACAATCAGCTGTCTTTTTATTGTGAAGACATTATGTACTACAGCCCATACACGTTGACCTGCAATGTGAACAGTGCAGATGTTCACCATCATATGAGCTCTGTTACAATGGCTCCTGAGAATCCTTAGGGGTTTTGCTGTTCTTGCTATGTGACTACTAGTACAGCATGGATGCTCAAGCAGTACAGGCAAGGGTTGCAGAGCCTCCTCTGTGTCACATAACTGAGGATGGAGGGGAGGAAATCCACCTGAAAATCCACTCTGGAATCCACCCGTGGTGCAGATACTGAGAGTAACTCAGCACAACTTCTACTGAGCCCGGTGTATACTCCTATACTATAGGCAGAGCTCTTTGTGCCAGCTGTTTTACTGACTGGTGTGGTTAGGAGGTAGGATTTCTGCCTCCATTCCTCTCCATCCCTCTAGAACTCTGAGCATGACCATTACTATCCTACAACAAGTATTCTGTTCATTCAGAGTCAAAGAAACATAGAACCATAGAATCATACTGCGATTTGGGTTGGAAGAGTCTAACACCCCATGCTGTAGGCCAGGGACATCTTCAGTTATGTCAAGTCATTTAGAGCTCTGTCCTCCCTGGCCTTGAATGTTTCTAGGAATGGGGCTTTTAACTCCTCTCTGGGCAACCTGTTCCAGTGCTTCATCATAAAAAATGTCTGAATAAACCCTCTTTTAGTCTAAAACAATTTCCCCTTGTCCAATTGCTACAGGCCATACTTGAAAGTCTGTCCCCATCTTCTTTTTTTAAGCCACCTTGTAGTACTAAAAGGCTCCAATAAGATCTTCCCATAATCTTCTCTCCAGGCAGAATAACCTCCCTTTCCTTCCTACAGGCATTGTTCAGCCTATGCCCTGATGCTCTTCCTGGCGTCGTTCATTATAGCAGAGGTGTTCCATTCCTCTGTTCGGTTTTATGGCCTCCTCTGAACTCCCTCCAACAAGTCCATATCTTCCCTTGCTGGGGACCCCGAGCTGGATGCAGCTCTGCAGGTGTCACCAGAGCAGAGGGACAGAATCACCTCCCTCACCCTGCTGGCCACACTGCTTTAGATGCAGCTGAGGACACAGCTGGCTTCCTGTGCTGCAAGTGCACATGGCCAGGTTGTGTCCAGCCTCTCATCCACCAGCACCCCCAGGTTCTTCTCAGCAGGGCTGTTCTCAATCCCTCCACCCCCAGCTGATACTGATAATGAGGCTTTCCCTTACCCACATGCAGGACCTTCCACTTGCCCTTGTTCAATCTTGTAGGGCTCACAAGGACTCATTTCTGGAGCTTGCCCAGGTCTCTCTGGATGGCATCCCATCCTTCAGGAGTGTCAACTGCATCACTCAGCTAAATGTCATCTGTTCAGTGGATCTGCCTGTTCAGTGGATCAAGGCCTGCGGATTTTTGCAGCAGATACAGTCATTTGCATGAAGATACAGTCTAGCTAAAAGGTATCTGAATATGAATTTAAATAAAGGCCAAGCAAAACAAAGACCATTTTTGCAGTTTATTCAGGTTTTCCAAGGTTTGGGATTAGATGGCTATTTCCCATGTAACTGTGGGAACTGACCTTCATCTTTCTTCCAAGTCCTGTCGTAAGACCATATTCTAATTGTCCAAGCTAGTTCATACCAAAGGGAAGCACCTTGATTGTGAGACAGAGGCAACTTGTCCCTCACACACCACCTTCCTCCTCAGTTCCTTGTTAGGTCACTTCAAAATTCTTGCATAGTCCTGGAATTTGTCTGAAGCTTTTCACTAGGAAAACACCCCTTTGCAGCTCAGTGAAAGAAGAAAAGGAGGCAAATCCTGATGGGATTAGGGAAGTTCCTCCCTCTGTAATCATGGGGTAAAGGAAGCACCTCCCATTGCTCCAGTATTATTGTCTGAAGTTTTCCAGCTTATAATATCTGGGTTTTATTTCTCTATCACACTGCAAGTATGAACTGCTCGGGCTCAAATTCTCAAATTTTGTTGCCTTAGACTGACTAATAAAAATCTTACATTATCAGAAGAAGAAGCCTTTTGTTACAAGTGTTTCTTCAAGTCCTTGGTGTAGTGAGAAACAAAATCAGGATCATTATTGCTGTAACCTAATTCAGATCCATTCTGCAATGATTAATAGGATCCTTAGAAAGCTGTTATTATGTCTTGCCTGTCAGTCATCCTAGAGTTCTAAAAGTATTGTTACTCAACCACTGTTGGCATTCAGTTTAAGGAATCCAAAAGTTGGGTTATTCTTGTAGTAAATGGTATAGAATAAGCAATCAGCAGTGGGAAACAGTGCAGAAAAGAGAAAGAAGGAAAAACTGGACTGGTCTGATGGGACAACCTTAGGAAGTTACTTTTACTTTCTGTCTCTGTAACATAATTAAATATTTTCCAAGGTTTCTCTTATCTTACATGATCATCAATTTTGCATTTGTTTTCTGGATATTGGACTTGAAGCGCTGCTGTTTCATTTGAGAAAGTGCCCATAGCAACCTCTGAAGTTAACAAATGCACTTTAAAATTAATGAAGTCAGTATTCTGATGCTTACACTAAAAAATCACACCAGGAGAGTCTCAAAATGACTAGTGAAAATTAGTAAGTACCTTCGACCTTAATGTCTCTGTATGTTCAATAGTTGTAAAAGAAGGAGAGCAGTAATCTCTAATCTCATTTGTGAAAATAAACGTTTGGGAAGTATTCAACTCATATACTGATGTTATTATGGAAGAATGAAAATTATTAATTCAGAGCAGGAGTTGAATTGTGTGCAATAAATAGGGCATAAACTACACAGTACAAGGAGGAGAAAACGGTTTATTGGAGAATTGCTTGTTAAAAGAGCTCAGTGCAGTACAGGCACTGGGTGCACATGAGCTTTGCAACTTCACTGTTCTGCTAATGCAGTTTTTATGTTTAATATCTGCAGCAGCAGTCTGTAGTACTTCTAGCAGAATTAAGCACAGGACTTTAGAAGACAATATTTAGAATATAATTTTTTAAGAGTAGAATAATTTTAGGTTATAGAAATGATGGAAGAGAATTTTATGACCCGTCTTACTGTATGGAAAATGCTATTTTATACTGTAAAACCAATTTCTGAAATCCTTCTTATTATCTATACATACTTTAGAGTTTTGTGATCTGTGCAGAAAACCACAGGTATTCTTTTCTCTTAAAAATAATTTTCTGAAACTTTTCTTAGTTTCAACTACAGAGACTTGGAAGTGAAATTACAATAAGTGAGAAAAAGTTAAGCAGTCACAAAGCAAAGGAGCATTTTTTTTTTCTATTTTTTTCTCTTACTCTTTTAATCTTGTTATTTACTAATCTCCATTTACATAGTTCCAATAACAAATGCAGACTTCAGGAAAAGCTTTGATGCCTTTTTACATCCTCTCTATTCTACAGCAGAATCAGGCAACACCAGGACTGATATTTATATTACTAGTCTGTCAAAATCACATAAAATTAAACAATAACAAATTTAATTAAAAACATTAAAATAGTTCAGGATTAACGGGGAGAAAACATGATAAAAATATTTATTGCCTTTGAGAGTCAATATGAAGCAGTGGCTTGGAGTAGATATATGCAGTTGCACTTTTTTGGGCATATTTGAAAAGAATCAGAGGCCTGCCTGGGACAGCTCTTTAAAAATATTGCATTTCAGTGATTACAGGGTTGGCTAGTGCAGCCAAGGAAGGAAGGGGTACCATAAAACATTTTTGGGACATCTACAACAATTCTAAATGAAAGCAATTTTTTTTTTTTAAAGGGGTGAAAATATTAGGGTTAAATAAACCAAACTTCAGAGAATCAAAGAGAAAACAGTCAAAGACCTTGATCACAGCTGCCAGCAGCAAGGGAACAAATGACAATAACTTTAAACCTCTTCTGGCCCAAAGATATCACTGCAAATCCCCAAGAAAAGGCAGAAACAGCATATACAATCAAGGAGTATATAAGCATGTCAAAGGATTATGTACATTGAGAGGGACAACTAATAAAGAAGTCCTTCTGATTCTCTAGTAGGGTGATAGTATTCTTCAGTGTGGAATGATACAAGGTTTCAAGTTTGATGGCTCATTTCTGATACTGATGCAGTTAGCCTGGATTACTCTAGCTCTACTCGATCCCTCAGAGCTATTTGCCCTCATTTGCTGCACCTGGGCTTTTTCTAAGGGGAAGGATGAAGCGACACAGATCTCTGAGCAATCTTGTTGCAGTGCAGGCTAATAGAGTGTGTGTCTCCCTACCTTTGTTTCTAGGAGTTGAATTTGTCCCAAGCCATTTGAAGGCTTTGCCCAATCGTGAAGGAAATGACACGTGCCTTTAGAAACCCTTTGGAATATAACAGCGACAGAGCTGTCACCCACCTGATAGTTCTGCACAAAAATAGAACTGTGGGGGTTTAATGACACTTTGTAAAAATGACATGGCTCACTCAGGCCTTTACTCTGCAGACAGATCTGAGGGAATGGATACTTGTTCTTTTGAATAATAGTCAAGATTGCAATATATTTTTTTTGTTGTTGTCTCTCAGAGCTAGATTTTTACCTTTGAAAAACTCATCTCCTTTAAAGACCTTGCAGTCAAAGGAAATAGCTGACTTAAAAAATTCTAGAAAGATTATCTCAGGTTTTCTTCTGTGAAAGAAGGCAGGAGATGCATCTCCTCCTTAGACGAAATACAGGGCTTGCTTCTGCTGCTGGACTTTTGTACTCTTACATCTGCTGATACAAATAAAAGGAAGTAGACTCTCCTGGTGCATCCTGTGTGCTCTGCTCTAGTGATTCATAATTCACAAAAAATTCTACCTGTTCCAGTGTGCAGATGTGGGCATACAGAACATCAGGAATACTAGCTTGCTGTGTTCTCAAGACCCATTAGGTATTTTGTTTACAAGCAAGCATTTAGTTAAGTGTGAAGACAGGTGCTAGAGCTTTCTGGAAGAAGAAATCTGGTGCCTGTTCAGGACCTCCTTGCCTGCTCAGGCTCTGCCTGAATGGGTTGGCTCAGCCCCAGGCAGAGAAGAATGTGACCCTGTGGAAGTACCATGACAAGGGAGTTCAGGGTTTGCAGTGGTACAAACACAGGAGGCAGCTGACAGGGTCAGGATAAAGAAACACATATAAATCTTTGTCATCTTGGCTCCTTGTTCCTTGCCTCATCCTCAACTCTAACCTTAGAGTACAAATGCTGCCAACACATAGTACTAAATTTAAAGCAAATAGTATTTTTCCCCCAAGCATGATTAAGCAAAATATTTGGGCAACATGACCTGAGTTTTTACTAAAGGAATAAATGGTTGCTGAGAGAATACATTGAATCAGGGGATGGTATTGATCTTAGTATATCATGCTCAATTGTTACATACCAAGCTTTTAAAAATAAATAAGTAAAAAGAAATTGAAGTTGTCCTTATAAAAATGAGAACAAATTACCACTAGCTGTTTGAAAAATGAGCTAGGAGAAGGAAAAAACACGGGGAATAACACTAAACAGTGAGTGTCAAGCCAATGGAGAGGAATTTGACTGTGAGAAACAGTCGCCGAGCATGTAAATGAAATTATAGATGATTAGAGATGGAGTGAGAAAGAAAATAAATATACACAAAGACAGCATGAATAGCTGCATGCCAGCATGCAGTCAAAATAATATGAATTGATCACACACATTTCAGACAAGCCATTTCTCAAATGTCAGAAAAAAATAGAACTATAATGAATGTAGAACACATATAGCCCATTTACTGCACTCAAACTGTAAAGATATGGGTCTAACCAACATCTTAAAACCCAAGGATGATGGAGATTCTACATTTCCTTAGGTAATATTCATCGGTATTTGAAATCTTCCTGTTAAAAAATCCTCTCTGTGGCCTAGCTCAAATCTTCTTTGCAATAGCTTTCTGCATTTTATTCTTTGCTCTCATGAAGAACTAAACAATTTTTCTTTCTTCTTTGATTCTACCTAATACGTATTGAAAGTTTTCAGAATACATTAAAGATCTTCAATGCTTTTCATATTTCTTATAGGTTATATTCTCTGGCCTATTTTTAAGCTTACAGTTTTCTTTTCCTGGATAATTTTGCTTGGAACACAATGCCAAAACCTGGCCAGTTTTCCTGCTAGTGATTTACTAGAGTTTAACTGAAGAGAAATATTCCCTCAAATTCATGTCTTTACTTCACCATTTGATGCTTTCCATTTTCTCTCTGACATTTCTGACACTTTCTCTGCTGGCATATACTATATCCCCAAGAACCTTTTCTGTAGAACTTCTGTGTAGAATATCACAAGCATTTCATAAGAATCTTTTGTGCTTGTCTGAAAGGCAGTGCAACCCAGAACCACATTCAAAGCTGAATCCAGAATGCAAAACTGCCAAGAGAAGCATAACAGTGGTCTTACCTGCAATGTCTTCTCACTCAAAGAGCTTCCTGGACTGAAGGCCACAATACTTTAGAGCTACAAATGGACTTTGCTGCATCCATTTATCCATCAATCCATCACTTTTGGAACTCATTTGTCCTTTTAGTTTCCAAAGTATTCTGTGACAATGAGACTCACAACTTACTTATGTAATATATTAAGATTTTGTAATGTTGACATTGCTCCCTGATAATTTCCTTAAAGGCTTGATATTTTTTGTGAGCTTAGAAATAATTAATAAACACTTCTTATTCATCCTATTCAAACTATTTACAATCTTATAGCTCTATATCATATCCCTCTCTGTCTTCAAGCATGGAAAGTCTTGGCACTTTTTCTTGTCCCTTGCACAGAAGCTGCTGCTCTTCTCAGTGACTGTCCCTCTTTTATAGTATTTTAAAAAATTCTCTAACACCTCTTTTCAAAACATCTTATGAGGTATGAAGTGTTTAAAAAGAGGACCAGGATGAGATGACAGTGATAAATGGGATTATCTGTTTTGGTCTCCTTATACCTAGTAAATTCTAACATTCTCTTTATTGTTTTTTCCCATCCAGTGGTTTCAGATTTCTATCTGAAAGATAATAGATGCCACCCTTTGAGACAGCTGTTGTATATTTATAATTATGGTATTTTTTACCTCATCTGCATGTCATTATAGTTGTCACAATTTCATTTGGTTGTTTTACTGAACAGACCTTCAGTATTTTGAGATCTCTGTGGATTTATTTCCAGTCAGTTTTATGTTTGTCTAGCAGGCATAATACATCATCATTTGGAAATTTTGCTCTTTCACAATTCCCTCCTTTTTCATATGGTTATGACTATTTTACACACCAAATATTCTAACTCAGATTCTTAGGGGGATCTCCTCTCCTAGCTTCTTCTCATTGTAAAATCTGATTATTTAACCTTATTGTTATTTTCATATATAACTTTGTAAGTTATTTAGGCACCTTAGATAAGGATATCTATAAAAAACATATTAAACAGATGACAGGTATTTCCTTCAGAGATCTCTAACAGATGGTAAAGCCTGACTTCCAAACAGAAGTTCTGCTGGTTGTCTGTCAGTACGTTGCATTATCTAGGTATCTACTTGTGTAATATTTAATTAAATAGAAAGAAAACAGATTAAAAAGATTTATGAGCCAGCAGTATCCAGAATTTCTCTTGGAGCTGGTTTTCAGCTTGGTGTACCATTTTTTAATTGTCCAGACCACTGGCACTGAGAGGCTGATTTAAAACACAGGTTATATATATCAATCCTACTCCTCCTTTTGTGATTGAATTTCTTTACACCTCTGGGTTGATAACCATCTTGTCCTTGTTACTTAGGATGGTTAAGTTGTTTGTTCTAAATACATTTTTGTTAATATTTAAATTGAGACAGTTCCTCAAATTAATCACTCATAAAGAGGGGTGCTAAGAATTGATGTGACCTTCTCTTCAGTGAAAACTGATGCAAAGAATTAGTTTGGCTTTTTCTGATATTGTTTATATTTGTTGAGTGCTGCTTGTAATTACAGATCTGTTGCACTAATGGTCTGGTCAGCTGCTTCTTTTCAATGTGGTTAATCTAGGGCTTCAAAACAGTGGTTTTGCACTTTTCTGTGATCATACCTTTAGCATCATAGAGATTCTTCATCCTGTTTTTCCCTTTTGGACATGACTCCATTTTTTTAAAAGTTATTCCTGTATTTTAGTTTTTTTTTTTTTTGTAGTTTAATCACAGCAATGTTATTTTGGTATTAAATGCTTTTAATGCTTTTGATGTCTTCCTAGTTGAGGATATTTATTGACATTTGGCATACAGCATGATGCTTTTATAGTCTCCAATCCAAAGTAAATTTTTTTAAACTTCTTCTTTCAAATTTTTCTTTTCTTCTAAAAATTAGAATGCAACCATTGGAGAAGTCTTGTATCATTTTCTCCATAGTCTTTACAATCTCAAGATGGGCTATGCACTCCTGATTGCTGAAATCTTAACAGCAGATAATTGAAGACTGTCATTATAGTTTTTGACCTCACTAATTTCTTTATCAGTTTGTGGTAATTGTTGCCATTCTGGTCATATGATAGACTGCAGCACTAATATCATACTTGTTTTTGGGAAGATAATTCACAGAAGTTTGTGTACACACATACTCTGTAGCATCCTTACTTAATTCCTCAGCATTATTTTTTAATGCCTGCATGCCACCCACACAGTGTCTATTTTTACCTGAGAGCAGAATTTCATATTTCCAAACTTGAAGTATTACTAGTGACAAGAGGATGGAGTCAGGTTCTTCTCAATGGTGCCAAGGAATAAAACAGGCAACAGGCAGAAACTGATGCACAGGAAGTTCCACATGAACATGAGGAATAACTTATCTGCTGGGTGGTGATTGACCACTGTCACCACTGGAACAGGTTGCCCAGAGAGTCTCCCTCACTGAATATATTCAAGAACTGTCTGGAGAAAATCCTGTGCTGGTCTGGGATGAGCTGCTTGACCAGGAAGGTTGGACCACATGAACCACTCTGGTCCCTTCCTACATAACCCATTCTGTGATTCTGTGGTTCTTTTTGTGGACTGCTCTTTGAATTAATCAAAATAAATTTCAGTTGTCATGCTGGCCTTCTGTATGCTTGCAGATCCTTCAACTTGAAATCATCTATAAATTGAACAAACACACCTAGTTATGAATAAACATATTTAATGGTATTCAACCAGGATAGAGTCTTAAAATGCTTTTCTAGTTTGATAGCAAACCATTGATAAATTCTCTTTGCATGTGGTTTTCTAATTACATTAGCTTGCCTATGAATGAGAATCCCACATAAGGAAACACCAAAAGCCTTCCTGAAATCCTGCTAGATTCCATCTCTAGGTTTCTTGAGGCCTATTACTCATTTAGAAGGAAATTAGGTGACCTGTTAATATTAGTACTCAGCAGATACTGAGTTGGCTTTTACATATCTCCTTTATCTTCTAAATGCTTAATAATAGTGTCTTTCACTACTTGCTTCATTATCTGGGGAGACCAAAGGTAAACTGTCAGGCTTGTTAAATTCCTCTCTTGCCTTTTTCCTTAATTAAAAATATAAATAGTGAGTTTACCCTAGTCCAATGCTTATATCTTATAGTACAGAATGAGTTAACATCAATAATGAATTAACAGAATCCAACTATTCTTTTGCTGTGCAATAGCCCAGGGCTACCACAATCCTCTCTGGGCTGTAGCTTATTCCTTTGCACACAACACACTGAACTCACTAGCTGTCTATGATGAAGTCTGTGCTACACAGTCTATGGAACAGCAAAAACTGTAAGACAAAAATGTTTACCAGACTAGTCATAAGACCAAATTCATATGGTTTTCAGAACCATTCTCTAATATCTATACTTTTTAATACTGTAGGATTATTAACTCTGCAGTAGTCCAAGGAGATACGTTATAAGCAAAGTAAATGACAGAATTAATTCACCTGAGACACAGCTGGCACGGTGCTTGGACAATATCCTTTGAGTGGCCAATTAAATATCACATACTAAGTTAGCTTGAAGGAAATAACAGAGAAGATTGCCAGCTGATGAATGAAAAATGATTATTTGCTCATCAACTTCTTCTTTAACACATTAAAAAATACAATTAGTAGAAGTTGCGGGATAAGAAGTTTTAACAAGAGTCATGATTGACAAAATATCCTGTGCCAAAATATCCTCTGCCAACCTCAGTTCAGTTCAGTTTCATTAGCAAAAATTTCATTCACTCAAGTACTGTCAAAATGTGGAAGAGAAACCCAGTAAGTCTGTGTCAGAGCAGATCAGTCCTGCTCATTACAGGGATTGATCCTCTGTTTGAGGTTTGATTCCTTGGGACTATTTGTCATTGCCATCCATATTCAACTTGTGTGGAGATTGCTGAACTATATTTACTCTGATATAACAGCTCTCTTTTATTGCTGAATAGTATTTATGGGAATATACTGAATAATATATTGAATACTATTTATGTGATCACTTATTAATCTTCTGATTCCTGATCGTTTAATGCATATCTTCCTTGCGCATTCATGGATTCTGAGCACTGAAATAGGAGCAGCCTTGTGTCACAATCTTGTCTGTCACATTTACTGCACATTTTCTTTTACCCAGAATTGTGTTTCGCTTTGTATCTCCCAATTTGTACCTTTAGTTAATTGTGTTGTGCATTGGACTTCCCATTTGTACCTTTAGGTTACTGTCATTGACTTTATTTTGATGAATGTGTCCTTTATTTTGGACTTATAGTCCAAATTAGGCATGTCATGTTCTGCCAGCCAAGAAGCAAATCCAATTTGCAGCGCAAATGTAAACTGCATTTAGCTTTAATGTAGTGGCAATCAACAGGCTATCCATCTCTTTTTGCTATTCTACAGGTTTTGCCTCCCTTCCTGAGGAAGCAAAATTTACTCTGTTGCACATTCTGTCAGTGTAAATATTGCAATAGGCTTTGGAACCTTCTTGAAAATTTCAACTGATTTTGACAGTGCTGCAAGGTCTCAGTGTTACAACATTCCCACAAACTGAGCAGAGCCAGGCTGAGTGTAGAAACCCAATCAGACTCCCACTGAGGGCAGAGCAACCCCACAATTCATTTACATGGATTTCCTCTGCCTCAGACAATGCAGACTAGCTCATTAGCTGCCTATCACCAGTTTTATCTAGGCCATGAAACTTTCATTTTTCTTTCAGTTCATTCTGTGATTTATCATCTATAGTCCTTTATATGAAACAGTAATCTTATGATGATTGGCTTAATTGTACATTGCATTGTTCTTTATACTTTTTGATAGTATTATTTCTGGAATTCAGCTTTTTTTTTGTTTTGTTTTGTTTTGTTTTGTTTTGTTTCCATGGCTTGTCCTCAGACATCTTGAAATGTTCGCATATGTTCCTTGATGTTGAGTAATGTCTTGCAAGTTTGCTGCTGGAATCATAATATCTCAAAATTTGAAAGGTTCCTATTGCCCTGCAATATAGGACTTGATTTACATACAGACACACATAAAAAAGAACTTACCAAAACAGTTGCTTCCTTTTGAAGAGAAATGCTCTTATTTCTGGATTTTCTAAGCACTTTTGCTCTGATTAGACCCAGGATCTAGATTTTTATGTTTATGCTTCCTTGCTTTTAATACAAAACCTAACAAAATGGTCAGCAAAAATGAGATAATTTCATTGCAAGTCATAGAACTCCAGGAAACCTAGCCTAATGAATTCTGCTGCTTGTTCTTTCCTTCTTGACTTCCTACTTCTTCTTCTCTTTTCTGCTATGCTTCTTGCTCTCAGTCTTGCCTGCATTAGTTTTAAGCTGCTGCATCCTTTCATTCTGAATCTTTTCTGGGCCTTCTTTCTCCCTTCTTCTCATGAATCTCATTCTCCATTTCCTTGTCTAAGCCTCCTTCCAGATATATTTCTCTCACTTTCCTATTTCTCTCACTTACCTCTCTCACTCTACTGCTTCCCATCCCTCCCCATGCTATATCCACACAACTGTGTGTGGACATACACCACATATGTACAAACAGAGAAACAGAAGTCCTTGTTCACTTTTCTGCAGGACTTTCCCCTCACCCACACATTTTGAGGAACATGGTCCTTTATATTTTCCTCTGAAAGACTTGGAAATCCTTACACCTTCTCTTTACACCCTCCTCTTCTGTCTTCAACAGTCTAGATCCTTTGCCACCTCCTACATAAGAAAGAGACAGCTGGAAATGTTTTATTTTAAACTTCACTAAATTCATAATTAGGAATAGATTTTAAATACATTATTTGGTAGAGAACATGATAACCTTGTGAATCAGCACGCTAGACCAGGTCTGCATTTGGCCTCAATTTGCTTATCCAGATGCATTATCCTCCATTTCCTAGTGCACATCACAAAGCCTTAGAATATATATGCCTCAATTCAATGATTTCTGAAAGCATGAAGCTCATTTTGTTGCATATCTGTATGTGTTTTGTATTAATCAGATTAATCAGGGATGAGAACATGAATTAAATTAAATTTATGTTCACTCTACAGGAAGAGTCTACAGGAAAAAAAATCACTGGACTGGAAGAAAATTGAATGCGGTAAGAAGATGCAAATTCATTATATAATACTGTAAGCAAGTCCTTCACTTTTCCTAATATATTTTACTAGATTATTTCTTTTGTTAAGCAAACTACCTGTCCTGTGAGAAGCATACTTTTTATTTTTTTAACCCAGCCAGGCAGGTAAGCAAAAAGATAAGAATATTTACACAGAATAATGCCTTTCTTAAGGAAAGGTAAGCAAGTGGCAAGTCATGCAGTACTTGTTAGTAATCTGTGAGGAGAAGAATACTTGAACTTCTTGGCTAGTTGGATTTGACTTCCCAACAGCACAAATATCCAAGTCCCACATAAAACACCCAAACCTTATAATCAATTCATTTAGACCTTTTCTTCTCTGTCTCTTGTTGGACTGGGTTACTGACTGCACTGATCTGATGATGCAGCATGTCTTCTTGGGGCATTAAAATGGTCACTTCTTGTCACCTCAGTTATTTCCAGCTGCACAGACTTTTTCTCAAACAGAGGATTTGCTCTGTGTGCTCTCTAACTCTCCGGATAGAACCCACTGTCAGAAGGTGCAGCACTGAAATGGGCAGGCTGGATTCCAGCCCGCAAGCAGCCCTGCTGATGACTGAACACCAGCTCATTCTTTCCACAGAACTGCTGTAATCACAAGCTGAATACTTTTAGGCCAGAATTTTTTTTCCTGCCTCTGTGTGAAGCTATGTCACTGTGCAACCAGGAATCAAAGCTGAAGGGTGTAAAGGGAAAACAACAGAATAGGTTGAATCCATGATCAAATGATGACAAGAACCTCCAGGGGAGAGTTGCAATGCAAATTGTTCCCCTTGCTAAACTTTATAGTCATGCACCAGAAAGCACAGAAGGGAATTAGACCTCATGAGAAGTCTAATTAATTATGAGTTTTAATAACTTTGTAAATAAATGAATTATGGGTACGACAATACACATAGCAGGGTTTTTTCTATCCCAAAAGGGTAATGAAGCTTTATGTTAATTGGGGAACAGAGCATGAAAATTCAGCTCCTTGTTAGATTGGAATACACATTGACTAAGATTCAGAATTATTCTAGCCCAGGGATTTTCTGTAAGATACTGTCAAGGCTAAGGTATAAGAATAGTGTAAATATTGCAATTATGCAAATGTAGACTTGATGCAAATATAACTGAATTTAATTTTAAGATTTCACCAAAAACATGAGGCATGTAGGTATGCACAGTTTAAATACTGCAAGCAAGTTGCATTGGATTATAAAATCATATCATGATAACCAGCTCATATAATTTCATTTGTAACATAGAAAACTTATAATGTACTTTTTTTGAGGTGACTGATACAGAAAAAAGCAACATAGAATTGTCTGAGTGATCTCACCTTTATCTGAAAGTTAACATATCTGTGCTCTAAAGACTAGTTTATTCATTTCCCATTAATACATCTTTGGATAGAAATAAACAAACAACATTGGGAATCGCAACCAGAACTCAATATTGTCTTCCCCTTCCTCAAGTTAAGCTCACTCTCTAATAGAATCAGGCTGTCTTTGTTAATTGTCTTTACAGTCCCCCAGCTCTCGAATTCCTGATTTAACTGTGCCTTGCGCTTGAAGGGGGTCTCTAACTTGTAGCATAGGATTTTGAAATCAAGGTATTCTACTTCCTTGCCTAGTGTTCTACCCATTTGGTCATTCTGCTCAGAGACTCTAACAAGGGAGTCTTAATGTGCCCAAATCATAGAATATGCTGAGTTGGAAGGGACCCATCAGGTCGATTGAGTCTGAATCCTGTCTCTGCATAGGACACCCCAAGAATCACACCATCTGCATGAGAGTGTTGGCCAAACACTTCCTGAACTGTCAGTCTTGGTGTTGCGACCACTCCCCAAGGGAGCGCGTTAAAGTGCCTGACCACCCTCTTGGTGAAAAACTTTCCTGATATCCAACCGAAACCTCCTCCAACTCAGCTTCATGCCATTCTCCCAAGTCCTGTTCACTACTTACAAGAGTCAAGAGATCAGTGTCTGTCTGTCCCTCCACTTCCCCTCATGAGGTTGTTGAAGACCACAATGAGGACTCCCCTCAGTCTCCTCCAGGGTGAACAGATCAAGAAATCTCAGCAGCTCCTCATCTGGATTCCCTCTCAGAACCTTCACCATCCTTGTGGCCCCCCTTTGGATGCTTTCTGATAACTCAGCATATTTTTTAAAATGTAGTGCCCAAAACTGCCCCCGCACTAGAGGCGAGGCTGCCCCAGCTCAGAGCAGAGCAGGACAATCCCCTCCCTTGCCTGGCTAGCCATGCTGTGCCTGATCCATCCCAGGACAGGGTTGGCCCTCCTGGCTGCCAGGGCACTGCTGACTCATCCAGCTTGCATTGACCAGGACCCCTGGCCCCTTTCTGTGGTGCTGCTTTCCAGCCTCTTGTTCCCCAGCCCATACACACAACCAGAGCTGCCCTGTCTCAGGTGCAGATTGTGCTTGTTAAACTTCATACAGTTGGTGATTATCCATCTTTCTAATTTGTTGAGGTCTCTCTGCCCTTGAAGGAGTCTGAATTTCTCTCAGGCTTCCATGTTTAATTTGTTACAACTTTTAATACTTAGTTTGTTTAATATGGAGTTTCTGAATATACAGTTTTCATGAGATGCTTTCAGCAAGGACATTACATTAAGCCACATCAAATGAGTAAATAGACTCAGAGTGCTATATTAAGGAATGCTGGAATATCTGTATTTGCAGTGAAACACTGTATGACTATGATTTGTGATACTTCTTGATTAGCACATATTACACATGAGATCCTTCAAGGTTAATGCAACTTTACCTTCACCTCTGCGAAAATGAACTCTGTTCAGTGCAGCATAGCAGCATTAATTCACTCCAACTTACAATTATTTTCTCCTAGGAAAAATGACTGTGAAGCCAGGTGCTTCATCCAAAATGCATCCCAAATACAGAAAAAATGTTAGTGGTCATAACATTTGAGGAAAAGTTCAGTAATCAAATCATACAGCTCTTAGATGTATAAACAGATGGCAAGGCATCTCAGCAGGTGTTACTGCCAGCCCTTTGGCAAGACAAAACTTCTCAGTGGATACTAAACCTACTATTACAACTGTTTGAGAAAAAGACTTCAATATCCTCTACCAAAAATATACCTCCCTTGCTAGAATACTTCATACAGTTTGAAAGCACAGTCCAGTAACTAATAAAAATTGTTCTGAATTTTGCATCTTTCAAAGCCATAATCGCAATCCAGAAACAATTAAAAAATAATTTGATCATCAAGTTGTAACAAGACTTAGTTCAAAACTTCTCACCAGCTCCACATCATCTACAAGACAATGAGTAAATAAAGATGCTGCTTCAAAATCTGCTGGTTATGTTGAAAACATTGCCCAGAGAATAAAAGCTAAACTCAACCCCCCTCCCCAATAATATATTTTATGCCTAGAATTTACATGAAATGCATCAAAGGTGTTTTCATCCTTACCTTTGTTATATGCAAATGCATCCTGTACATTTTACATTGTATCTGATTTCACTGGGAATTTCCATATTCCCTGGATACAAGCTAATTATGGATTGTATGAAGAATTATGTATTGTTCTAAAAATCTTTTTCATTTTCATTGAATCTTTTCTATATAAGACAAAAAGAAAGTTAGTATAAATTTCAATTACTGTTCATATTTTACAGAGGAATATTCTATTTTTCAAAGTCAGGCAACATCATATGCTTGTTCTTTTTACATACAATGAAATTCAAATTGGATCCAAGTTCCAGTTTAACCTCTTGGATGAACAACGGCAGCACTGTATTGTGAAGTGAGCTGTACTGGAATCTTTCCTACCCTGATCTAAATTTCTCTTATTCAATGGTTGGCTACTGGCTGAAAGGACTCCACCCTGCAAGCACCCTCCTGAAGGTACCTTCTGCTCGGTCAGATGGACCTGCCTGATCTGTGCCGGCAGCTTTTATCAGTCGCAGAGACGCCTTGCACATGTCTGGCTGACTGGTCAAAATTTGGGTGTGGTCGTTTGCTCATGTTACCAATTAGTTACATTGTAAACCACCTGAGGAGTTAAACAGCAATATACAGCTTATGGTCTTCCACCCACAACGAGGTCACAAGGTCAGCTAAATTACAAAGACTTACATGTTCATGCAACAGTGACCACTTAAGATCTTCCTTAAGTTATGAACACAAAGTTCACACAAAGTAATGGAACACAAAAGTTATGATAATGTGTTTAAGATAGAAGATTTCAGTTGCTGTTTGGCCATCTTCCAAAAATATGCACTTCCACCTCCCAAAAAATACAGCAATAGGGAACCTGACCTTAGTTAGAATTTCTAAAATTGGAGAGGGGGAAGACAAAAAGGCACATTTTGTATAACCCATGTCATGCTCTTTTATGACGAAATGAGTGGCTGAAACCAGGGAGTGTCTGACATACTGGAGGACAGGGTTGCTCTGTGAGGACACCTTGCACAAGCTGAAGAACATCCTAAGAGGACAAAGCCTTGCACCTAGGGCAAAAGCCCCCAAGCATTGGTATAGGCTGAGGACTCTCTAAAGAGACAGCAGGCCTGCAGAATGAACCTGTGGGTCCCAGTTAAACAGTGAAATGAGGATCAATATTGCAACTTTGAGGTAATTGTTACCACTATACTGTACCACAGCAACAGCACCGTGGGGGGAGATGATTATTCTCTGCTTGCCATTTGTGAAGCCACATCTGCAACACTGTGTCCAGTTTGGGATCCTAAGTAGGCAAGAAATACTTAGAAGATGAAAAGTATCCAGAAGAAGATAACCAACTTGGTTCCAGGGGTTGGAGCATGGGACAGGGAGAGAGGCAAAAGGAACTTTGCTTTATCTTGAAGAGAACATTGTGAGGACACAATCCCAATGCTTCACTAAATGGGGGGTTATTAAGAAGGAGGAACTCTTCACTTTTTTGGAGGTGAATAGGAAAAGGACAAGAAAGAATGGCCATTGGCATTGTCTGGATGCCAGTTGCCCTCCAAAGCTGCTCTATCCCTTCCCTCCTCAACTGCACAGAGGAAGGAAATAATAATGAAATCTCATGAGTTGAGGAAAGGATGGGGAGAGATCTGTCAGTGTCACAGGCAAAACAGACCCAGCTTGGAGAAATCAATTGAACACAATCAAAATCAGAGTAGGATAATGAGAAGTAAAATGAAATTTTAAAAACACATTTTCCCAATTCTCCCTCCTTCCAGGGATTAACTTTATTCCCAAATCTTTACCTCCTCCCCAGCAGTGGTGCACAGTGACAGGTGGTTATTATGGTTATGGTCAGTTCATCACATTTTTTCTGCTGCTGCTTCCTTCTTAGGGAGAGGAGTCCTTCCCACAGGTTGCAGTTCTTCATGAACTGCTTCAGCCTGGGTCCTTTTTTCAACAGAGGGGAAATCCTTCAGGAATAAATTGTTCCAGCATGGGTCCCCCATGGGATCACTAATCCTGCCAGCAAGCCTGCTCTAGCGTGGGCTCCCTTCTCCACAAGTCACAGGTCCTGCCAGGAACATGCCAGGGTGAGCTTTCCACAGGGTCACAGCCTCCTTTGGGCATCCACCTGCTCTGGCATTGTGTTCTCCCAGGGGCTGCAGGTGGATCTCTGCTCCCCCCTGTTCCTCCCTGGGCTGCAGGGGCACAGCTGCTTCACCATGGGCTGCACCAGGGGCTGCAGGGGAACCCCAGCTCTGGTGTCTGGAGCACCTCCTGCCTCCCCATCTTCATTCACTGACCTTGGTGTCTGCAGGGCTGTTCCTCTCACATATTCTCACTCTTCTCTGGCACAATTACTTCTATGCAGAAACTTGTTTTAAACATGTTACCACAGAGGCTTTACTACTGTCAATGACTAACTCAGCCTTGACCAGTGGTGGGTCCATCTTGGAGCTGGCTGGCATTAGCTCTGTGACATGAGGGAAGCTTCCAGAAGCTTCTCAGACAAGCCACTCTTACAGGCCAGTCACTAGCAAAATCTTGCCATGCAAGCATAATATAGGCCATAGGATGCAAAAAAGAGAAACTTTCATTGGATTAGAAGGAGGGAAAAAAATCCTGTTGAGGGGGGCTAAACACAGAAACCCAAATACAGCCAAAAGATTTTAAATATCCATTGCTGGTTTATGATTTGCTGGTTGATTTTTCCTTTCTGACTTTTTGGATCACTGAGTAAAATTGTATTGGTGACACGGCTACCAATGTTCAAAGTTCAAAATAAATGTCCAAGATGCCAAGTTAAATTGCTATAACCCTACTATTTCAATATTCGTAGTGCAGTGTCATCAGTGAGAATGAAAGATCATCTTTGAGCCTGACTCCCACGTCTCCTGGGAGGTGGGGAATGTTAATTCTCTAAGTTGAATACTTCTCAGGCAAGTACAAGTCAGTAGGCTGTTGTGCAGAACTAGAGCTGACAGCTGTGTTCATTGCACTTTGTTACCCATGAGCTTTACAGTTTTATCCAAGTGCTCTCTACATAGGCTGAACATGGCTGGTAGAGATTATGCCTCTTCCACTGTGTGTCTAAAACACAGCAGAGCTCAGGATGTAGCTAAACTCAAGGTGAGAGCAGCTCTGGACATACACAATGACCTGTGTTTGGTTGTCTGACACAAAGGTTTCAAATGAGTCCTGCTGTACCTCAGAGTTAAGATGCTATTTGACACTCAGCTGTTTGAACTGTTCTCTGACGCTTAAGGTGTTTCCAGTTTATTAGCCAAAATGCAAATGCAACTGATGGAGTTTGAATTTGGTCTCATGTTGCTTTGGAAAAAGACTTATTGATTAAATCAATATCCATATTTTAAAAGAAGACGTTGTGTACAAGTTGATGGCCACAGAT
This sequence comes from Haemorhous mexicanus, assembly GCF_027477595.1. NCBI lineage: Eukaryota > Metazoa > Chordata > Aves > Passeriformes > Fringillidae > Haemorhous > Haemorhous mexicanus. Next base: position 56,079,687 of record NC_082345.1, on the reverse strand, counting down.
GGTAAGGTCTCTCCACGTCTGATTTGGAAAAAGTGTGAGACATCTTACTGTTGCACAGACTGTAATGTGACTTGGAACTTCATCTCAAGCCATCAGTCCTATCTCCATTAAGTGATGCTATCACAAGCCAAAGCTTCACAGACTGTTTTTGTGTTAGTACCATCACTATGCATTTTTTTCCTGTGATGATGTGCTTATTCCTGATATTACCTTACAGATTTTTCTTCAATGGCAAAAGTTGCTCCTTAAGCGTATGAAGACTGAATCTTACCCTTTCCTTTGGCAAAAACCAAGTATCACCTATTTAACACCCCGAGGTGCCTATAGAAGCGCACTAAGACAGCACAGGACTAAGCAGGACTCTGTAGAAACGTGTCTGGAGACACGTTTCTGCCACACACTGCACTGCACCGACGTCCGGCACCCGGTATTTGGCATAGACATCACACAATTCTCTTTAAGAACACGAGTTTTTCCTCCAAGTCTTCAAAACATTAATCTACGCTTTTCCTTGGTAGCTCTACTAGAACAACCGGTGGTTTGGTTCATTTTTTTTTACACTGTAATGGCGCAGACCAGGCTGAAGTGCGGCAGAAATGCCAGCTCCAGGGATGTTGGCTGCTCCCACGTGCGTCCGGGCACCGGTGCCCTAGGGCAGCGCTGCGCAGCACGGGCGTGCGCGGCGGTCAGCGCGGGCCTTTCTCCCCGCCGGGACAAAGACGGCGCCGGTTCCCGCCGCGCACTCCGCCCGGCGGGTCGGTCCCGTGGCAGGCGCTGCGCCTCAGCCCGCCCGGGGCTCCTCCCGTGTCCCGCCACAGCCCCGCGGGCCGGGCCGCCCCCGCCGCCCGGCACCTGTGCCGCCAGGCCGGGCAGCGGCGCCTGCGCACTGGGCGGGTTCTCGCCGCCAGGACCGCAGTCACTTCCTGCCCCCGTGCCCATCCGGCTCCGGGGTCAGCGGCCGCCGCTCTGGCGGGACAGGGGCGAATAAAGTTTAATTCGGGGAGGGGAAAGCCGCCCGTCCTCTCCAGGTAGGGCCGGCCCGCGGCACCCGCCCGTCGCGCCCGCCCCGTCCCGGCGTCGGCGCCCGCTGTCACCTGCGGCCGCGCGCCCCTCCCTCCCTCCCGCCCGGCCGCGTGTGGCGGGCGCGCTGCTGCCCCGGGCTGTCGGTAACGCGGATTTCCCCACGGGATCCCAGGGACGCCGTCCCACCGGCGGGGCTGCGGGACGAGGCTGCGAGGTGGGGATGGAACGCGGCGGGGCCGCCACGGAGGGGGCGCGGGTCCGTGCGGCCGGGCCGGGCTCGGCGGGGAGGGCGGCGGCCTGGGGCTCTCCCCGCCGGCCGAGGCGCAGGTGGCGGCGGGGCGGGAGCGGGGCCGTGCTCGCCGCGGCCGTTGCAGAGGGCGGCGTGAGACCTGCCGAAAACAATGGGACTTTCTCCTGCGCCAGGGGTGCCGCTGCCTCCGGCCTGCCCGGCCGTGCTGCCGTAGGAAGTGGGTGTGCGGGGACGGCGCGCTCCTCAGCCGCTTGTGCTTCGGCGGTGACTGCTAATTTGCTTATTTTAGCAGAAACGAGCTGCTGGATGTAGAAGGAAAGTAGGTCGTGCCCACGGAAAATGCCTCTAAGGGACAAGTGTTGTCAGACTGACCACCATCACCATGGATGCTGTGAACCAGGTATAGTGGTGTGTGATGCCTCGGCTGTTTTGCATGTCTTCTTCATTAAAAGCTTGCAGAAACTGTTGTGAGGATGCAAATGTATATCACTCTTTTATGCCTAGAGTGTCAGCTCTAGGCATAGAAAGGTCTCTGAATTTTGTTTGGAAATTTATTCTTTTTTGTATCCTTGAACTGTCACCTTAAAATCATTTCAGGAAGAGAATATTTTAGTTCCTGTTTGTGGGATAATCCTCAGGCCACCACATGGACGTTGTATGAAGTGAGCAGAGGAAGGCAAGAGCTTGTATAAAAGAACTCATCGTTTTGTTTCCAAAAAGTGCAGTGTCTTCAGGTTTTTTTTGTAAAACGGTGTTTCTGGCAATCATTTGCATTTGTTGTTTATATTTTTACTCTGTCTTCTCTGGTAAACTCTGGTGAAATTGAAAATCTTAGTCTCAGAGGAGAAAAACCCCACCTAGAACAGTTCTTTACATTCCATGACTGAGAGATGTGAAAGATTTCATCAGTGGAAGCTGTAATGAATGTTCTGAAAGTTCAGCCAACCTTTTAGATGCTTGTGAAGTTATTCTGCTTATTGTTATAATTAGTATTTTTAAAGGCAGTTTTGTTTCTTTTTTACTTGTTGGGGCATTTATTTGGATGCTTTCACTTACGTTTTTGAAAGAAAGGTGCTGTTTGGATACTTTCACTTCTGTTTTGAGAAGAAAGGCATCACTTTGGGGAATTTAGAGATGAAAATGTGAGCACAGTGACTTTGATTATGCCCCTTTAGTGAAATGTAATTTGAGAGTAGATATTGTTCAGTTAGAAGAAACATTTCTTTGTGTTGATGATGAAATGGTTTTGAGTTGTTCTAATGATTTAAAACCACAAAAATATTTTTCCTGCCTGACAAGTTAACAGTCATGTGTTAGGTCTGCTTCACCTGTGTTACTCCTGTTGCTGTCAGTTGGTGTTGTACATGCATATTAGGGGCTGTATACAAACCAAAAGGTTTTATTTTGAAGTGTAGGGATTAGGTTAGTAGAATAAAATATGCCATTGTGTTAGAGATCCCCAAATGATTAGCGGATTCGTCATGGTTGTTATGTGTTTGTGTTTATAATAGTGTATTATGGGACCAGGATAGTTGGGTGGAATGTTCATTCTGTTGTCCTTTTTTACAGTGCTTTGTTTTCTGATGTTCTTTTCAGCTAGAATTTATTTATAATCTTTTAGCTCAATGTTCCAGTCATAATTTGCTTAGTCTTTTTGCACTTATTATCTCTAAATAGTTTCATACTATGCCTTAACTGGCCTTTATTAAAAATAAATTTCTTAGAGATCTTAGTGCTACATTTAGAAATGAAAACCTTACAATGGGGTTAAAATCAAACCAAATGGTTAAGGTGGGAGTCAGTTGATGAAGTGCAAGGATGGCTGTTTAGTCAATAAGAAATATAAAATAAGACCTAACTAATGATTTTGCAAACATATGCTTCAAGAAGTGTTCTTATTCTTGTAAATTTGGGTTCCCTCTGGGCAAAGCTTAATTCCCATATCCATATACAGCAATGGAGTGCTGTTAATTTTCATGTACATAAATACTGCATATTGGAATTGCTAAAAATTTTGATTAATATATGTTTTAGTTTCAATAGCTTTTGGAAAGAATATGTGTCGGTGATGGAGAGAGATGGGGAAGACTGATTCAGTGATCAGAACCCAATATTATTGTGGGATACAAATGCTTCTACACTATTTCAGGGAGACTAGTAATGTGTACTACAATGATTAGGTTAAAATCACATGCACAAACTTATGCATATAACAACATCTCTTGCTTGCAGAGTTTAATGAGATTTTCTTTTTCCAGTAAACCCCTTTGATTTAATCTTCTTGCAATCTAGGTCTAATTTTCAAAGTTCCATTTGTTTTTGCCAAGGCATCTTGTTGTCAAATTTCTTATATTAACCAGGTCCAAAGTCCATCATCTCTCTTGTGTCCCCCAACATTCCACCATTTATGATATGGAAAGAAACATCAGAAATAAAGTAGTTCCTCAGCAGTTTATTTGAGCCTGAAGAGTTTATTGAATATAGCTTTCGTGGTTAAAAATACTGTGATAGGTTTTTCTGGTATATGCTATGTAGGTATGCTTGTGCTTTTTTCCTACTTTAAATTTGGCTACAGTGTTTAGGTGCATACTGGCAACATTGAAGTCGTGTAGTGTGCTGTGAAGTGTTTGGTAATGCTGGTAATGCAGTATTTGGTAATTCTCTTTTGTACTACTCTAATGTCATTTGGTTTTAACAATGGGAGTCAAGTAGATTGTTCTGGGGAATTACTTTAATTGATGGACATTTCTAGTGAGTTAATTTTGTTTTATATATTTATATGTTTCTATGTTTTTTTACATGTAGCTTTGAATACAGACAGAAAAAGTGATCAAAATGACAGCAAGCTGTCAGAAGGTATCATAGCTGGAAATTCGCTGTTGACTGTTTTTTAATGCAATATAAGTGAAAATTTTTGAGTAAGGCTACTTTTACTGTGGTCCTGGCTGTTCTTTTTAGCTAGTTTATTGTATGTATGGAAGATTCCTAGATTACAAAAATTACATTAGTGTTTTCTAATGGCTTATTATCCTTTTATGAATTTCAGTGCATTTGTTGGAACCTGGTGATCCTCCGTTATTGCAGCAGCCTCTGCAAACATCAAAATCTGGTATTCAACAAATCATTGAGTGTTTTCGATCAGGTAGGAAACCATGCCTGACCCTTAAGAAGTTCATTACCTTGTTAAAAGAGTTATGATTAGACAGTGTATTAAAATATCCAGCACCTGACTTTGTCCATATTTGCAAAATATTTGTAGATTTTTGGAATTAGGTATTCCTTTCAATTAGGGTTTTCATAGAAAGTAATGAAGATACAGATCTTGCTGTATAGTTATCCTTCAAAAACCTTAAAAATTAACTTTGTTGTTCTGCTTTGCGTCATTTCTGCTGCTATTATTAATGAGTTTATCATAAAACTCCTGAGGTGAAGAAAAAACTTATTCTTGAACGTCTTAAATTGCTTCATCATATTACTTTTAAGGTATTCCTTGATTGATTTTGGGAGTTGCAATACATAGCAATGAACAGCTAAGCATTTGGGGAGTCATGCCAGGGAAGATGCAGTGTTTTCAAGCTGTTTCTACACTTCTGATGGCAAACCAAACATTTTACTTTCACAACTTCTTTAGTGCTACTATCTATGTGTTTCTAGATTTTTTTCCTGTAGATCTTTTAAGTATGTGAAATGTGTCATGTGTAAAAACACCACTGCTGTGCAATGAGATGCATGTCTGGTCCAAGTCTTGTAAAATATTTAAGTTGTCCACTTGTATTTCAATTACTTAATACAAAAACAGGATGTGTGATTATTCATTTGTAACCTTTTTTAGTTTGATTGAGGCCTCAGAGATGCATGACAGGCTTCTTTTGCTTGAAGCAGATTAATGGAATATCTACTGGTAGTAGCACAAACTAGTTGCCAGTACTTCCAGATCATCCTCGCTGGCTGGTGTTAAATTGATAGTTTACTTTGATATCATCAGTCAGCTGTGTCAGAGAGGTTGGATAGAAGGCAAGAGGACTTAGACAAAGATTTTACTGGCTGGTTTTGAGCAAGCAACATTTCATTATGGAAAGAGAGTATTTGATTCTTGTGGTAAAGGAATAGAAATTTGTGACAGAGCATTGCACATAACTGTTTAAGTAATTTTATCAAAAGCTTCTGTCATTCAAAGCATTAAGAATAAAAAGTGAATTTGAATTTTTTTTTCCTAAAAGAAACTGCTTGCAAAAGGCATAAATTTTGGAATTTCTGATAGAGGTATTTATGACTGGTGTTCGCTACTGATTTGTTGTGACTTTGATGTTATTCAAGCATCAACATTTACACATATTAACAGAATTCGATAAGGTATCACCTGCATTACCATCACAATATACAATTAGATGTAACTACAAAATAGAGAAGACTTCATAAGGTTGTTTTTTTTTTTTTGCTGTTTCGAGAAGTTTCTGAATGTCTGCAGTTTATTTCAAAAGGACCAATAATTTTTCTTTACTATCATCTGTGAAAAGTTTCACAGATGCATAAGGATGATTTGAAGCCAGAATGACTATCATGTCATATAGTATGATCTCCAATGTGTCATAAATCCTTTAATTTCATCCAGTAATTCTTAAATCCAGTAATTTGTATTGGAAAAAACCATTTCAGTCCTGAACAGGGACTGAATATAACGGGAAAGAATGAGGAACCTGTATGTCCCTTGACTGGGTAGTAATGGAGAATTTTTTTTTTGAGAGTGAGGCTTGTGGCTAGGGCATGCATGAGCAGCATGGAATTTTATCTACATGGAGCATCTTCAGTTTTGTTCAGTTGGATTTTATTCATATGCAGAAATTCAAATGTAGGTGAGATCAGAGTAAACAACTTGCTTTTGGGAGGAACTCTGTACAGTTTTTATTTGTTGCTATATCTAAATATAGTAGTAAATATAGTTTGGTAGTCTCTTTGTAAAAATGCAGGTCAAATGAGGGTGAAGTTAGTAACACTCAAAGAAAGAGCAGAGAATATGGTTTGGGAAGGCATAGGAGGGGACAGAAACTGTGGTAGCCTCAGATGATCAAGTTTGGATGCTGTTTTTAAGGAACTGTTGAAGAAGACACTGTGCTTTGCTGAAACTCAGATTTAGAAAGCTTTGTAGTACTCTTATTGCACCAAGAAATAAGTTTTCTTGTTAAGGCCCATTTGTATTGAAGAACTATAGCCTATTATGAAATTTTTAATGTTTGAAAGATTTTAATTTAGAAAAGAATTCTGCAGTGTGTTTGATCTTTGAAAGGATTTCTTAAAAGAAATGTTATGAGATGACAGAACACTTGACCTTGTAGTTCAGCTTGCAGAATGTCTTGCCGCTGCTGTTTCATAGGTGTTTGGAATTATTTATTGATGGTCTAGGTCATTATATTTTTCATTGTTTGATTAGTTTTGAATAATTCTAAGAAGAATCAAGACACTGACTATTTTACCAATAGCTGAATTTGGTTAGTTAGTGCTCCTTTCTAATTTGGAGTGGGTAAGCATCATTTAATAATCTGTGGCTAAGTTTAGGCCTTACATTCATAATTTTCATGATATGAGAGATGAAGGACTGAGTTTGAAGAGTAAAAAAATGGCAGGAGCTGGAATACTTCAACAATGCTACATCTAGCTATCTTTGTATACAATGAGTGATAGTCTGGAAACCTGGCATATTTTATCACACTCTCTATGTTTTAATACAGGTCTTTCAGATTTAAATTGTATGTATTTTCCTTCCTTCAGGCTGAAAATATGCCTGCATTTCTACTATCTCACCTAAGCGTCGTCGTCTTGGACTTGGGTTAGATATCTAAGTGTAGTAACATTTCTTGACCTGTTAGTTATTCTCTTTAGTGCTATTCAATCCCTTAGTTTTTTGCCTTCCCAGGTGCCATTTCTATGTGAAATAGCTGTATGTGTCTTGTTTTCTTAGCACTGTAGGATAACCCTAAAGAAAAAATACTACAGGCTTCTTTAAATGCTCTAGGTGCTTCTTTCCTATTGGGCAATTGTATTGCAACAACCAAATACCATAGTAAGAACTCTTTCCTAATATTAGATGTTAGTTTTTATTGTAAATCATTGCACTTTCTCTGTAAATTGTAATGTGTGTAATCCTTGAAGGATTTTTTTTCATCCCAGTCTTGTCTTCATAGTGAAATTTGGAGCATGTATCATAAACTTTCAGTACAAATGAAGTAGCACTAGCAAAAGATAAAATGCTGTTGTAATTATTCAATGTTTCCAGTTTCATGGGATGATGTGAATGAAGAAATTAACAGAAAGCCTTCCATAAGTGTAATATTTATTTTATTACAGGAACGAAACAACTTAAACATATCTTGTTAAGAGATGTGGACACCATTTTTGAGTGCAAATTGTGCCGGAGTCTCTTCAGAGGATTACCAAATTTAATTACTCATAAAAAGTTTTATTGTCCTCCAAGTCTTCAAATGGATGATAGTAAGTTTTATTAATTTAAATGTTTCATAAAGCTTTGTGAAGTTGAAAAATTTATCTTTCATTGCCATTTTCAGAACATACCTGAAACAAAATGCAAAAAACCAAGGTGGATCTAAATTTCTGTAGTAATGTATGTGGATCACTTTTATGTTATTGAAAAGCTACAGCAATGACTTTATATGAATTAACAACCAAGAGCCGTGCCAAGATATGCCAATATCATAATTAGATAGCTAGTTTATACATCTAGTCTTTTAATTGTCACTCTTAACTCTTTTTATTCCTTCTTCCTCTTTTTCTTTCCCATCTGTCCTTTACTGTGAAAGATACCAAAAGTATGTCAAAGGACTGGGAAGCTGATCTCACAGAAGACAGTGACTCTTAACAGGGTGTTTCAGTTTTAGGCCATCATAGCTCTGATAGATTTCAGCTGGTCCTGTGAAGTGACCTGAGTCAATATCTTAATATTCTCCTGTACCTAGAGAATACAGTGCTTGTGTCATGGATGCAGTCTTTTAGTCAGTATGAAACACAGACTACAAGTTTACCCTTTTATTTAAGGATCTTGAATAATTCTGTCTCTTTTCCCCTGCTTCACTTCACTGTATGCTGCTTTAACATATCCTATGTGATCATGCCTAGCCCAACATCTTTATTGTGGAAAAGAGGCTTTATTATTAAAAAAAGTTACTTAAATAATGAGGAAAAAGCTAAGAACTAATTTTTTTATGGAAAAAAGAAATTTATTACAGTCTCATGCCAGTGATGACTTTTTGTTAATCTGAGTAAAGTTGATTAATTTGGAAATGTGTCAGCATTTAAAAGTGTTGGTAAAGCTAGTTATCTTGATCTCTTCACTAGATCAGTATAGGTGCAATGAGGATTTTTCTTTCCTGATTAATGCCTTCCTGCCTCAGTATTTCAAATATTAGGAAGAGATATACTTTGATGATTCTTTTCGCACATGGTATCAGCTGAAAGGAGAAGGTGAAAAGGCTGGTACTGTCACCTTCCTTAAATGAGCTTGCTTGGCCAGTTAGAGAGTCACAGAGCTTCTCTGTGACAAGGGGTGACTTGTAGCTTCAAAGCAAGGTTAGAAGTGCATGTGACTTTAGATGTAATAGTTTCTAAGCAAAGTAAGGTTACCCTGAGGAAAGACTTCATATCCAGCTCCTGGCATTCTAGCCATCATTTAACTTTCTGATTAACTTTCATATGTTAATATGAAATAACATGCAACTAACATACAAATAAAATAACTTCCACTGTTCACTATGAGAGGTGCAAATAAAAGGAATAATGCTACACACTCTGAATAAAACTGTATAAATACCTGTGCTTTATATAAAATTGAGTATAGTTATTGAACTAAGTGGGAGTTTTTTCAAAATATAAAAGAGAGTGAACAAGAGGCAGGAATCAAAGTTCAGCACACCATGGTGAAAAATCCATGCACTCAATATAGTCATGAAGTAGTCTTAAAAGGTGCTATAAAATAGGAAAAACTTTTTACTCTTGGTAAAAGCTATATAGATAGGCTCATTTAAAACTGACTGTAAAAGCTGCTAAAAATTCAGTGTTAAAAAATGGGTTTGGAGCTACAAAATGCCTATTTTTTGTACTGGCACTTTGCATGTATTTCTGGGTGTGTGGAAGGAATAACTCTGACTGCGGGTTTTTAATTAGCTGTTACCAGGACTCACATCTTTAAAATTATCCACAGTAATTTGAGCTGTGTCATATCGGTGCCTTACCTTTTTGCTGTAGGACCCCAGCTTCCTAGTTGTGCCATTGTGGATGCTTTGAGTGTCACACTGGGAACTAGAGCACTGAACTAATTTGGCATTTAAAGGGAGAATATCACTGAGACCTGTAAAATATTATCTACTTATATCTTCATGCAATGCTCAGGTCACACAGATGTTTCATCCTTTGGTAAAGATTCACAGAGGTTCAGAATTCACAGAGAAGGGCTTATTTCCAGAATTAGGTTCCTTTATTATGAGTGCCTGTATCCCACAGTAGGAAAATCGGTTTTTAATGATACTTCAGGCTTAGTTGCACACCTGCAGAACAAGCTCAGTCGAATGATGTTATTCTTCCAATTGATACAGTTTTTTAAAGACCAGCTTAATTCCAGTCATACAAATTTTTAGTTCGGGTGGATTTCACATTAGCACACCAGGAGGGTTATTTCCGATGCTGGCTTTTAATAAAAAGGTAACTTGCAATGATTACTCAAAGCCTTTGAGTGTTCAGAGAGTACGAAAGAGGATTTGTGGAAATTTGTAGACTTAATTCATGTAGTGGTTAAAAGCTACTTTGAAATTTAATGATTTGGTAATTTCCAATTATTTAAAAAATACCTTCTCCTCTTTTCACAGACCTCCCAGATACAAAAGATAAGCAGAGTCAAGCCATAAATGACCTTCTTGAAGCAATCTATCCAAGGGTAGATAAGCAAGAATATATAATTACGTTGGAACCTATAGAAACGAATCAAAATGCTGTATTTCAATATGTGTCAAGGACTGATAGCCCAGATGAGAACACAGAAGGTAGCCATACCCCTGATCAAGCTCCAGTACAGATCCAGGAACCCAGCACTGAGCAACCCAAGTCTGTTTCAGCTCCAGCCCCAGTCCCAGCTGGGGATACTGTAGAATTACCTCCTGCTGATCCTGTCACAAACAAGAACACTCCTGAAGAACAGCCTCCAGCGGTAAGTCCTGACTTGGACTCTCTGGATAATTCTGATTATGGCCACCAGTTGATTTGTTGCCTCTGTAGGAAGGAATTTCATTCAAGACGCAGTGTACGGCGGCACATTCGAAAAGTACACAAAAAAAAGATGGAAGAGCTAAAGAAGTATATAGAAACAAAAAAGAAAGCAAACCAGTGCTCTGCAAGAGGACGAAATAAGAATGTTCTTGTCACGTTAGGTAGAAGTTGTCCTGTGTGTTATAAATCATTTGCCACAAAAGCCAATGTAAGGAGGCATTTTGATGAAGTTCATAGAGGATTAAGAAGGGATTCCATTACTCCTGATATAGCTACAAAGCCTGGGCAACCTTTGTTCTTGGATACAGTTTCTGCTAAAAAATCTCTTAAGACCAGAAAACAAAAGTCGTCTTCAAAGGCTGAATACAATTTAAGTGCATGCAAATGCCTTCTGTGTAAGAGGAAATATAGTTCACAGATAATGCTGAAAAGGCATATGCAAATTGTTCACAAGATAAGTCTCTCTGGAAAGAACTCTAAAAGAGAGAAAGGACCCAACAATACTACCAATGGCACAGAAATACAAGTTGAACCAGCAGATTCTGTAGAACCTTCACCCCCTTCCATTGTGCTTTCTCCACAGAATGAATTAAAGGGAACAAATCATTCAAATGAGAAAAAGAACGCACCATCAGCACAGAAGAATAAGGTTAAACAGGACCCTGAAAACCCTAAATCAACCTCTAAATCAACCTGCAAATCAACCACTAAATCAACCCCTAAATCAACCAATGCATCTGCTGCAGGTGGCCAGCAAAAAGCCAAGAAGCCAAAACTTTCAGCTGGCTTTGACTTCAAGCAGCTTTACTGTAAACTCTGTAAGCGCCAATTTACGTCTAAACAGAATTTAACAAAGCACATTGAACTACACACAGATGGAAATAATATTTATGTTAAATACTACAGGTGTCCACTGTGCTCTTACGAAACGCGTCGCAAGCGGGATGTGATCCGACACATAACCGTGGTTCACAAAAAGTCGCCGCGCTACCTTGGGAAAATAACGGCAAGTTTAGAAATAAGAGCAATAAAGAAGCCAATTGATCTTGTTCTAAATAAGGTGACAAAAAGAGGCTCTCAGAAGGATGAAACAAAACAGATCGGTTCAAAACAGGATGTCACCTCTAATTCTCCCAATAAAAAGTATGAAGGAGCTGATGTTGGCATTGAAGTAAAAGTAACAAAAAACTTTTCTCTGCACCGATGCAATAAATGTGGGAAAGCATTTGCCAGAAAAGCTTTTCTAGAACATCATAAGAAAACCCACAAAGCAAACGTATCTCATTCACCTGAAGAAAGTAAAACCAAAGGCAGAAGTACAAGATCTAAAGCTGTTGTCTGGTGAGGAAAAAGAAAAAGTGTTTTCTCTTTTTTAAAAAAGGACAAAAACAAAAACCCAACAATACCACTGCATTTCTTTTGCTGTTGTTGATTTATTGCTGAAAACATATTTTCCCATATATTTTAGGGTTTAGTGGTTTAAATGCAAAAGTAGATGTCAAATTTGTTTCTTTTTGTTTTAGCATTTTGGAAAAGAGTTAAAATCTAAATTTTTCATTGTAGAAAGATGGAATGTAGATTAAACTGTACTAAGTCAGCTCTTTAAACTGTCTTAAGGCATCTGCTCTAATAAAGCTAATATAAGTACATTTTTAAAATAGTAATTTTTTAAAATTAACGGTAATTTTCTTTGGTTTGAATAACGTAACTCATTTAATTAACTTTGCTGTGACCACTTGAATAAGTACTAAAAGTACTAAAGTAAAAGCTGATAAGAGAAAAAATCTCTATGAACTTACTGGAATTAGCATTTGTGAATTTAAATTTTTATTTTGATGTGTATTGCCAGCACACTGTCAACAAAAGTGCATAGAACACATTTTTTTAATGTAATTTGGTTCCTTAGTTGCTTTGATTTAAACTCATTAAGGGTTAGGTGTCTGCAAATACCTTTGAAGTCATCAAATTTAGAATTCCATTCTTTTAATGCATATTTATATAAGCCCAGGTTTGGAGACTTATGGTCATTTAGATTTTTAAATTGTTCAAATCTAATCAAAGTTTTTGCTTTAAGGATCAATATGTATTGAAGTCTGCCCTAGAATTTTCTAAACTCTTGCTTATGTGGTGCTCTCGGAATTTTTTATGCTTGGAGGGGTTGTATTTGTAGCTACTCAGTTTTCCATAGGCCTTGCCATGGCCTATGTTTAGAGGACCTATTAAAAAAGAAAATATTTGTGTGCAGTCACTTTGTATTTCAAACTGACCAACTGATGGCTGAAGGTTGGGGATTGTACAAAAGTATGATGAAGAGAGACTGTAGTGATAATTTTAGGAGTTTTAACCATCCTTATAAAGAATCATCTTTCTAGCATATTTGGCAAAAAGAAAGCAAAATATATGTGCCTTGTTCTATGTTTCACCTCTGAAATGCTGTTTGCTGGGAGATGATTCGCATGAGTTCAGCTTTCACAGTGAATAACCACCTAGTTATATTAAATTGTGATGTGGTGCTTTCATGACTTTCTAATAAATCCTGACCAAATTAGGCAGAACTTCAAAAATGAACCAAGTTGAACCCTGAATTATGCTGAATTCTAGAGGGGGAGTGACTTATGCATTTTGAATAAGAATTAAAAATTTAACCTTGTAAATTATTTATCTTGTGTAGTTTAAAAGAGAATTATATGGGTGAACTCAAAGTATTAATTTATTCCCATTTCTCTTCAGATAGGTTCGAGTGATGTTCGGAAAGTTTGAAGTTCATTTGAACGGAAAAGACTTTAGTTTGTTTGTGGAACTGCTAATTCTTGCTAATGGTACTATAAGGAAGAAATACTTTCATAAGCTGTTTTTTTTTTTTTCTTACAATATTAATAATCATTCTGACTGCTTGTAGGACAGTACCACTTCCCAAAACACTGAAGTAGTTGAAGTAAAATCCACATGGTTCTAAATTAGCAGTTGTCTCTATGTAGTTGTAGTTTGACCCAGTATAGAACAAACTTCCTGAAATTGAAAAACAGTATACCAGAGAGAAGTTAATGAGCAGCAGCTTTGGAAGAAGGTGGATTTTCCTCATTTAGAAAATCTTCAGAAAACTCATGCATACTGGTCCTCCCTGGCAGTGCTAATTGATGGACAGCTCAAACTTTGATGTGATAGCCTACTTTGGCAAATGTTGTATTATATACTGTTTTAAGTTTATTACAAATGAATGTATAAGAGCAAACAATGTAGTGTTTATTGGCTGAATTCTACTAATTTTTAGATTTTGCCATAAATTCAGTTTGTTCATGTTGAGTAATTTCCCAGTTCAAGGACATTCTGAATTTCACTGTGCTGAAGTTTCTTCAAAGACCTCCACTTTGTTTCCATATGTGGTTCACAGGAAAACTTTGTAAACATCTAGAAAGTTTACAAGAATATCCACATTCCTCTATTCTTTAATTTTTAAAAAAATTATACACAAGCACTTTAATGATAGTTGCAGTTTATTTTTTCAGTTTATTTTTGAAAGATCAACACACTAATGTTAATATGAAGGTAGTGAATATTTGCTGATGTATTATAGACAATCTGTGCACAACCACTTATAATGTTAGCTTATTTCATTAAATATTAATAAAAAGGGAGGATAGTTTGGGAGAAACTCAAAATATATTTTCTCTCAAAATCATAAATGACCACTATGGGTAACACTTGACTTTGTGTAATTGGAAAATGTTTAGATACCCTTTTTTAACCTTTTAATCAAGATTGTAGTAAAACAGTTGCATGCCTACCATTATGAAGTTCTTGGCAGGTTTCATGCAATCATGGGTTTTGTTTTGGTTTTTTTGTTGTTGTTTGGGTTTTTGTGTTTTTTTTTGTTGTTTATTTTTATCTTTTAGAAAATATTTCGTTTAGTGATTTGTGTCAAATTGCTACAATTTGAAAGGTATTGTACATCAGAAGAAATACCATGTTTTTTATATTGGTTCACTCCCTTACTTAGGGAGGTGCCTCATGTTCATATATACTTTTTTTGTATAAAATATATCTAAATGTTGATCACAAGATCAGGAGTAAAAATGCTTTTATGGATAGAGAACTATTTGGCCCTGTTAGTGCATTGCACTAAAAATACTGTGAATGGGAACTAAGATTGTAGCTTTGCTCAAAATGTTCTATATTGAATGTACATGCTTTTGTTTTGGATAAATGTACTGTATTTGATGGAAAATAAAGCAGACTGGAAATGATTTTTAAGTGGGCATAAAAAATGATGTTGTGTTTGTAAACTTGGGATGTCTGTCACTGCACAGTCAGAAATTACATTGTTTGCATTTTGTAAAGTTTTTTTTGTTGATCATTGAAGCTAGTTCTTTGTAATATTCTGTTGTAATAAATGGGTCTTTTTTTAATTAAAAATTTGGCACTTGTGGAGTGAACACTTCACACTGGTTGTCAACCGTTGCTGTATTTTTGGCAAACACTGCTTATCTTGGCCTTTTGTTCCTTGTAAAGGGATCTCTTGTTGTTACCCTTTCAGAAGAAAATACTGAAGAAGACAGGCTATGATAATACTGGTATTTTTTGTTCAGATGCTTTCCTGCCTTTTCAGTCTAAGGCAACTTGGATGTACCTGGTCTGTGTTCTCAGCACAAGCCTCTCCAGTGCTAGCTGGTTCAGCTCTCTTGGCTGAGCTGGATTTGCTCTTTCACATTACTTATATGCTTTGAGCCTGACAGTCATGTCCTTTATTAGGGGCAAAACAGTCTGCTTTGATGATCTTCCACAGCTGTTGATGTTATCTGAAAGAGCTGAGTAGGCTCAGTGGCAGAGCAGAAACCAAAAAGTGCAGTCCAAGGTTTGCAGCAGATCTTGTGTGTACACGTGCTTACATTTTTTTCATTCTGTTGCTCAGATGTTTTCTTCTTCAGGATGTTGTGGTTTTATAGTTCTCAGCTTGTGACTTTCTGCAGCAAACAAAGGGATTTTTTGAAGTTACTGTCTTGTGGCAAGGCAGGTGGGGTGAATCTTAGACTGAAATGGATGTGTAAATTGTAATCAGCTTCCTTCACAACATCTAACACATCTAAATTTCAACTGCTACTCTCTGAAGAAACAAGTCTAAAATGGACACATCATCCTTTCAGTGTGTAAAGCTGCATTTTCTATCAAAAATACATTCATGATACGGACAGATAAGGAGATCAATAATTTGTCTGAGGTATAAAAGTGTTAATGGTTTTCCAAATTAAGTGAGAGATTTCTCTGCATGGTGTCAGACTGTAGTACATTAGGTGGTGGCTGGGTTGCCAAGGCTTAGGATCGGGTGTCTGTGCTGTTTCAGAGTGCCTCCCATTAGTATAAAGGAGGAAAACAAGGTGCATGACTGTTGACCTGCTCAGAACTGAACAGATTGTGACTCTGGTCTCTTATTAAATCTCTGTACATAAATACTGCCGTTTGCTTCCTCAAGGATCACTTGCATATGTGAACAAAGTAGCCATTGTAAAAATGGTGTTTGACACTGAAAAGACTGAAGGGACTGTTTTCTTAAGTGTCAGTAATGTCTTGAAGCTCGGGCTGGAATCGGTTCAATTTGTGCAGGTCATTGTTTTTGCAGTACAATGACATGCAAACACCTCATAAATTGTATTTCATCTGGCATTTGCTATTCTGAGTTACTGTTTAATTATCATTATTTTATGATTTTACCTCCAGAATTTGCTTTTCTGCTATTCAAGGTGATACTGGAGATATTCCACGTGGAAGAGTTATTTCAGCAAGCAAGTTATTTCTGCTGTCTTTCAGTTTACAGTTACCTTACTGGGTGCAGTGGTAGGATGTTTGCTGTCCTTGTTTTCTCTCTGTAAATGTTAAGGCAGTAACTGATCACAGCAATGCAGAATCAGGTACTCGGTTCTGTTTTGACTGTGACTTTCAGAAAGAAATTTAGTCTTGGAGAAACTTGAGAAGTGTGGAGGATGCCTTTGAAACTGAGTGCCTGCACAGCTGTGGACTGACCCACAATGATTGGAAATGGCCAGCAAACTATTAGCATTCTTGGCTTCAAAACAAGACTGGTAACAGTCTAAGATACTTCTGCACCTTGAAAAGCAGAAAAAAATGTTTTTTGTATCTTAGAGCTCATTTTTTCATCTTAGTAGATTGTTTGCCTACACCAGTATAAGGCAAGGCAATATAACCCAAAAGTAGTAGAATTCCTAATACATTTTTAAACATTTTTTGAGGGATAAGGCTTAATATGTGAGTTAGGTTCAATTAAAGAAGGAAAGGATAAAACTATGTCACTTTGATAGGTACATTAGCACAGCTACAAGACAATTATCTTACTCTTTCATATAAAGTCTCATCCCTTGTGGAAGGTGCTTGCTGTCATTTTTATGTTTTCATTACTCACCTGTGTAGTTCCCAGTTCAATTTTTAGTATCTTACTGTTTGGCTGTGGTTGAATTTTCCTGAATGATCTATGTGCTTATGATGTTAGCTTCTTTAAACTCCTAATTTTTCAAGTAGAGTTTTTTTGTTTGTTTCTGTTTTGAAAGCTGCCTTAAAAATGCTTGGTATTTGATAGTGTTGGGTCAGTGGTTTTGGTTTTTTTTTTCCTGGAGGATGAGGTGATCCAAACACCACTGATTTAGGTGTTCAGATTTTGGTTATGGAGTCTTCTAGAGGGCGATTTTGAAAAAGACAAGAAGAGATCCAGGCAGGAACAATGTGGACCCTCTTATACTTTATGCCTTTAAAATAGATTAGAGAAACAACTGCCAGAAGTAATATTTCTCTCCCTGCACTAGGGTGTTCAGATTTTGGTTATGGAGTCTTCTAGAGGGCGATTTTGAAAAAGACAAGAAGAGATCCAGGCAGGAACAATGTGGACCCTCTTATACTTTATGCCTTTAAAATAGATTAGAGAAACAACTGCCAGAAGTAATATTTCTCTCCCTGCACTAGGCACCTCATAAATGGCTCAAGAACTTCAGGCCCTGTCCAGCTCTATTTTCTCACTATTTCTGTGTTCCTGAATTAGAAATGAAATGTTTATTTTTCTCTTGTGTTGTGGTTTGTGTGTTTTTTTTTTTTTTTTTTTTAATTCTTTTTCATTTGCAGTTTGGTGCTCTTGGATTTTCTCCTTAGTTACTAAGCTGTTGTTTGGAGAGGTTGAAGGTAACGTGTAACTAAATTCAAATCATTACCAAATCCTGGTTTCTCTGCTCTGAAGGGTCTTGCTGCCTTTGGAGCTACACTTTCTAACTTTGGAGCAAAAAATATTGATTCAATAAATAAAATTGATAGAGTAATTATGGCAAGACTCATTGAAAACACTTGAGGCTAGTGCTTTTATTTTGAACTGCCTTATACTAGGTGCATGTGAGAGGAACAGGGTAATTGCTACAGCATTCACTGCCTTAAAAACCAATTCTTGTCTTTTTCTTGGTATGATGAGTGAAAGGCTTTGGGCCAGTGTTTTGTTTGTGGACAGGAGAGGCAGTAGGGATATAGTTATTATTAGGCTGTGACTGTGCACTGCCATAATGCCACATCCTCTTCCTGGACCAGGGAGACTTTGGAAGAGGAGTCAGAAGACCCTGAGCCTGGAAGAAATCTCATTTTTGGAGTGGTGGATGCAAGCAGAGGAACAGAAAGAAAATCTTTCTATGGGAGCAGCTCAGGGGTGGTGAGGAATAAAGCTTTTCAGCTTTACACTGGCTTTTGAGGAAAGGAGCCGGAATATCGGTGGGGAGTCAGTGCCAAGGAAGCACAGCAATACCTGGAGCGCACCTCCGTCCTTTTCTGGCCTGGAAAGGGTGAGCTGGGCAGTCACCCTGCGCCGCCTGAGCTGCTGCTGCTCTGACTTTGGGAGAATGGAATGCAAACCGGCGATTTCAGCTTGTCCGGGAGCTGTTTTCAAAGGGCCTTTCGGGCGCTCCCTGTGCGTGCCCGCGCACGCCGCCGAGGCTCGGTGCGCGGCGCGGAGCTGCCGCCAGGTGGCAGCAGGCAGCCCGGGGAGCGGGCAGTGCCCGTCCCGCACCGCCTCCGCTGTGAGCGCAGCCTCCGACAGGGAGCTGGCTGCGCAAATAGCCAGGACTGCTTACTGTGGAAAGGTTGGCCTTGGGCCTGATCCAGGAACGAGTCATTAAGGTGATATCTGTAAGCAGGTCGTAGGTTGTGACATTTGAAATTCTTGGATGATGTTTGTAAGGATGAAGACTTAAAGGTTTGCTTGATTGCGCTTGCTCTTTGTCCCAAAGGCTGTGGAATAGCTGGGGACAATGCATTGTAGAGGGGCTAGGTGTTATCTACCAAGGTGCTCTCTCAAAATAGCGCTTAAGCTCCTTTTTTGTTATTTAGTCCCTTACTGAGTATCAAGAGAGGATTTGTACTTTTCTCATGTCTTTCTCCTCCTCTAAGCTTCATTTAATTTACCTTTATATTTAAAATGTGAAATGCTGAACACAAGATTACCTCCACCTTTTAAAATGCAGAAGTTTTGTCTTGGGGATGGTGGATGACATCTCATAAACAGAAATTTCTGCACTGTTATGTTATTTAGCATCTATTAACATGTTGTTTTCAGACCCCAAATCCTATTCTATTTCCAGACTTATTGTTTGGAAAGGAGAAACATGGGTCATGTCATGGGTACCATCTTTTTTATACTTTTGGTATAGATGAACACCTAATTTCAAGTTAACACGCTTTCTTCCAAAAGAAAGAGAACAATATTAATTGAAAAGCAGTTAGTATTTTTTCCAAATTAGCATTTGTGTGGTTTTGGTGTGTTATTTTGTCTTGAGGTGGTTGTGGTTGTTGTTGTTGTTGTTGTTACTGTCACTTGTTTGTTTGTTTTTTTCTTCAAAATGGAAAATATCTCAGTATCTCATATTATGAGCAGTAACTGCAGGGAATACAATACTATGTTGGTAGCTATAATGAGGCATATACAGGTCAGTATACAGTATAGTGACTGTTCTGTGTTTTGGATGATGGCTAAAACCAGTTGTGTCACATCAGAGCCCCTCTTTTTCACAGCTTCTAATTCTGCCTGCAAAGAAATGTGTGTGAAGAAAAAAATACTAATTAAAACATCTGCACTGAGCTTGATTATACTGGTCGTAGACAGTCAAATCAGACCTCTCCAGGACACACATGACTTAATGTGTAGGGGCCTGTGGATCCATTTACATGTGCAAGCATTCTGTAGCCCTTTGTGTCAGATTTATTGGATTCACACAGTGCACAGTTTAATGTTTATGTGAAATGATTAATTTGCTGGAGATGAGCTCTCTGCAGTGGTTATATCTGCAATTCTGAATTTCCAAAAGTCTTGAATGCCTAAATTGTACACTGAAACTTAGCACTGCTGTTAGAGTGCATTGAGTCAGTGAGGAGGCTGCCTAACTCACTGGTGTCATGATCACTCCAGGTCCCAGCTTCTCCTGTGCTGCTTCCTGGGGTGTTCCTGCTGTACCCCTGCTCTCCATTGCCTGCAGCACCTGTGCAGCTAATGCAATATCTTAGCCAGCTTCCTTGACACTGTGGCCTTTTCTGAGAAAAAGAGAAGATTTTTGCTATTCCCAGGAATGCCTTTCCTCTTTTGGCCTTTTGTTTACGTCTGCTTGCAGACAGCCCCTTTCAACCAGGTCATATCTATTGCTCATTAAAAGCTTGGAGGTGTGCAAATAGCTCAAGCTTCAGCTCCATAAAGAATATGCTCCAGGCTCTGAAGAATTTTAGATGGAGGATCATTCCATCCTCATATCAGTCCCTGCTTTTCCCTGTACAACTGTTGCAATTGCAGCATACACCTAACAACCAGATGTCTCTAACAGACATCTGACAGCATAGGAAGGTGTTTGAGTTGCATCAGTGCTAGATTAGTTTATTGTTTTCTTACTGCAGTTTATGTATTCTTAAGGTGAGTGAAATGCTTCCAGTGCCATCATGAACTTTCAGTCCTTTCTGTTCAATTGGGATTTGCAAATCTGTTTTAGCTGAAAACAACAGTTGAATAGACTATCTATCTTATAGATAAGTGGTACCCTGCAATTTTTAACAAAGATGACACTATTCCATTAAATTCTGTTTTGTCTGAAGAAAAAAGAGAGTTTCTATGAGACTAGGCTCTTCTTTTAGGGCTATTGTCATTCTGGTGATATCAGTTGTAATATCAGTGATGGCCAGATAGAATCATTAGGGAGAAGCTGTTCATCCAACATGCAGACTATTTTTGTCTGCGGCGGAGATGAGCTAACAGGGTGCTGCACCTGCCAGATTGACTGTCGTGTTTTCATTGTCAGCTGATCCACCAGATGAGTCACTATCCTTAAGGAACTCTGAGGTTTTGATGACCCCTGAGAAGCTCTGTGTTGTCAGCTTTCCCTGCGGTCACTGAGAGCATATGAGCCATGGTGAGGTGCACAGCAGCACCTGGTTTTGGTTGTGGTCTGTCGTGGAGCTACAGGCAGATAAATCCATCCAAGGTGTTGTAGGAGCTATACAACATGCTCATGGTGTGGTTCACATTTGCATCTGTCCATCAAAATGGACTTTTAGGTAGATCTAATATGTAATGTAATATCAGTGCTCATGACAGGACCTTTGGCAGCTCTAGCAGGACATGTCGAAGGACCTTGGGACCCCCTGAGACTTACTGACCTTCTAGTGAGTTCATACCTCCCTTTTTGACCCATCCTGATCCTGTAGTAACTGCTGCAAGGGAAGGCTTCAGATACGTACCAGCTTTTGTGTGGACAGATGTAAGCCAGTTAAGATATATTGAAATTTGCCACGGGGCAAAAGGCCTGGTTGTATAAATAAGTTGAGACTTCCACTTCCATCTGATTGTGCTGGAATATAGCTTGTTAGATACACTCAGTCAGAATTGGGTGACTTTTATGGCTTTTAAATAATGTTCCAGTGCTAGAAATCTGTATGTTACAAACCCAGAGTTACACTCAGATAGGAGAGTCAAAAAGGATGATAATTTTGGCAGAGTTGTCCTGTAGCCTTTTCTCAGAAAGATGCCGAGCAACTACACCTTATGAGACATAGCACTTCCTTTGAAGACTGATGGAGGGATAAATACTTGGCTAGAGATGTCAAGAATAAAGTTAGTGCCTTTTACATATGCCTTTTGCTATCAAGATAATAATGTAAGGGTTTTAGTTCAACTTAGATTGAAACCTTTCCTTGATTTTGTGCTTAGTATTCTCTTTTGTCTTCATACATGTGTAATTCAGATTTATGAGGGTGGAAAGGACCATTATGATCAGATAGTCTGACCTGAACAGAGTCCGTAGACTTTTGTCTAAGCTTGTGCCTACATTACACTTATCCCCTCTGGCTGACTTCCAACAAGTTACTGAAAAAGATCTCCAGTTGCGATTTTAATATTAACCTTCTGTTGCTCATTCTTTCCTTCTCCCCCTGCCCTGCTTTTGTTAGCTGTCTCCTGCTCCTTTTGGCAATTTCTATCGTGCTTCATGCAGATGGAGCCCCTTTAATCTTTAGTTAATTGCTTTCCCGATTTTCTAATAAAGCCTGAAGACTCCTTTTTCATTAAGGAAAAAGGATTTTCTGTTAATTAGCCTCTGTGCATATGGTTGGAGAAAAAATACTAATGTTCTTGTGTGGTGGGACAGTAGGAGTCTAGAATCTAATCTGCACTGTATGTCAAGGATTTATGAAACGGTTATATACCATAATTAATTTCAACCTTTTTTTTTTTTCATAGCAGGATCTATGCTTTCATTATGACCTGAAAAATGAGAACTAGTTTTTTTAAATAGTGACCCATCTTTAGAAGAAACTGGTTTTTGATTTTTGATCCAATTATCTATTTGATACCTAGTGGCCCTGTCTGCTGAAATAATAAAAAAATTAAATACTTTAAATTCTCACTTTTCTCCGTGATAGCTACTACACATGGAGTCTGAAATGCTCCCTCTTGAACTTATTTAAAGTTTATTGAGCTGTGATGCTTGGGAAGTATCTTGCCAGCTATCCCCCCATTTTATGTTTTAATGGCAAGCACATAGAGTATCAGGGCTCCTAAAGGTGGTCCTAAATTCCCTGTCTAGTCAGCAAAAGTGAGTGGCTTTGACAGCTTTTAGAGAAATTGTCTTTGTCCTGAATTTGGGCATTTAATTCCTCCACTAAGTACAGTCAGGCACCTTTCCAGACAGGCAGCACAGTGCCCCGGAGTTGGGACATAATTTTACTGAGTGAAAATAGATGTTTAATTGGACAACAAGACTTTGTAATGCACAGGACTTTTGTGTAATGCACAGGAGTGGTGATTGGACTTTATATTCTTTATATGTTAGGCAAATAAGAAGCTTTATATGTTAGGCAAATAAGAGGTTTTCCTTGAAATAATTGTTCAGAGTCTCAGAAAAAAATCCAAGTTTTTGATGTCATCTTTTCCCATAAGTGGGAGCCCCTAGGTATTTCACAGGCAGGCTGGGTTTTTGAAGTGTGCAATGGTTGCTTATAAATGGTAGATCCTTATTTTGTCACTTAATTTACATAACCACCATATGGCAACAGTCCATCTACCACATACTGGCTGTAACTAATTTTAACATTATTATTCATCTTTTTTCCAGCAACAGAAGGAAAGAACTTCTGCCATTTGGAATTGTATACGTTACCTAACGTGTAGTAAAATGGTGTGTGCTTCCTTGGATAAAATGCAGTCTCATCATTGCAGAGCTGAAAACTGCAAAAGAGAACACACAGAACTGTAAAATAGGACTAATTCCTGAATTGTTTCTGGGCCTTTAGTGACAGTTTGTTTTGATTACAGTTTAAGGTTTCTCTGCTTACCCATTGGCAATGTAATGGAGATGATCTGTCGAGTAAAGTGGTGGAACTTGGGAATAGTTGTCTGAATAGGTGATGGATAATGGAGAAAAATGGAGAGATGTTGAGCTGAATATTTAGTCTACCTCTTGGAAAGAGGAGAAGAGAGCTGGCCAAAGTCTAGATTAGCTGACTGATCTATAAGATGTAGTTTCTTAGCCAAATCATTAAGCCTTGAAAGGTGGCTATTAATCATCCATAAAGGCTTTTGTGTCCTCTCTAGAGCATTGCTCAGGGAAAGCAGAGACAGCCTGGGCACGTGCCCAGGGTTTTGGAGAGGGGAGGCAGCTGCTCCGGACCAGGGACAGTCTGTGTGCTCATCTGGGGAAGGTGAGAAACAGGACCACAGCAAGGCATAGTTATTTATTCTGTGAAGGAGGCCAGCTGGTCATGATGAAGAGATTGCTTTTAAGGATGCAGGATGTTAACTCTTCTTCTGACAATATTTAGGCATGCTGAGAATAACGGGGGTGCAGGGAAGATGAGGAGTCTATCTTTACTATGAGGCAAGGTCAGCTGACCTTTTTCAAGGAAGGTTTGTCTGGCCTCTTATTCAGGCCGTTCACTCTTACATTTCATTATTCTTGCCAACAGAAAATTCTCTTGGCTTGAGGTGGAAACCTTGCTGTTAAAATCTAAGCCTGTTACTTTTTTCCTTCTCCTGGATAAATGTAGGAAACTAACTATTCAGTCTCTCCCAGTGTTTTATGTGCTTGAGGGCTGTTAGCATGTCATGTTTAGGTATTAAGTTTGTTTGGACTCAAAACCTCACTGCTCTGTGTTTCCTCCAGGGTCATGTTTCCTGGAACTGTTCTTGCAACTCTCCTATCCATTCCTTCCAGCTGGCCCACTTGAATTTTTACTTACTTACTTATTTTTGTGTTGTGAGAGCAAGGCAGTATCACAGCTGTGCCTTGTAGAGCAGAGGGCTTTCACAAATTTTGTATTCTGTATTCTTGCTCATACATAATTCTGTTGGTACCTTAAGAAACCTGTTACAGCTTGATGTTGACTTCTGTTCAGCTTCTCTTTTATATCATTAAAGGTTCTTTTCTACACAACTGATTTCTAATTGGCTGTCTTCTGTTCTTTATTTGTGTGGTTCATTTGCTCTTACAATATCTTCAACTTGTCCCTGTTGGGGTGCATTCTGTTTTCTTTTTCACAGACATTATTTCCTTCTTTTGTCCACAGTATTTTTTCCTTTGCAAGAGGTTCATTTCCTTCTAGGTTCTTGCCATCTGTAAATTTAATATGCACTCTCTGAATAAATACTGGAGTGTATTGCCAGGACAGACCCCCGGTGAACCCCATGTGACACATCCTTCTGTTCTGATGCTTACTCATATATGGCAATGCTCCGAGCAAAAATGCAAATCTAGATTCCCAATGTGAGAATTTTTTGGCCACATGATTGTAATTTTTACTTTCTCCTGGCTTTATGTATTAGATTAATGACATTCTCTCTACTTAATTTTGAAGAATACATGTACAGTAAGGACATCTAAAACAATGCAGAAGTTGAAAACTCTGTCTTGCCATTGCATATGGTTCGGGTCTATTTTCAGAGGAAATATTGGCTGATATACTGGAAGAAGAGGAAAGAAAGACTGTGATGCTGTACTTCACCCCCCCACCTATAATGCCTTTTTTGAGGTAGAGTTTGTCTCAGCTGGCAGCAGGCTCTGCAAACTTAGATGAAGACAAGCTTTGAGATTAAAGAAAAGGGCAGTTGTGACTCCTTTTTTGGTATAAACTAATTCTTTTTAAGTTAAAATTGGAGTTGTACCAACAAAAACTTGTTTACCTCACAGCATTGGCCCATTCTAACTTCTGTTTTTTGTGGAGAGATCAGATGCATTAGAAACTACTTTTTAAGAAGCATTTCTCATTTCCAGGTGCTGAGGGTTGAGGAGCAACTGAGCATTTATGCCATCTTCTTTTTTTTTTTTTTTTAATATAATTTTTCAAGAAAGACTATTTTTGATGTGTGGCATATTTTTTACAATTTCCAATTGCAGTAGAGAATTTTTCTCCAACTTTTGTCACTTTTCTTAGGTGTTCTCATGTCATCTCATGAGAGCAAGAGCTGTCTCATTGCTCTGGGACTCAGTATCACAGGAACTCGATTGACTCAGTTTAGGATGACTGAGTTGCCTGGATGATGGGAAGGAAAGACCTTCTTGAGTAGTTCTGTTACTCTGCTTTTTTCTTTTGCTACCAGCAATGTCTTGATTCCCAGCTTTCCTTTATCCTTCATTTCATTTTTGACTGCTCTTTGCTTTTCCTCTTCATTCTCTTTTGTTTGTTCTCTTTTGCACCTGTCTTCTCTGCAGGAAGACATTTGGTGTGTGGGGAGGTGAGGAGGCCTGTTACCAGTCAAAATATCTTGTATTTTTCCACTCCTTTCCTTCTTTCACACTTCTTGTGCTACTTCTGACAGCAGTGAAGCTTCCCAGTGTGAAAGCCTCCCTCCTTGCTCTCACAGTGGGGACAGCACTAAGGGCAGTCATCTTTCCATCCCTGATGGGACTCTGATCAGGGACTTTTTTTATATGTTGGATTCTACCTCAAGTTAGACTGAAGCTGATGGTCTACTTTTTTTGTTTTTTTTTATTTCAAACAAGGCAAGCTTTATTTGAACAAAAACTAGAAAACTAAGTTTTTAAATTGAGAAAGCTTAGAACTCTTGAAAAAGGCAAACAGGAAGTTTAAAACCCCAACAATTTCTGCTCTTTTGAGTAAGTCCTTGCTTTAGCTGATTCAGTCACTTCCTGAGTTACAGCAAACTCTATCCAGGCCCCTCATGTCTGGGAGGTTCTTTTTGTTCTTCCCTGAGCTGGCAGGCTCCTTAGCGCTCCTTGGCATGTTCTCTTTCCATGCAATGGTTTCATTGCTTCATCTGTTGCCTTAAGCATCCCATAATCACAATAAGCAACCCTCTGAAGATGTTCTTCCCTCCTAGTTCTGGCTGATACTGTGTTTTCAAAAGAAAGTAAAAAGAGCTTAGAAGCAGTATGGAGAAGAATCTGTCCCACAGCATTTGAGCAAGAGGGATTGTCTTGAGCATTGGTGAGTGCTTGGGGAAAGAGAAGATAGGCAGCACATGTATGGTTCCAGTTGTTTTGTTAGAAGGAAACTCCTGATAAAAAAGGATAAATGTAAAGCAGGATTCTGAATATCATTACTCATGTGGGATTTTGGAAGAGGACCTTCACAGTTAAATCAGAGTATAATTTTGTTTAAGTGTCCCTAGTGACTGATGTCATTATTTATTTATGCCAGTGCCCACACTTAGCTAACCACTTTCCATACATTCAGGAAAAGACAGTCCTGGCCTGAGAAACTGCAGACTAAGGCTGGAGAGAGGTGAATATATACAGATTAGCTATATTTGTTGAATTCCTAATAAATCAGGAAGATTTGATTGCTTGATTTGGTTATGATTGCTTATCTGACATTAATGGAAAAAATTTGCTTATGATTGATCTATATGATCTAAGAAGAGAGGTTTTTATCTAGGTTAAGAAAGATTTCCTATACTGTAATACAGTTTCACAATTTGATCTGTATTTACTAATAGGTCTGCTTTCCTGAAACATGAGTTATGCTAAGATTAGCAAAGTGCAAAATGTCTATCTTAATCTGAAGCTCTAAGGTAAAACCATCATTGCTATGGATTTGAGAGGAACAATTTATCAGGCAGGTGTGATATTTAAAAAAAGCTAAGGTTGCAGTTGCACTTGCAGAAAGACTGATAGGGAGGAAAAGTAAGGTGCTGGTGATCTGTGTGGGAAGGGATCTTTTTTGTGATGTCAAGTGTTCGGTGTGTTAGAGCAGGGTGTGTGTTGATCCTCTTTCCTTTTTAGTTCTCTGTACTTCAGGTTTTACCTTGTCCTCTGCTCCCCCAGAGACATTACTGAATTGTGAACTGAAATAATTTCTCCCATTGGGTCCTGCTTAGACAAGTTTCCCTATAATCTGTTTTGTTACCATTAAAAAATATCTGCTAATCTTTTTTTTCCTTTTAGCACTTGCATAGAAGGTTAGGTGCTTTGCCTGTAGTATGGCATGGCTGTGCTTGTTTCACAGTATCTCCTGTGCAAGTCATCTCTTGTCCTCAGTGAGAGCTTCACACTGCAGTCCTTGGCCCTTTTCCTCCCTGTCAGACCTTTTGGTAAGTGATGCTCATTCTTGCAAACATGTATTGGTTACAGAAGGCAGCTGCCTGACCACAGCAGTGACTTGAGTGTTGCTTTTTTTCTTTTCCTGTGCTCATAGGCTGAAACCCAGGAGCTGTGAGAACCTCCCGCACAGTGTGAGCTGCAGGACATCCCTGCAGAAATTCAGCATTGAGTCCTGGGTTTGTCACTGAGCTGCAAACATGCCTTCTAGAAAAGTGTGTCATTGAGAGGCTGCAAAAAATTACTGATTTACAGGAATCTCAGTTTAGTTGTTCCAATGGGTAATAAATGTTCTCTTAATTTTGATTAGAATTCCTTTGGCTAGTGCTTTTCATGTTAGGTTTTGTTGTGTTTCTGTTGGTCTAATAAGCTAAGAAAGCATCCAAACCCTTGTTTTCAAACTATATTTTGAAGAAATGCAACTCTGGAATATTCTTGTTGTTTGTTTATAACATTTCTTGGCTTTCTATATTCTTAAATACTGACATTGGACTCAGGTTCCAATGTCTGAATTGCAATCTTGGCTGACAGAAGGTATGGATTTTCAGAAAGTCTTTCTCCCAAAACAGAATAGAAAGAAGATATTGACAATTTCTATAAATATAGGCTCAAAAGTAATCCTACAGCAAACTTGAGACATTTCATTACAGTTTGACTTTAAATAGGTTTTTTTTTTAATTTTTAATATGATGTGATGTCACCAAATATGCAAAAATCATATTAAATTTAAAACCAAATCATGTATATTCAAAAACACAAGTGAAGTGTCATGAAAATCAAAACATCTTAATCTTCTTTTCTAAAATTCTTTTCATTAAACTTCACCTCCCTCTGAGAATGTTGAATTTTGTGATGAAGAATATCAGGAAAAAAACCCCAGTTAGCTCATATCAGCTGGGCAGTATACAGTTGTCCTACTTGTTACAGATTTGTTCTTATTTACACATCTGAAGATCATAATCACACAGTCATGTTATGAGCTTTTTTTTTTTCCATTGGTCATTTCCCTTAAACCACAGTTTTGCTCTAAATCATTGAATTACAAGGATACTGCTTTTCCAGATCTGGATGCTTGACCTATATTCTTTGTTTGAATGGAACTAGCATGTCAAGCAACACAGCCTCTGTGTGGAGCTGACCCATTCTTATCACTTCTGCCATGCTGCCAGAATTTGTACATTAGCTGCAGTGATTCTTTTGTATTCAGTTCAATAATAAAGGTATTTCTTATAGTTGAGCCAAGAATAGAAACTCTGTGCAACACCATTTGAAATACTTCTGTTTAGAAATGTATAAACCCAATTTTCAGTTGAAATCCATTTTATATTCAATAATCTGCCAATGGATGATAAACTAAATATTTGTATGAAGTTTCTTCATCTTTTTTTTTAATTTTAATTCTATGCTTGTTTTTAAACAGAAGGTCCTTCACCATGATGTAAAATAGTTTGCCAAAGCCTGTTATGTCAGTATAATTTACATTATCACCTAAATTTCTAATCTCTTGCAGTAATGGTATTTGTGTGACAGAGCCTGTTTTATATAATTTTTACTGAATGACCTTAATTATGCTACCATACTCATAGCAAATGGCATCCCTATCAGCCTTCCATCATTTTGTGAGCAATCAATACCAGTCTATCCCTTTAGGTCATCCCTTTTAACCTTCTTAATACCTAATTAGCTATTTGCCATTTTTTTCTTCTTTCCACATTATACAATAGTTCTTAAAAATCAATGTTAATCTCCTCCCAAACTTTCTTGTTTTTTGAAGAAACTCAAGGACAAGGCTCTTCTAGCTCCTGTGAGATGCTGAGGCTGTCTCAACTATTCACACATCCTATTCTCAGATGCTGGGAGGCTGTTTGAGCTAAAGTTGTATTTCACCTGGATATATACAATGGGGAAAGGTGTTTCAGGTGAAACTTTGTACTTGCTTGACTGTAATTTGGAGAAACTGGTTAGACTGTAACCTCTAAAATCTTGGAGTGGTCTTGGTGAGACCTTACACGTTTGCCTCTCATGTTTGATGGCATGTGGTCAGCCAGACAGAAGGATAAAGCAGCATCAAAGGCAGCCTGTGGCAAGTCCCTGAGCATGGCCCCAGGCTGGGAAACAAGACTTGTCCTGTTTCCCAGCTCACTCTGCCATGCCTGTTCTCTGGGACTTTGTGTACCTTGAGGTAACAAGCCTGCTGCTTCCTTTTCTGAAAAACAAAGGATGGCATCTGTGCTCTTTTGTTATATATCAAATAGTTTAGATTTTTATAAATAATTTTACCATTTTGCAAACAGTTTTACAGTTTAAAAATAGTAAAACTGTATGTCTACCTCTTCAGTCTGGTCAGGCTTCTGAGCTACAGCCCACTACCTCAGCTGTGGTAGGGAAATAGGGAAAACATGCAGTCACTAAATGTGTGTGTGTGCTTGGGGAACCTGGCTTAGGATTGTCTTTCACAACAAAGGTGTGAAGACAGTAGGGGAGCAGAATTTGCTTTACTTTGAGTTTTAATAAACTTTTTATTACTTTGCAGCCTTGAAATTGGTTTGACCTACTGCAGCAAGGACCTTTGGTGTGGTAAATTAAGGTATATTCACTGTCACTTGCAATTTGAGATTGGTAGGAAGATGACACTAAAAAGGTATCTGATGGCCCTATTAGACTTAAGTATCAGAAAGGATATGTTCATATCTAAAGTCCAAACAGGTACAGCATGAAGTCAGCACATGGCAGAAATGTACAATGATTTTCCAGTTTTCTTACTGTTTTTATGAGCCATGGAAATACATATACAAATACATATACATGCACATGCTTAATCTCCTCTGGCCTTAGGAACTGGATTTGTGACTTGTTAAAACTACAAAGAAGAAAGTTTGTTAAGTAAAACAAATCCATTTTAGTCATAAGTATCTGAATTGGTCATAGCGTTGTTTATTGCACATGACAGAAAGTATGATTGACCAGATAAAGAGTGCATGCTTTGCTTTGGACTTGAGAATATGCATAAAAGGTTGGTTTTACAATGCCCAGGATTTAAATGTTCTTCAAACATCCAATATTCCCGAAGCACATGGGATTAAATTATTATTTTAGTAAACTGATCCCCTTGAAGACAACAGAAAAAAAAGCCTTAGGCTAGTTGGCCAAGCTCCTATTGATTTCTAGCTGGCAGGTTGATATCATCTCCTTCTTCCTGCTTACATAATGCAGTCATTAAAAAATAATGTCTTGCTTTCTGTTTTATGATCGCATTTGATTTCTCTGAGAGTCTGTTGTAGCAAATGTGTGCAATATCAGCCTTTGTGACATAAAAAAATTATCAAATTTTCTATGTATAAAATTTGATATAATTTAATCTTCTACTTCACTACATCACTAACACATATCTTTGAAGGAAATGTGAGATCCTTTTGCTACTTTGAGGCCAATAGTATGCAAAGCTATCATTGTCACACACTATTTCAACTTGTTTTATTATACTCTAGTCTTCCACAGCCCATTCTGTATCAGCTCTGGAACTGTGTGTGTCATCTGGCTTGGGAATATATTTGCTGTGACTACACTTGCCATGGGGTTTGCCAAGCTAAACAGAAACTGGCAAAAGCCTTCTCCATCCTGTGTCCAAAACAAACAGCCTGCTGTGGTAAGCACTTAGTCATGTCATTGTTTAGATGCTTATTTTGCTTACAAATCTCATTGGGTGGGCTTTCATTCTGCTAGTGGATTTTTTCAGAAAGACCCATGAACAGATTTCTCTGTCTGTACAGCTGTAAACTAGTGTATGGTCTGATTGACCTTAAAAAGAGAGTGAAATTGGAGGCAGCCACATCTAACTTTATTCTATTCCCACTTCCCACAGGCTTCACAATGTGCAGCTGCAGAACAAGGTCTGTGCTTTGGCATGAAATATTTTCCATAGCATTTTATTAATGTTGTAGATTATATAGGTGAATTCGTGTTTTCAACTGGTTGTCACCTCTAACTAATTGGTATTTACTGCTGCTGACATATCTTCTCAGTATACTAAAATCCAAAAGCAAGGTACAAGTTTGCTCTTCCTAATGTGGGATTCGGTTATTATATAGGCTTATTTCAGTTGCTAAAACTTTGTTACCTCTTTCCATGTAAGGTGCTACAGTGTACCTGCTGGCCTCTTGCTGCCCCTCCAGAGAAGGGAATGTCTCCTGTGTGGCCAGTGGTGATCTCCCACTTGCTCCTCCCTTGGACAGGACAAACATTCCTAGACACCCTTTACGGTTGGATAACTGGACCGAGCTCTTGGTGCCTTTTATCCAAACATCCTGCCCAATGGCTGCTTAACCTTGAGAGTTTCTAAATGTCTTCGGAGATCTTCACATCAGTCTGCAATGCTGCCTCCTTACCAAAACTTCAGTAATCCCAAAAGTAGGCAGAAGAGCATGCAAAATCCCTTGAAATGAGCCTGCCTCACTCACTGCCAAAACTGTGTCATTTCCCCCCCACCCCCCCCAGCAGTAATTATATGTAAAGTGTTCCTAATGGACCTCTTACACCTTTAGCACTCACCCAGGAGGCAGAGACATGCATGGGGTGCTCTCTTCCAGCTGAGGGACTTCAGGTTCACAGCCCCTCTGCTGCAGCAAAGCGTTGTAGCCACGGGGCAGTTTGAAATCTCCTGGTGAAACCAGGAGGGTGTGGCTCAGCAGCCTCACAAGGACTTAGCTGTGAAGAGGCAGGAGGCAGTGGAATGGGGAGAGCAGGTTCTCACTGCTGTTCAGGAGTCTTCTTCCCACTGAGGGACCAGTCTCAAGTTATGGAAGGAACTCAGGTAACTGACTCTGAATTTCATTCTGGAAGTCAGCCTGAAATTTAGGTGTTGGTACCTTTAAATCTTTCACTGGATATAACCCAAAAAGGTAGGGAAAAAAAATCTGAACCGTTCTTCTATACTTCTAATGATTTCATACGTATCTTTGCAATTGTGCACCCCGTAATGTTGATGGGTAAATGTCAGTGCTGACAGCTCTTGTGATTTGGGCCATAACTCTTGTGAAATATGTGACCATTTGTGAAGACCTGGAAGGTGGATGAAAACCAGGATGCACCAAGTTTCCATTAAAAAAAATAAAATAAAAATAATTTTTTCTTTAGTTGGTATAAAAACCTTGAGAATTTGTCTTCAGTGAAAAGCTGAGGCCCAGAAGATAAATATGACTCCAAGTGTAATAAATGACCAACATTCCTAATTTCAGCTAATACAACTCTGAGCCCTGACATGACTTTTTGATTGAATTGTAGCTGCAGAACTGAACCTGGCAGAATTATAGAACAGTCTGCTGAACATTAGAAGCGGTAAATGGATGGTGTGGGTACCAGACTGATCAGGCTCGAAAACAAGAAATCTCTCAGGTCATTCCAGAATAGATCAATTATTCATTCACCTGGCATTACAGATCACTTAATCATATATAAACTGTCTAGAAAACTTTTAAATGAAGCTTTATTGCAAGCCTAAAAGGCCTGTTAACTTTTTTAACTCTAAGAGAATATTTTAGGGTGATTTTTGCAAGGAGTCAACATCCACAGAAAAGTTTTCTGCTTTCCCCCACACTATTTACTTCATTTTAGTTTAATGCTTTTTTCTACTGAAGAATTATTGTGTTACATGGCACATGCAGGCGCTGCTGATATCAAATACAATGCATCAAGATGTAGTAATCTTGTTACTACCAAGTATGTCCTCAATAGCTGCTGATGACTGCATAATTTTAAATTGAAAAAAAATTGTTCAACCCCTCTAGTCTTTATGCAAGCAAGTAGTACCAGCCGATTAAAACATGTTCTTTTAGCAAAGCCATTTCTCTAAGTTAGGTTGTTAATGGATGGGAATGTAACAACCTGGGGCTTATTTTAAGTTTTGAATAACTTGCATGTGTTCTAAATACTCATTGAAGGCAGTGCTATTTTGAAGAATGATTGTTGAGAAAAAAAATCTTTAAGCAAACATCAAATGAGAGGAAAAAATCTGAATGTCTCTATTAGCTGTTCATTTAATCCCAATTAAAATTGGCTCCACTGAGAAAGAGGTTTAAAAACTAGCTACATTAGCCAAATTAACTTCTCTAGAGATTTAAAATTTAATTGTAAAAGAATATTTTTAACTGGAAAATACCAGATTAAATTACTTTTTTTTTTTTTTTTTAAGCAAATGTATATATGGTTTAATCTTAACTTCCTTTCAGTCAATTAAACTCTTTTCATGGCTGATGTGACAACTTTATATATTTCAGTTCAGAAGCAGATACATTTCAGAATCCCAGTGAGGTGTGCTTGAGTGAAATGTTCCTCCACAAGGCTGCAGTTATGAGTGTTGAGCACTAAAATCCTTTTTATCCAATAGCTAGTTCATGGGATACAGCTGTATTGCACTGAGAATCCTGGACCCCAGTGGACCCCCTTCTGGAAATCTTCTAAAGAATATGGATGTGTTGTACATCAGCACAAGCTTGCTTCAATTTCATACTCCTCTCTGGAAGGTGTTGTGCAAGATTTTCATGGCCCCTGTGGGCTTGCAGGAAGAAAAACTCATGTGCTGAATCAGGGTGAAACCCTGTTTCCAATTAAGTTTTGTGTTGGTATTTCCTTTCCCCAGAGTATGTGAGGCTGCAGAGCTCCTCTATTTCAGCTCACTGTCAAGCTCCAAAGCTTGTCACAAATCATAGTGCGCTATTCAGCTTAGTGATAAACACATTTAGCATCTCATCACCTGTGACCTGCAAACCCCAGCCTGAAAACCACTGGTGTAACCAACACATGCTAGTTAGATGTTGTGAGAATAGTTATTTTGTAATATGGACAAGCTCATTCAATGTGTGCTAAAGCTGCTGAAGTTTATTTGTGCTCATTGCTTCATGTGTCTGAAATTTCAAGCAAGAATCTGTGCTAAGGTTTTAAAAGCTCATAAGTAATAAAGATACATTAGCATGCTTAACGTATTTTAATCCAGTCTCACTGCATTTTGAAATGAGCATGAAGCATTGCATGTTGCAGTACTAATTTTGTAGCAGTGCAGCTTCAGATTTTAGTGAGCACAGTTTACACTTATACTGGAATACAGTACACCTGCAGGAGAGAAGTAATTTTTAAGTCTTTGACTTGTAAATCCATTGAAATATTATGAGTAATAGTGTTTGTGTTGATCAACAAACTAGTGTTTTCATACCACTATGTACTGTTTATATGATTTTTTGCTTGATATTAGGAGATAGAAGTGGAAGAAGTGATTTTCTGCCATTTCTTCTATGAGCTCTCATCCAACACTTGGCTTATGTCTCACAAACAAATTAGTGATATTTTAAAACACCCCTTTTTTTTTTTCCTGATTTAGAATGAGTACAAGATTTGAAATTTTTCTGTGAAGCAAAAATAATGAAAAGAGATGTTAGGGGCATCTCAATGCATAATCATTACAGGATAAAATATCTCTCCTGGCCTGAAACTGATTTAAATCTTCATTATTTTCTCAATGTTTATGCAGGATTCCTGCAACTGGAAGGAACTGGGGCATTATCACTACAGCCTCCTGAGCTGCTTGAGCAAAAGACAGAATATCACCCCCAGCTAGCACATCTGTTTGGACCCTTTCTTGAACACACTCTCTGCCCCAGTGGGTGTTTTTTGACCTGAAGCATGAAACTGCAGAAGAGAGGGAGCCAAGATGTGTAGAACAGGTAATTTAGCACATCAGGAGCAGATCCATGGTGTGGGCACTGGGCCCTGTGTCCACACTGTCCTTGCTCCAGGGGTGCTCCTGGGACTAGGACTGGTCTGGTGGTGAGGTCTGGCTGCCCAGTGGAGCTGGGGCACAGCTTCTCTTCTGGCTTCATCGAGGGGCTGATCCTGTTGGTTTGGTCCAGGACAGCTCTGTGCTCCAATCCCAGTGGTGAACAGTGGTGGAAAAGAGGCTTGCATCAAAATAACAGTCCTGGGCTAAGATGCAGACATAGACACGTGCAGTGAAAGCCATCCTGGAGCATGTCTGAAATTAGGGCAGTTTCTTGATGTCAGGGAGTGCTGGTTTCAGTCATTGGGTGAAGGACAGGAAAAGGTGCCTTCATGTGCTTCTGTCATGGCAAATGAACAGCATAGCTACAGGGTTGGAGCTCCCATCAGTTTCTCCTCTTATATAACTCCAGCCCTTTATTTTCAAATTTCCTTTTTGAAAGTGTTGAATACTCACTAAAAAACCAAACCAATAAACAACCCAAACCAACAAAACCATTAACAAAGCAATGTAATAGCACTTAGAGTAAAAATAAAAAGAAGAAATATTTTTTGTCTGATCCTCAGACAAATAAAATTATTTATTTTATGTTTATGTCATTCATTGCGTATTTCATCTTCCTTCAAATGTTTGAGCATTTCTAATTTAGTCTGCCAAATAAGATTTAGACTATGGACTTTCCAACTAGATCATCCTCAGTCTAAATACAGAGATATTATGTTGCCAGAAGAATGTTTTATTTCTTGAAAGCTCTTAGCTCTTAGCAGTAGAAGAATTAATTCAATTAATTAATTAATTAAATTAAGTAATTGAATTAATTCTTCTACTGAGGGAAAGGGTTTCAGTTCAGTTTGAGCTCAAAGCTTTTTCCTCAAATTTACTTGTTTTACTGGGCAATGGGCACATATATTATTGTAGTAATACTTTGTGGGCATTGAGAGTTAAGATTGACGGGAAACACAACTCAATATGGGAGAGACATTAATAAATACACAATTTTTTTGGTCAAGTTTTACAAGTACAGTTGATGTAGTAGTTGTATTTCACACTCAAACAGCTCTATGCCTTTCCTGAGTTGCCCAACAAGGGCAATGAGATAGCATTTAAGAACTGGAAGTGCTTCTGCTGCAGAAGCATCATCAGTGTCTGGTAAAATACTCATCTAATTATACCATTAGTGGTTACCTGTCTTCAGGTCAGAGTTAAGCAATGAAGCACAGGAAAATGAATCATTAACCTTATTACCAATGACATGACTAAATGGCTTTTAGATGTCCTAGGTTATTTTTTTAATACAAGAAAATGCCACTATCATAAGAGTACATTACAAGCGGTCTTTGTTGATTGAACTACTACTCCTCATTGTTTTGCACTTAACTTACAGTTTAAACAATGAAGGGTTTTATTAAGATGACCTGATCATTGACAAATTAAATTAATTCCCAAACTAGAGATGCAGAGCAGAACACTGGATGAATGTTGTGTCACTGTACACTTAGTCTTTCTCCCAACAACATTGATAGGGAGTTGTTGTTCCAGTTGCACAGAACCTACAGCAAATACGGTTACACACAAGATTTCTGATCCTCCAGTCTATTTAAAAAGTTCTACCTTGACTTTATAGACACAAGATTGAATTGTGTACATTATTTATTGCTGGTAACTATTAAATAAAGTGTGAAACTTCCCCGTGAAACATGCCATGCATCATGCTAGCCTTTAATTAGTTACAAGGTCTAGCTCTCAGAGCTTCAGTGCAGTCTTTCAGCCTTGGCCCTCAGGGCGCTCCTGGGACAGTTTTCAAGACTGAACCCTCAATCTGGCATGGGCTATATTTATCTTAACAAGTCACATGGCCAGCACAGGTCTATAGAGCAAAATATTTGGTGCTGATGAGTTGGTGGTCACATCACATGAGGATCACCTCAGATTAGGTCCAGGCTGGTCTACCAGTGATTGTAACGCTTTGGGTGCAGTCCTGGAGCGCAGATTCAGCTTCAGCTCTTCCTTGAGAGGAATGCAGTTCATGAGCCCTTAGACTGCTCTGTTACATTAACCAAATCCCATCATAAGAAGGGACAACTGCAAGATTTACTTCAAAAGTGTACTCATGATGAGGAGTTCATGTTAACATGAACCCCCCCCAAAAAAGTACTGTATGGATGTAAAAAGTCATCATGTGTGAATCTTGAGCAGCAGCTTAACTACATCTTGTTCATGTTAAGGTCAGCAAAAAACTGAACCCTGACTTTTTTTTTCACAGGCAATTAATTAAAATGATTGCTTAATTTTGCACCAATTAAGTTTTAGGAAAAAAATGCAGAATTGTTTCTTTCTAGATGTATAACTTCTTAATAAATGTAATTTTTTGCTAAGTATTTCCCACTTTTAAATACTTGGCACAGAGTTGACTCACTTCTTAAGACCATTTTGACTGTTTGTCAGCAACTCACTGTGGGAAGGGTAGAGGAAGGACTCATTAATGCTGGAACATTAGCTACCACCAGAAAAGGCACAATGAGAAACTAGTCATGAGCTGGTGGTGTGTGCTCTCAGACCCTGAGCCTGAGCTGTTTGTCTGTCTGACTGCACCTCCCCATGCTCCAGTGGTGGATATACCTCACCTGGCTTTGATCATCTACACTGCAGACATTGACTTCTGAGTCAGTTCTTTAGACCCTTTTTATAGTTCATGGGGAGAAAAAGACACTTCTGAGGCATGATCTACATGTGCTGTTTAGACATCTATACTAATATCAGGTGACTCACTGCCTGGAAATGAGCTATTTCTTTCCATTTCATATTTTCTTTTACACAGGGAGCCTAAAGGATTGTTTTAAATACAGGAGTTTACATCTCAGATGTAAGAGAATCTCTCCTGAAGACCTGTGTATTTTGCCCAAGAAAAGTCACTCTGAGAACCCAAAAAGGTATTTACAGGATTCTTACAGAACAGTTTCAAGAGGAACTGGCTAATAGGGCATGCTCACACACTTCCTCTGATGGATCTGGGCACACCAAGTGACACCATAATGTACCCAACATCAGCCTTGTGAACTTACATATCCACTCAGAGAATAACTTCAGGCCAAGTGCTGGGCTGGGTATCCATCCATGCCTGTGTGGCACTGTATGGAAGCTGTGGTTTTGGGGGGAATTCTCAGAGCCTCATCAAAAATGCTCTCCCTGCTCTCTGCTGCATGAGGGTGGGCCTTGCAACATTTAAACTTACAATCACATTTTTAAAAGGTTTTTTTTTTTGCTTCAAGTGAGTCTTCATTCACAATTTTGATGATTCCTAGAGCTACAATTCTGCTGCTTCTGCCACAAACTATGAAAGCAAACGACTGTGCAAAATAATGCCTTGAATTCTAGACAGTGGATCAATGGTTTGTTTTCTGGCTGTCTAATAGGCAGTATTAAAAGTAGAATCAAAGTTTACTTTATAACAAGCTTTAAGTTTTTTTTTTTTAATCTATGGAGTACACAGAGATTTTTTGTGCTTAGTTTAAAAAATGATTCTGCTGTCCACAAAAATGATAGGAATACCAGAGTTGAAGATTAGCTATTTCCATGCATTGCTAACTGAGAGGATTTTGCCAAAAGTTGACAAGGTGTCTGGAACAAGGCAGAGCCTGATCAGCTCCACTTGCCTTTTGGCAAATTACATTGTATGCAAATAATTTATTTGGAAGGGTATATAAATACAATTTTTTTTTTT
Organism: Haemorhous mexicanus; assembly: GCF_027477595.1. Lineage (NCBI taxonomy): Eukaryota > Metazoa > Chordata > Aves > Passeriformes > Fringillidae > Haemorhous > Haemorhous mexicanus. Next base: position 56,040,598 of record NC_082345.1, on the reverse strand, counting down.
TTACAGCTATCTAAAATACCTGTATCTATCTGCTGTCATTTAAGAGGAAAGGTTATGGTTCACATGTTGAAAAGGTAATATGGCTTGGCTTTCTGATTTATAAACCTTTTTTGTACTTCACCTCAAAGATTTCAGCATTTCAAAGGCTAGTGAAGTATTCACTATATATAGTGATATCAGTTTTTGTAAAGTGGCTTAGAGTGAAAGGTACTCTTAAACATGATTTCATTTTTGCTTTACTGAAGGATAAAATGAAAGACTAGGGGTTTAGAAGCAGCTGAACTTAGTACCTCTATAGACACTTGATCGATATAAAACCATGTAGTCGTCATACTAGAGGACATATGCTAGTGGAGACTGTTCCCATTCTAATGGTGTAGGAATGGATAACTCCCTTTGGGAGTGTTGTAATTTTTAGTTAATTAGCATCAAGTCTCTTCTCTTTAGCAAATGTTTTGTTTCCCAACCCTCTCTGCTGACTTCAGTGCTCTGGCTGGGGTGGGAGAGTATTTTGCCAGCTCATCATCCACTTCTATTTTGGAAACACTGTATTTGATTCATAAATGTACTATATCCTTTACTTAAATGTAGTATGTGTCCACCATTTTTGACGTCCAGATGTGTGTCCTTCACATTTCAATCACTTTGAGAGGCAAATACTGTGCATTAAGAAAATCTGTCAAATTTTATGACATGTTTGGGAGAGATGTGTCACTGTCATCCTCTAGCTTTGTGCAGGAAAAGGAGATGTAAGAGAATAAGACACAAGACTTTGACCAGTATATAAATGAGGGCCAAGAGCCCTACTCTGCTCCCATGGCTTTGGCAGCCAGTGGTCAAGGCAACTCAGACACAAGGCAATGGTGTGACTGATCCTGGGTGAGGCTGCTGAGGAGAGCTTTGTAAGAAAGCTGTAAGAAATCTCCTTTGGGCTTCCCAAAGCTGTTTAAAGGTCTGGTATTCCTTTTTTGCCCTTCCTGGAGTTGTTTCAGCCATGATTGTGCCTTGCCCTGTACCCCTCTAATGAGGATTCTGATCTCCCAGCTTGACTTCCTGGCTTGACCTCAGACTTGCCTTAGCATTGTGACTTGTCTAGCAGTCTCTGGGATATGCTGACTTTGGTTGCTGCCACCAGACCTGCTCTGCTCTGCTTCATAGTGGGTTTGGTGGGACTTAGTGTCCCTGCTCTTTCAAAAGTTTCAAAAACCCATTTACCAAACAATGTTCATGTGCTGCTCCTTCCAGCAGAACAATGGTTTCCAGCTGCTAAAATCTTCTAGCACGCTGGAGTTTGTTAGACAGATTTGGAAATTAGAAACGGAAAGTATTCTGATTCTGAAAATATCTTGTCTGGAAACCAGGCTGCCTTTCCTACATGATGGCTATCTTTCTTTTTAAAAGTTAGGCTTTTACATTTCCTGGTCATTGCTGAAATGTTTATTTGAAATAAGCCACAGTTGGGGCCTTCTAAAGGTATATTCTATTAAGAGATGGTTGCACACTTTCTTTGGCCTCCAGATAATGCTTTCTATCATAGTTACTGATGTGAAATGCCTTTTCTCCACCTTTTCTTTTTAATTCACATAATAAAATTTGTAAAAAATATTAGTCTTAAACAAGTGCACACAAAGCACCCAAGCTTCAAGTTCTTTTCTTTAATGATTACGTTTCTTGAAAAATTCAAACACACTTTTTCTGTAGCACCTTGTAACTCAGAATCCAGTAGTATCCACTATCACTTTAATGGAAGCCAGTGACTTTGTGGTTCTGTAATCCTTAATGGCTTTTAATCAGCAGGCTCTTGCTGAACCGTGATTATTCAAGAGGTTTTATTGCCTTTGTGGGTTTAATTCCTACAAAGTTTGAATAACTCAGGAAGTCACATTTCTCACGTAAGCAGCAACAAAAACCTCATCCAGAACTCAGAGTGTCTTCACATCATTTTAAATTTAAGAAAAACATCAGCTCCATTTGAATGTCATTAAAAACTGTACTGGTGATTTTGGTTATGGAAGAGGGCCAATGGAACATGAGTTACTTTGCTGAAATCATGTTTGGATACACAGAGGTTTAACATCTTCTGTGTAAAAGAGGCACAGAGATTGCCTGATGGATTTGGTTTTGCTTGGCTTTAAAGAGAGTTTTACAGTAAGCATTTATTCCAGGCAGTAGTTAAACTTGCAGGCTCTCAGGCCATGCCTCTATTGTCCATTTTAGCATGGCCCTGCCAGTCTTGTAACATGTCAGATACTGCCTGTGATGCTCAGGAGTTCACAAAAAAAAAAAAAAAAAAAAAAAAAAAAAAAAAAAAAAAAAAAATTAAGATCTTCTTTATGACAGCTTGGTCTCCAGAACTGGATTTCTTGCCTTCCAAGTTACTTGTGCAGGTAGTAGCTGTCACCAGCCCTGACATTAGCCTTCTGTACAAGGTGACATTAGCTACTGTTGGGTTTGAATCAGAATGAATCCTGCTCAGAGAATCATGGATGTATTTTGCCTCTCTCCTCTGTCATCTATCCTCACGGAATTGCCATTTTCATGTGAAGCTTCTTATTATCTTCCTGCCCCACCCCTCCTCCCCCCAATTAATTTTCTCTGTTTGCATTTAGTTTAAACACAGCAATCTTCAGTTATGCATTTATTTATCATATTCCCACCAAAAAGTCATTGGGGTACTAACTGTAAATATCTGTAAAAGATACACCCTCAATGCCCTCAAAATAGTGCTATAGAAAAGATGTTGCTAGAAGAAATAGGGGGAGGCATCAGATTACATTCAGGTTGGTGGCCAAACTGGAAGCACATTGGAGGTTTCTGTATCCTTGCCTTTTGACCTCAGCCTGCTTCTCCAGCTGCAATATTCACACAAGAGTTCAGGCATCGCCTGTGCCCTCAGGCTATCACTTGGTTTTGCTTTGGTGAACTTTCTGTTAAGCTGCTGGAGAAGCAAAGTATAAATGCAGTTGGAAATTGGACTACCTAACACTGATGATAATACTCATGCTTGGCTAATTTTCCTGATGGGAGTAAAGGAGGATATCTGTTTTTAAATGGAATTTTGCTCATGGTTCAACATCAAGACATTGGGTCACCTATATGACTATATTCCTGATTTCTGAGATAGATCATTGAAACCACATCTCCTCCATCTTCTGTTATGGAAGGTTTTGAGAAAAAAAAAAGCAAACATGAGATAATATACGCTGCCTAAGACCTGGCTGTTTTCCCAGTGCCATTTTGCAATTGTAAGAGACCTTTTCCATAAGAGAAGTTACAGGCTTGAACGACTCATGGAGCATTGTTTGAGTCCCGTGGTTTGCCTGGGGCAGACCTTTAACATAAGCACAAGCGGTAACACACAACAAAGATGATCATGGAAGCACTGGTTGGACATATTTAAGCACTCTTGGAATTCCTCCTTTCAGCAATGACGTTCTAAGTGAGACAGCCCTGGGCAAAGCAAAGAAAAATGTTGTTCCTTTTAAGGAAAGTAGTTCAGACTAGCGTGAAATGGGAGGATGGAACAGATCTGGTTGCCGTCAGGAGCCTGACGCGCCGGCCGCGCTGCCCCTGGGCTTCGAGCCCCGTGCTGCTGCCGGCCGGCGCCGCGGGTGCAGCTGCGGGCAGCGCCCTCCAGGTGGCGCCTTCTCCCCGAGGCTGAGCGGGCGCTCCCGGGCGGGCGGAGCGGCCGCGCCGGGGCTGCGCTCCCGCCGCTCCGCGGGGCCGGCCGGGGCTCTGCCGGTGGAGGAGCGGGGCATCCCCGTGCGATGGTCGTGTGCTGGGCAGAGCCTCTGGGAGCGGAGCGAACTTCAGAGCCCTCCGGGGAGGTGCTCCCGGCTGTGTCCCTTAGCCTCCGGGATCGCCCTGGCTCCGCGCTGCCGAAACCTCCCTGGCGTCGGGGGATAAATGGGAACTCCGCCACCCGGCATTCGAGCTGCGAGCCAAAACCGGGGACGGGACAAAAAGCGTCGGGAATCTTATCCCGTGTCATCGATCCTGTGGCGGGGGACACGACTCCGCCGCCCGCGGAAGGCGGGATGGGGATGGAGGCTCCGCACCCTGGGGGAGACCGCATTAAACAGAGCCGGCCCGCGCCGGTGATCCCCTCTGTGTCCCTGTCCTCGGTCCCGCTCCCCCAGTGCCACAGCCTCAGCCTTCACTGGCTTCCCCTGCTCAGAAATCCCGCGGCCCGCGTCTGCCGGCACCGCGCCCCGGGCGGAGCGGCTGTGCCGGCGAGGGCGGTGCCGAGCGCGGGCGGGCGGGCCCGGAGCCGCAGCCCGCGACCAGCTGGGGATTCACGTGGAGCCGTGCCGTGCCGCGCCGTGCCGTGCCCTGTCCTGCCGCGGAGCGTCGCCTCCTTCAGCACCAAGAACAGCTACAAGTGTGGCTACGCGCCCACCCCGCTGAGCCGTTCCGTGCCGTGCCCTGCCGCGCCCCGCCGCGCTGAGCCGTTCCGTGCCGTGCCGCGGTTCCGTGCCGTGCCCGTCCCGCCAGAGCCGCGGTAAGCGCAGGCAGCGTCCTGCCGCTCCCGCCGACGCCCGGCGACTCCGAGCCGTGCGCTCCTGGCGCGGAGCGCTCCGCCGGCGCGGGGGCCGGGCCGGGGGCGGGGGCTGGGGTGTTTTCTTGCTTGGCTGTGAACGGCTCAGCCGGGCCGGTGCATGTGTCCGCCGCTGCGACTGAGCGGCAAGGCAGCGGAGGGTTGGTATAGTCACGGGGGCTGAGCCACTGACCCGAAAAAGTTACCTTGTGGATTGTTTTTATTTTTGTTGCTGTTTTTGGTTTTTTTAGGGTAGGGGAGGAGAAGTGAGGAAGGAGTCAGTGGAGCAAGTTCGGCTTGGCTGTTCGCGAGTGTTAAACAGCGCGACTGAAACCGCTCTCCTGGATACCTGTCCCAGGCTGAGCTCTCGCATATTAAGCTGACGCTGCTGAGGGAAGCTGTCTGAGACGAGGCTTGTACAGAAATTACCTCATGCCATTCCCGATCGACACCGAGTATAATTCCAGGGACCTCCACAGTAACATGGATATGCAACTCTTTTCGATCAAGGTATTTGTGTATTTTTGTGTGTCGTCTTTAGTTCTTGGTTTAAGCAGACAGAAGGCAAATAATGTGCGTTTTGCCTCAGTTAAGATTTTTGGGCTGGGAATCCCGGGCAATCCTCTCCGCCTGCTTCGTGGGGCCGGGAGCTTTTTTTTTTCTTTTCTTTTTTTTTTTTTTTTCCTGCGTTAATTATTTATCATTTTTATTGTCGATATCCTCCCCCAATCAGATCTAACGAAAGAGATCCCGGACACGGTGCCGTCATAGCAGCGAGCAAAAAGGGAGAATCTCGGAGCTCCCGAGCAGTGAGGTCTCCCCTCGGCCGTCTTAGCCAGGTCTTCTCCCACCCCCCGGGGGAGGGGGGTAAAGGGGTTCCCCCGCGCTCCCCGCCACCTTGTTCTCATTTCGCTGGCCAGGAGGGAAGAGGGGGGCTTCTGCCGCTCCGGGGGCACGGGCCAGCCCTGCCCGCCGCCGCCAAGTTCTCCGCCCGCCCATACCTTGCCGGGTGGGCTCAGCTTCCTTGACTCCGCCGGGAACACCCCCGCGTCCTTGGGGAGGGAAGGGGCAGGAGGATCCCCTCCGAGCTCCGGGGGCTTCTTCCGCCGAGGAAGAAGGCGAGAGGCTGTACCGGCACAAGGCAAGGGCTTAACTGTCCTCGGCGTGGAGCAGCATCCCCAGCGCTGCCATGTGCTGATTGCAGGAATGAGAAGTGTTTGGCAGGTGGATGGATGTATGACACGGTTAAAAAAACCAAACTAAACAAGCCAAGCAGCAGCAACAGCAACAAAAACCTGATAAATAAGAAAACGAAACACAAACACCGTACAACACAACTCAAGTAGTAAAAATCAATCAGTGACCCAAAGTGCATGGAAATCCGGCGTTGGCATTTTGGAGTTTGCAAGCTTCGGACCTCTGGGACCAGGGAGTCATTAAAAGAGACTTAGGTTTGCATCGAGGGGGGAGCAGAAGCTCATTAAAGCTGACTAGTTGATGCAAAGAGAGGAAGGAATCACCGGCGGCTGGAAATAAAAGGCGACGCTTGTTTTTGCATCGCCGCTGACGGAGGTGCAGCGCTCCCGGCCGGGGACCAGGGCTTGGAGGGGACCGGCGGAGCCCTGGCTCCAGCCGGGAAATCCGTATGTGCCCTCCGTCCGCCACCCACGGGCCGCCTGGGCTGCAAGGCCTCGGCGGGAGGCAGCTCAAACCCGTCCTACGGCCGTTCGCTGGAAGGAGCGAGGCTGCGAGGAGAGCCGCGACGAGGCTGTGCCGGAATCCCTCCACAGCACACGCCAGCCGGGGTACGGATGAGCCTGGGAAGAGAAAAAAAAAAAAAAAAAAATAGCTCGGCTAAGTAAAGTAGAGAACAATAGGGGGCTCCCTTCAAGGGAGAAGCGCAGAGGCGATGGGCGATGGTCGCGGAGTTGCGCGGGGAAGCCGGCTCGCCCAGCCCGGGGGCGCTCCCCGGGCCCCTCCGCTGGGCGGGGCCGGCCTGGCTGCGGTAGCCGGGAAAGGTGCCGAGCACGCGAAGAGCCGGGAAAGCACGGAGGAGCCGCGCGGAAAGCCGGTGCGTGGCCGGCTGCTGGCTCCCGCCGGTGTGCGCCGGCGGCGGGCGGAGAGGGGCGGTGGGGCAGAGAGCGGGGTGCTGAGCGGGGTGCTGAGCCGGGTGCTGAGCCGGGTGCTGAGCGGGGGATGCGGAGTTCGCGGGGTGCGGTGCAGGGTACGCGGAGTTAGCTGCTGTGTGCTGTGCGGAGGCGCGGGTGCGGTTCGCCGTTCGGAGTGCTGCGCGGAACGCACGGGCGCGCCATGGGATATGGAGAGCGGGATGCGGAGCGATGCTCGCCCGGGGCCCTCGCCCGGGGCCGTCGCCGGCGTCGGGAGTGGACCCAGTGGGGGACTTTCCTGCCGGGTGCCCCGGGACGATTTCGGCGTGCGGCAGCGTTTCTGGGGGCACAGTCGTTCTTGCAGAGCACCGGACTGCACCAGCCGCGCCTGCTGTGAGCACAGCTGTGCGGAGTGGGGAGCGGGAGTCTAGTTGGGAAGAGGGTCAAATGAAAGCAGAAACAACAGAGAAAGCTCTCCTAGGGTGCCTGGGAAAACCTTGATCATCATTTGCTAGACCAGAGGTGAAACCTTTTTCTTAAGGTGTTAATACTGATGGGGTTCATTAAAAGTCCAACCAAGAGCAGAGAAAAATATTCAATGTAGTTTTCTTTCAAAAAATTGTAGTCTTCTCTTAGTCTCACCCCAGCAGAAGGACCTGTGTTGGATTTTCACAGGGTAGCTTGTTTGGTAAATGGATATTTGCAAGGTAGGAAGTGAAGGCAGGTATTGTGAGTATTTGAAAAGGGGCTGATCAGGCTGAGGGTAGACATCAGACTGCACAGGGAAGAAATAGTTCCTGTAAACGAGATGCTGAGAGTGATTCGCCTTGAAGTCCTGATTATTGTGTAAAGGTTACCTCTGTGGCAGGGGCACTGCAAACCATTACAGAAGAGCTGAGGTAGATAAGACTACTTACATCAGTGAAGAATTCTCTTGCAAGTTAGGAGTTGCGATGTCAAGGCCAAAGGTTTTCCAAATTCCCTTTTGTTATCAGCAAAACCCATTAATCTTCTAAACGTGTCGGACTGCTGTGTGCAGGTGGCAACTCTTTACCTGTTCTGTGTGGAAATTCAGCTATTTGCTCATTGAGGAATGCTGTACAGGAGAAAAAAGCAACTTTTGTGAACATTGAAATGAACATTAGTAAGAGAATTCTTTCATAGTTCAGAGGTGTCAGTAGTAAAACATCAAAACAATCAAATTTGGGGTTTTTTTCCTCCTCAGAACTTAATAATGGAATTTGCCATTGTTTTGTTTTCATTCAGTAAAACCGGATCAGTTTTGTATTGACCAGACAATCTGATATTTTGTGAATGGGTTTTCACTCTAGAACTTCTCGTATCCTAATTCACAGAATATTTGCTTTATTTTATCTTGATGCTGTTCCAACCATGCTTTAAATACAGTAAGAGATTAGCTTTTTTGGCTCAAACAAAATTTTAAACCTTTTTTCTGAGGTATTTTTTCCCCTCGGTACCTTATTTTGTCCCTCAGTAAAGGGTTCATGTATGTCTCTCTAGCAATGTCAGCTGTAAAATGTCCATCCTGCCTATGCTCCAGAGAGTACTCTTTGCTCCTGCTGCTGTCTGTAATTGTGAGATTTTTTAAAACTGTATTTCCTGATGAACATATTGCATCTTTCTACATGTTTTCAGCGAAAACTTCAGTGCCAGCTGAAGAGGCTCTTTCAGGAACCTCGTTAACAAAATAGAAACATTTCCTATATTTATTTAAGTATTTATCTGTCACTCAACCCATTATTTAGACCTTTTCATTAACATAAAGATGTTCCATAATGAGCCTGTCTTTTAGTGCAATGAGTCTGTTGTTGGAGTAACGACTGGTCTGGGTTCATTCTGATGCACTGGTTCTGGCAGTGTGGTACAAAAATACACAACCTTGAGTACCAAATATCTGATAAAGCTGAATGATTTTATGAAGGAAGTAATTTCAGAACCAGACACTACATGCAGAAGTTGCCATCTCCCCTGTCTTGCAGTACTCCGCCTCCTTATGTTTAAAAATAAATATATATTCTAGCAGAACAAGTGGAGGTTTGTGCTGAAATACTGACTTTAAAAATAGCAATATGTTCTGATAATGCCAGATATTTTTAATGAAATAAACCCAAGAGAAGCATGTTTTACAAGGTGACTGGAAGAGACTCTTTGTGGTGTACTTGCTCTTGGGCTGTGCAGGGGAAATATATGAAATTCTTCTCTGAACTCAAGTTTCTAGTGAACACCAGCTACTACAGTGGGGAACCTGGTAAATCAAGAATATATTTGCATTAATTCAAACTTTTATGGTCATTTGGAAATGGACAGAATTTTACTACAAATGAAATCTCTGCACATGAGAAAAGTTCATTCAGGCTTTATAGCCCAGAGGCCTGTGCTTTTTCACTAAAATTCATTGATAAAAATGGAATTAATTTAGATCATATGCTTTCTGCTTAGCTACACAGACTTGAAATGTTCTGTAAAAGGTAATGTTAATCAATATATAAAAAGCAGTGTGCCATGAATAAATTAGGCAGTATAATAGAAGCTTTTATTTCTTAGGTAACATTAAAAAAAGACTAAAAGGTCTTAAATTTTTAAAAAGAACACTTTAAAATTTTATTTCTGTTTTATAGACAAGCAGTGGACACTTGCAGCTAAGAAACATGCTTCTTCAGGAAACCGTGCAAGCTGAGGCAAAGCAATTAATGCTTATGAAGGCTGTAATGTTGAAAAATGCTAATTGCCAATTCATTTGATTTTCAGTCAGTTCCAGATAAAGTATTAGACTGACGGTCTTGGGCTTGCTGTGGCTTCTCTATTGTTGTTAGAATTTAGGTTGCAATAGCTGAATTCATCACTATTTGTTGCATGAAGACTGACACTTGCTTTAATTTCTGGGCATTCTTTGGCTGTAAGAAACGAACCTGAGGCTGAGAAAGGGGAAAAAGCAGCGGTTTTTCCTTCAGGAATATTTTCCCTTTGTCAGTGGTGCTTTCTTGTTCTCCATGTAGTGTTAAATAGGAGTAGTCTTATATTTTACTGCCTTAGTGAATTTCTCCCTTTCTGGTTTGTACATACATGCATGGACTACTGAGTTCATTGTGGAACCATAAAGCAAATTGCCTCCATATCTATTTTAGGTCTATTTTTACTATTTTGAACCCATAACTGTTTTTTTTTTCTGCTAAGGCAATGGAAACAACAGATAACTCTGGCTAGCTTGTAGTTCAATCTTTTCTCTATAGTGTGGACCATATGAGAAATATCCCATAGGCCTGGATCAAATTGCACTGTAGTGTGAGTCAATTTGTTCAGTTTGTGAATGACTCTGAGTTTGGCTCACAGGGCTGGAGCCCAGGCAGCTTTGTAACCTGTGTGTCTAAAAAGAGCCAAGGGGGAATGCTGGGATTATCACAAAAAACAGCACAGATTTTGTGTCGCTTGGGTTGAACTCTGAGCCAAATTCAAGCAAAACTAAATGTCAAGAGGTGCAGTGATTTTATTCATACCCATCAAATGTTTCATTTTCAACTGGTTCTGATACCAGGTCACAGTGAGATAGTTTCACATTCAGTAAAAGACTTTCCATTGTGAATCTTCTTCTCAGGTCTTCAAATAGCCATCATTTGAAAACTACAACTTTTGTGAGCTTAGTGTTATCATGGAAGGAAATAATGTAACAAAATTAGTGTAAGAAGAGGATTATCAATTTAAAGCATTATCAAAGTGCATTTTGAGTTTTGTTACCACATGATATATATGATATATAAACGTTTTGTGGTTTTGTCTGTGTTTGTCTTCCAGTGTGACCATATTTTTGGTAGTAAGCAGTCAGATCATGAAGGAAAAAGTAGGTATTTACAGATGAGCCTGATGCCTGGATTTTCTGTACAGGCAGTAATATAGACACTGGTTCAGTGTGATCAATTTCATAGTAAGTAAAACTTTTGTAAAAAAAAAAAAAAGGATAAGGTAAATTGTACCCTAGTATGTCCACTTCTCTCCGTCTTTAACAGATGTATTGAGAGACTGGTTCAGATGCAATTGCCCACAGTGTGCCTGTCTAGTATCAGGTAAAATTACTTCTCGCTTTCTTCTCCTCAGAGGTTTAAAAATGTATTCAGGCACATATAATTTTGTTAAGAATTGAAATAAATAAATGCCTTCACTTGAGAATTAAAGTGTGGGCAATTTGGAGATATTTATAACAGTCAGTCAGGTGTTTGGATATGTAGGCTGAAATCCTCATCTTGTTAAAATCAGTGGGATCCCTCCAAATGTCAGTGCAGGCACAACATTGTTCCTATTTAATGTGGTCCAAATGCAAGCAGAGAATAGAGAAAATAGACCTTGTTAATGTTAAACCTCAGCTCAAGTCAAATGTTGGAAAAGGAACATCGGATATTTAGCTGGTTTCCTAACATAATATGTTGTGTTCTTTTCACTTGAGAAATGAGCTACCTTTTCATAAAAATAATTTAGTGTTGGACATTATCTTGAAGGAGATTTAGATATATAGTTAGGCCCCCCTCAAAGTGAATTCCATTGGAGAAATAATCAGTCTCACATCCAAATGAATTGAATGTGCTTGTACTGCATTGGGTGAAGGGCGTACTTAAATTCAGGCGCCCTGATTACTCCATTGTCATAAATGAGACCTCTCCAGGAGTGAGAGTGTAAGTGGTTATTGCACTTCTGTAGGCTGGAGCAGAATAATAAAGCTGAACAGAATAATGCAGCAAAACAGAAAATACGGTGTGTTATAGATCAGGTCTGTTTCTGGGTGCCATGCAACATGAAGGTAAATATGAATTACTGTTCAGAATCTGAACACCAAGCTAAGTTTAGTTCCCCTGATTCGGCTCTTGCTCTGCTGGCATCATCAATTTCCTGGCTTATAGTACAGCGCAGCCAGGTGTTCAAATTCACTGAAGGCCAAGATTTGCTAAGTTAAAGGACATTGAAAATAAAACCTAGGTGATGTAACTCCTAATCAAAAGTAAATACACTGTGTGACAGGTATAAAACTGCTGAAGTAAATGGTATTTCTCACTGTTTTTTAAAATTATTATTATTTTTTTTTCAGAAGTACCTCAGCTGTAGGGCAAAATTCAAGGACATAAGCTACTGACCTCCTTTAAGGATCAGGACCAGACATACTACCCTACTCCTCACCATCAATTAAGAGCAATTGAAAAACCTCCTCAGAAAAGCTGGTCACCCTGTTCCATCAGTGGACATATTTTGTAAAACACGTTTTATGTACTTCTGCTGAGATCTTTTTTTCTACCTACCCACCACATGGTTCTATATTACTTATTGGGCACTGATGGTAGCCTCCAGAAAGTGCAGCTTCAAATGGTCAGCCTCATCCTTTAGCAAGAAGAAAAACTGGATACTGGATAGCAACAACGTCTTCAGAGAAAATGGTATACGAAGGCAAACGATTGGTTTCCTGCCATTGTTTCTTCCTGTTAACAGCCAAATTCTACTGGATACTCACTCTGATGCAAAGGACTCATGGCCAGGAGTATGCCCACTCCATTCGCCTGGATGGGGACATCATCTTGGGAGGACTGTTCCCCGTTCATGCAAAAGGGGATAGAGGGGTGCCTTGTGGGGAGCTCAAGAAGGAGAAGGGGATCCACAGACTAGAGGCAATGCTGTATGCAGTTGATCAAATTAATAAAGACCCTGATCTTCTTGCCAATATCACCTTGGGTGTCCGTATCCTTGATACGTGTTCCAGGGACACTTATGCATTGGAGCAGTCCTTAACATTTGTGCAAGCATTGATAGAAAAAGATGGTTCAGATGTGAAGTGTGCAAATGGTGACCCACCTATTTTCACTAAGCCAGACAAGATATCAGGTGTGATAGGTGCTGCAGCAAGTTCTGTGTCCATTATGGTCGCAAATATTTTAAGACTCTTTAAGGTAAGTAACATTTTCTATATGTAAATTTTTCTTTTTTTTTAAATTTCAAGAACAATGAAATAAGTGAAGTGGTTGTGTTTTCATACCTTCAAAAGAGAAAGGACACTTTTCTCATTCAAAAATCTAAAATGGCTGGTTTGTCCTTTCAAAGCAGAGGGGGGAAAAATACCTAAAAGCAGTGTTGGAAGACTCTTTTTTAAGGTACCAAGCACTTCTTTTAAAGTTCTGAGCAATCTGTGCACATTTTAACTCTTTAGGAATTTGTATCTTTACTTTTATGCTACTCAAATTGCTCCATGTTAAGCATTTATGCTCATCAAGACTAGGTTAGGATTAATTTCCCAAATTTCCAGGAGAGTGAAAAATAAGATTTTAACACAAATAAATTTTTTGGAGGACCAAATAATTTCCTTACATAGAAAGAAATGCCAGTAATAATCTAGTGCTACCAATGTGTATGTCTAGGCAAATGAAATGTAAAATCTGTAAAATCTTTGATTTTCTTGAAATTTTACCTCCTCTCTATTTTCTGCAAGGTGATATTTTTTACAGACTTTGTTATCATTTGTGAGAGATTATTTTTAGGCAACAGTTCTAGTGGCATTTGTTTCCAAATACTTTATGAAGCTCAGACATTCTAGGTAATGGAAAAGTAAACCTGCCCTTTGTAAATTTGCTAAGTTAGATGGGAAGATGCACACATTCTAATCAATCAACTTGGATGGAAATGATCAGGCAGCAGATATTTAATTCTTAATCCTTTGTAATGGCAAACAGATGATGGTAAGTTGAGCACTTTTTTCTATGTGCAGAACAATTGTAGCTTATGTCTGAATCTATTACTGTCCTACCACCCACTGTTCCTTTCATCCATTCAGAAATTTTGCCGTATTTCATACAACTTTACAGTCACCAAAACCCACTTAAAGACCGTTTCTTTAACTTTGGTGCAGAAGATTCTGGTAATCTTTATTATTGCTGTTAAGTATTTTGAAAAGTGCTCTTGTTTGCTAATTGTTGTAACTGAGATTGGTTAGAAGTAGAGAAAGATTGGCCATTTTTTATGGTTTCTCAGCAAAGTGCATTTCAGTCATTTGAGTGGAGATTATAGTCCTTCCTTTTGGTTCTCCCTCGAAGGAAATAATGATGGATTTACAGTTAAGTGGAGGAGCAAAGTGACTGCTGGGTTGTGGTCAGGTGTTCCTTTCAGTCTCGAAACTGATGCTCAGCTGCAGTTACTGCACAGGTTTGAGAGCAGTGGACTAGTTCTAGCCATATATTTTACTTGTGAAAATCAAGTACGCAAAACTGAGCTAAGACTTAAAAAATATTCTATATGGAAAGCACCTCTGGAGTTGTGCCTGGTGGGGAGGCTTATCTGTCCTGGGAATCATCAGGCATGTTGCAGGAGGTGTCTATTTTTCAGTTCACATCCTTTTTTGAAGTTGTGTCATCCTATTAAATAATGAATATTTATGAAATAATGATAGATGGAATGGTCACTTTAACACCCATTGTAATGCAGGGCCATGTAGACTACAACTTACACCCAGATTTGAGTTGAATAGGGTTCTATAGACTGATTTAAGGAACTAAGCCAGGTAAGACATGCATTAACTGAGAATTAAGAGCAGCAAGAAGGAAAGAGGCCTATGAATTGTCTAAGATAGCAGCAATTTGTCTTCTGAAACCTTGACAGCTACCTCCTGATTTACATTATGCAATAAGATTGCAAATAACATTCTACTGCAGTCTTAATCAATAGAGGGTCATGTGATATCCCCTCTGGGGAAAGATCTTATTTACCCATTTAATTGATGTAATGCAGCTGCTGGCAAAAGGAGGAGACATCTCTTTTATTTTTAAATATGGATCCTGTTCAAATATTCTTAATAATGTAAAAAAATTATAAATTTTACCCTTTAATGTCTGATGATGGACCAGCATGTGAAATCTGGTTTTACACTTTCCTGTCAGAAGTGAATCTCTTCACAAGTAAAGTCTTCTGGATAAGGCTTTGAGTTAGAAGCACAGTAGAAACCACTCACAGTGGTTATAGTCAAGAGGATTAGGAAATTAAGGGTCGTTTTCCAGAAACTTAGATGTATAATTCAGTTTGGGTTGTATTCAGACCAAAGATGTAGGCTGAAATTCTCAGCTGATGCATCCCCACAACTTTGTGGCTGAGGACCTGGAGCTTGGCCTGTGCTCATAGAGGCTCCAGGCATGAAATTGTGTTTACTCTAACTTGGTATATGTCGAGGTGGGACCCTCAGCTGGGGTAAATATCTGCACTTGCACTGAAGTCAGCAATCACCATCATGCAAATGCCTATTTCCATTTTATCAAGGATGAGTGTGATTCATCCATACATCTGTTTCACAGTACTATTTAGAAAGTTGAACCTGTAATTTGAAGTTCAGTATTGCATTAATACCTGCTCTGAAGTTCCTAAATGTCAGGACTACATATTTTTAAGAACATTATTATCTGGCAAAATTTTAATTTGTAATGAAATTGTGAGAAGTATAGTGTATCTCTCAATGTGAATACACAAAGATAGTCTAAGAAGTGCTACTCTCAGCAGCTTGAACTTTTGTGCTGCTATTTTTCTTTTTCTTGCAATTTTTTTTCTTTCTTTTATTGATTTTATGACAGAAGACATACAGGTCAATAGTTCTATCTGATGATCTGGTGGATAGCACAAACTGATAGTAAATGTATTCTTTTATCTAAGTGTTTCCATGAGAAGAGGGGAGGGAGGCCACCACAGAAAATGACCCCTATCTATAGCCTTTCTCCTGATCAAATGGCTTGCCTTGAATTCTTCTCTCTCCTTTTTTGTTCTGTGAATTTTGAGGTGCCTTGATGCTTAACAGGTGATTTTCCATTGGTCTTACCCTTAGCTGGTCTAAAACATTAAGGCACAAATTTGGACAGCCTAAATTTCACCCACTGGTGGTTTTTAGACTTTCCAGAGGCACACAGGAAGCACTAAAATTGTGTGAAAGTGTACCTGTTATTGCTTGATTATCATCAGGTTGTTGAATTTTGCCATAAGTTTTAGTTGTTTTTATCAGGAAACATCAGGAGTGGGCTGCTTCGCAAAGAAAACAGAGACAAAGGACCATAGACTGGTAGGGTCTATTGGGGAGCTGGCTGTCTCAGTTAAGCAGCTCTCACTATCACAAAGGAAAACTTTCTATTGGCTCAATCTGTCAAAATATTAGTCTTGCATCTTTCCTTATATTTGTTTTACAGAAGTTCTGTTTTCCTGTAGGATGCTTAGGCATGAGTAGATGGGAACATTTATCTGTTTTGTGTGACTCTTAGGAGTATCTGGGTATTTTTCCAGGCTCCCCAAACTTGGCCTGGAGGAAACAAGAGACTATGTAACTTAGCTCACTTCATGTGTTATGTTCCCTGTATTCAAAGCTTCTACTTGTTTAATGTCTGAGTAACTTATGTCAGTGGTTAAAATCTGCTGGAAAAAGGGAGGCGTTTGTTTATGCTTGTGTCCTCACGTCTAAACCCCACATACTATTTCTGAACTCCTTGGTACACTCCATCTGTCACCTTCACACATCTTCCAGCCAGTGTCACACTAGGAGCAGCCTAGGGAAGATGGTTTGCATGCAAATTGAGATGGGTGGACAGTATGCTTGGTGAATTGTGATCTCAAGCTTTTATGTATATATTTATGTACATGTGCATAAGGCCAAATATTCATTGACAGGTTTATTTCTTTCCTTGCCTTTCTTTGCCTTGCCTGGCCTTTCCTTGTCTCACCTTCTGTTTTCACCAGTTTCCCAAGGCTAAATTACTTATTTCCTCTGTTTGGTCAAATTTCCTTTTTGCTGCAGAGCTGTAATCCACTTTAGTAGGTGCTGTCTGAAGGGACTAATATTCACTTCATGCACATTTGCCTTATGCATTTCATACACGTTTACCTCTATAGAAGTACAAGTACAAATGACATTACAGAGTAGCACTTTCAACTTTATGGCAACCATCCAAAATGCAGGGGAGAGTGTCTTTCAGTAAATCTAGAAGTGAATATATTAGCTCCTATGGCATGTTGCTTATCCACTTTGATTGTTTCATTGCCTCATTTTGGGTTTTAGTGTATATCTGGTAGCTTTGCACATCTTCTGGGGCTATACTTGGATGATGCTATTTTTATGCTTAGTTCCAGGTCTTTTTATGTTTGGCTGCCATTTGGCACTTTTGCTGCCTTGTGTTCTAGACCTGCACAGAGCAGCAGACAACAGGCCTCCCAGAAATGAGGGCATTACCATAGTACAGAGGCTTATCTCACTGAACTTCATAAATGCTGGGCTTTGAATTTAAATTGTGGCAATGGAGTGCATCTCATGAAAAGGAATATGATGTAAATAAA
The DNA here is from genome assembly GCF_027477595.1 of Haemorhous mexicanus. NCBI lineage: Eukaryota > Metazoa > Chordata > Aves > Passeriformes > Fringillidae > Haemorhous > Haemorhous mexicanus. The sequence continues at coordinate 56,023,612 of NC_082345.1, read as the reverse complement.
ATGTGATAACATTTTACCACCTAATTTCAGATACCACAAACATATTTTGTTGTGAGGCAACCTGAGGCATACACAGATCCTGGTCTAGACTCTATATCTACAGAAATATTTGCACCTCATGAGCATCGCAGACTTCAAAGGCTCTAGGAAGGTGCAGGAGTCAGTGTGTTCCATGTGTGACTGCAGGCCCTTTCCATAATGGAAAAGCTGTATTATATACTTTAAAGAAGTAAAGAAGAGGCTCAAGAATTTTACCCAGCATATTGGTATTCATTAATAAAAAAATGTGCTGCACTGATTAAAATATATCCCTTTTCTCTGTTCATTGTGTCCTTCTACATGCGTCAATATTTTCCACTACATACCATTTGAAATGTGTAAGAGGATGATTTTTTTTCCTGGTGGTTAAAACATATGTGGAAGATTTTGTGTGAAGTGTGAAGAAAATTTATTGTATGTAAGGAGAAGATGACTAAAACATTTTGAAATAGGTTCTAAGAGGAACATATTTATTTTACTTTTGTTCTAGATAATATTCACACTTCCTAAATAATTTTTAACTATAAAAGAAACCAATACATTCCATTTAATTTTACAATGCTTTTTTGTAGGTTAGTAAATGCATGTATCTGTCTAGTGCCTAAGCATCTTGTCTTGTTATTGGCTGAAAAATACCTTTATTTTAATTATATTTTTTTTTCATAATTGAACTTGTTTTACATAGAAGAAAAGTTCATCTCTCTTTTTATTTCCATTGCAGTAGACGCTTGATAATGCAGAAAGCCCCTTTTAACTCAACCATGATTCTCTGTCATTACCAGGTTAAGTGTGGTCAAGAGAGGCAAATACCAGGTCAACACCAAGATAAAATTATAGGTACAAGAGGTACTTTGCTAGCACCAATAATGAAACAGTTGCCAAATTTTTTAGTTGCAGCCGGAGGAAATAATAGGTTTTCAGTGAAAACTGCTAGCACTGATTAGCATCAAATTTTATTTGTGCTAAGCTGCTTGAGGCAAGAGAGTACAGAACCAACTTGATGCATTCATTTTTTATTTTTCAGTATGTTAGTTTCTTAAATACTCCTCTAAAAGTTTAAGTATTTTGGTTTCTCACATTCCTAGATGGACCTATAACCTGTGGTTAGAGCAAAAGGGTAATCAGCTTTTGTGTTATTTTCTTTTGTTATTGGTTTGCTACAAGGCTCGAGAAGCATCTTCTGACCTTTTTGTTCTTCTCTTTTGTCATTTTGATTAGCTTGTGTTTAAGCCTTTCACAGGAACAATCAGAAGCTTGATTAACATTAGTTAAATGTTTGAGATGTCTCCCCTGCTTTTGTAGGCATGTTGAAACTGTCTAAAATGTTGAGGGTTTTACATCATTCCATAAGTACAATACATGAGCACCTTACCAAGAGAGTGTAGCTGTTAAAGACCAACAATCTGATTTTCTTTCTCCTTCCCTGAGGGCAGGGAATATATATCTATATATATCTACACATGTTTCTCTCACATGAAGGAAACTGCATCTGCAGAGAAAATGATTTCACCCTTTCATGGCTGGCACAGACAATCCACGCCCATATCACATACTCCTTAATTCTCCCAAATCATGGGTCTGCATGCAGATTACCAGGAGAGGAGGATTCCTGACCCATGATGACTTCTGAAGCCTGTCAGAAAATTGGGAGACTTGGCTGGCACAGGTCATGGCCGAGTTATGGACTGTCCTGACAGTCTGACAGTGGAGGCAGCTGAGCTGTTGCTGAGAGATGTGCTCTGAAATAATGTGATTTACCAGCACAGACATTGCTGCTGATCTCTCAGGACAGAGCTCTGCTGATACGTCACGCTGACGAGAAGCCAAGACACTGCAAGGACCATTGATGCTTTTTCAGTTCTTTACTACAGCAATTTTAGTTTTATTAGCTACAATGAGAACCAAATTAAGATGACTTTTCCCCCCTGGTGTTTAATTGTTTCAGTACAGTAGCAGTTGGGCAATATGAATAGTTCTCTATTCTGACTGTCATCAGAAACCAGGCACTATTGTGTTAGAGCCAAGTAGTAGATTTTGTGTGTTTGCTTATTTCCATTCTCATTATTTTCCCTAAAGCATATTGTGCTTTTAGGATTAAACTGGTTTAGAGTGCTTCAATGTATATCCTTGTGCTTCCTAGCATTTATCAGAGAAAAGTGGCCATCAGAACAAAAGTCTTACTGGAGGACACAAATTCCACAGGAATGAATTAAATTGCCAAGAGCAAAACACTCCTCTGGGCTGGATACTGTATGTACTCTCAGCAAGATAGTATGTCCCCTATCTCTCTGACAGGACAATTAAACATTTAAGTGAGGCCTTAAATTAGGAGGCTGTTGGCCCTTGGCTGTCTGTGTCCTCAATAGAAAGAATAAAATTCTTTCAGAAGGGGACTGGACCAGGTCTATGAGTGCGGATGCATCTTTCTTGTTTACAGAAAGATTATGGGTTGATACATGCTGGTACTTGCATCAGATAGAACCTCTTCTCACTGGAAGACTTTGGAAACCTTTGATGGACGTCATAGGGGGTTTTATAAGATTTCAAACACTCCCAAGGGTGGTGCCAGTTTCTTAAATCCTTACTCACTTTCCTTTGGAAAGAGTTTTACTCATCTCCTCTTTCTTTTCCAACACTTTTATTTCTATCTCTAGGTTAATTAAGAAGAGCTACTTTTGTGACTGCTCTTGCCAATATTTTTCAAGTGTATTTAATTCCATAGTCCTCAAAGAAAATTTTTTTCAGACACGCTGAATAAGCAAGACTCTGAGTCTCGGTTTCTGCAGGTTGTGAGGATGAGTGTGTCAGCAGGAGGAAGAGCTGTAAATTAGGAAACTTATGAGAGGGATCTATCTATGGGGATAACAGGAAAAAAGGGAAAGGCTTGTTGAAAGATTGAATTCTAAAGGGACAAGCGTCTCTCTTTTTTTATCCCTTCCTGTAGGATTTCTTGTCTGGCACTTCACATAGATACTGGGATCTAACTCATCTCTGAAGTAAACTATTTCTGATAGCAATGCTGAGATATTCCATGGTATTGTGAGATCTCTCTTCCCACTGTATTTCTTCTACAGATTGAGACTGTAGGACACAAGCAAAAGTGATGGCTCTGAGCTGGAATAATTAATCTTTTGAGTTTTGGTTTGAGTTTTCACTAAAGGTGCCTCCAACATTTAGTTACGGAGCAATGGTATTTGTAGAGGCAGAATCTCCATTCCTTTGTTACTAGAGCATGTTGCACATAGCTCTTCTAGAAATTGGAAAGTGCCAAAAGTGTGATAGCCCATTTTGGGTATCAATCAATGAAAAGCGCCTAACAATTTCCATAAGATTTTTACTTTGAGAGTGGCTAAAATACCACTGCAATTGTCTTGCAGGCAGGGCACAGTTTTGTGAAGGAACTCCACTGCATTACAGGAACACGGATCCCCTACAGTGATAATTACTCTTATTCAGATAAAATTTCTTTGTTTTTTTGCTTGCAAAGTGCTGTGATATATTAAGGTCTTGGTGCAAACTTATGACCACAGTTTTACTTAGGCAATTCATTGGAGCAGCCATTGATCCTACAAAGGTTCTCTAGGCATGACGTTTCAGAAGCAAAGGAAAGCCCAGGAAATGAACAGAAGAAAGGACTGGTTTTCCTGCCATTCCAGTTTCTTCTCTGGGTACCCTGGAAATGCTTTGATTTTATGAGTGGTGCTAAAAACAGAAAGTGTCGTAGAAGAGCAGACTTCCTTGAGGGCTCCCATCTAGACAGGAACTCTACCAGTCTAGAAGGTGTGTGGTATGACAGTAGGTGAGGTTGCAGGAGGTCTCCAGACTGACCTGCCTATTTGTATCATATGTAAATGGACTATTAAATAAAGGGGAGCATGTTGAAATTTAGCACTATATTAGCACTATTGGCTAATAATAGAAGGGAGATAATATATAGCATGTATATGTGTGCTTTTGTAAAGGATGTTTGCTGTGTTATTATATGGCTGTGAACCACATAGTCCAAACAACCTTTCAAGACAGTGCTGTGGGAGAAGAGAATATATCTTGGCAATCTGAGACAGGAACAAATTTATCATTAGGAGCAGCATAAAAAAACCTGGGGAATTCAGACTGTGCTCACTGCCATGGTGTCTGGGACCAAACCAAAACCACAGAAAGAGACAAATAGGCTGTCAGGGCTGATATCATACACTGAATAGAAAGTGCAAAGGCCTTGGAATCCCAAGACTGTGGATGTCTTGCTGCAGGGGCATGACTTGTTTTAGGATTCAAATTTCTGGCTTCTTCTGAGTTGAAGAGAAGCAGACAAGTGATGGATGTAGTTATAGTATAGTAGTTTTTCTATAGCTGGCTGGATAGGACCTACGTGTTGAATTCTGTTTACTCAAAAGGGAAACAGAGTCTGATTTTGGTGTGACTTTTAATCTTGCTTATGCGAGGAAGAATCCCTGAGAATACAATGAATTCCAGGGAAGCCAGTAAATTATACCACTCTTAAACTGGATGTATCCAGAGGCAAATAATGTCCTATGTCCATGAAAATATTCTGTCATCACTGTTAGTAGGCTTTGTATTTGAGTAGGGTTTGTCCAGCAGGCACATAGAAAAAGTGAACATGGGTCCTCTATTGCTTTATGTAATTTTCAGATATGATCATGTTGATGCACTATTGGTAGCAGTCTGAAAATAGATAGGAATATGTTTAATTAAAAAGAGATTTTTCTTTTTTTGATGTAGGACAATAATGATCTTGGGGGAGCTGGCAATTTCATTTCCACAGGCATGCCTCTTCAAATAATAATTTTATAATATGAATAAACTACAAACCTAAAACTCCAAATTCCACTCATAAAGAGGAGTTAGTAGAGCACAGACATTTATAGCTAGAGCTAGGATATTTCAGGAATTAAATTATGGGCTGATTATTAGGAAAAAAACATTGCCAAGAAGTACTCTCTTGTATGTTGTCTTAAGTTTAATCCAGTTGTGTATGATGAGAACAGTGCCAAATTTCCTACTTCCTAGCTTTCTGAAAATTAGGCTGGATAGAAGTATAAAAATATAAATTTTTATACCAGTAGGAAAATGATCTAGATAACATAGCCAGTGTTTTCCATTCCTAAATTTGATGGTTCTGCTTGCCATCTTTTGCACAACAAAGCACGGGATTTAAAAGTTACCAGCTGTTATATTTGCTTTCCAAAGTGTGAAGAAAACATGTATTGTCCTGAGGATTAAAGGGCTGATTCTCTTTGTGCTCAGTTCAGGCTGAACTGAAGTGTTTGTAATGAAAATAAAAGCTATTAAAAAGCATGAAACATGAGAGAAAAATAACGTGTTTATGTCTTCTTTGTTGGATAGGGTTTGATGATGCCCTTAGAAAGTTTTAAGTGTAAGCATTTGTCTTATTACCTAGCATTTCTTTTGTGCATGTTGCAAACACTTCCACTTGCAAATCCTAAGTGCAGTCAGAGCTGTTGTTTCAGCCCACTGGGAACTGTTTTGCCAAATATCATCTGAACAACCAAAACTCATCATCTGTGAGCTAGTTCACATCTCCAGTACTAACTAAACAGCATTTTGGAAACTGGATGTCTAGGATATTAGAGACTGCAAAGTAAAAAATAATATTTCTAGTGCTAGTTTTGGTGACTGGGATAAGACAGGAAGGTAGCTGTGCTGTATATGGGAGCATGAAAAGCTTGCAGTTGGAACAGATGCTGAGAGGGCCCTGTGACTCAAGGTATGATTTCCTGACATTCCTGCCAAGTTTCAAAGCTTATGTGTTTTTTTCCTCTCCTTATTTCTATTTTTGGGCTGAATAGCAAAGAACTTGTGCTTTGGGAATGAAGATTCACCATGCTAGTTATATCTATTTTGTTGTGTGTTTGCATGCACACCGAATAATTATTCTGGCCTGCAGGAAAGAATGAGAGTAAAGATGCAAAAAGCTGATGAGAATGCAGGGTATTTTTGGTATGGATCACATAATCACTTGGCTGGATGGCAAGCTGCAAAGCTTTGTGTGAGTGTGACAGACTCCCCTTGCTGTGTGGTGGTGCTCGTTGAAGCCTTACGTCCTTTGTCTTGCTCCAGCACAGCTTTTCTCGGTGACCTTGGGCAGTGACACAGCAGCGAATCCTCAGCCTGAGGGAGGGTGCCTGTGGAGCTGAGTGCCCCTGGGATCTGGGGGACTGAGGTCCAGGCTCCCTGCCCCTGCTTCCCTGGATGGAGCACTTCTGGGGCGGAAGGGATTTGTGAATATAAAGGCTCCTTGATAATCAGATATAAGAGTAAGGGCTGGGGGCCTATAAGTACTTCAGCTAGCTAGTCCTTAATGAGGGATCCCTTGTATCCTCTTACACAGTTCTCTCCCCCGGGTTTTGCCATGAAAGGAGATTATCCAGCTAGCAGTATGATTTAAATATGCAAGTCATCAGTCTCAGGAGCAAGTGCAGAAACCTGCCTGACCTATACTCAGAGGCTGTACATCCCCCTTAGGAAACCATGGCAGTCAAAGAAACAGAGATCCAGAGTCAGGAAAAGGTGTTTGGATTATTGCCCAGTAATACTGAAATTGTTAAAATTCATATCTGCAACCTATATTAGGGTGATTGGGAAAAAATGAATGTCTGTCATTTTTATGACAAAGCGTGAAATTAAGTAGTGTGGGATTAAAGAAAATTAAGACAGGTGCGTGTGCAAATGTGTGTTCTACTAAGCTGAGAGGACTTGTGTTCTTAAATGTTTGAGAAGATAAACAATCAAAACAGTTTTGTAAAAGATTTGCTAGCTGAGCATTATGCCAGTATGTTTCTTGGTGTCTCAGGAATGTTTTTTTCCCTCCATTTTTCATGATGATTTCATTAGAAGTTTGTTTGCTTACCTCTAAATTGAGTAAAAATCCCTAAGAATAGGCAACTCCTGGCAGCTCTGTGGTGAATTACTGCCTCATTTATTTACCAGGAGCTAAGAGGAGATTCTACACCTTTTAGAAAAGATTCTTCCTAATTTTAAATTTCCTCCTTTTCAGTTGTTCTTAATCTACCAAATCATGAATACAGTATTGCGAGCAAGGCCCTGCAAATAAAGCTGAACTGAAAATAAACATTCATTTTATTCTGCACCAAAATGATCATGTTTTAGTGAAACTTGGGGGCTTCTTTTTTTGGGTTGGATTTTCATGTCTTTTTTTTTTTTTTTGTTTGTTTGTTTTGTTTCTATTTTGGAGATTTTATAATGTAAAATAAAAGTGGTAGGTTTGAAATGTCAGTCTTGGGAACCATTCATTAAGTGCTGGTGCCCCTCTTACCCCAGTGTTTGCTCAAGACTTAAACGAGGTTCTTGGGCAAATTCTTTTGGATTCAGAGAAGGAAATCAAATAAAACTTAGGAGATGGCATAGCTCAACTCCAGTCCCCACAGACACAGACAAAGACAAGAGTGCTTTATGGTAAAATTATGAGTTCTGGACACAGAGGGTGAGAACGCTGCAGAAACAGGGCTGCCTGGGCATGCTGCATGCAATGAACTTCCACCCTATAACTTTTCTTTTTGCCAGAACAGGTCTTTTCTCACCAGTCTGCTGTGTGCAGGACTTTCCCTGGCGAGCTCTAATCTCAGAGCTGTTTGTTAAAACAGGTCTCTAATGGTGCATCTTCTTGAAAACTCTTGCCTGCTCTTCTACCTCTAGACAGCTGGATGCATGTGAAGGTTGCTGTTGCCAGATGCTGTCTATTCACTGATGATAAGCTTTCACAATGGGAAAATTTTACTTCATCCATGCTAAAATTCATTAAATGTTCATTAGAGTAATGATTTGAACTTAGCTATTCCCATTCCTCACTGAATACTGGACTATACAGTGAATGACTCTCAGGCGGGTCCAATGGAAGTTTAATTGTTTGTGAAAACATGAGCAGCTTCAGCAGGAGAGACTTTCATGTCCAAACCCCCCATAACTCAGTGGTTAGTTGTTCCCAGCTGAGTACTTCAACCACCAGGCTGTTAAGTATAATTCAGGCAGCTACTGAAGCCTCATTTTTCCTTTTGGAACATACTTGTGCATTGAGAGGATAAAGTACAAAAAAAAAAAAAAAAAAATACAGATACATGATGACAGACCAGAACCAAAAGAAAACCTTTTAAGAAGTCCTGATAAATGCCATGGGGAGACCTGAGAGTAAAGCACATTTGAATATGAAACATTCTTCTATATGCTTTAGCCAGGGATTGCCAAGATTTTTCTTAAAGACTAAGCTTGAAAGTCTTGGCCAGAGCAGTAACACAAAATTCATCTCATCCCCATCTTCAGCTGCCTAGTTGAACACAGTTCTGGACAGACCCTTGGATTTGCATGAATGACAATTGTCCCACATGAATCTGAAGTGGACTTCTGGAAGTGCCTATGTATACTTGCTAGTCACAGATGAAGCCCCAGTGATTTTTAAACACTGGGAGTTTCTAACCACCTCCTGCCATACAGCACTGACCATCTCAGTTCTGAGCTGTCTAAATGCCAGACAATCTCTCAGTATTTAGGGCTGATATCTCTGCAGTGCAAAATCCTTGCCATGACCTGTCTTATTTACTTACTCTCATAAAATGTATATGGTTTTTGTTCTTGGCACATAGGCTTGTAATTACTTTTGATTTGTTTTACATGCGGGACTTTACAGAAGGAGTGTAGAAATTTTTGTTTTGAATAGGGAACATTGGAGGACACTCCCACGGCAGCTATTGACAGTGATTTTTGTCATTCTTTCATTCTTCAGACTGTTCTGAATATTTTAGTTACTACAGTTATTTAGGCAGACTGATTCATAATAATAAATAATGTATTTAATTTCCCAGGTCCTATTTGCAGCAGTGCTCCAGATTCCTCCCTGTAATACACTACAGACCATTCAAATATTAAAACACATAGAAAATTAATCACAAAAATATTGCAAAATAGTACAGTTATTTATTTTTCTATGATGGAAGCTTTTTTTTTCTGAATCTAATATGCTAGTCTTTCTAAACAGTGATGTGGCATTCCTTAACTGAAGGCTCAGGATGTGGAGAGGTCAGGAGGAGGCCAGGGGAACAGCATACATCCAATATTTCTGCAAGTCCTAATTAAATAATACAGCAGTAGCACTTATTTGGGACATTTTTCAGATCCACAGACTGAAAAATAATGAAGTTATGGAGTTAGATGTCTATATGAATCTTCCTGATTTTATTAAAAGATTCTGTTCTAAACACTAACGGGGAAAAAAGTGAAAAAACATTATACATATACTTATTCTCACTTTGTAAGAGCTGAATTCTGCTCTATCTACACCATGTTACATGCCAAGGAGAACAAAAAATGATGGCAGGAGCCTGAGAAGTGAGCACAGGCAGTGCTCTGCCGTGCCAGCTGCCACCCCTGGGCACTGCACCAGGGCACCTGAGGAAATGAGAAATGCAATATCACTCGACTGAAGTTGCAGTACATATACTGAAGGGCTGCCCTATGCCTCAAACCACCTAAAGCACATGCTAATATTAACATCAAAATTTATATTTAATGTATCAAATAGGGTCCTTGCTTTGGTTCACAAAAACCAGCCAAGTGGGATCTTCGGTGTGCTGGAGCAGCCCACCCTTAGCCAAGGAGTGAAGAATCACTCACACTGCCTACAGTGGCAGGTTGTCCTTTGTGCCAGGAAAGCCTGTGGCAGCGGAGCTCTGGCTTTGCAGGATGCACATCTCAGTACCCTGGGCCAAGGGCTCTCTTGTGGGTATAGGCTCAGCTTCCATCCACTGCAGTGGGAATGCCTGAAGCTGGTGAAAGGACATGAAGCGGCTCACTGAAATTTAGTGCAAAATGTATGTGACATTTCCTCTTCCTTTGGTTACTGCTGGAAAGCATTGTAGAATTGTGTCAATTAAGAAGCATTTATTGTTACCTTCAGAAAAAGTGAAAGGAATACTGAGGTCTTTTCATCACATGGGCCAGTGCAGCACTTTGGCATGGATGACGATCATAGGAATGACTTAAAATTCTCTCTAACAAACCTTGATAATAATACTGCAGAATGCAAAATGCAGCTACAGACCTGTCCTAGAAAATTTTAAGAGAATTTAATATATTCTTAAGCAGAGGATTACCAGGTAAGCACCAGCAGAAAAGCAAAGTTAGTAAAATTCTGCTGCTAACATAACAGAAAGTAACGTTTCTTCTATGTATCCTTGATCATTTTACAGTGCTACATGTGGGGGTTTTTTTGAAAATGATTTACCTTGCTGCAAATGATGTCTGAACTGGCCATCTATCACTGCACAGTTTGTCTGCAGTGCTTAGGAATTTAACACACAGAATGACAAGTGTAATTACATGCTTGTGAAACATATGCCGTAATTTATGGATATTAAGCAAGTATAAACAAGAGATCAAATCCTAGTGTAAGCAGTCATCCAAGAAATCGTCTTGACATTTATTTCATTAAAATCTTTCTTTCAGTATGACAGTCAGAATACCTGAGTTGCACTCACAGCACATCTGCAGATACTTTCCAATTACTGCATGTTTGCAAAGCCAAGGATCAGATACATGCACGCAACTAACATTTAATTTTCAGTTACATTTCGCACACATAGTTATGTAGGTGTTTATCATGCTTAGTATTATGCCTTATTATTATCATTGTCATCAATATTATTACTATTGTTATTAATCTCCCACAGGTGATTAATATACAGGACTTAAATAGCAACAGCCCTTTTTTCACCTGTTTACACTGTGTGTTAACGTTCACTGCAATTTCAATTAGAAAACTGTCTAAAAAAGGCTCAAACCCTAGAGAGCTGGTGGTTTGTTCACTTGAGATCCTGCTAGGAAGAGAAGCAGAAAAAGAGGAGTGAGACGTGCTGGGTGAGGTGTCCCCAAAAGATTGGAGTTGTATATGTTAGGCATACTCACAGGTGTGAGCATGGGAGCAGGCTGGGCACTCAGACTCCCAGCTGGGGTCTTGCACACCCTCTGGCTTACTGCAGTGCTTAGAAGGCAGTGGGGTTGCTAATATTGTGTAGATTGTAAAATTGATTTTTATTTCCTGTTGTCAGGAAATGTCTTTATCTGCCTTATCCCTCCTGCTAAGTGGTGCTTTATTCCATGAGCATTGCCAGGGAACTAGAATAAGCCAATATTTTGAAAAGGAGGGAAAAAGAAGGCAAATCTGGCAACCAGTCCCTGCCAGGGGCAAAATAACATAACTGATATAAACCAGTATTAATGTACAATGAAGTATCTTGAATGCCAGCCCATATGGAGGGATGGAAAATAGGTCTTGCCAAATAAACTTGAATGTCTTTTTAACAGGACTTTGAGTTGTAAAGATAACAGCATTGACTTCTGTAAATCTCAGAATCACATGTCATTTTGTGAGGGACCTTAAGCATACTTTATTTAATAAGACCATTATAATTATATATTTAATATATTCAATTTTATTTCTTTACATTGATAGTTATTAGTGGCTTGGGGTTTATCTGGATAAGCTTATGCTCAGGGATGGGAAGGAAAGTCCACAGGGAAAAGTCCTTCTCTGCTAGCTACTGCTGATATTGCTCTTATGCCAGTGCCTCTTTCTGTTAAGGAAATATTTTCTTTGCCAGGTTGCCAGTGCTCCTCTACAGCCACTCCGGGCACTCCTTTCCTGATTATGAGCCAAAAACCAAAAGGTTGTTGCAGCTGGTTTTCCTTGAACCATTTTACTTATCCAGCTTGTTTCTAAGGTTTTCAAGGAATGCCTGTGAGACATAAACAGAGCATACTGGTGGGAGCTGAAATCTCTGTATTAGCCAGGTCTCTGCTGGCCTTCGAGTGAGATGAGTGATTGGAAGAAAGAAGGAGAGAACATGTGAAAGACAAGAAAATGACACTGTGTCAGGGAGGAAACCTACAGAGAAAATTACAGCAAATATACCTGGTCTCTGTTGGTTATGCTATTATACATTCCTGTCAACAGCTTAGCAAGATGATACCAGTTGTATCATTTGAATGTGTTGTTTTCCTGTTAGTTCAGTCACCTGAGCTATTTCAAGATATGCACACTTAGACAAAAGAAATATAATCTGTGGGTCAAGATTATTCATATTATGTATCCTGCAATATAAAATTCTGTCTTTATAACTAAAACCATAAGTAATTTAGGAAATACTGACTTGATCCAGAAGCTGTTGCTAAAATTGTCCTGTAGCAAGTCTTATCAAAATCATGATGATTTATCATGAGATTAGGAGAACAGCTACTGCTTAGTTTGTGATTTAGTCCTAATGATTGGTAGTACATGCAAAGTTGTAAAAGAGTAGCCTGGAAGAATATGTGAAAATTAGTCATAGAATAGAAAGCAAAATGGTCAGGGCACTGCTATTGCAGCAGGAGGCTGAGGACAGAAGACACATCTGTTTCAGCCTGCAACCACCATGTGAGCAATGCTAACTTACCAGTGCAATGTCTGCAGGGTCCCGAGCCAGAGGACTATTTAAAAGATTAATTGGCTGGAAAGCATTCAGCACCTGAAATCTATCTCTGCTGCTTGACTTTCAGATAGATAAAGTCTCAAGCTTCTTCCCACTTGAAATGTCTTTTTGGGCTGGAAACAATGCACTCCCCTAAACAGACAGAAATAATTGTTTGTTAGTCTTGAACAGATGTACTAGGTGTCAGAAAGTTATTTGCCCTGAAATTTTCTACATGTATTCAATGTTTTCAAGAATACAGTTATTCCTGAAAAGGGTGTTAACTTCTCATTTGATTATTTGTTTCAGCTGGGAGGTTTCTGGTACATGCAGGGTGATGGGAAGATAGGAGATTGCAAAAATCATAGTCCCTCTGCAACTTTGTTTTGCAAGGGAACAGCTACTATTAATGTGGCTGTCATAGCCCATTCCCTGTAAGATAACAATATCAGCCCTTTTCCAGTACCATGAACTTTATTGGAACAAACAAAATTTGCTTTGGGAATCCTTAGCTTTAACAGGGCCTACTCATTATTCTTTAGCTGTTCTCCTAAAAGCTGTTGGGCTTTAAAGTACTTTGCATCACGCTGGAATTGGCTGCAGAGCAATCGAGCATGGTGTAATTTGCCACCAGGCTCATTACTTTTTTGGCTCTTCAAGATCTTTCTCAGCTACACCTTTGGTATGCCTCAGGAATACTTTTGAGAAGTCCATGATGTGAGTCCTGGATTCATCTCTATGTGCCCCAGTTTGGGTCTCTCTGCAACCAGGAGCATGACAGTGATCCAGTGATTGTGCTCAGGACATCATCCAGTGTTTCAGAAGTCTCAGAGGCACTGGTGTATGATAGGCTTTCAAATCTCTTTTGTTCAGCTAAAACAATGTTTACCCTTCATGGTAATAAGCGTTGAGGTAAAGAGGAGATTGGTCACAGACAAGCATTCCTGTGTGCTGGGGGACCTGCTTTGGCTCTTGTGCACATCTTGGCAATCAAAAATTTCCAGACCTGCTGTTTCAGACATGCAGCTCATTTTTTTTTCCTTTTCAGTTCAAAAGAGTAAAGAATCTAGGAATTAAATTTGAAGGAAAAAAAATCAAATACGTACTGCAGTATCCATTCAAATTCGCTCTTGCACTGTTTGCTAAGAAAGCACAAAACACTGTTCTGGTTAACTTTTCTCATAAGCCAAGGAAACACATAAATCTTTATTATCTCAGTACCAACCTTTCCTATCTCTGATCTTCTGTATGGCTTTTAATGTTTGCTTGCTTCATAGGACCCATTTGAATAGCTTGAGTAGCAGACCCTCACAGGTGATTTATTTTTTTTAAGTTTTGAAAATGAATCAAACAAGTACTGTCTGTTTAGTTTGCTCATGGAAATTTATACATGAATGGAAAAGAGAAATTTCAATGTACATGACTAATAAATTAGCAGTCTGTGGTCCAGAAAGAAATGGAAAATTGCAGCATTAAATCAATTTTGTGATACCATAACAAAACAACAGATTGTTTGGGGTACTTGAGGTAACCACCTTTCCCTGATAATATATGATTTTCAGTAGCACTGAGCAACACATTCTTCATCAAGTTTATAGTGAAAATTTCTGACAGTGGCAGGTGAGGAATTAGTTTTGAGGATGATGTCCTTCTGGTGGCTCATGCTGAGAATGATATTATTTATATTAACTGGCAAAATAGCCTGGCAGCACACAGGCAATTACCTCAATTTTATGTTTAGTGCTCTTCTCATAAATCTGTGTAATGATGGCATCTCTGTTATGAGCTTACATTAACTTACTGGTTACAGTAATTCTATTGAAACAAGTAAATGTCCACTCTGTGATGAAGGTAGTACAATTATGGTATTCCAAATAAATGATGTCTTGAGCTATATATATAAGAAGAACAGATCAGGGCTTTCTGAAAGGAAACATTAATTGCACAATTAGATCGAGCTTTGGTAGTGATTTTCCTTGTGTGAATTTTGTTCTCTGTAAGGATTTTTTTTTCAAGAAGACAAAGTGTTAATTGTTAATTTATTTTTTGGCTGGATACTGTCCTCCAAAGCAGTGTTTAAAGTCATTACTGGAGGTGAAGCAAAATGCAGTGTATGTCGCCTTGGTATTACTAAAACCCCTTTATTCCCCAGAATAGCTTAGTCTGAGATGATCTGTGGAGATACAAAGGCAGAAGATGTGCTGATTATCTTGCATTTTTGTGAGCTATTTGTTACTGACCACTGCCAAGGAAAGACATCTGGTTTGTCCTAACATGCTACCATGAGAGGAACTGAAGATCTTTTGTGGGTGATTTGTGTTTGGTATGAAACTGAAATTTATGAAAGTTGGTATCCAAAGTATTAGACCAAGTAGTTATTGGATTCACACTCCAAGTAAAAATAACTTTGTGCTTTGTCAGCGAATACATGTGTGCTTTTCTTACAGTATATTGAAATTGTTCCTTGGGCATCATAGCAAGATGGGAAATGGGTATCCTTGTATCCTTTCAAATATTCTCATATTAGTTAATAGAGAGGAACTTTAGCTTCAGTTGTCTTGGGGAAAAGTTAAGTTCCAAAGATATTTTCTTCTTCCATGAACATAAGAAATTTATCTTAATGTGCTGACCTTGGCTGTGCACACTTAAAGCAGATCCATTAAAGTAAAATTAACTTATGAGTTACCCAATCTGATAGACTACCTGACCTGCTAAGTACCTGCAAAAAATTCATTCAGGTATTTTTCGTCCAGAGTTCTTTATTATCTGGTGGTGAGTGCTTCATTATCTGATAATAACTGCTTGGGCTGAACTGTCAGAAAATTTTAACAGAAAACATTAGAAAAATTCAGAAATCATCAATTGCAGGCATTTGACCTACAATTCAAATTTGGCCAAAGCCATTGCAAAACAAAGCAATGAAGTCAGATTTGCCATAGGCAGGGAGTGAGACAGACTACTTGAAGGCTCTCTGCCTAGACTTAAAAACAGTGGTGGTCATTTACTTGAGAGTACTTCTGAACAGATGGTTTCTGTGCTCTTGAGACAAACTTTTAAGTGTGGCATTTGAGCAATACTGCAGTTCATGGGTTACTATCAATGGGAAAGGTTTGGAGTTGCACACTTTTAATCAGCAAACCCATTTTTTCCTTGCCAATATCCTCAGGTACCTTTCAGATTTCACTGTTCAGTAATAGTCCTATTAGGATGAACTTCTGGCTTGATGCTGTTAAGGGCATTTGGTGTGGCTGGGAATGCTTTGTCATCACCAAGGGTTATGTTAAAGGGTTTGGCAGCTCTGGAAGTAGTGTGGAAGCCTCAGGTAGTCAAACACGTGAAAGGAGTTTTAAAGTTTTTGCTTTCATCTTCTCTCAGCATTATAGTTCACATGATGGCTTTGGGAAAGGTACAAACCAAAGGAGCTGCCCTCTTTTAGAGGAATGGGTATTAATAGGGATTTTGGCTATAACATGGGTCCAGGACTGAAATTCTAGCTGTTATCATTCCCTTTCTGGGTGGCAGCTGGCAGGTGAGTGAATATCACAGGACCATGCTGAAGGATATGGTCTGTACTTTCTGGGTGAGGTAGCTTCACATGCAGGGAAGGGTGAGAGAGGATGAAAATGGTGACATTGATGTAGCAGTGAAGAAGAGGGATCAAATTTAAATCTTAGATCTTAGAAAACAGAGGATAATTTTTGGTTTCCTCCTGCATAATAATAATAATACTACTACTAATAATAATAATAAACAATAATAATCTTCTGCAATTTCAATGGTAAAAGTGTCACTGTGTCAAATGACATAGCATAGAAATTAAAGTTATTGCTGTCTTTGACATGAGTAAATTTTTTTCCTTAAAGGGTACCCTTTTGAAAGTAGATTTTATCTCTGCAAAAGCATAAAAACAGATTTAATATCCTACAGCATTCAGAGACACTGTGAGGTTATTACAGTAACTTGTTTATCATTTCATCGAGAAATGTTATTCACTGAACTGTCTGGGCCTCTTCTTGTCAAAGGAATTTGTCTCTGAAATAAAAGCACAATGGAACTCTGCAAGCTCTGCTTTATGCAATGTCTGGTTCTTCTCTGGCTTTATTTCTCTTATGCTTTTCTCCCTAATCAAATGAAAAAGCCTTCCTACTCTAGGAGATCCTTTGCCCTGAAAGATCACTGGATAACCTTAAGCCTTCCATGTAAGTCAAATGACTGGTTTGCACCTGTATTACTGCATGCAGTTTGAAAAGTTACTGCATTTTCTAATGTTGGTGTGCTCAGTCTGCTGGTCTCACAAATGAAGTTGTTTTTAAACTTTTTTTTCTTTTTTTGACAAACACATTTTCTGGGAAACACCAATGCAAAGACAAAATAAAGAGAGAGGTAGATTGTAGGCAAGTGTTCTTTGACTTAAGATATTGTACAAATAAGACAGGGGTAATAGTACGTGTTACTAAATTCCTGTAAATCTGTGACATCTATTTTGGAGCTGTATTAAATTGCATTAGCATCATTATTACCTTCACCCTTGCCAACATGTCTGTGATTGCTGCAGCACAAAAGCCCAGACTAGAGACAGACAGTACTAAGAAACAATAAGTAAAAGGTGAAATAAAAAGAGAGTATTATCTGGAATAGTGGTTGCCAAGCTGGAGAAGGGAGTGCTTTTGAGCTGAGGATGGCATTGAAAGATAAGCAGGTGAGCCTTTACACATGAAAAGTAGAGCAAGAAATGTATTCCTTCCAAATAACATAATTGCTTCCAATTTTCAAATCTGTGAGATCCTAAAAAATGAGCTGAAGTGGAAAAAGTAGAGAATTGGAAGGGGTAACTATGCAGTTTGACTCTCAGAAATGAGTCAGAGTTATACAAGGTTTTCCAGAAGAAACTAAGATAACTTGAAAAATAGATTAAAGGAAGCTAAAAAATAAATAAGATACATATAAAATTAAACCTAAAAAGACTCAGGGGATTGAAGTCCTTTCTTAATATTGCCTTTAGCAAGAAATGGAAAGAAAAGGAAGGATTGGCAATTAGATGTTTTATATCATGTCACAACAGCTACTGATAAAAAAAAAAACAAGATTTGGGAATACTTGGAAATACAGAGACAAATCAATCATTACAGATGATGCTTAATCAGTGCAACTCTCTAAATGTCTGACCACTTACAAAGACTAGTAGCAACAGGGATGGCACCAGAGACTCAGGAAAAGGCATTGCCCAGCACCAGGA
Organism: Haemorhous mexicanus; assembly: GCF_027477595.1. Taxonomy (NCBI): domain Eukaryota; kingdom Metazoa; phylum Chordata; class Aves; order Passeriformes; family Fringillidae; genus Haemorhous; species Haemorhous mexicanus. The sequence continues at coordinate 56,005,843 of NC_082345.1, read as the reverse complement.
CAAAAAAAAAAGGGATGAGTGACAATAGCAACTACTATCTAGTAAGGGCAGCAAACAGATAAAATGTGTGGTGTGATAAAGCTATAGAAAAGAACAGGGTGATATCATTGTGCTGTCGTGAAAGGATCACAACACAGAGGATAGAGACAGCAGTTTATGTCAAAATTTGTATGATCTTTCACTTGTATTTTTCTTACTATGTGAACAAATTAGAACAACATTTCTAAGGTGAACAGCAGAAGTTATTGTGGTCTGGAGAAATCATTGTTAGGAAAGATTTAAAGAGCTGAAGTAGTATGGCAGTTACACAGTAACTGAGAAGAAAATGAAGCAAAAAATGACTGCTTGGAAAATTTGAACACTGAGATGAAAGAAGAACAGAAGTATGTCACCTTATAGGAGCTTAATAGGTCATAGAACATTACCATGAGTCTTTGTCCTGGCTGAGAAACAGATAAGAAAATTCCATAAATCTCAGCCATCCCTACTTTAAGTAGGTCAAATCTGTCAACATTTAGTTCAGCTTAACTAGTAAATAATATCATAGACCTCTGGAAGTCAGGATTAAGCATAAATCCTGGTGGTGAATGAAACTGGATGATCTTGTTCCTCGTAAAATATGTACAAAATTGGTTTGGATTCTTTTGTCTCAGTTTTTCAACCTTTCTAGTTTTATCTTTGTCCTCTGTGCCAGTAGGACACCACTGTACTGCAAAGGATGGTGCCTTGGATGGCCAATACCTGGCCCATGTTGTTCCCAAGCTGAGCAGGTAGCTGTCGAATGAAGCCAAAATTGTGCCACAGGACTTGCTGTGGTATCTACCAAGTAGATGATTTTATGCCAGGGCAAATCTATCCTTAACCTTGTTACTTAATTCCAAAAGCTGCAAAAAGACTTTTAAGTACGAGGAACTGGCATAATAACATCCAGACTTTGGATGATGCCTGAGCACCCTTTGTGTCATGTAACTGCTGGACTCTTGGGGAACAAAAGAAGGAATTTGTGGGTGTCTCTGAGTGAAAGAAATTATATGTGTGATGAGATCAGATAGAACCTCATACAGATAGGGTTCATGTTCCCAGCTTTTAGAAAGCTGCTGGGAAACCCATATGTACTCCCAAAAGGGAGACACTTTCTATCTCATTCCTACTGAGTCTCTCAGTGAAGACTGTTGCGTCTCTACTGCACAGCAGACCTGAAATTACCAGCTTGAATGCCTAGAAAACTATTTAATGGTCTGTAAAGTTTAAGAGATCTTGTAATAATAGCTTCACAAAGTCAATTGTTGGTCTTGGCAGAACTACAGCCTGATACAATGAAGTTAGGTATTATTTTTTTACAATGTCTCATGAAATCCTGACTTTCATGCTTATTTGAATAGTCTTTTATAGTCATACTATACTACGAATAATAAATATAGGTAAATAATAATAAAACCCCAAAAATATAATAAGTGATAATAAATATATAAAATAGTTATAAATAAATCACAAATGTATTAGAAAACTAATAAAATATAGAAATAAATATGATGCATATGTTTTTATGATTATACATAATAAATTAGGGGTAATTGTCTAGCAGAAGGCCAGAGATATTATGAAAATGAGCATGGAAATAAGGGAAATTAAGCTTCTTTCCCTAGTTTCCAAAATGTAGTGGATTACAGTACAGTGAAATATACTGGTATTCTTTGTGATGCAAAACAAAATAATTACAAGATTAAATATCCTTGAAGACACAAGGATGGAACAGAAAGCAAATCTGATGAGTGATTGCAGTGTTGGAAAAGAGCAAAAGCAGCCTGTACAACATGAGACTGAAGAGCATCAAATAGCTCAGGGGAGTATGATGTCTCCTTTTCTGGTCCTGTTTCAGCAGTGTGGCTGGCAGCCTTTCCAGGCAGGCTGTCTTCACAAGAGACTTGCCCACACGGAAGCCCCAGTTAGGAAACAGGAGAAATCAAAGAAACAGAAGGCTGAAATTAAATTTTACAAGAATTTATAGGCCTGAATAGTGTGTGTCAAAATAGTCAGTTATTGCAGGCTATGTTGGAATTGGTTGGATGCAGCAGTAATTCCAAGAAAACCTGTGACTGAATCCATGTGATGGGATTTTGGTCCTTTTTTTTTATCAACAGGGAAGATAAGATTCCATGAACTATATATTTGCAGAAAAATGATTCAGAATGATTTAGGGTGGTTTTAAAGTTTATAACAGGTAGTTAAATGAAATAAAGTAAATAATGATTGACCTTGACTATCTTTGCCTATGTCTGCAATATTTTCTGAGACCAACTGGCCTTCTGAGGAAGGAATATGTCATATCTCATGTGACATCTAACCTGGACTGAGCAAAGTGGCAGAAAATGCCCTTTTAAGAGATAATCCTGTCCTGACAGATGGATGGACTAGATAGATAGTAATAGAAATACTTTTATTGATATATGATCTACTTATAACAGATAATAGCTCTTTTTGCTTTTAATTTATCCAAGTCTTGCAGTTCAATATAACACAGCTCTTGGAGTAGCAGAGGATTGCCCAGGCAATCCTGAGGAGAGAATTAGGCCCTCTTATTCTATCCTGCTTCTTTTGTTCAGTTTAGGCACCTGTCTCGGTGTTTACAGTGCTTAAATTCAATCATATTCAGGCATGTACTTCTCAACCTGGACATAAGAATTGTCTGAAAGCCCTAGATTCAGAAGTGATCAATTTCGAATCAATTTTAAGAGATAAAAATTCATTAAAAAATTTGGCAGTGGGCTAAAATATCAGTGTTTCAATGAACCACAAATTTCTTTTAAAATGTTTCAGTATCTGAAAACAGCATGGCATGGGCTAATTTATTTCCAGTTTTTAAGTTTTAGACTGCATCTGATGTTTGCTCATTGTCAGTCTTCTGGAAGAGTCATGTCTATTTCTCACAGAAGATATATACCTGTCAGTAGCAGATCAGAGAAAACAATTGTGGGTCATGATGAGGGGGAAAGGAACTGCTGGCTCTGCACTTCTTTTGGTTTAACAATCCAGCTAACAGAGCTGTGGTTGAAACATGAAGTCTGGAAGACTCTTAGAGTTGATCAGCTTTGCTCTGAGGTTGTACACCTTGCTAGTAAAGCTTTTATTGGAAATAAATATGTATTATATACTTGAGATTAAAGAAAGAAATTAGGCAGTGCAGTGCTAAGTATTTGCAAATGCATAATTACATGAATTGTATTAATTTATTCTTTTTTTTAAAATGGAAATGCATTTGCTTGAATTCTTGAACGAATGTCACAGCAGAGAGGATCTAAATTTATATGGTCTTAAGAAGTTAAATCTTAAGAAGTTAATTCTTAAGCAGCTAATGTCTAAGCTTTTTATGTTTCCTAATCAGAGTGGCTGTAGACTCTGTATATAATGAAAAAAAAAAAAAGCTGAAGGAAAATGTGAATAGAAACCTTTCTATTGATCACAACAAATTCCAGTACAAGAGGAAAGAAATCCTAACTCTCAATTGTTTGAGGAGACTTACCCAGCAGTTTACATGGCTTTTGGCTCATAATCAGTGATACTTTTAAAAGAAATACCCAAATGACATTTGAGCCTTGGATTCTAAAACCTCACTCTATTGTCCCCTCAGAGTGTTTTCTTCACAAACTTTTCAAATTGAATGTTGTGTCTTGTGTTCCTATGGCATTGCCATCGTAGACAAACCATCTGCAAGCAGCTGGATTGTCTTCAACTAAGACTTTGTCTGTCCAGCTAAATAAAGTGGCTCATTTTGAGGTGACTGTGAGGGAAGTTGGAAACGTAAAGAGAAGCGATGCCACCTCTAAGTAGATAACCTAAACCAGGGACCTCAGCTAACCCCTTCTACGCTAAGTAACGCAACAGCTCCTTGTGAGAGTGTGTGGGGGATGTAACCAGAGTATCCACCTCCACATGGTGTGGAAAGGACTTGCACCCCTGCAAGAGAGCATTTCCAGTTAAAACGTGCCAGACTGCTCTGAAAATTGGCTCATCTTTTGAAGTTTTAGGACAATCTTACGAGAACTCCTTTGGAGTCCTTATGAGCCATATTTAGAACAAAACAAAATATCTTTGGGTGTAACAGCATCTGCTTGTGAGGTACAGTATTTAAGAAAATCCATTTAAACCGAGGGGCAAACCGTCTGGCCTGATGAACCTGCTAAACCCTGCCTTTGCTGCAATATGTTCAGAAAGAGAATGTTACCTGAGATAAACTCAGGCAGCTGGTGCTGGAGCAGCCGCGAGGGCTTTGGCTGCGCCACCCGCACACCCTCCAGCCGCGGCCCCTCTCGGCCACTCCAGCACACATCCCCTTATTAAAGCCCCATCTTGCCTTTGCTGTTCCAGATGAAATTCTTGTTTCCCTAGGAGATTTTCCTGATGAAATGCTCAGGGTCCTGCTGATGTGTGCAGTTCTGTTCTGCTGAGTCTTCCCTAGCACAGGCATCTCACACGGTTTTAAAGCAGAGGGCACTTTTTTTTTACCATGAGGCAAAGAATTAACACTACTTTGCAAAGAAAGTCCCAGAGAAAACCTTACATGATGTGAATGGGATCACAGTCATAATTTTATGGGTATTTTAAGCTGCTGTTTATATTTATTAAAAGAAGCATGCCCATACAGGATCAGACCACCTAAAAAGGGAGATTTTTGTAATTACTTATAAGCTTGTAGAAAATATTTCAAAAATAGCTGATTTATATTTAAAAATTGACTGTATTTGGGAGCAAAGATAAAATATACTGTTTCCAAAAATGATCTCTGTGTATATCTGCTGTGGGTAACATTTAAAAAAGAGATACTGCGCCCATTTTTGGAAGATACATGCTTATGTTTTGGCATGACCCCCTTAAATTTAAAATAGCTGTTAATTCACTTCTTAATTTCATGACAATTAGAGGAAATAATTTAAATTTAAAAAACTGCATTGATGTTTATAAAAATGCTAGTGGTTTCACAAGCATTCCATAACAGCTACTCCAATGTCAATATTCCAGAAACCCCAGATACTGGATCCCATCCTAAAGTGCTTGATTACTATTTTTATGCACTGCAATCAATAGGAACGTTGCTTGCACTTAGGACTTTGTTGGCATAGCCAGACTAAAGCATATTTGATTGCTGAGAATGACAGAAGAAAACCATGTAAGTTGTTTAGCTGTAAAATTTAAAAGTGCTTTCCAAAGTGTAATAAGCTTGTCATTCTCTAATGAAATGAATAGTACAAAATGACAATTGTTATATTTCAGGATATACTTGCAAAAAAGATTATTCATTTGTTGTAGGCAATATAAAATTAATACTTTTTATCTGATTCTGTCATTCTGTGTTTGTTGTTAGCCTTTGTAAGTGTTCTTTCAAAAGGTAATTGCATTCACAGAAATTGTGGTTCAATTTAAATATGTCACATTTTAGAACATATTTTAGACAAAAAACAATCCACAGGCTGATACCTCACATCTCTAATTGGTGCAGCATATGAAGTTCAATACTTTGGTACTTGGGCTTAGATAAAATGGACAGGTCTTAGTACAAGAATGGTTTAGTTAATAAAACCATATTAAAATAGGTAGTAGGAACAGCTTAAGCTTACAAGTGGTGTGAGCACAAAAGTCAGTTGTGCAACACAAAAAGCGTCTTTGACATAAATAAGTAACTGCTTATGTGAATAAGCCATAAGACTGGAGAATAAAGATCTTAGCCTTCCTTTTAGCAAGGAGGTCTCCCTCCTGTTTCTATCTCCTTTAAGAATTCAATCAAGCCACCCAATGGATTGGAAAGACCATAACCTTTACTCTGTCTTGCTTAATTTGACTCCTTTCTAACATAGAGATCCTAGATGATCCATTATCTGTATTTGCTCTGTTTTGGCTAGGATTCTCTTTTTTTTTTTTTTTTTTTTTCTTTTATCTCCTCTTCTTGTAAAATGTTTTTGCTCAGCTGCCATTTCTATTCTTTGCTTAAAATAGTGATAAAAATTTGTAAATATAGTGATGGAATGAAGTTAAAAGAAAAAGTAATGAAATGAAAGTAATAATTCCCAAGAAAATTGGTGGGCTAAACCAGGCTCTAAGCAGGAGTTTTTAAAATTTCCCATGGATAAAATGAATGTATGTTGCTAAACTCACTCTTGGATACAGATTCCCTGGAAGTTTTCTAGGTGCAGAAGTGGTGCTTAGAACAATTTGAGACATAAAAGGTTGGGTGGGAGCCCCACTTTCTGCAGTGACACCTAGAGATGCACTCAGCTGCAGCGGGACCTGTTCAGGTGGGCTGTGAGAGAAGTGAGAGGTTCGGATCATTCTTCTCCTTTGCTGTGTCTACAGAACAGTTGACTTTTATAAAGGAGCCGACCTAAAGGGTCTCTCATGCTAAAGTGTCTGTCAAATGGTGAGCAACCACAACGTCAACACATGCTTGGTGAAGATCACAGAGCTCATATTAAACAGTGGTATATGAGATGGTGGTCAGTAGTGTGCTGTGCTCTGTGCTTGTACCAGTCTTTGCTAACACAAAGGCAGAGCATGCATGTGGGCACTCTGTGCGACAGAAGGCAGTGTCCTGTCTGGACCCACTCGTATGGCACATGGACAGAGTGTGCATATGCCCTCAGCAGAGTGAAGGAGATGTATTTCTCTCTTCCTGTAGCAAAACAATTCCCTCTTCTCACCGCAGCATCCCAGGCACCAGCAAAGTACTTGGCCCTTGCTTGTGTGTGGACAGCAGGAAGCCGGTGTGGCTGTTCCCAGTACAAGGACCACTGCTAGATTGGCTATGTAGCTTGAGTTTGTACTTCAAATCCATCTGTAGGGCTGTCTAGAAAAAAAGCATTCTCAGACGCAGATATAATAGTGCATTGCTATGTTTAAATGCTATGTTTAAACTGCTGTTGCTAGAGGTGATTAGGTGCTGAAAATGAGCTTTGTTCCTGACACTGAATTACGAAAAGTACTACATTTCATGGGTGTATGTTCATACAAGTTGAATTTGAGCTAGAGAAAATTCTGATAAGGGGAGAAAACTGCATCTAGATTAAGGGTTTGATAAGAGCCTCTGTCCTGAAACTATGAAAGAAAGGACCATACTCTTCTCCATTTATATCAATATCAATAAAATTAGCATCCTTTAAGATTTTTCATTGTACGTATGGGACAGTGGGTTATTGTCCCTATATACTCTGCTTAAATTCTGATGCTTTAAAAATGCCATTTTGGCCACCAGAGGGCAATGATTTCTTCCATTCCTCAACACCAGACATAATCTGTTTCAACTGAGAGTCAGATGTTAATATAACTCCCTGACATTTTGGAGCTTCGTAGTATGTGCACTTTCACCTCCAAGTTCAAAACTGGCTGCTGTTTGTAGTGACTCAGAATTCTTCACTTGTGGTCGCTAATTAGTGTATGTGAAAGTCTAACTGTGGTCTTTTCAGTTCATTTTTTTTAGATGTCTGCAACACAGAATTGATAGTTGGCCCCTGTTCTGGCAGGTCATTTAAGATCAAATGAAAACATTTATGGGAAAAGTAGGCAAAATATAACATTAAAAACAGCATCTCAACACTCAAGGATAAAAAGTGTATGTTCCTTGGGTCTCCTTTATCCCTAGGACTTACATTTATTTGTCTGTCTGTCTATCTATCTATCTACACACAAACATCTAAGCTCATTGTCTTTAGACTGAATAGATACAATTTTTACTAAAAACCATAGTAAAATTATTTTCATTTTTTGATGTCTTAATGTGAATTAGTTTGAATAAGATTTATCCTTATTATGCTGCCCATTGAGTTATTTTTTCTAACTGGTTTTTAAGACATTATGATAGCTTAAGATTAAAATTTCAGCAGAGTAAGTTAGAAGTTAGTCAGAAAAAACCACTACTGAAGGGTATTATCTCTGTCTTGTAAAAAAATTTCATGGCAAAATGAAGATTTAGTAAGCAAGCTGCCAGAAGAATTCTCAATTTTTTGCCTCACAGAGCTACCATTGAATAGCTGGGGTCAGCAGACTTGCAGCCTTTTAAGGTTTTTTAATTATTTTGGGTGAAGACAGTCTTAGAGCATGCATGACTGATGGATTAATCTAGACCAAAGTTTATTCTTCTTGGCCTGTTGTGCAGAGTTTCTGGGTGGTCAGCTGTCCCATTGTGGTTACCAGGATTCCGCAAGTCAGACCCCTTGTCTGAAGTGGAACACATATATGGATGCCCTTTGATATAGATCCTTAGTATTTTGTTGGAATTATGATCTTGAGAGATGTGGAATAGATATAAATAGGACCAGTATGCCCCTGCAGTTTGTATTTGCACCATCTACTAGGACCTGTATACAGAGGAGTGTGTCTAGCTTTAGAAAGCTTTAGCATCTGTTTCAGAGCAGATGCTCAGCATCATGTGCTACCCAAATTAGCTGGCCACCAGCCTCAACCTTGCTGGAGTCAGGTCCTGTCCTAATATATGAAAGAACAATCCTTTGCAGTAGGAACTCTTGCTGAGTGACCTGTGGATTTATTAATTACAAATCCAACTGAGCTGTCACATGAACCTTCTGTTCCTGAGTTCAAAGCCATAAAAGTTTTCACTTAGGAAGTACTGATTGCAGCTTTGTGAGGTCCTTCATGGGTATTATTGCTAAAAAAACCATCAGTGGTACCAAAAGAGGTTTGGAAGAGTATTTGTTGTATAGAAGCATAAAAGATCTCTAAAAAAAGAGAGGAGAGTAAGCATTTAGACTATTACTGATTTTGAAACTTACAAACAGAGTAGTTTGTAGTTGCCATGTCAGGTTTGGAGTCTTTAGCCCTCTTTGTTAGCTCTTTTGTTACCTTGAGACTCAAGTCTGTATAAGACTGATTGGGTCATCCCCAGCCAGATCTTGTGCCCAGTCTCAGGGTACATTGAAATAATTTTATGCAGAATGACTCATAAATTTTTCCTCTAGCACTAGCCCTGCTCCTGCAGCAGAAAGCTAATGAAGGAGTAATGAACACTTTGCAAATACTTTGAAGGGAAATCCCCAAATGCTGGGAAATCTCTTCCAGGAATGTAGCTGTTTACCTGCTTCCAGCTTCATCCCATGATGCTGGGAATACTAAACACCAGTGCCCTGGTAAGAGTCTGCTGCAAAGTAGGCAGGCAGAGAACAGAGAGAACTGTAGACAGCAGAGGTTATGATAAGTTAACTTCTGAAATATCCCAATTTGTTTCACTCTTTCCTGGGGATAGGACCTGGTGAGATTACAGGCATGAAAGATGGGGCACCACAAGTCTGTTCTTAACCTGGTCAGGGCTGTCCACACATTTCCTTCATCTTTAGTGGTTGCCAAACCTCCACAGAGGCAGTGGTTGACAGCCTCTTGTTGTCAAGAATTGAAACAGGCTGCCCAGGGGAGTGACCTGGAGTTATTTACAAGATGTGTAGATGTGTGCTTAGGGATATGGTTTTAGTGCTAGACTTGGCAGTGCTGGGTTAGCAATTGGAATTGGTGATCTTATAGGTCTTTTAATAATTCTATGATTCTATGGGGCAAAGCCATTTCAGCACATAAGAGTGTGTGGTCCTTTGGGCAATGGGGAGTGCCGGTTTCATGAAGCAAAAGGAGCCACCACAGAGGCAACTTGATTCTAACTGGGAGGAGTTGGATGATGCTGCATTTGTTTTTGTGTATTTTTTCACCAATGATAATGTCAAGCAAAATGAATGCAGGTTTCCTGGAGCAAGAGCTACCTTCCTGAGCTGCACCCAACTAGACAGCCCCTGACTCCACCTCTCCTCTGGGTCAGTGCCCTGGTGTGGGTGGCAAGGGCAGTCACCTTCATGTACAAGGTGTGTTCAAACCCAGCCACGCTGATTACACTTGAGTTCAGCAGGTGCTAGGAATGTATGTACACCAGAGCCTAAATTAGTCATTCTGGGGGTGGGCTTACATTCTGTTACAAAAAAATGAGCAGATTAAAATAAATCAGTGTAAAGAAGTAGATTCAGGATATTACCTATGCATTAGTATTCTAGATGCTTAATTTTCAAAGCTTAAAGCTTTTCTCTAAAAAGAAACACACAGAAATCCTCGTGCATTCCTGGAATTTTTCCTATCATTTTAATGATAGAAAAAGTGAACTAAAATTTGAACTAAAATCTGTTTTCAGGAATTGGTGATACCAAGAAGTCATGCCACATTGATGTTATCCCCACTATGTTTTTGGTATAGAGGCATGAGAATTGTTACTTTTTCAATCTTGTGAGAAAGAGCTTTGCTATGTCTACAAGTTAGCCTTTGATAAGGATTAAATGCCAATTTTTATTTCTTTGGAATGCAAGAAATGAATGAAAGAGCAATTCTGTAAGTGGTTTTTTGAATGTTTTGCTGGTATTATATAAAACTTCACAATTTCCTAGTAGGATATTATGTGTTATGTTTATACAATACATATGGAATAGACTCTTTTAATAAGTAACTTTTGATCACAGGATTACTGTGGTCTAATGTTCAAAGTGGGAAAAAGGTTTCTCAAGTGAGGTAAGCCCTATTCCTTTTTGGAATCAAAGAATCAAAGAATCTCGTTAGTTTATGAGTCATAACATTGACTACATCTAATTAGATATCTGGTTTGAGTGAGCACCACAGTCTGAAACTGACTGTAGTTTTTTTTTTGATTGACAAATGATTCACTTGTTACAAAATAATAATAAAAACTCCACAAAGATAAAATGGGATAAAATGAGTACTACATCAACATTTGGATACTAGCAACTACTCCTTGCCTGAAATTTTATGATGATAATTTCCTTTTTTCTTTGAAAATTATAACCAGTTGAATCAAATTTTTTAATCCAAGTGTAAAGTTTCACTAAAACTTTAATCTGGAAAGTTTTCCAGATCTATTGAGCAGTTTCAGTGCTTACAAACACATATAAATCCCAGATAGCCCCCAGTCCCAACTGAATACTTTATGGTTCCTAGATTAACATTTAAATTTTGATTTTACACCTTTTAGAAACATTGCCTATGTTAAAATATAGCTTTGTTTTATTTTTGGTGAAAAAGCTGGGCCATATTGTGTTTCAATCCTCAGGCAGAACAAAATATATTTTTAAATCTTGAAATTATTGTTGGGCTAGAGAGACCTTTTCCCCCCCAGCTCTGATAGCACATCATTTTAAATTATTTGAATAAGCATATGTCTGAAAATATTGTATTCATTGTCTTTAGTATTGCAGAGTGCCTTCCTTGGAGTTTTTTTTATAATTACCTTCAAGTGCCATGAATGATACTTCTATTTGCAAAGATCTCTGTGTATATAATTTCTTCCTTGCATTTATGTACTGACAACAGAAAAGAATGGCATGATATATACAGAAAAGCAAATAGACATTGACCATGTAAGAATACCATACTTTAGAGTGGTGTTAGGAAATATGAGGGTTCTAAAAGCTGATGTTATGAATCAAAGTTCCTTCCATTATGAGAATAAATGTGTTTTCCCAAACAAGGTCATTAGAGATGATAACAAACTATTTCATGATATTTATGTTCTTATGGAAGACATACTTCAAATGCCAAAGTAAATTTTAGGCAAGCAGAAAAATACTTATAGGATTATGCATGCAGGTTGGAGGGCTGGATTGCTCTTGGAAATACAAGGTGTGTTTGTACACTTGCTTTCTGGCAGGATTTGGGAAACAGGATCTGGCCTCAGGTCTAAACTAATGTGACCAGAGATCCCAGGCTGTCAGCATATATTAACATTTTCAATATTATGTGCAGAAAATTCCATGTATCAAATATATTAAGATTGATCATTAAAGAGATATACAAGCACTTTAGGTAGAAAAGTTGTGAAAAAGCCTGATCTTTTGTAAAGTTGTACTCCTTTCCCCATCCTGCCTTTTACTGCAATGCTAAAAAACTAGTGTTGCAAAGCTCTTGATATCATAGTGACCATTGTGAAGAGATAAGGCATCTGAAATAGAGGAAATTGATCCTAGAGCTAGAAAGCTGTCTGTTTTCTAGCCCTTAAGGGTTTAACACAAAAAGCAGGGCTACTAATTTTACTTGTGGCAACATGCTTGGAACATGATCATTCTATTTTAAAAAATGACATTTTCTGAATATCTGTACAGCATGCTTATCTGTCTGTGTGCTCTGATCTCCTTATTCCACACTCTAGTAAATATGGTCACTGCCTACTTTTTGCTTTTTCACTCTTAGGTAGCACTCACAGGGAATGAAAATTCTGTCCTCAAGAGATGTAGCTGCAACAAGAGGATAGCGAGAGATTAAATAGATAAGTGAGAAAGAGGGGAACCACAGTTGTCTTGTTTGTTGTGAGTATGTGATTTAAGATTTCTGGGGCACAAGAATTTCTTAACAGATATATTTTTATCAGATAACACAATGACTGTGAAAAACAAGGCCAAACTTCAGTACTAGAGTAATGTCAGGGTTTTTCAGATATGTACTCCTCAGAAGGAGCTGTCTCTCAGGCAGGCAGAGCTGGGAGATATATGCATATTACTCCACATTTGTAATCACATATGCAAATCCTTACAGTAAGATTGGTTGATGAGGGGTAATTTGCATAACTCTGGTATGATTATTTCTCAGTAACTCCATCACACATAAATCCCTTAGTTCTGACAGTTATTTGTCACTATTACCTAATCAGAGTATAAATATTTGTAATAGCTGTGATTATGGAAATCTCTGGCTTTATAATCATTGGGATACAGGCAGTAATTGGTTCCAGTTTTTATTTTGATTGGTTAGAGACAGTGGGCTCATCCCACTGCTTGGGCTGCACCTTGCTGTGATGAAAACCTGGCTTTGGGCACTCTGAGAGAGAGAGCACAGGTTTTGTCAAGACAGTCATCACCTTTCAGAAGCATTTTACCAAAAGCATTTTGCCAGAGGCATTCTGCTTTGCAGGAGATTTGTCTAGGGAGGCATTCCCTGGAAGCATTTCCCTTGCAGGGACTTGTCTGTAGAACTGTTCCCCTGAGGCTTTTTCCCAAGCAGAAAGAATTATTTATGTCATAATTCAAGTATTTTAACAACTTGTTATTTATTTATTTTTTAATATATATTTTTCTTTATGCCAATATAAACCAGAATAGCTATAGTCTTAAACTGATGGATGTAATATGTGTAACAAACAGGCTTCTCCAACTACCTTTTCAATAGCGATATGCTAGCTACAAAAATGGCCACTTCAGCTTCCCACTTCTTTCACTTAGAGCAAAATTTACTGCTACCTTCTCACACTCCAAAAGGCAGAGACAGAGCCAGACTTGTTCTGCCCTCCATCCACATACACAGCACTCATTTATGCTGATGGGAGTCACACATACATTTAGTTCTTTCAGGCAACAGAAAAAAAAAATTAAATTCATAGTATCATTTTGGGCTTCTGATATTTCTTGCAAATGGTCTGGGTGAAATGTTCAGTTGCATTTTGCACTTTCTAGAAAGTCGTCTGTCATCTTTTAGTGGATATAAAACATCTTTGCTGTGTTTTTACCATTTGATGCTTTGCAAAAGTGCGTATACATGTGATGACAATTGTTAAGCAAAGCTTGCAAGTGAAATGTGCACCTGCTGTATTTCCTTGCTGACTGCCTTTACAGAGCCTTAATCCACTGATTCCTACAGATGCACTCTTTACTTACACCATTACAAATGAAGAATTACAGAATGCTTTCAGAGTAGGAAACAGGTCATTTCTTTTTTGTCTTCTGGATCACCTGAAATAGCTCAGAGGGGCAAATCTTTCCTGTGTTGAAATATGTGTCTGGGAGAGGACCCATGTGCTTAGCATCAGGTAACTCGTGCAAGTGCCTACTGTTGTCTGGACTGGACTCCTAAGAGTTTATGACTCCAGTCCTTGAAGCAGTTAACTGTAGATAATGCTTTAATTTGGGAGACAAAGTACAGCCAAAAGTAAGGTAATTCTCTTTTCAGTGTGCTGTACGGGAGCTCTGTTTTAGACAGCTGCATCTTTTCACTGCTGCACAGTATTTACCACTTTCCCAAGATGCTCTTGCCCTATTTTCCAAAGTTTCCCTTGAAGTACTACTGATTTTCTTTGGCCTTTAATATTATGCATTATAAATATGATTTGCTTAGAAGTTTGTAATGCCTTTTTATCAGTGGTTGGTATGACTTGTGCAGCTGTTCTGCAATTACATACTATGGAGCTGAGCAGAAACTTTAAGACATGAAGCATTTCTACGGAAGTTTGGTAATTGAAAAAACCTGGCTTAAAAGTGAAACTTCAAATACTGGAAAATTGAAATAGACTTGTCTCTGAAAATGTTATGATGATTTTGAATGTCACTGCATTTGAAGGAATATCCACAAGGAGAGTGCTAGGCTCAGCACCGATTTAAATCATGTTCTCTCCAGTAGAGAAAATTAGTTTTAAATGTCATCTGTTTAATTGTTTGTTATGCCTTATTAAAAATGGTAATTTATTTGATTTATTTGTAGCATAGTTAGTATGTTGCTTTATTAAAGAAATTATAGAAATTTGATTTCTAATTACAAAGACTGAGGATTTATTAAAGTATGTATTTTGAAATATTTTCCTTTGGAAAAAATTTTCACCATTTTGTTGATACGGAATTCTATCATTCTTGAAAAATGGACAATGGGCAAAGGGAGCATTGTAGCTTAATGAGAGTATTCTTGCTTTATAGATGGTAAGCATGATAACAAGTAAATGCTCTTTCTTACCTGCAGAAATATTTAGCAATCAGACCAACTATTTTTACAGTGGTTTAGCCAAAGAGCATTTGTTGTGGTCTAGGACACACAGCACAAGAGGAGGCTCATCATGCTGAGGAGGCTGGAGCTGAAGTGGCACTTGTGCTGGAATGGTAGCTGTATGTGATGATGTTGGAAAGCAAAGTAAATCTGACACTATGTATTCTGGAGGAAGAGGTAAATGCACATGAAAATTAATAGATTTTTTCCAAGAGCTTTTTAATGTAACAGTATTTAAGAAAAAGAAATTCATTATATGGGATGGACGTTTTTTACAAAGAACATCTTGAAAATGATGAGGAAAGGGCAGAACTACAGCTATGGTTTTTCATACCTTTGCTGCAGTGAGATTGACCTTTTTAGCTAGTTGGTGGAATTTTTTTTTACATTTCTTTTTTTTTTTTTTCTTCCAAATACATAAAGAGCATGTTGCTAAAATATCTTGAGTTTTCTGTATGGTAGAGACTGTCATTCTCAGTAGGACGCTGCTTCTGTATATGAAAAAGAGAAGGAAGACAGGGAAGTCATCTTTCACATTCCTAGTGGTCTTTAGGGCTAGTGGTGCCCCTCACTCTTGGGAGAACACCACGTACCTCTGGGAACTGGACCTTAGCAGAGAGACGTGCACCTGCCTAACGTTGGTTTACTGCCCATGTTATAGTATCAAAATCAGGATGCATGAGAAGCCAAGAAGTTCCTTGGCATTTTGCTAGTGAGGAATGCCACTGGGGCTGCTGCAGAGACAGTTACTGTTCTTACCAGCAGGAAGTGGAGCTCACTTTTTGCCCTGGTCTATTCCTACACTATGTGCATGTGCAAACAGGCATATTTTAAGTAATCATGGATGTATATATCTTGGCTCAATGCCAATTTCCCTTTTTGTGCTGTCACAGCATGCTATTCTTGCCCATACATTTGGAAGCCTCTTTATTTGCTGTGAAATCTTCCATGCGTGTTTGATTTTTAAGGTTCGGCAATATTTTGTAAATCTCTTTTACAATTTCCATGATTTACTACATGAAATTTTATATACTTTCTTTTCTGCACAGGAAAGCTTAGAAAAAGTAACCCCAAAATCTGACTGTGCAGTTGCAATTCTTAAAGTAGCAACAAAATCTGCATAGGTTTAGGTGCTTGCATGTTTTCAGTGACTGTGTTATATTTACTTTTCTCTGTCAGGACATATCAAAGGACTAAAATTAGGTCAGATGATGCCTACTTCCATTTAACTTCTATATTTAAATGAGAATCCAGGCAAATATTTGCTGCTTCTTTGGTACACAGAAATATTTTGGAATATTATTGAGTCTGTGACTTTAATCTAATCTCTGCACTTACTGGAGATAAATACATCTCTAGCAGAGGTTGATTAGTCCATTTAGATGTGAATTGCACAGTGGAGATTTCTGTCTCTCTTCATGAACTATATGCAGAGAACATTTAACTCATAGTTCAGTCCAGTCACCAGTAAGGTGGGATAACCCAGGCTCCTGCTCAAGGTCAGCTATGAGATCTGACCACTTGCTCTTGAATCAGAGCAAGATCAGGTCTTTCAGACCACAGGTCTTGAATACCCTCAAGAATGGAGAGATACTCCCTGGGCAGTGTGTTGGACTGCCTGACTGTCATATTGTGTAAAAGCTTCTCCTAATGCTAGTCTGAACCTTTATTGTTTCAGCTTTTTGTCTGGTGTCTTTCACACTGCCACCTCATGGCTGTGTGGAAGTCTGGCTGTATCCTCTGATGTTGAAGTGCTGGTGTTTACTTGCTCTTGAGCCAGGTCTGCTTCAAGTTGAATATACTCCCAGCTCCCTCAACCTCTCCTCACAGGACTTCAGCTCCCAAACATTTTGGCAGCCTTTTGCTGAACTTGGTCTGGTTTCTCCATTTCTGTCTTGTACCTGGGGAACCAACACTTGGCACAGTACTCCAGTGTGCATCATCTCCCACCGTGATGAATGGAGAGTGATAATCCCTTCTGTCTCCTGCTCCTGTAACTACAGCCCAGGATATTTCTTGTCCTCTTTGCTGCCAGGGTGCTGCTGTCTCATGCTGCCATCTTCAGGGGTCTTTTCTGCAGACCCTCTCCCCATGCATCAGTTTCCAGCCTGTATTGTTGCAAGAACCATTTCCTTCCTAAATGCAGGGATTTGCTTTTCCCCTTATTAAACTTCATGAGGAGCCTTTTAGCCTTTTCCTCAAACCTGTATAGGCCCTTTTATATGACAGCCCTGTCCTGCAGTGCATCCACTGTTTCCCCCAGTTTGGTGTGAAAATGCACTCCATTGTCTCAGAAACCTGCAGATCACTGGTGAATGTGTTAAGCAGGATGAATTCTAGCAGTAGTCAACTTTTTAACCAGCCTCCAGCTGGGAGTATGGCCCCTTAGTCAGACCCCAGATAGTCTGACTGGATTTTTACCTGTCCATTTGTTCACCAGCAGATTGTAAAGCTGTAACTTGGACACAAGAATACTGTGTGAGACAGAGTCAAGGCAATGTAAATGACATCTCCTGCTCCATCCTTGACAACAGACCACATCACTATACTCTTGAGCAATAGCAGGGTGGTCTAGCATGATTTGTTTTTAAACTCCTCTTCCTGGCCCTTCCATCCTCCTCCTGTGTATTGCCTTTTAATCTTTCTATGCTGTAAGTTCCCTCTTCAATCATGCAGATTTTCTGATAAATTTGATGACTTCCTGACTATGCTCGAGGACTACTCTTGCACTTGTAGGAGGCTGTCTGACAGACCTGCCAGCTTCCCTGAACTCCTTTACTTTTCAGACCTGCCATAAGGTCACACCCGACAGTTTTCTGAGTAAGTTTAAGTCTGCTGACCTGAAGTCTGGACTCTGGACTCTGCAGTTTTACACTACATATCAAGTACAGTCCAGCAAAGTTTTGCAGATACTAGTTACATTCAACATTAAATATCTTTATTGTATTTCTAGCCCTAATGCTTTCCCCCCCCTCCTTTTAGCTATTGGATCATGCAATTTTTTTTTTAATAAGGAAATAAGTTTTCTGTTCAGTGGAATGTTGGAAACTGATGTATTAGACTCTCAAATCACCTCTCGATCTTTAGTTGTTGAATTTACTCTTATCTCAGCTGCAAGGCACTATCATTAAGAAGCAGCTGTACTAACAGGTGACTCATACAAGCAGGTGCAAATTATCTCAGATATAGGAATCTTTCCCTCAAGCAGATATAATGAAGTATTAGAGGGGGGATGATTTTAGAGAGCTACTGTTTCTGTAGTCAGTTGTGGTGGTGGGTAAGGGGGGAAGTTTAGGTTTCTATTTTGTTATTGTTTGAGTTAACAGTAAAAATCAGGGCCTCAGTAAGTTTGGACTCTGTACAGCATCTGTTGACTAATCAAAGCAGGTATTGCAGGCTCTACCTTCCAACTGTTCTTTAGATTTAATATTCGCAGTCAATAAAAAAGGAAAATGGATTTTTTCACATTCTGAGACAGAGTTCATTATTTAGCATGCTGCTTTTTTTGCTTTTTTAAAAGAATTTTTATTTAAAATTTAAAAAAGCATTTTTAGAATGCTTTTTGCATTTTAAACAGATAAAAAATCTGTTCTGACTATATATCAAGAATTTGTTATGACCTGGTAAGTTTAAACATGTTAATTTTTTTTCCTTAGATTTCATTTCTACAGCAGGAATGAGCTGAAGTAAGATAAGATGTGGAAATTGATGTAGTGTGAGAAGAATCTCAAGCACCTCCTATTTCTCTACAATATGTAGGTGTAGATATAGAAGCCTTTTCAAAAAAAGGTGTGTGAGAAGATCACATTTATGATAATTTGTTTTATTTTTATTTTTTTAACTGCTGGTTTCAGGTGAAGTTCCATGAAAAGCTTCCTTGACCTTAATAAACACTTAAATAGTGAAATTAAGTAGTTTGAGACTTGAGCATTTTACTCTCTAGAATATAGAAAAATAGCATTATTTTGTTTTATGTCTCCAAAAACTATAGTACAGAGAGGTTAATAGTTACATCATATGAGAGCCTGATTCTTAATTGTCTTTCTGGAAGTTTAGACTGTAGAGCTGAGACTTCCACTGAGCTGAGTCTATGGTGAAATAGTAGCATGAGAGCAACCCAATAGTTCCCATGCAGAAAGGCTGCTTCTGCTTTTTTATTGTGTGACCCAGATGCATCCAAACTGAAACAGAGGTCTGAAGAGGGCCTTTCTGTTTGTTTCTTTTCTTTCAGGAAAAGATGTGGAAATAACACTAATAATAGCAATGATTTGTGGTTTGAAGTGAGGAGACCTCTTGTGGGAGGGAGGAAATAAAAATTGCCACGTGGAAGAGTGGTTGTATAAAAAGGTTGGTCTAACTCCTGTGCAAAGATTCAAATAATGTCCTGCAGCCAGCTATCAGTAGTTGCAAAGCTTTTTTTGTGCCCCTATAACTTCCTCTATAAGCCTGAAAGCAATGATACTACCTGTTCACTTAGAGACTCATTCTCACTGCTCTACCCCTGACTGGAAGGACAGGTCCCAGAAATGCTGTCTTCTTTCTGTGGCTGCAGATATGAGGTGCTGCATGTGTCCCACAGAGCATTATCTCTCCTGTGTGCAGCCTGCAATCCCACCGGGCTGGATGCAGGAGGAACAGCCCGAGCACCCTCCCTGAAGTGCAGCAGCTCAGAGGGAGGTTTCATTCTCAGGGTGCTAAGAAAAAGCCAAAGCCTTTGCCTGCACTCTGGTGGGGGGAGCCTTGCAGCTCCAGCCTGGCACTGCAGGTGTGCTCTGCTGGGATGGGGACCGTGTGCTGCTCCCTCCCATGGTTCTCCAGCTGTTGGCCAGCAGGGCAGAGCACAGGGCAGCCTGGCCTGGCTTTCTGCAGCTGGCTGCCTGTCTGAGAATCAGGTTTTGCTCTGCAGTTGGCTGCAGAGCAGAGCAGGCTCTGGAAACTCCAGCACCGAGGCTCGTGTCCACCAGGCTGTGCAGAGGCTCGGATCTGAAGGTGCCCTTGCTTTGACTCCAGGGTGGTAGAAGGGATCTGGAGCTATTGGCTTCCAGCACAGGCACTGGAAACATCTCTGCTTTTGCTCTTGTATATTTTGCACAAAACTTTCCTCTTCTCCACGTGCATGCAGAAGTTCATTTGAAACAATTCACTGTTTGTTAGAGTCTGATTTTTGTGACACCTGTGTATAGAAAGCTAGAACTTTTCTCTCTCAAGTGAAATTTTGTTAATTATTGGCTCAGCTGTCTCAAGCGAGTAGAAAGGATATCTGCTATAGAATGTAAAAAATGGAAAAGGAAAAATGCTCAGAGATAAGGAACTGATTGATGTTCAAACATATGGAAGATAACTTATTCCCCTTGTACAGGGAATTCTGTCAGACAGAAATTGTCTTATTCTAATAGGGAGTGAAATTGCCATTCTTTAGAAATCTGACACAGAAGATGTGCATGTTAATTTTGAAACTGCATAATAGAACTGTACCCCTTAATTGTTTTCATAGATCTTAAGAGTTATATTTGGACTATCAAGCCCAGATAGAAAAAGTAAGACCTCACAGAATCCTCTTACATGCCTAAAGGGGCACTTGGGCATCTAAGTCTTGGCCAGTGAGATTCTCTTATTCTTGGCCATCTAAGATTTTGGCCAGTGAGTTTCTCTTATTCTGCAGCTGCATTTTCCCATGGGGGCTGTCACCTTGTCAGTTACCTTATTTCCTGCATATCTGGCAAATATTTTATTCGGTGTCAAATATACCTCAAGAAGTCGAGGGCAGATCCTGGCACCTGCACCAGGTTAGACATACCTGGAGCTCTGCAACTCTGCACTTGTCTTCCAGCTTTGTGTAACCAATCCATGCAGGGCCTTGCTACCATGGGAGGGTGAGGGAGTCCTTCCTATCTCAGTCTGGCCAGTGCCTCAGAGCAATCCTTTAGGAGATCTGGTTCTGGTTGTGTGTTTGCTAAAGGTGATGTAAGAGCCAGGTTTCACACTTTGGCTTTTGCTAAAACTGTCTGTATTGGTTTCTAACCCAGAGGAAAGAGACTTGGTTATCTCCCATTAGCCCTACACCGAAGAAATGCATCTCAAGTGAAGATGCAAGTGTATAAATGTGGGCTTAACATTTCTTAAGAGAAACTAAATATAGTTGTCAACATTATCCTCATCTCTAGACTTCTTTTTAGAAAAGATATCTGAACCACTCTGGTGTGTTGAAGATGACTTTGGGCTACAAAAGAAATATGATCTTGGACACATCTCTTGCTTGTTATTTCAATTGGCTAGCTCATTAAATATCATATGAATCCCATTCCAAAGTAATGAACTTCTACTATGCAGGTAACTCGCAGGTTGACAGAACCCCCAAATTCTGTTTCAATAAACCACAGTGCTCTGTAGCCTTTGTGATTAAAAAGTAAGACTACAAACCATGAAAGAGGAGACAGACTAAACACATCAAAAACAAATGCTTCAAAGTTGTGTGGGTTGTTTGGTTGTTTTTTCCTTTTTTTTTTTTCCTCTTTGAAAGAGATGTAGATGACATTGATACTCCATGGGAAAAAAAAAAAAAAGTGTTGATATCTTTCAGTTGGCAATTTTAAACCAATTCTTCCAGTGCCTGGAACTGGATAGGTGACACTGATATGCAGAAATATATTTGTGAAGCAATTTCAGTAAGTAGACAGAAATGGAATTTTATCAGGCCCAGCACAGGCTGGCATTCCCACACCACTTGTTGTCAGGAGCATCGACTCAGGCTTTTGATGTCTCCAATGTTTATTCAATGCACTTGACACTTTTAAATCTAGTTTAGTGTAATTTTGCTTTTGATGGGGTCTTTTAACATATGCAGCAGCAGACTGAGGGAGGACAATTTCAAAATAAAAGATGTTCACTCATCAAAAGCTGCTGTAGTATTCAGAAGTGGTACAGTGGCACTCTTGTCCCTAATACAAATCGTTTGTGCACAGTATAGGAGAGGTTTCCAAAAACTACACTGATGCACTGCATACAGTAGCTGCAGACTGAAGCACTGTCTGGAAAGCAGGGGGTTATCTTCAGAAGATCTGTACTAAAGCTGGATTTAAATAGCAGTGTTTTGCATCAGCAAAATGTCAGCATAGCAAAAAGTCTTCAATAGCTGATGAGTATTAAGGTTACCAATATTTGGACAGAACAGAACCAACTGGTTTCTTATTCTGCTAAAGAAAGACAAAGTTCTGTGAAATACATTGTGGGCTGGCGTGGGTATTTCAACCACTTTAGGTGGGATAAAAAGGGTTCATGTGCAGCTCCAGGGCCAAGGTTTACTTTGCAGCCAACTGAAGCTCTCTGGGGCCGTGCTGAATGGCAAAGGGGAGCTGATCCCTGCAGGTGGGAAGGCAGGCAGGAGAGCTGCTTCTCAGGGCACTGGAAAGTGGCCATCAGCAGGCTCTGCTCTGACTACTGACATGCTGTCAGAAATGTGAGTTGTTACTGGGATTGCTGAAATGGGAAAAAATTTGAGTGAGGGAGCTTTTGAACTTTTTGAAAGCTCCTCAGGCCCTCTTCTTTCATCATCCTGCTGAGCTGCTGAAGTAGGATGTTGATGGTGTGGCCAGACTTACAGGATCAAGCTAACTGAGGGGGACTTTTAAGAACCTTCAAAAGGAGTTATATATAATTCTGTATTTGGACTTAGAGATATTGGAGAGTCATAGCTAGGGAGGAAATCTCCATTGCACTAGCCAGGAAGGCTAAAGCTAACACACTCAAACAAGGCTGTATGGTGGTGATAACAGTAAACTGATTTGTAGTTAAATTGCAATGACTAAAATAGGGAAAAGTAGAATTTGCAGAAATTGTGAAATGCTCATCCAATATAGGCTTTTTTCCTACATCAAATGCTGCTTTTGCTGACTTTGCTCTCTAACTGCATTGAGACTATGTCCACAAAAATATCTATTGTGGGAAAGGAAGCCTTACTCAGAAGATGAGAGTGAGGAGTGACCCTGTCCAGCCATATTTTACAGAAGACTTTGCCCTTTCTACTGAGTACCTCTGAATGTTGTCTGCCAAAGGAGAGAAGCAGAGCTCAAACCAAGTATCCTAAATCACTCTTTAGGAACCAACAACTGTCTGCTTTTCCTTCCGACTTCAGTCAAGTTGTGGTTGAAGAAGAGAGAGTGAGAAGAGGTAGGGAGAACAGGTGTAAAGGAAAAGGTGTATCTGGCAAGAAGGTGTTCATGTAGAGAAAAGAGAGAGAGCTTCCTGAAGGGAGCAGGAGGGAACTAGAGGCTCTTGAAATGTCTGAGGAAAAAAAGTAAGAATGAGATATAAGGAAAAAAGGAGAAAATGTCAGGTATATATATGTAACTATATATAGAGATGAATTCAATAAGAAATAACACTCATAAAACAAATATTTCCTCCATATTCTAATTATCTCCTTTAAATAGAGACTATGTTGCTGTACAGGTAAGAAACCTCTGCAAGGTTTCTGTTTCTTCAAATGATCTTCCCCTTAGGCTGTGCTTTTCTTAAAGCTCATCTTGTCCAATTTGAGTCAGTAACAATATCAGCTTAGAAATAAAATTTGGGTAGCCTCCTCAGTGAGTAAGTATAAACTACTAATTACTTTCAAAGAAAGGAAATAAAAATGGTTTAAGATATGGAATATGTGTGTGCATATGTATATTATAAATGCATAAAGTACTTTTATATAAAAAATATAATAATTTCTTCTGAGTTCCTGACTTTTATGACAGTTGTTACTTTTTGGAAACTTTACTCATGGCTGCTGACAGGGACAAAATATGTGGTGGATAAGTCCAAACTTCAAAGGTATCAAGAGATACCTCTGACCATGGGCACAGCCTCCTTGTGGCATGATCTCTTTGTGTGTGTTGAGTGTGATTTCTAAGGCTGTACCTATTTTATCAGAATGGCAAAATTAATGAAATACAGGTATTTTTAAAAGTTGATAAAATACCTAAACAGTGCTAATCTTAGCACTGTTTGTGCTGCTATGCCTCTTTGGCTGTGCAGCAGTCTTCAGATGCCCATGTCCATCATCAAGACCCCAAAGTCTGTCTGCATGACAGATGATGCTTTATAATCCCATATGAATTGTGTGTGCTGTGAAAGGAATCCATAGCTATGGATTTTCTTAGTGGGGATTTTCTTAATGCATTCTGATACATGGTATCCAAGTCTTTAGCATGGAACAGAGAGGTTACTGGAAAGCTGGGCTTTCTGAGCCATAGCTGAAGTGTAGGCAGTGTGCTGTAGAAGATGTGAAGGCACCCACTACAGCACTGCACGTATCTGTCTGGCCAGCTGAGCCCTGTTTACATATCTAAACGTTGTCCACAATGGTGGAGAGAGCTGTCTAGAATACAAAATTTAATTTTCCTCCTCACGTTATATTTTGATCGCTCGTATCTCATGATATTAAGGTGGCAGCATGGGTAGCAAGGGGGGGTAGCACTGCTACTCAGGCAGTGGTGTAAGCTGGAGTGGCCTTGCAGCAGTAAAAGTGAATGCAAAGATCAGAGTTGTTCCTTTAGCAGAGCATCCTGACTTGCATCCTGCCGAGAGCACTCTCCCCTTCACTCTCCCTTTCCAACCTTCATTAAGGTTGGAAAAGACCTCCGAGGTCATTCAGTCCAACCTTTGATCACCACCCTGTCAACCAGAGCACAGCACTAAGTAACAGGTTGTCCTATCCTGAGCACCCCAGGCTTGGTGACTCCACCACCTCCCTGGGCAGTCTGTTCCAAAGCTTTTCCCTTTCTTCCTATGTCTCATTCTTCCTTCCATAGTGATGGTCTCCGTAATCAGAAAAATTTCCGTGAACGAGTGCATGTCCCCACGGGCAAGTCTCTGAAATTGCTTGCTGTGCTCTCTATGGTACAAATTATCAAATAAATGTAAAGGAAACCTGATTTTGGCTGAGAGATACTCTGACCTACTAGGTAAATTTTTTATTGCTGAATAATAATAATGAAAAGTTGGGTTTCCTAGTTCAGATTAAAAGGAATGCACATTTTCTGTATATTTTTCTCAAACTCATCAAAAGAGATTAGAGTTCCAGACACTGACATGACAAGCTCTAATGAGGAAAGTAGAGCTAGAAAAACTGAAATATCAGAGTTCACACTGTGCTGAGTAAAGTCTGACACAGTCTAATGTATTGATACACATAATTAAGTGTGGGTTTCCCTGGCAAGTAGAAAGGGAATTTTAATAGTTTAAGAAGTCCCTAAAGCTATCTGACCATCCTTGGCTTTCTGTTTGATCTGATGATTGGAGAACAGAGGGTTCTGTAAAGGAAGAGCTACCAGCAATTCCCCAGCTCAAGATCCCCTCCATCCCCCCTCCTTGCGATTTGATCTCGGTATGAATATTTCTCATTTGATCTGCTGCTTCTTCAGTTTATCATTCAGTGCCTGGACCTCAGATGGGCTTAAAATATTTAGAAAGAGCCTGCCTAAAGATGGTGGATAATTGAATGTGCAACTGGTTGGCTCAGTTGGTTTTCAGAGAGGAAAACCCCAGGATTTAAAATGATGTGAAAATACTGATATTGAATTCCCATACTGAGAAAAGGCCTGTGTATAACATTTATCAATAGACTCCCTTGCACAGAATATTGATGACAATTCAAGCTGTCCCCTTAGATGGATTCTCATCCTTCTAGAGTTACACAGTGTTGCACAATGTGACAAGATGTACTTCAGCTGTAAAAATGTTCCTAATGCATAAATATTCTTTTAATGCTTTGCCCTAAAGTGCACCCCATACTTCCTGTAGTGGTGAATATATTTTGTAGATGCTGCATCTGTTGTGGGATTTGAGATTGGGATATCATATCATCATTATTTTCTATAGTATCCCTTGTGTATAATTAAAAGTAATGACTTGTAATGAGTCCCTGACCTACTTCAACCTACTGGAATGAACCTAATCCAATTCAAACACCTTTTATTAGGTACTTTTTATTATATACATTCTTCCTTTGTGACATCCTGTTCTACCAGGGCAGAATGGCAGGTCATAAACTGAAATATTTTTGCTGTAGTGTGTCTTGTTAGACTTTGTGAAAGATGCTTTCTGGCAGGTGGTGACGCAATGGAGCTTTAATAGTTTTTTTTTAATAGCCCATTATCTGACACTGTACAATTCCATGTATTAACCATACAAAATTACTTTTACTAGGGTAATTCAGTTTATTCAGACTACCGTAGTTGCTCGCCATTAGACCACCAGCAATATCCTCAGAAACAGGTATGATAGATAATTACTCTGTTTGTAGTGGAGAGAAAAAAAAAAGAGAAAATCAGCAATGAAAGAGGATTTACATGTTTGATTTTACTCCCATATTTCCACTGGGCTAGTGATTGCATCTGTCTCTGCAATTTTTCACATACCACACCAGGCTATGATGTTTGCAGAAATAATTTTGTTGGCAACAAATGGAGCTGTGTTGATCCTCATTTATGTACTTTCATGGAAATATCAGTGCTGATCATTGAAATTATATTCTGTTCAGGAATACGTCTTCAGAAGGTAACTGGCAGCAGAAATAAACTTGGTGAAAGACAGATAGAAAGAAAAAAGTACAATAATCTACCTGTTCCACTCAGAAGCATTTAGGCATGATAGATCCCTTTTCTTTCTGTATTTGGGGCAAAAAATAGCAATGTTGCATTTTATCACAAACCCCCATATCTTTGCATAAAAACCTGTACAAATATATGTGGAACTTCCAAAACATTTCAAGTGACCCATCCATTGCCTCCTCATCATTAGGTGTATGAATTGCAAGCACCCTTGACAGGAACTGCTATGATATTTACTGCAAATAGAATGACTTGGAATAATTCAAATACGTTTAAAAAAATCCTGCCTACCAAGTGAAATCAGCTAATGACAGCTTTCTGATTATATTTTTCTTTCTGTTTCCAAACCTTTTCAAAATCTACTAAACTTTTTTGAAAGAAATGCATTTTGAGTCCTATTCATCTGGGTGAAAAACGTACTTGTGTTTTCTTGCTTTTGCTCAAGTTAGTATCTACATAATTTTTTGGGGGTGAGGTAGAAATCAGTGGTAATTCCTGAACAACATGCATTGCTTGACACATGATAAATATTGTCATTGAGGGTCCTTAACATCCAAGGAAAATGTATTCATCTAAATAAATACAGATTAAAATTGCCTGAGTTTATAAATATAAATGAATACAGGAATTTATCTACTGGGAAAATATATTGTTGTAGATCACTCCTCCTCACAGTAAAATCCATGGAATGAGGCTGATTCAAAAAACTTCATATGTTGAAACTTTTCCATAACATCAGCTCTAGCACAGCTGATTTGCAGCTGGTGGAGTTGTCAAGGTGTCACCCTGCTTTGAGCATTGAAGGGGCCATCTCACATCTCCAAAGGCATTACTGAGTCTTAATGTGTCAGGTCTCACAGGGTGATTTAGTATTGGTTTATTCTGAAATGAATGAAATGAGGTATCTAGTGATGGCATGAGTGACCTCTCCAGTGTTTGTCATAGAGAAAAGGATGAAGACATCATAGGAGGAAGTTGAACATGAGGTGTCTTAATAATCATATCCAGCCAAAGTGAGTGGGATTGTGAGATGCAATGGAAGACATGTAGCTGTTTACACTATTGTTCTGCATAATGTGTAGAACAGTTAAATTAATCTCCCAGGCTCCCTTTATATTAGAGAAATGTTCCGGGTACATTTCACCTTCTTCTATAGTTAGTAATAATAAAAGACATTTTCAGTATTGTTTGGTATACAGTAGGATGTTATTAAGCTTTATCTAACTCTTTTGAATCTTGAATGTCCTTCCTGAATGACTTTGGCATTGCTGTGTTGCAGGCTGACGTTTTTCAGAAGCAAAAGCAAACTAAGATGGTGCTCTGGCTGATGGCAATTTAAAAATGTCACTAATAGCCTAAGCATGGTGACCTTGGCTCTTCTCCTGCAACTGTTCAGTATCTAGGCCCTGAGGATTCATTTCACTGCTGTGAATTTTTTGGACTCACAAAGAACTCTTTCTTGCTGTACAGAAGAGGGAATAAAAATCTTGAAGAGACAGAGCCATTAATGATTAATGATAGACATATAAAATTCAAGAAATCATTGAGTTGAAAACATGTTTCCACAGTCAAATTTTATTCTGAGTACTTAAACTCCTTTCCTAGCTGTATTAGTTGGTGGTAAAATGCCAGCTGATACTGAGTAGTCATTAACTTAGAGTTTATTGACTTCACTTTTTTTAGTTGCAATTATTACTATTTTTAATGTGCTATTGCTAATATTCCTAAAAAAAAAAAAAAAGGCTCAGTGATGGGAGAATGGAAAAGAGAAATAAAATGCTAGTTGATATGTTAAAGTCAGTAATGATAGGACTGAGTGGGTAGTGAAACTGAAGATGTGAGTGATTTAAGCTCATTACTCTTGGTGACTATACAACACAGTTACTGCTCTGAGCGTAACTGATAATGTCTAATTTTTAAAATTGATAGTGATTCCTTTCTCAAGTCTTTTTCCTTATGAGCTTTGCTCATTTCACTGTCTGCTATTTTGTTCCCAAATCATGCTTTCAGCTGGAAGACTGTGTAAAGGAAGATGGCATATGAAATGGCCAGCTGATGCTTTACATTGTCAAATGTAGCATGCAAATGGATTTGAAAGCTCAGTAAAAGGGTTGTAGTGAACTTTTGCCTTAAACTTGGAGAGCATGTAATTCAAGAGAAAGCATGTTAAATCTGCCTGCTTTGGTGAAGACACTCTTCTGGAAGGGCACAACTCGGTCATGTTGTTTCCTCTGTCATCCTCGGTGCAGCTCTTCTGTGTTTTGGGGTTTGGACCCCAACACTGGACCCTCTAGAGAGATCCGTAGGAATGTTCCTCTATGAATAGTCCTGGATTCAGGAGTATGGTGGGTGGTTTTTGTTTTCAGTATATGAGGAACTGAAATAAATGTAACGTTCCATTAGCTGCCTTTGACACTCCTGAAGTTGTCCACACTTCCTCCACCAGGGAGTACAAGTCTTTTTCGTAGTAACGCATGGTGCTGGTCTTGTACTGATGTCATTCTTCCTTTAAGAGCTGCCACAGTCATGCTTGTAGATGGTCACTTCTGAAAGTACCTGCTCCATCTTCTCTAATCCTCTGGGAAGGGGAGACCTTTAGAGAAATCAGTGAGGAGATATATACAGATAGATAGATGAAAAACAGACTCTTCTGGACTGCTGATTTTGGCTTGAATGGATCTTCAAGGATTAGGTGTTCTGCTTAGTTATCAGTAATTTGTGTGTGTGTGTGTGTGTGTGTTTGAGTTTAGTTTTGTTTGTTTTTCTCCAAATTGTTTTATTTTTTAAGCATGCTGAATAGTTTTCTGACGCCAGTGACTGAACAATAGAATGAAATGAGGCCACCACTGACTTAGATTAAAGAACTGAGAGATCATGAGTAGTTTCAGCAGTAGTTCAGCAGGTATCAGGGTTAAGACCAGTATGAAACTAAAACTGGATATTATTTTAAAACATCACACTAGGGTCTTTTTTGTTTTCAACATTTAATGGATAGCTTAAGGTTTAAAAATAATAAAAATAGGGCTTCTATGAATTAATCTAGAAAATAATTTCAAAGATTTCAAGTCTGTCACCCACTAGAAGTTGAGTTTATCAGCAGGTTGTAGGTTAATGGGAGACAGTGGCCAAACCATAGGGCAAGAAAGAATAGAAAAATCATATTAATGAACAGTAAAACATGAATGCTTTCAGCAACAGCCAGTGAATGTGGCAGATGTTGTGCAAGAACCAGTTCAAATGTGGTTATATAATCAACTTTTTTTTCCCCAGAAGAGAAGGAACTATACCATTAACACTATTATATGCCACTTAAATACAATGTAAATGCTACAGGTATTGTATTTAATTTTGAAAAATTAGATAGAGAAATCTAGAATGAGAAATAAAATTCTTTCTTTAAAGGTTTCTTTCAAAATGCAAATTTATGTCCCGAGAGACCATTGGAACTTAAAGTAGGAATACAGTCTGTATTTAGGGAGTTTAAAAAACACACATTACTGAATTGATAGAGCATAACAGCTCCCTTGCTTAGGCAGCACTATGCTCCATCTTGTAAGATGTACTTGGGGAAATGTAAAATGCTTTATTAAACCTACAGTCCATAACTAGAGTTGTTACATTTTAATGTATATATTTTTTCATTCATGGATTATTGAACCACTAAATCCAAAGAATTTGACCTCATGCCAATAAATTTCTTTGCTAAGTCTTGCTAAGTCTTTTTACTTCCTATGTAACTGGAACATAAACCAAATTCTCAAATTTTAAAGCTATTTTTCATAGCTCACTTATATAAAATTGTACATTTAAAAGCAGGCAAGGAAGGAAATGACTATTTACTTTTGCATAAACTGCTTTCAAAGAAAGAAGTCCATGAAGCATTTCTGGGTGGGAGTTATGCAGTTCTGGGGAGAAAATTCTTGATGGTGGTGGTGTTTATAACCATGAGGGACATATAAAAAAATAAATGAGGAAAATAATTATATATTTCATTGCAAGAACTGATTTTTTTCTCCAAACTTGTGGTTGGTTTGCTATTTAGAGAGTGTCTTTCTCCCTACTTTCACGTGGCATATTGTTCTTTTCTGCTAGTGAAAAGCTGGCAGTTGTTATAAAGCAGTGGTGATTTAAGCTTTCCAGTGCGCCCAGTGATTTCAGAGTATTGTGTTGGTGCTGTATTTGCTTTCTGGTTTCATTGTTATTAGAAATAACTCTGGGGAAGAAGTTGAACTGCAAAGAGCTGAAAAGTAGGAAAGGAGCATCTTTCCTCTGCATTTTCCAGGGCTCCAAAAAAGTGATATTTGTGGTACATAAAATATCTCTATTGATCTGAAACATCTCATTGCTGTGGTTGAGCCAACAATTCTGCTACAAACACACATCTAGGGTTTGTTCTTCATCTCATGCCTGAAGAAGAATGAACTGATAGAGTTAAGGGGTATAAGTCTAGGCTTCAAGATTTTCACTGCCAAAGTATCAATCTAAATATTTCTTACTGGTGTTGATTGTGTTGACATTTTTGATGAAATAACCTTCAGCAAAGGAACAATGACATAATATTTGAGAAATGGAACACCAAGGAGCAAAATTGGTAAAATCACAAAGGTTTTCTTTATTGTTTTTACATCTGTAAAAAAAAAAATGTTTTAGAGAGTAATAGAACAAGTTTAGACAGGCAATGATATGTGCTTGAAATATGCACATTTGTCTTATTACAGGCCAAAAATATTTTGTCTGTAAAGAGGTAAAGATGTTTCAAACACTTTCTGAAAGAAAGGGAATTTATACAAGGCAAGTTTTGTAAGAACAATTTTGCTTTTAGTTTTGCTTGGTATATTTTTTCTTTGTTAGTAATATTGATTTCCATGAAATGTAAGCTCTCACTTTTTCTGTGATCCTCCCTCTCTTTTTCTTTTCTGTTCTCTTCAATTCTTATTATAACAACATTTCAGATTTTTGTTCTGAGTTTCCAGAATTTCCATGTGCAGAAAATTTGTCAAAGAACAGTATAGCCCAGATATATAAGAGTTTATTTTGTTAGTTTCTGACTGAGAAATGATAGTGCCAAGCCTTAGGCAATTAACTGTTTATTCAGGTTGTGCAAATATATCTGCACTGTCTATGCAGGTTTGGTTAATGGCCAGACTCAGAGTTCCTTACATTTGCCCCAGATAAATTTGTTAGTTTGTGCTGATGAGGAAGCACTCAACAGGACATAACAGTTGCACTGCAACCTTCTGCTCTGACATCTAATGTGACAGAGAGTATTTACCAGAACACCTCTTGCCTGGTGCTGCTCAATTTGGCTCTCAACAAAATCAACTTAGGAACTCCATTCAAATTGCTTTCTTGAGGACTATTGTATGTTTTGCAACATGAATTAAACACCTCTTATTAATATAGACCACAATGTAGATAATGCAATGCAATATTTGGAGTATCTTTTATTTCAAGCTAATGACTGTTTAATCAGTTTTACCATTTAAAATAAGAAAACTCTTCTTTTAGGTTAGCATAAAGGTTAATAAAATTTTCTTGCACCAAAAATATTCTTCAAAATAAGTGAGTATTGCTTACAATGTCTCTTCTGGACATTGCTGAACCATCTGTATAAGACGAGTTAACAGAAAACCACCCTTGTTTTTTTCCTAAGAGAATAATAATGTATTTTAAAATGTGTTCCAGTTATTTAGGTTTTTTTCTACTAAGAATTTTGAGGTGTTTTCTGCAAAATTTGCCATCCTTGTAAGCTTTCTCCTTCTGTATATGGATATCATACATAGGTCATTTTTTTAGGTGTGTTTTTTATTTTTATCAGATCAGGTAGCTTTTGCTATTTAATACATAGCCTTCATATTCCTAAATCATGCACAATGAACTATTAAAACTGGAAAAACCTGTGGCAGAGAAAGCTTGAAAAATAGTTATAAAATGGGAACACAAATTTTCATGTACGTAAATAAAGCAAAGAAATGGAAATAATCCGCATTTTACTTGTCAAATTTCAAGAATCACTGCCATCGTAACTGACCTTTTCATTTTCTGTAGTAATAGTACCAATTCTTCCTTTTCTTCCCCCCCCTATTTTTTTTACTTCACTTGTTTCTATTAGGGCCAGAATAAAAAAAGAAGTAGTGTCTATATGTCAAGAGTCATGACATCTGGAGCGCAGCTGAATGCATTATTTCTTGGTGAGAGTGTTACACAATAAAGCTTGACTGACATTACACAAAATCCGAGACGCTTTCTGATCAGCTGATTTAATTAAAGCCAGATATTTGGTTCTGCACAATGCCTGTGCATAATCTATTACAAGCCTTTCAAAGGTGCAAGTATGTAGTGTAAAATGTTATTAGATTGGCTTGCATGACTTGTCATTCTGTTTGCAGATACCTCAAATCAGCTATGCATCCACAGCTCCCGAGCTGAGCGACAACACCAGGTATGACTACTTCTCTCGGGTGGTGCCACCAGACTCCTACCAAGCACAGGCCATGGTTGACATCGTGACAGCCCTGGGGTGGAACTACGTCTCAACGCTGGCTTCCGAAGGCAACTACGGAGAGAGCGGTGTGGAGGCGTTCACGCAGATCTCCAGAGAGATTGGTGAGTGTGTGTTCACCAGGTTTGGCATTTATAGCTGCTGAGCTCTGGTTAGGTGTGTGCAGCGTGAGCAGAACACCTGTGGGCGGGTTACCTGGACTCAAGTGGGTGATTTTGCTTCTTGCATTTCTGCCAAGGTGGCAATTCTGGCAGCAGTTTAAGAAGAGAGGCAAAAAATAAATATCTCTTAACCCTTTTTGGAAAAGGAAAGCTCCTTGATGACTTAGGGACAAAAAGCAACCAGATGCTGAGCGACAGCCAGATTTGAGGAAATGCAATTTTTGTTTCTTAGGAAAATTATGGTCCAGTGAGAGCTTTTTCCATGTCCAGCACAGATAAACCTAGAGGTTTTGATTTTGATGAATTTTAAAAACAACAAAACCCCTCCATTCCAAAGAAAAACACATAACCTTGCCATTTTTTCCTTTATAATAAAATGTGCTGTACAAATACAGGCACTATGAGAAGTATATATAAGTCACTTTGATCCTTCAAATATTTTTTTCCACACTTTTGTTGTTTTTTTCTGTCCTGAAAAAAAAAAAAAAGGCTGTTTCTCAGGAACGGTAGGTTTTGGACACCAAGGAATAAGATGATAAGTTACAGGTGGTTTGAAAGAGAGTGGAATCGGTCTTTCCCCAAGTACAGGGTTAAATAACAAACAATTTTCTTGTCCTTCCTCAGAAAGCCTGGGTTAATCTGCTGGATATGGCTTATAGGGCATGTACATATAAACTCCAGTTCTTTTGAATCAGCTTGGGTGAGAAAATATGATAATGTCTCCCACTTTCAGTAACTGCATGTGAATTCAGAGAGCATCTCTATCTATAGGAAGGCACATGTTTGTTTCAGATCCTTGTGCTTGAACCATAAAGGTAAGTGATATCTTGCAAGAACCTTGTTGTAGGACAAAACTACAGCCATTTTTGATATTAGGGAACCAGTGTATGCAATATGCTTACTTGTTTAACTGATAAATGTTCTTTTTCTAGCTTCTGATCACTGCTGTCAACTCCTAGGTGTGTTCATGGGAGAGCCAAAGCTGTCTACTGTACGTTGCTTTGTTCTGGGGTTAGCAAAGAAGACATGAATAATTCTTTCACAGTTCATGCCTAAAATAAATGGTTCATCTATGGCAAATAGATTGGCTTCCCCAGACACCCACTGAATTCATTGGCTGAAAAATAATTTTTTCTTGAAGCCATCTGCAACACAGCTAGTTCTAAGTTCTGAAAGTAAACAGATATAATACTGGACTTTTTACTGTTTCCCATTTCCAGGAGCATGAGAGAACTTCAGATGGGTACAAGCAAAAAGTTTAATTACCTCGAGTTTGGGTCAGTTGA
This sequence comes from Haemorhous mexicanus, assembly GCF_027477595.1. Classification (NCBI taxonomy): domain Eukaryota; kingdom Metazoa; phylum Chordata; class Aves; order Passeriformes; family Fringillidae; genus Haemorhous; species Haemorhous mexicanus. The sequence continues at coordinate 55,971,519 of NC_082345.1, read as the reverse complement.
ATCTCCACTGATCCCAGAATAAAAAGAGAGCATTGTAATTTGATAAATAATTAACATGAATAAGATGAATAAATATTATTAACAGGATTGTGAATCCAAAGCTGTTAAAATCATCAATAGGTGTCCTAAACATTATAAGATGTGTAACACCAAAAAACATAATAAGTCATGATTAGCGGTTTGATTTTTTTCTCCCTTGTGATTTATGTTTTCTATTAGAACATTTGATTTTTGGCAACCTCTGTGGCCCCAGCAACTTACCAGCTATTGTGGGTATCAGGGACTCTAATGGTTCTAAAGAAGGAAAGCAGAGGGAGGCAGGACAGACAAGCAATTTTTATTTCCTAGAAAATACTCAGGTAAACAATCAGGTAAATTGTATGTAACCACAGGGACATGACTGATAACCAGTGCAGAATTGTCAAGAACAAATACTATCAAATCCATCTAATAATTTTCTTTGACAGGATAACAGCTTATAGCTGGAGAAAGAGCACTCGATGTGTCACATCTCTCAAATTTTGTAGTGTTATCTCAATTGTCACAAATAGTATTCTCCTGAGAAAATTTGGCAATTGTGATCTAGGTGTAAATAGGCTGGATGCAGACCTATTTAGGAAAGTTTTCTCAGAGAGTGATTAGCAATAGTTTCTGTTTAAATGGAAGAATGTGTTGTGTGTTATTTTGCAGTTGTTTAAGCTGGATCAGGTACTAGCCAATATTTTCATGTTTAACCCAGATGGGTTTGGAATGAAGATTACTGTAAAATCTGGAGGTTACTTCAAGGTCAGAAGGACTAAGACTACCACTAGGAGAGTATCTAGAAGAAATCCCTAGAGTCCAAATCTGAAAACACTATCTGGAAAAGGACAAATTTAAGACACCAACAAGGCTTTTAGCTTCTGCAAGAAGGATCTGCACAATGAGGAATTTAGACAGAATGATCAGAAAATAGTATTTCAAAAAATGATGCAGGGATGACAGTAAATTATAACCTATATTCCTGATTTTTTAATGGAACATGCAGGTGAACATACAATCTGTAAAACAATTTGAGTAATCCTCCAATTTATCTATCAGTTGTGGGAAGTCATTTTGACTCAGTACAGGTTTTGTCCCTCACTTCAGAAAAAGTGAAACTTCTCAAGCAAGCAAGAACAAGGACAAATGTCAGCAATGTGGTCCGTGGGGAACAGCTGAGCAGGGGGGCTTAGTTCAGCTGAAGAAGAGTTGACTAAGAAGAAGTGATAGAAAATAATGTTTTCAAATAGGCTTCTGTGGAAAGATAGAGGACCACTTGTTCATCCAAATACAGTATATGTAAACAGAAATAATGGAATTAATCTCTAGCACGATTCTGTCTATAGGTTTGGAGAAAGCCACTTGTAATGTTTAAGACATTAAGTATTATATCAGCTTACCTGGGGGCAGTTTGGAACCTCCATTGATAAGGATCCATGAGAATGCATTAGGCAAACACCTGCCCAGTGATTACGTAAGTGTACTTAACTCTTGCTTGGGGCTGGGGTGCAATGGATGATTTCTTAATGTCCCTTCCAGCCTGATCCTATTATCCACTGTCTCCAGACCTTTCATCTGAGCCATAGGGCTGGAAATGCTTTTAAAATGGAAACTGAATAGCATCTCAGACTATGAAGTCTGAGACTGTAGAGTCTGTGTAGGTTTACAAAAATCATTCCATAGTATAAGACTACACACAACAGCAAAACTTGCCAGGTCTGTGTTAATGAACCTAATCAGGACAATGTGTCTCCTGTGCAGCTGGCATACAAATGTACAGGACAGCTCAACTCCTTGCTGAGTACTTTATGTCCTGCCTCAGATAAGTAGCCAACAACTGGAAGCAAAATGAATGTGAAGATCAGCTAATGAAAAGCAAACAATTGAGAAAAGGGTGTGAAAAATATTGATATATTAATTTCTGAAAAAAGTTTAGTGTATGAGAAGATATGTGAGGTAGCAGATTTGAAAATACAAATAGGAAAGTTTGTTCCTTTAGTTTATTATTTGTATTGTTTTTTAGAGGAGAGGTGAAAAAGGGCTAGGGTTTAACCTAACTTTAATAGACAGATTAATTTAATCTACTTATTTAATATAATGTTGACCCTTTGTCTATAATTTCCAGTTTGATCGGCCTTCTGTTCAACTTCTATTTCTTGAGCACTACTACAAGAAAAAGGAAGAAACAGGCTCCCAAATGAAATGTGGAATACTGAAAAGGTCAAAGTGGTGCCACCCTGACATGTCACCAAATATGTTACATATCAAAATCTGCTCTCATTTTAATGACAAAGATCCTGTCTGGGACAAAGCAGAACTGGAAATTAAATATTTTACATGACAATGATTGGAAGGAGATTATTCCAGCTCATTCTTCCATGCATTGTTTGAAGACAATGATTAAATTTATAGAATTTTCTACTCCCATTAAAAAGTTAATGATACCACTGTAATCATTTTGACATCATGATCAAATCATTTTGGTACATTGACCAAAGGAATGAATTCCTACTAATTGCTTAAGAGTTTAAACATTAAACCGAAGCTTGGCTCACTGATGCAAAATAAAATGGGGAAAAAGAAGGAAGTGCATTTTACCAAGTCTTCATTAAACTGTTGTGCTAAGTATTAGTCTTCTATTTACTTTCTGTTCATTATCTTTGACCAAATAAATGTTGTAAAGTTTCTGATCTAACTTTCCTTTAATGGTTCATTTCACCTGTTATTAGAAATCAAATGAATTTACCATTAGAGAGAAAATCATGGGATGCTTTTTTTTTTTTTTTCCCAAAATGCAAAAGCACTTGATTCAGACAAATCTCTTTGAGTTCAGAATACTTGCTCTGTGTGATGTTTGTGCTGGAAAACGTAACAAATCTACAAATAATATATGAAATGCTACATGACAGATTTTATTCACCACTATTGGTCAACTGCTGATAGGTACTGGCAGTGAAACACTTAGGAAACTTTTAGAAGAGGATGTAAAAATGATAAAGGCAGGCAGTGGAGCTGATCATTAAGAATGTGAGAAACTTCAGCACTACTTGCCCCTTTTTGCTTGCAAGTTTATTTTGCACATCTTGACAGAGGTGCAAAGAGAGCAAAGAGCATTTAAGAAAAGCACATTTTTTAATCTTTGACTGGTCAAAAGAACAGCTTCATAGCAGCTTTATTCCAGAAGAGAATATCAGGGTGTGACCTTGAATACTTGTCTTTAGGAACAAGGTTCTGTAGTTTTACCTACTCCTTTTATACTGGTACATTGCAGCTAACAGCATTTTTCCGAGGAGGGACTACAATTACTTTATGATCTTTCATAATATTGTATCATTACAGTGACAGTGTAAGCTGTATATTAATGATAATGCATGCTGGTGCTGAAGGAATGCTGCAGTAGCTTTGCTTGTTTCAGACTTCAACACTGGTAGCTATATTTTGTTTACATAGGAAATGGTCTGTGACATTTCTTTGACATGGTTCTTAAATCATGTTTGTCTCTTGTCAGTTCTATCAGGGTGTTTACAGTTTTGCATTGTACCTCTGCTTTTATCCAAGTTATTGGGTTACTTCTTCACAGAAAAATCACAGAATAGTTAAGGTTAGAAGAGATTCTGAGGATCATCTAGTCCAACCCCCTTCTAGGGCAGGGTCACCTAGAGCAGGTTACAGAGGAATATGTCCAGGTGGGTTTTGAATGTCTCCCGAGAGTCAGAATTATCTTTCACAATTTTTGGACTCCAAATTTTCAGTGGAGAAAGTGGAAGTGTATTGGGAAGTGGGGAGGGAGTTTTGAGCAGGAAAATAAAACTTAAGGAGTATGGCATTTCCTTTCCACTTAAACTTTGATAATTTAGAAAGAAGATGGGTTGCTGTTTAGTTCATATTTCCTGCAATAATCTCTGCATACATTTGATATAAAGTTAAAGCTTTTTGTATTTTGTTAAGTAAGATGAATGGACTTCTTCCACACCCCCAAGATAGTGTTTAATGGAAGATTAAAAAATCTTGCAACATGAAGATGAAAGAAATACAATACATGAAATGTAACCTTTTCCCCAGAGATATTTCTGCTTTAAAGTCTGTTTTCAGGCATAACAAATTAATTTTCACAACTAATAATATTCTAACATACCCTCGCTAAGGGTAAACAGTTTAATTCAATTTAAGTTTCATTTTCATATTTATGCAGATAAAACTCTATTGATAGCACTGTATTTCAAGCTGCAAGCTGTAATTAATAATAACACTATATAATTTGCTACAGGAGCTTCAAAGTAATGTCAAAAAATTTCAAAATCAGATGGTAGGTGTATTAATATTGCAAAAGCTTGAAAATTACTCCAGCAGTTTTTAATTTTTGTACCAATTAGTAACTGATAAAGAACAGTATAATTTCTAGGGATTTAAAATGAAGGACTATTTTAATTTCTCTCAGGGTGCTAATCAATGTGATATTCTTTAGCTATAATTATTTCTTTTCTCTATAGTTTTAGGGAGATAGAGCAGTAAGCATACTTTCTGTGTATGCTCTCTGACCCTCCAGTAATTGTAGGCAGAGGGACTTTAATACTCTTGAGGTATTTCTTCTTCAGTCGATTAGTTAGGGCACTTTTAAAATGTCCTATAGGAAGCTTAATAGCTGTAGTACTGTAAGTACTACAGAGTCTTTATAGTAGGACTTTTTTCTTCCTTTTGCTTCATGTGAGCACCAGATGTTTGCATTGGTTATGAGCACAAATTCAAAGAGTAGTAAAGATGTCCAGGAAAGTTAATTTTATCAGTGCTTTTAGTGCTATGACTTGTTTGTAGCCATTTCAAACTTCTTAACTTAGTAATGATATCTAATTCAATTTTTAAGAATGTATAAATACAAAAAATTACAAATGTGATTATGATAATTTTAAGCAGTCTTATTAGAATAAAAATTAGATTCAACAAAAATATATTTGTTGTAGTACATTGTGTGATGGCCTTTTGGCCTGTGCAGGGATTGAACAACCTTGGTGTTATTAGCATCATGCTCTCACCAGCTGAGCCAATCTCAGGGTCTTCTCTGGTCTAGAATCAGTCTCATTCATGTGAAGAAGGTACATCTGATAAAGCAAAATCGTTGAGGCTCTTGAGTTTTCTGAGAAAATTTCTTTTGTCTCTCTGTATGTCTTTTTGTCTTCAAATGGTTTCTATTATTTTTAAATATTTAGCATTTTTTAGAAGGCTTTGCTTTCTACCTGGAGAACTGTAGGTTTTAAAAATTGTGTGAGCAATGCCTCATGATTGATATTAGCAATATACTCTTAGTATCAGCTCTTTTGGGATCTGTGGCTGCAGTTAAAACAATGAAGCCCTGGAACTGTCAGACTGAGCCAGACACTGCAAGTCAATATCTTGTCTCCAATGGTGGCCTCAATACATGGAACAGAAAGACACCAAAATCTTACTTAGTCCCTGGCAGAAATACTTATCCAAGGAGTGTTCTGTAACCCCAGGCATTTAGTCATTGATACTTAGATTTCCTCCAGCATGAAAATTAATATCCATTATAATTTCTTTCTGTTACCATTTGAACCTCACTTGTTAAATATGCTCTTGTTTGGATGCTGCAAATGGTAGGCAGGAGAATCCAGTTAACCTCCTTCATAGTGTGCCTCCTTACTTAACTCTGGGTTATAAGACATGAAGTAATTTCAGTTTAATGGTTTCAGTTGTCACTTCCTGGATCCTTTATTTCATTTATATCTCTGGTAAGCTCTGTAGCCATGACTGAACACTCCAAGTAAAGCTTTACTGTTGATTTATGCAGTGTCATTGTAATCTCATTTTTATTCTCAGCCCCAATCTTTATGCATCCTGACAAATTGTAAGCTTTTTCTGTTGGCTGCTGGGTATCAAGCAAATTATTTCCAAAAGCAATCTGTTCTGACACTCAAAGTTTATTAACAAATGGCAACAGCTGATTTAGAACCCAATGATGTGTGTGAACAATTCCAGGTATTTCTGCCAGCCTGCTCTCCACTGTATTTGTCAATAGTCAATATTTTTCTTTTACATACTTGTTTATCTATCTTTGTGAATACTTTGTCTCTTCTCTCTGCTCTTGTTTATTTCAAATAATTTATACCGTTTTCAAAATTTCCAGTCTTTCAATTCAATACACTCCCTCTCCTTTTGAAGATATTTGTGTTAAACAAATCAAACCCTAGTAGGTGTTTCTAGAACACATGTTTATTAACCTTTTCCAGTGCTGAGTTTTGACTGTTTCTTTCTATTCCTTCTACTCATTGTTTTTGATCCTTGGGAGTCCCTTCCCTCTCTCAACTCCCCAATTTTAACTGTTCATCCAAAAGTCTTCTAGAAACTGTATTATGAATGTTAATATTCTTTATGCAAAGCTGATGTATCAGTTTTAATAGTAACTGCTGTTGCCTGAGCAGAATGCAGAGAGATTTGAATTTACCTCATAAATGTATCTTGTACAACTGTATGCCCCTCATGAACGCCTTTAATCTTCAAGGTGCTTTAAACTATGTAGGATCATATGTGCTACTGTGCCAGGGGTACTGGTAGCTTGAGGGTGAAGGTTAGTAACTTTGCTAAGTTGAATTTTTGTTATTGTCCAGCTGCACATGAAGCCACGGACTCAGCCATGTAGCCCACGGTCTTTCAAATGTTAGATTAGCCCTAAAAGAAACTTGGAATTTCTCTTTTGTCAGAATTCTTGATAACTGATAGTTTATGAATTGAGACAGAGTGAAATTTCATTATGTTTTTTGTACAAACTTCTGTATTGCAGCTGAAGCATATTTTTTTCAGCTTACAGTATAATTTTTATTTTGAAAGCTATAAAATTAAACAGAAAATTAATATTAATATGATTGGTTTGCCATTATGCCTTCTGATATTAAAAAGAAAAAATGAACAAATGCAACTGAGACTTCATTTTCAAGATTTTTCAACAATTTTGTCTGAATGGTAATATATATCAGAAAAAAGTAATCATGAACATTAATGTTACCCAATAATTATCTTTTCTTTCTTCCATAGGCTGAATGTTGTTAATAATGGTGTATGTGCATGATATGTAGCCTACTTTCCTGGGCAGTCCTATGGATGTCTGGGAAACTGTTAAAGTAGGCAGTACTGGTTTTTTTTTTTTCCTCTGAAGAGAAAGCAAAGTGACAAAACAGCCATTCATCATTCTGTGTTTATGTAATAGATGTGTGACTTCATGCCCATTGTTATTTACTGTACTGTGATATATCTACCTCAATAGTAGGTAGATGACAGTAGGGAATGCCCCCTACCTTTCTTCCTTTATATTATGGTAAATTTCAATGTCTTCTGGGGAATCAGTGGGATTTTCACTTCTCATTTTAATTCTTTATGACTTTCCCTACTTGTTCTACTGTTTGTATTGTCACTGGCTGCTATTTTTAATATGCCTGGCTAATACAAGATTCTTGAGCTTTGCTATGCTGAATGATATAGAAGGGTTGACTGAGTTGAATGTTACAATGCTGACAGTATTCTTGCAAGATTAAATGCAAAGAATGTCTGACTTTAAATGTCAAAGAGATATTCTTGTCTTCATTTTACTTATTTTCTTTCTGTTGTTGAAGGCTGGGGGCCCGTATTGTGCCCTGAATCACAGTAAGTACATGTTTGGGGTAGCTTAGCAGTAACAGCTACCTCTTGGGTGTTCAGACTGGGGTAACCCTTCAGATAGAAGTCATTCCCTCAATTCTATTACCTAATGAACTTTCCAGAGTTCCAGAGAATTCTGTTCAAAAAATAGCATTTCAAGAATTGCTCTTATTTGTTTCAGAAAAAACAGACATATGTGTATGTCTCACTAATATTTAGAAAAACTCCTGCATTGATTTTTTTTTCTGTTATAAATGCATGATTTTTATGCAAATTGCAAGCTGTGATACCACCACTTTAAACTGGGATGACAGAAATATACATATTGTGAAAACTCACAACTTATGAAAAAAGATAATATTTTCTCTTGCCAGAAAACAAAGTGTTTCTTAGGTCCTCTCAAGGACAGAGTTTTGTATGATGAAAACAGAGTTGTTTGTTCGCCTACTTTCTTAAATACATAATGATTAGAGACTTCTCATCACTTTCTAGAAGGAACTGAAAGAGAACTAATTGTTTAAAATGCTGACATTCTAACAAAAATGCCAGTCTGTCTTTAATATTCTTTATAAAAGAAGGATATTTTGAGTAGGCAATTAATCAAGAGAATGAGTTACAAAGCAATACCCTTGAGTAGCATAGGTGTCACGCAGATAAATCCCTGTGTTGCTGTGTCTGTATGCATCCCAGAATTTTCCTGCCACGTCCTTCTGGAGCATACTCTGCAGTAGCATACAGGAATGCACGTTGCCCTTCACAGGCCTTCATAAGTCAACTTCTCCTTGGGATGCTTGCTGAAGTGCTGGGATTGGGCTGGTATAGAGAGAGGAACAAAATTTCAACCCCCTTGTAAACACAAGAACAAGGGGGTTGTAGATTTCAAAACTGAGGACTGACTCCATTGAAATGCATGCATCTGTGTAATTTGTAGATGTTAGGGGAAGGATGGAGGGCTAAGAAAACCAAATATATATCAACAACTTGATGATTCCTACAAACAATTATGCTGGAAATGTTCAACTGCCATTAAGGGATCCATGAGAATTGTATGATGTAATTAATCCCGAGGATGTTAATGCTCTCTCAGGTAAGATCAACCACACCTGTTTGCTGGAGTACCAAATCAAGATGCTTTCTTTTAAAAATGGGAACAAAATATCTGAACTAAACTAGTAGGGAAGTTCTTTTTTTTTTTTAGGGATTCCTACTTTCCTTTTAACCTATTTTCCTTTTTTTTTGAGGGTGGGTGAGTGGGTGTCTATTTATCTTCTGCATGGACCCCTTCCTTTAATACAGCATGCAAATCCTGGAACATCTTAGGCCCCAGAAGGATGAGAGAGAATGGTCTTTTGCAGTCCCAGGAAATAAGCAACCTTCATTTTGTTGAAGTTGAAGCTGAAGTTCGGTATGAGCACCATGAAACCCTGCTTTCACAGTAGAATGGGAGCCTATATTGCTCATCAGAGCCTGCCCAGGTCTTTGGTGACTTTGCAGAGTTCTCATGGACAAGGGGAATAAAGCACAAGCTGAGGCCCTTTCTGCTGCTCTGCTCAGATGGGAGGCAGATGAAGGCAGTAGGTCTGCATGCACTCTGCCATGTGCAATGTCATACATTCTGCTGGCATGTTGGATTTGCTGTGAGATGCATTACAACATTTGCTAGGGCCAGTAAATTGAGTTATGTATTGTAAATATTTAACCTAATATGGTAATGCACTTAACAAACTGCAGATAATTATGTTGCTCAATTTATGAGAATTGTCTAACCTCATAATTAATTCCATATTATGGTATTTTATGGATTAAATCCGTTCAAGGCTTATTCAGGAGGTAAAAATATTAATAATATATGATTAAAATATTTTGATTAGTTATTTTTTTTTCACAGAATCCTTAACTTTGTAAACTATGATGCCCCTTTCACAGAAATGAGATGTTAGATCCAATCTGAAGATATTCTTTCTGTTGCTAAAATGTATGCAAAATATGTGTTGTATTTTTCTTTTTTTCCTCCAGTTAAGTGCAAAGAATTTGGCTTAATAATCAAAAAGTAACCTAGAGAATGGTATTCATGGCATAGGTTTTTACAGGCTTAGTTATAAACCTTTTATTGTAGTTAATGTGCATTTCATTGTTAAATCCCTTAATTGCTTTGATATTTTAATTAATCAGATGTACATGTACAGAGTTGGCAGTGATGACTGTTCAGAGGCTTTTAAAGCCAAGGAACTTTGAAGTTTATTTTCTTCCTTTGTGCACTTTGGTAGAATCTAAACTCTTGGTGGGGAGAGGAGGATTTCATGTGATGGCAAATGTTCATTTGAGATGCAGAAGGACTTTTCAAAGAGAGAGCAATGGTAATGGCCAGTTTTTTACAATAATGTCCATGAAATTGTAAGTTTGATTAGCTAAGGTCAGTTTAACTGGGGTTGTCTTATCTTTCTTTGTCTTTCTGTGATAAACAATTTCAAAGGAGACAGGTTTTTGGAAGAGGACATTTGGATGTGTTCAGGAAATGTGTTGGTGATGGAAGAGCATCAGTTCCCATATGAACACTTGCCACAGGCACTGAAAGCTTGTGACAAGCCCCTCTGGGCTACCTACACATCAGGTGCCTCTCAGGAGGAATGGTGAAAGGCATTCAAGGACTTCTGTGCTGGCTAGAGAATCACTTTCTGTTTCCTTCTAAATAACTCTTTCTGCTCATTTGTTATTTCTGTTGTTATACAGGCATAGATTACCATGTGTGAGAAAAAGATTATATACAGGCTTAAATGGTAGAATGCATAGTGTTCAAATGCTTTTTTTCCCTAGTCCAGTTACATAGTTTACACAGAAGAAAACAGGGCTAATGAAAAGTGAAAGAAGGGAAAGAAAGAACATAAACAAAATGAAGAAATGCTTGGTGGATATCTTCTGTAATCTGTTCTCAAATTTGAGTTTACATTGTGTTCAGTCTAATAAAGGGCTTAACAAAATATAGCTATGTTTTGTTAGGAAGTGATATTCTAGGCGGTGTAATATATTTCTGAACAGGGAAGTAAGCCCCTGAATTCTGTCCAGTTTGGTTTAACTTATGCACAGGAAGGGAAGGAAAACAAAGCAAGATTCAAGAGTGGACTGGAGCAGCTTATAAAAAGGACTGTTCAATGCATTTGCTTGAGACAGAGTGGAATTGGACTCAGGAACCCAAATGATCCTTTTGCACACTCTTGGTCTTAGGATTTGCTCAGGCTCAGGGGCAGAACAGTTGTGCAGTCTCAAAGCTTGAAAGTTGAGTTTGGGTTCCCTCTGCCCCCTCAAATCATCCTTTCTTGCTCAAGCAGTTTACTTCTTTAGGAAGGTATTTTGATTGATGACTAGGTAATTTTATTTCATTTTAAATTGATTTATTCAAATGTAACACGAATTTTCAGTAAATGTTTCTTTTGATGGCGTACAAAATCCCTATATTCTACCTCACTCTGTCTTACACAGAAGAAATGAAATACATTCACAAATATTTTTTTCACTCCAATTTTGAGAAATTGTTTTCCAATCCAATTAAAAATATGTAGCTTTTAGCTTGGAGAATATGTTTTATTTTAAATCATGGTTTAATTTAAAAAAGGTTGCTCTTGAAGCAATTATAGCTTATGGATTATTGGGTGTATGAGATGTGCCTTTTTTTTTGATTTATGGTTTATTAATTAAAAAACCCCATAAAATAATAAAAATTTGAATGCAACACCAAGCATTCACCTGTGCAACTGATCTCGAATCTTAGTTATTTGTGCAAAAGCTCTTTTGCTATCTCCAAAGGAGAAGAATCTCAGTCTTAGGTTCACCATTCATCATGTTCATGATTCACCATTTAGCAGACTGTGCCATGTACTGTTGACAGCCTGGTGAGAGAGTTTACACAGTGCTGTTGCATTTGCTTACTCAGCATTATTAATTCTTTGCTTCTACGACAAGTGAATTTCCCACCATTCTAATTCACTCCGTTCCATACATGTAGATAAATAGATTTTAGACAATTAAGCAATTGAAATAAGACTGATACCACTAAAATATATCATGATAACACACCAAGATTAGCCTCAGCCCTTCTCCAATTAATTTTCTCAGCCAACATTTTATTCTTACAGAAATCGTTTTCTGCTAATCGGATAAAAACTAAAGCAATCATTCTATCACAGAGGCAGTGTGAGGGGATGGAGGGCAAGAACCTGTAATTTTTGTTTTAAAATATTCCTACTACCACTGAATCTGTTGGAATAAGGTAATGGTATAACAACGCTAAAATGGCGTGTATTTGTCTTATCTTTTGCATTTAAAATAAGTTAATTATAAAACTTAACATTAGGTTTGATCTCTTGATTATTGATTGCTGTTATGCATCAAGAGGAACAAAATTATTGAAGTAAAACAACTTTTGGAAGGCAGAAACAAACTTGGTATTTGTCCATTTCAGACTTTTGAAAAGAAAGGAAGTAAAAGTATCTCCTGGACTTGCCCTATTTAATAAATTAAATTAGTTGCCAGAAAATAGTTACTTTTGATTTAGTTTTAGATGCAAGATCCTGTGCTGTGTTTTCCAGTAACTGAGTGGTTCCTGCTTTTTCAGTTTTTGTTATTGATTGTGTTCAGTTGCAGAACTTAGGGTATGTATATATAAATATTTGTGGTGGACAGTGGGGAGAAGAATGAATGGTAGTGGGGAGAAGAATGAATGGTCCTTGTATAAAAGTAGAGACAGAGATCCAAAGCCCAAAGCTGATGGCGGAGTACTAGGTGAAATAAAAGCATTACAAATGCTATATGCTACCACAAAATCTTTGTGGGGGCGAAAAAAGCTTTAACTTCTCATAACTTGCTCATGACAGCCTTTCAGATTAAGAAAGCAGGGAAAGGGAAAACAAGAGATGCAGTTGCTTGATGATAAATAAGAATTAATGATGAGCAATAGATAGTTAATTCTGTAGTATGACATGAGGTCAGAGCCTTAGCTTTCCAGCTGTCATCTTTTCCAACTTAACTCTTAGATATCCAGTGAATTCCTTTGAAAGTTCTTCCTTGAGTCTTCTGATTGCAAGCCTGCCGTGTCCTCAACACTTCAAAACTCCTCAGAGAAATCTGAAACAGTGGTTGTGATCAGGAGTTTGATTCACATCATTTGACGCTGTGACCATCTATGGGGTTCCTCTAGCACCAGTGGATGCTGATTTTTGGAGATGTGTGAATGACCTTCCCAGGCTGACTGCAGCTAGAGCCTACCTGTCCAGGAGGGTGCCTTTACCTGTAGGGTTGCACACATGCGCACTCTCAGATGTGAGTGCAAAACCTAAAAACTATTTGGGGAAATTAGTTCAAGTGGTGCCTTTTAATTTGGAACCTCTAAGATTGAGAGTAGCAGGAGTGCAGGTTTAGACCCACAACCTCAGTTATACAAACAGGAAATATCTGAAAGTTCAGAACTTTATTTGGCAGAAAATAAAATACAAGATTATGAACCTACAAATTTATTTATTTTCTCATGGCTTGCCTTAAAAATAGTTGCTGTTTAAAAAGAATTTCCACTAGGAACAAAGTATCACAACTATATTCAGTCCTTTGGTAATTTAGCAGCTCAGTTTCATCAAACAGGAGTTTTCCAGGATTGCCTGTGGTAAAGGAGTTACCCAAAATGTGAAAAATCATCCAATTACAGTTTAAAGAAACTTACAACAAAGGAAATTGACTAAAGACAGGAGTCTCTGAGAGCATCAGGAAAAGAGAATGAAAAAATGTGACACGGGTTGTGTGAGAGCAAGAGCTTCTCCTATGTCTGTGATTAAAACAAGGGGAATTACATCTCTTCTTTATTTTTGCAGTTGAAGTAATCGAGGTCCCTGCTGTTGGGACGCCTGCTTGTCTTCCTTTCTTTTACCTCTTTTTTTCCCATTTCTCTCTCAATTTTGCTGTGAGCAGACCCCATACTTACATGAAAAACTGGCATTTGATTCAAATTGAGTGGTTTTAGATTTATGCATGTTACCAAAAAGGGATCAGTGGTCTGCTGCAAAAGGACAGAGCTGTAGTAGGACAGTGAAAATAAATCTTCCTCTGCATTTTTCTATTGAATTTCTAAATTCTTTAGAGATTCAATTTAAGTGGACTGAGAAGTCCCCATTTGGGTCCAGAAACTTAAAATTTCAGTCAGGCAGTGCCTAACCTGATAATCTCATTAACAGGATTGTATTTCATCTCATGTGAATTCTGTGGCAAAAGAACTAATATAAGCAGGAAATCAGGGAGTTTTGAGCCATCCCTTATTTAATATTATGAAACCTGGATGCTGTTTCATTTAAGGGATATGGTAGAAAATACCTGATTTTTTTCTTGTAAAAGCAGTCAGTGAAATTTAATTATGATTAAAGTAATTATCTAGAATTCACAAAACTTAAGAGCCTTAATGCACCTGAATGGGATCTAATAAAATGTTCAGAAATCTCAGGTATCTGTCTGTGGCTAAGGCCTTTTCCAGAAATAAACCTCTAAGGTTTTATATATGTAGATATAGGTAGAAACTGATGCACCAGCATTTCCTAGACCATGAAATGTAGTTGGGCCACTTTATTTAATAGCCATTTGATCAGTCCATGCTCCCTGAATTTATTATTTTTTTGTAGGAGACCGAGCATAAAAAAAGCTTTGGGATTTTCTAAGCTGCAAACATCTCTGGTTCTAAAATTAAAGCACAAAGAGTTTCAATGAGCAGGGGCATAATATAGTCTTGTTAACTATGCCTTAATATGTTATGGTTGCATTGGGTGAGAACTGTAATCAAAATTTTATCTATTGTTGGAGCATTTGATATGACTGTCCTGTGTGAGTGCTATGGTGTCTACCAAAAACTGAGATTAGTCTTTCCCCAAGGGAGACCACCTAGCTGAATCTTGTCTCTAATCAGCCTTGTACTTTCACAAAAGATGAATGTACTTAATAAGTTTTTGGACCTCTACCTCTCTGTCAAATTTGGCAAAACCGTGAAAACAGCTGGTAGACCTCTTGCAATATGCCAGAAAAAGGGTACATTGTTTCACACAGGATACCATGGCCTAACTGTATAGGTTTTGTTACTTTGGGAAACAAACAAACAAGAAGATATCTGGAATGTGCAAAACATGCCAACAATGTGTTCAGAACTCAGTCTGGGGTTTTAAATTAATGGCCTCATATTTACCTCTGAAATTAGGGTTCTTGCAGTAAATACTGCTTGTTTTCCCTCTTAGTAATTATTGAAAATAAAAAGAGGAAAAAAGTTCATTTCCAAAATCATCTCCCTCCTTGCTCTCCCCCTCCTGCTCAAGGGAAAAATAAAGGCATCAAGTAAAGACTTTTATTTTTTGATGATTGATACATTGTTTATAAGACACCATCAGTGCCTACAACTTTAATGCATGGCAATATTTACCTTTATATAGTATTTGTAAGTTCAGAACTCAATGTGGTATACTGCAAACATCATAGTAACTGTAAGTACTGTGTGTGGTAAATGTCAAGATTTTAATTGCACCTAAGCCACAGGCTTCTTATTGCTTTTTTGGAGGAAGCACGTAATGAGCATCTCCCCAGGACGTTACGTGATGAAGGGATTCATCAACATACTTTACCTGCTGCTGCTCCAAGAGTAGAGTGGTTAGTGTGTAGCTTTAGGCTGTAAAAAACAGCCCTGAGAAAACAAAAAAGGAGAAATGTGTTTCTGTGATAGTGTCTCTCCTACATACACAGCAATTTAATATCACCACAGTTAAATAAATTGTCAGTGCCATAATGTGGTTTTTCGCCTAGGTGCTGCCTAACCTTTGCAGGATATAAATAAAGAGGCCATTGCCGAAGACAGCAGATGGAAACAAATAGTGAAGGAATTTAACTCTCTGCACTATTTTCAGCTGGTGTGAGTGTTTTCTTCAACTGTGAACAGAAGTTAGTTCTTAATATGCAAACCTGACTCAGTCCCTCACAGTTATGACATTTGTGGACATTTTTCACAAAGATGTAGACAGCCCAAGACCTGGCTGAGTAACTGGCTAATTTGGACTAGGGCAGTTAAAAGGTCTCAGTGATGTGCTAAGCACAAGCTTCCACATCAGTTCATCCACTGTAGTTATCAATGCCCAAGATGCATTCATTGTGGGGGTGCTTGAGGTGGAGTTGCAGCAGGTTCAATGTAATCTGTGTCCTCTGGCACCACAGATTAGAAAATAAAACATTATTTTATCTGAGTCACTTTTACCCTTCTCTAACTTTTCCTTAATTCTATAGCGCCAGGGAGTGTACTGTTTTCCTTTGGATGGATCTTGTCTTATGCAAATATTTATTGAGGGGCTAAAGTGCTTAACACTCTTTTTTTTCTCATTTTCCCAGGATGTGCTGTCCAGTGTACCTGTGGTAGCAGTTCATACATGTAGCCTCAGCTCCTCCAAAGCAACATTTGGAGTGTTGAGCTGTGGACCACCAGTGGCTGATGTTGTGTTTGCTCCTTGCTGTGAGAAAAAGAACTGTGTCTTCTCCCTCAAGGGTGTTTCTCTCCCTGCATATATCTCCTACCAGTTGTGTGAATAGAGAGCTGCAGGTTACCTCTGGATGTAGAAAAGCCCCAGACCTAAACCTCTGCACAAAGGTGCCCTAGGAAGCAAATTTGCTACTGTCCTCTTGAAAAAATTTTCCATGTAAGCTCTCAAGCCCTGACAGTGGGTTTTAGGTATTAATTCCAGAAGCAAGATTGCTCTGTAAGCATTTTATATTCTGTTGCATTGTATGAATTGCTGTAATACTTGGCTGTTATTTCTTCAGCTTCCTAGTTTTTTGAAAGTGTTTGGAGACAGGCCTTAAACTTTTGGTTGTTATTGAATGAGGGCCCAAAGTGATGTTCAGTGAATCTGTTGCCAGACAGTTTGCTGTCACTGGGAATGGGCTTGAGGACCCATCCAATTCCATCTAATATCATGTTCCTGTGCTCTCGAGCGTAGTGTCCTCTGAATGACAGAGAGATATAGCAAAGCTGTTCTTTTCTAGGCAGGCAGAGATTTTCCAGCTTTGTTAGGATTTCTCAAGAGAATTAGTCTGTTATAGGTGACTAAAGAAATACTTATGTTGGTCATGTTTTTAAGTTTGCGTTTTATGAGATTTTTCATAACATTTAAGTGATAGTATTACTCCTTTTCCAGAGCTCTTAATTGCATTATACATCATCTGGCTGCATCGGAAAAAAATGCTGAAATCTGGAAATGGATAAAATGAATGCTTGAATTAGTCCCATAGCAAAATCTTTTCTTCTAGAAAGAAAAGAGCGTCTTTAATTCTTTACACCGTAGGAGAAGATGAAGAGCTGGTTTGGATTTACATCCATTATAATTCTGCCCCAATGACTTCAGCACATTGTGTTGTGTTAGGCACTCGTGTTCAATTATGGAAATGATGCTTTAGAAGAAGCTCTTTTTAATAAAATGCCTAGATGTTTTGAAGGAAACAGGCTGATGATCACTGTAAGGTGACAGATGGAGGGAGAATAAACAATTCAGAAGCAGCATTATGGTATTCTATGGGTTACAATTGGAATCTGGGTCATAGACAGACTGTCTAGTATACATATTTGAATAGGCTTTGCAAGTACTTCTTGCTGTTGACTGCATTAGGATCGCAAGACATGACAGCACTGAAGGAACTGGCCAAACAATTTGGACGTGTCTGTCTCAGTTTTTCTAGATGAGCAAGTATATCCTGATTTTCCCAAGCTAGAAGAAAATGGAGCTGCAGTATAAAAGTAGGTACTGCTTAGTTTAATTAAGAATAGTTTTTGATGCCCAGCTGTCTGTGTGATTTTTTCAGACTAATTATTCTAGTGCTGTAAAGAACAAGAGACACAATGCACTCTTGTGCTGCTCCAAACTAGATACAAGCACCTCTGATAGTCACTCTCTAGGAAGCAACGTGAAATCAAAAGAGCCTTCTGAGCCTTTTTGCAATGAGAGGAGAAATTTCATATCTAAAAGACTTTCTCAGCTTGTCATGATGGGATCCAAGCATGGCATTGAGTTAAAAGGCACATCCTGTAACTGCCTTTTAAAGGCAGCATGGCAAATGTTAATAATGATATCCCCTGACTTGATAACAGCAGAAGAGCAGGCATGTGACATTCATTTTCCTTCCTGCAGAGGCACATAATATTATGTGCAGAATCACCTATTGCTTTCTTTGGGATCTTGACCTCTTGATGACAGCAAGAATGACCTAACTCAACACTGGAGTTTAGGATATCTGACATATTGAAATGGGCCATACTGGAAACATTTTCCCTCAAAGCTTGTTGAAAATAATCTGTTCCATCTGCCTGTTGAAACTCGGATGCTCTGACATTTTCAGTAAGAACAACTCATTTTCAATCTGCCTATCAAGAAATATTCATGAAAAATAATTGGATACACCAGTTTTAAAACATGAGTCTAAGAACTGCACACTAATTGTGTCAGTATTCAAACATAAGAAGAGATAAAATTCAGTGAATAAATGATTCATCATTAATTACTGCCATTTCATGGGCACTCAGAGTATGATAGGGATGTACAAACCTTTGCCCAAAAATCAACTGATAAAAAAGAATATGTTCCTGATGATTGCATGAATATTAGGTGTAGGTTTCATCAGCAATGCAGCAATAACACTTGTTTTTGTGAGAAGTTTGTTATTAGCCTTTTTTCAGTCTAAATCTCACAGTTATTCTTTGAAGTCAATGGCCTTTTTTGCCTCACCCAGCTTAATTTGTTTTTTTTCTAATTTGCCCACCTGTTCTTTCAAATTTCCTCCTGAGACATTCCTGAAATTCTGTGAGGAGTTCATGCCTTCAGAACCAAGGCAATGTAGCTGAATGTACTATCTTTTTTGTGGATGTGGGAGAAGAAATGAGTTTTGCAGAATTACGGGATACTTGTGTTGTGTGTCCAACATTACAAAACAATTCATACAGTTATCTTTATAAAATAACGTTATTGGAACATTATCTGTGTATTTGTAGAGATTAATTTATTCACCATTATACAATTAATTGAAAGATTCATGCCCTTAATGAAGCTTCTGCTCTTGAAATCTCTGCATTCACGTAAAGTGGTCTCAAGACCATTCCCTGATAGCGGGTTACAGAACAGAAATTTTGCAGATTCCAATATTTCACTGTCTTTAATGATACTGTCATTTGAAAGAAAATGAACAACTACATGCACTTCAAATGTGTACCACTGTGTAGATTAAATTTTGTTGTTGGTGATTACAACAGACAGTGCATGCAGTGATGCCATGTGTAGCAGCTGTCACACAATATCATTGGGAACAAATTTTCCTCTGCCTGTAGAACATGAACTACAGCTAAAGAAAATGTGGAGCTGAGTATCTGGAAAAATATAAACTGGGATGTTTTTGGACAGTCCTTTCTGGCAGTCAGAGGAACTGTGCACCTCTTGGTGTCTTTTAATTCAAACTGAAATTGCTTTCTGGATATACTACATACAGATGATTTACAGCTTTAAAATCTGTTATGGCAGTCCCTGGAACAATTTGGTAAAGAAGTAGAACTGGTAGGGCTATGGACTATGATGAAAAAAGTTACATTTTCTACATTTTAAATCCTAGTCTTTCAGTTTAATTATGCAATTAAGATATAAAGAACAAATGGAAACAATGTATTAAATCTGTGTTGAGACAGCTAAACTGAACCATAAAAAAGACTATGGAAGAAGATGTCATGGTTAAAGAACTACAAGTCTTCATGAGAGTGAATTTTAAGAGACATTAAAGACTGTTGGACTGTATAAAACTGAGGTCATATCTGCTACTGCAGAAATCAGCCAAGGTGCCCATCTGTCAGGCCCACTGGGATGGTCCTAGAGCACAGTAATAACCCAAAGGCTTATCTGAGCTGCAGCTCAGTTTGTTGGTCACTGAGCCAAACTCCCCACTACTAAATCTGAAGAATATCTTTCTAACAGATGAATCAGTATGTGGAGCATATTTATGTTTTTTCTTCTTTTCAATAACTGGGAGGTCCCATTCATGCATTGCTTACATAAATCAGAAACGTTATAAGGGTAATAAGTAATTTTGTACACTTTTTTTCTGAATTCAGAAAATCTTAGATCTTTTGATGATTATTGGCCTGTATCAGAGTAATAAATATGGATCTTACCACAAAGCTCCCCTTTTTTTTTTCCCTGTAACTTCTGGATTACAGAACCCCTGGCTGGTGTGATGATATTTAGACTCTGGGGGCAATCCATCTGGACCTTTTGAGTAGGACTGTGAGAAGACACTTGATCATCCTGCCCTTGCATCTCTATCTCTTGGCTTATAATAAAACAAAGCTTCCAGTCCTTTGGTCTATTGAGAATATTTATGTTCTCTCTGTTTACTCAGAGGAAAAGCAGCAACTTCCCTGTGTGTAGGAAATAGTGGTGCTTTTGATATTTGTGGTTGTATAAGGCTTTTAGAAACTGCAACTAATGACAGATAAATTGTGTCTGTTATAGTTACTTCATGTTTTTACAGGTTGCAAAGCAAATACTGGGGTTTCAAACTGTGCTTTAAATTTGGTGAAGTTTTGATAATACTGAATAGATAATCTTTCTTTCAGGTGAGAAGTCTGTAAATGAAAACAAAGCACACTTACTGAAAATGGGAACTTGAAAGTGATAAAATTTAAATATCGGGGAAAGCCCTAATATTTGCAAGAAAATACCTTAAATTCTCTGAAGAACAGACCATACATGTGTTCTTACAGTATGTCATCTGTTGATAGGGTAACTGTTCTTTTGAAGATAGTCTTTCCAAAACTAAATTCTAGAAGATGCAGATTGAAATGTCTGCAGGTGAAGAGATGAAGTATGTACTGAAGTCTTCAGTAAATACAAAATCTTCATACAGTGGCCTTTGTGAAAGTCTAAAATTACTTCTGTAATTTGTTATATTCTTTAGTCATTTATTTAGTTGCTTGATTTCTTAAAATATATTTTAGAAAACAAATTTGGTCATTTTACAATTGTATTTTATTTTTTATCGTTGCTAAGATTATTTTAAACAAGAGGACTATTAAATTGGGGGGATGAACAATGAACAAATGCTACAAAGATTCTGTCTGACAGAAAAACATAGCCTGAAACCTCAGGGATTTGTTATTTCAGTTTTACTTGTAGCGTGTTACAGGATGCTAAAGATATGAATTACTGAAGAACATAAAAAGTTAGTTATAAAAGGTTTCAACAAGCATAAAAGTTGACGCTGTCTAAGCATAAGGTCACCTGTCTAGTTCAAGTGGAAGTTTTTGCATTTGGAGTGACTTCTGTTACTCCTGGCTGTAGATCTTTAATGTGACATGAAAATTAAACACAGACAATGCTTTTAAGTTCCCTGAAGCAAAACCAACTGATAATCTGTTATAAGAATATCTTCTCTACACAAAGGGACCTTGAAATATTTTCTGAAATATTGTGATTTATTATATGTTTCATGATCATATGCAGGGCTGCCTTCCTTCTGAAAAGTCTTTTAAGTGATGGAAATTTGCCCGTGAGAGAGCTAATTTTTACATTTCCAGAATACAGATACTTCAGGAGTGGATCATACCATGTTTCAATAATTACAACACCTAAAACAACGATTAAAGAGGAAAAGATAACATGTGCTCTTGGGATGGGAAAAAAATTCCTGAAGCAATGAGAAAGATGCTATAGTAAAATTTGGCCAAATTGCTTATTAAATAGGTAGCCTAATGGCATATATTTAAGCATATAGCAGAAGTATAAGATAAAAGCTATCTGTTGAAAGAAGATAGAAAGTGTTATTTCTGAGGCTGAGAGAGAGTTTTAATAAAAACAAAAAAATAAGAGGAAGATTTGGTTTTTAAAGGTCTAAGGTAAAAGAGCATTCTGACCTTTTAGGTACATGACTACTACAATTAATACAACATACATGGCAGTGAACTGGGAACAGATGATAGATCTACTAAAAACTGAGAAAAGAGAAAGGACAAAATGCTTCTGTCTTTCTTAATATTTGGATATTTTATTAATTTTGTTACTTTGACTTCCCTGTGTTAATAGCACTAAAAATTGCCAAAAATAGAAAAGAACTTGTAGCAGTGAAGTGAGAACTGAGTTGCTGTGGATATCGAGAATCTCTGTATCACATACAGGCATTTTTTACATTGCAAAAAGAGGAGAAGGTGCCTTGGATAATATGAACAGTAAACAGGTCTATTTCCCAAGGGACACTTTTTGTCTCTTCCAGTGGTGTATGCCTTGCCTGCGGTCATCCTGGTGTGTGCATTTAGAGAGTGCTTGAGAGTAGCAGGAACAGCAGTAGACCAAGCTGACAGCAGACAAAGACCTGTCTGTGTTTATATCCCTTTTCTCTATACTCACATCACAGGTACAGTAACAGGAAGGTCTTCAGCACTTCTTTCTGGAGCAGACCTGATATCTGGAAGTGCCAGGACTCGTCTTGGCTGTAGATAAAAGTCCTTGTTGTGTGATAGAGAAACCACTATTTCAGCCCACTGACCGTTCATTCCAGTGCTGGTAAGAGGCTGCTCTGGATGCACTGAACAGTGAGAACTACTGTTCTCATTTGACAGACTGTGTATTTATTCCCATGGGCTGTCTTGTCCTGTTATTCTCACTGTCTGTCCTTCCTCTTGCTCTTTCCCTTCCCTCATTGTCCTGCTTCCCTATTCATTAGCTTTCTCCTTCTAACTTCTCTCTTTCCTCCTAACCAGCATACCAAAGGCTGTTGATATGCCACTAGCTCTTTTGTATGATGCATAAATTCTCCATGTTTTTGGGGTTTTTTTTTGTCTCAGGAGTTGACAAGGCAGATAGTTTGTCCAAAGTATGGAGTAAGATGGTACAATCCTGTAGATGTTACCAGAATGTAAATAACCACTTGAAAAATAATTAATCCATTTCTTGTCTAAAGGTCAGAAAGCTATGATCATTGTGAATGCACAAGACATCTGTCTTGGTACTGACAGTACTGGTATACAATGTAATCTAAATGCCAAAATTAAATAACAGCTATAACAGAAAACAATATGAAAACAGGGTGACAGTGACAAAATTATAGTGGTACCCTTGTTTATTGTCTCATTGGTGCTCCTATCAGGAGAATGTATGGTGTTTTAGTTTAACCCCACCTCCAGTTAAGCCCTACACAGCTCCTTGCTCACTTCCCCACCCTGCAGCAGGATGGGGGAGAGAATTGGAAGAATAAAAGTGAAAAGACTCGTGAGTTGAGATAAAGACAGTTTAACACACAAAGCAAAAGCTGAGCACACAGGCATAGCAAAACAATGAATGAATTCACCACTTCTTATGAGTGGGCAGGTGTTCAGCCATCCCCAGGAAAGCAGGGCACCATCATCTGTAACAGTGACTTGGGAAGGTAAATGTCATCAGTCCAAACATCCTTCATTTGCTTCTTCTCCACCCAGCTCTAAATGCTAGGAATAGCTCCATATGGTAGGGAATATCTTTTGGGTAAATTGGGGTCAGCTTCCTGCCTGCGTTTCCTCCCTTGCCCTTATGCATCCCCAGGCTTCTCACTGGTGGGCTGGGGTGAGAAGCAGAAAAGGTTTTGACTGTCTGTAAGCACTGCTCAGGAATAAGGAAAGCGTCTCTGTGTTATCAATACTGTTCTCAGCATAAATCCAAAACTTGGTCTCATACTATGGAAAAAAATCCTGTATCCTAGTCAGAACCAGCACACAGGGTAAGAAATGAAGCAGGTTTTATATATAGTGAAGGAAACATTATCTCGAGTGTTTTCAAGTGTTAATCTATGTGGCATGTGCAGTAGAAAAGGTAGGCAGGCAGGGTGGTGTTCACCTGTTCTAATTTAAGGTTTCAAACACTGTATTTGTGATGGTGTTTGTTATCATGACCTGCTTCACATTCAGCTTAAAAAGATGAAGGCAGCTTCAGAAATGAATTTATTTGACTTAGCTTAAGTATTTGAAAGGGGATGAAATTTGCACCACTCTGGTAGGGGCTTGTTTCTGCCCAATGCTGATAAACGGAGCCTGAATGGCTACTTTGTATTCTATTATCTAACTTTTAGACCCTGAAATTTCAGTGATGCTGCTGTCATTTGTGATTACCTGATTTATATATACTTTTTGGAGAAGAGACAAAATATTCAGGCCTAAGGCTAGTGGAACATTTTGACAGTTTGTTTTTGCTCCCTACATAGTCTCATTCCACTCATACTGCTTCACAGCACAATGAAAATAAGGGCAATGAGGTCTACATGGAACAATCACATGAGTGCCTCTTGGCACTAACAGATGTTCAGTACTGATGCTGATTTTGATTTGCTTAGGATGCACTCTCCTGCTTTCTACAGCTGTCTGCTCAACCCTTCTGCTGTACAGCAGAGTACCCACAATAAAGGTAATAGAAAGGGTTGTGTTTCTGGGTCTCAGTAGCCTCTAGGGTACAATGACACCATCTCAATAAATTTCTGATAAATATACATTGTATTTCTATTTTATCTCTGCAGTGGTGTCACCACAGCACAAACACGTGTTATCTGGAGGGGTGGTGTAATGCAGTAATCTCCAAAGTGGGGTTTGCACACCACAGAGGGTGAGCAAACCAACCTGTTGAGGAGAAGAAAGATTTTTTTTTAGTACTAATAAAATAAATAAATAAATCCCAAACACCAAATGTAACAATAGTGTTATATTTTATTTTTAACTAATCCTTTTAAAATTGTTGTTTCTGGGTATTTTTATAATAGAAATACAATATTAATAATAATAATAATAGATGTTATATATATATATATGTATATATATACACACAGCACAAATGTACATGTACAGTAGCACATGTATATGGTCTATAAATAAATACGTATTGGGGTGTGCACTTGAAAATTTTTTACTGATAAAGGTGTGTGATCAAAAATATCTTGGAGACTACTGGTGTAGTGGATTTGAAAATATTTAAAATTTGCCAGCAAGATTTGCTAGAGGATGTCTGTCAGAGCCCCTGATGGTGTTTTTGATGGTTTGATGAAACCAAAGTCTTCTGTTCTGCTGATCTCATCAGATGCAGAAATTGTCTCCTGCTTATTCGAGGTAAACGAAGCAATCTGTCACCTTGAGCAATGTATTCTCAAGGTGATAGACCTGTCACCACTGAATGGAAAACACAGTATGGCCTCTGATGGACTCTAGAAGGAACAGAAGGTAGTAAAACAGGAGTTTTAAAATGTATTTAAAGTGTGAATCATGAAGAAACAGACCTTACTAAGGAGTTGCTGTTATGAGGTTTTGAAAGTAACAACACAGTCATCCGATTGGGGCAGACAAAATCAATTGGGAGGATATCTGTGCCTCTGTCATTTCAGGCAGCAGGCTTGCATCCAAATGATGCTAATGGTTTTTATCTTCTTCTTTGTGGATTTAAGCTGAGGATAAAACCTGATATTTCACCTTTTTGTCACATTATGGGTTATCACAAATTGCTCGTGTTTCAAATTTGGGAGCTAGGATCATGCTGGGATCATTCTGGGAGGCTAGTAAAAGTGATAGGAAGTGGTGTGGGTAGTTCTTATCAAGAGTCAGAATTTGTCAAGAAAGATCAGTGAAACATGTTGGAGAAAGAATAAGAAGGATATGCACAGTGGTGCTGTAAAGTGTGGTAAGCTGTCACTGAGCTATTTGTGAGTTTGCCTGTGTAGGAGGAGTTGTCCTGTTTAGCCAGCAGCAGAGCCTATCAGTCCCAGTTTCCTACCAGGAGAACTGTATGCCATGTTGCATAACTTTCCAATCTTCTAGTGTAGGAAGAGACTGAACTTTTTGTAACAAAGGAGAATGTACCTTCATAGTGTTTTTTTTTCAGTGTAATAATAACATTTTCAGAGCAGTTTGGGATCTTTGAATGCAATTTTCAGGGCTGATTTTCAGTTCTGAGAACCTGAATTTTCAAATGAAGCCATTAATAGTGATAGAACTTAACATATCTGAAAATCCTCAGAGATCTGAAATTCGCTAATTTCTCTAAACTTTCATGTGTCAGTCATTAGTTTTGTTTATTCCTTTAGAGTTTATTTTCTGGAAGAATAGTTATAAAAGCACTGCTTTCCTCATGTGGAACAGTGTCTGCATTTCATGAATAATCTGCTGTTTAAAGCTACAGGATGTTGATGTGACTCAGGAGCCATTTTCTTAGAATGATGGACATTACTCTTGGGTTGTACTTGAAAACTGAAAACATCTGACAACCTTTCCTTAGGTTACTTCTGAAAATTTCCTAGTTCTCTTCAGATCTGTCCAAATTTCTTAATTGTGCTTCTCAGGATTTGAATGATGAAACTCCTCCTGGGAGAATGGCAAGCTTTCCAGCAAGAGTCTTCATTTTTGTAATTTCATCATTTATGAAATGTCACTTTAGGTAAATGCACATTAACAAATTATGAAGGGACATAAATTTAATGCATCACTTATAATACTACAGCATCAGCCTGGATATGTGCTTTTCTCCTAATGTGATGTAACTTGTCTCCAGAGCATGTCTGTGAGTATCTGTTGCAGAGCAGTGGAAAATGTTTCTTTACATTAATGTACCAACATATCTGATTGCAATTTGTCTATGTTGCAGTTCCAACAGATATAGGTAACATATAGATAACCAAATCCTCTGTACTGTCCAAGCCTGAACTTTTTGTATGAAAGTTGTTTTCACATTACTCTAACTCCTTTGGTCTTAATGTCATGATGGCTTAGTTTGCAGTCTAATTTTTGCCTGGCACAGTTCTCTTCTTGAAGTGAGAAACACTCATTCTCCTTCTGCTTCTGTACTGGGGAGCACTGATAGCATCTGTGTGAAAATCTGTAGATAGATAAGACCAAAAAAATGGGGATCAAAGACTCTGAAGTTAAAAAGAATCTAAAAAATGCATAAAATGTAATTGAAACGAGGGCTAACAAACTTTATTGCTATTCTGAGTTCTGTTGGAGGGTATTTAGGACATACACTTGGTTATAGTGTTTATGGCTTCCATTTGCAGGTGTGCTCAGGGATCTCACATTTCGAATTAACATTTTTAACCCAGGTATGAAATGTACTGTGTACAAAGATGGAAGATGGAAGATATAATTAATGTCATCTGTGAAGCAAAGTGCATCATAACTTGCCAGTTGTCTTCCCTCAGTCTGTTCTGAGCCTCTTCCAAGTCATGCAATTTCAAGAAAGATCTTCGTGATATGTTTTTATGACCTTTATGCATAATCAAACTGCTGGTTTTCTTAGGTTGCTTTATAAAAATGTAGTCTTGGTTTTTTTCTGTCTTAATTCTATAAGCTAGTTTTAGTTCTTTTTTATTCTTAATAACTCCCAAAGATTTCAATAAAAGTTAGGTTCCTCACATACTGCTTGCTGTATGGATGAACAGAGAATGTCCCTGTCCAAAGGCTTCGTAGCATATGGAAACATTATAAATTATTATAAATTGTGGCTGGAAAAATTATGATAATGAATATTGAGAAATGTAATCACTGTCACTGCATTTCAGTTCCTTCATTTTAGTTGAATATAGCTAGATGATTCTTTCTACTGAGATTTGCATTGATAATCAGCAGATGATTAAACAGGGGGTGTAGCAAAATATATGTTAAGAAGGTGGTCCACAGGAAAGAGGGAGAAGTAGACAATATAACAAAACTTGACTGAAGCATTTCTTTTTAGAGGGGGCTTTTAAAATGAACCAGAAAATTTGGATGTCTTGCTGGAGTTGAGAAATTGAAAAATATTCAATGCTCTTTTTTCAGAAGGTACAGACTGTCAATGTCTTATTTTGAACTTGCCCAGCAAAAATGCTGCCATTTTCTGTGCTCATTACTGAGGCCTCAGGATGACCTGAATCACAACAAGGGTCTTGCAGTGGAAATCTGTAGGGAAACTCTAGTTCAGTTGGATTTTTATGCTGCGTTATAAGATAAAAAATGATATATGGTTTTCTATAGAAAATTTTAAATCTTGAATACTGACAAATAATTTCTTTTCACCATGTTCAGAAAGGAAATCACAAGTAAATAAAGGAAAAAGAATTATCTGGTTTGTTCAAGTTGCAGAGAAGTTAGAAAAGTAAATCTTGAAATCTAAATTGCTTTGCCATAGAGATTTGTCAAGGTAATACATTTGATAATAGTATCACCACAGCAAGAAACAACTTAAAAAACCACAACTTAATTTCTCTGAGTAGGTTGATTTTGGGTCTTTTTTTCTTATTGTATAAGAATGCATGTCTCCAAAAGTACAAGGTTTTCACAATCCAAAAGTAAATAAATACTCAGAATTTGTTTTACAACAGTAAAAATTGGACTGATTTTACATTGCAACTACAGCTGGTCTGTATGTAAATGAGCAGGCAAAAACTAATGGGCTCTGTATTTCATGGTATTAAATAGGATGCTATATAACTTCTGAATTTCTAAGTAGGAGGGTTCCAGAGATGAAGGGACTGTCTGGCCTCAGCAGTTGGTCCCCTAATTCCCTGCTGTCACTTCAGAAACTTGTGGGTTTCTGGTGTGGCTTTCTCAGCTTCTTGCTTAGTGCTGTGCCTGACATGACCTGGTGAGAGGGACAATGTCACAGTGCAAACTTAGTGTGGGCTGAACTCGTCTGGGTGTGTGAAATACTGGAGCAATCCCACTGGTTTTTGCAGTTCAAAAAGGTGACATTGGCAGCAAGTGACTTTCTAACCCTCCTCTATGCTTTTGAGTCATGATTTTCTGTTCCTCACTAAAACAATCATCTTTATTTTACCAGGAAAAAATGAGAAAATGGTAATTATACATACACATACTCTGTGGACCTTTTTCATGTAAAACCACTGAATAAGTGTTTCACAGAACTGTACTGGCAGGATCTTAAAGAAGATTTAAAGAATGGACAGGAAATAGGGTTGATTATATCTGGGGAAAAAATAATCCCAAACAGCAGGAAGAAGATTGATGGAAATCAATAATGTTGAAAAGCAGACCTATGGGCCATAATAGACAATTAATAGATATATTTCACAAGTTTGTTGTGAAATATGGCAGGAAAAAGTCAAAGAAGTTTAGACTTAGAAGTATCTCAGCTAGAAGAGGAGGTGACAGTGCCCCTTTCTGAGAGCTGCTAACCCTGCAGTTAGAAAAAAATGTTACAGTTCTGGGCACCTTGGAACTAGAAAGACACCAAAAAAATCAGGAAAGTGATGTGGATAGTCACAAAGGTCTTTAGGAGCCCAACACTGTTACCTTGGGAAGGAAAACTAAAGACTGAAATTTGGTGTTGACAAATGCAACTGAAAAATTTGGACTTTTTGTGGTGGTTATGGTGGCTGTGGGTGTTTTTTCCCCCAAAAACTAGCTTTATAGATAACAAAAAAAAAAAAGTGGATAAAATCTTCATTTCTATCAAAATGAAATTTCTTCTTTTCCTCCATTTTTTTCGTCTTTATAGTTTAATTCTGTTAAAGTAATATATATTACTGCTACATTAACAGAAATTGAATTGGTATGTGGCATTTTTATTTGTTACTTTACCATTTTTAATTCTGTGCAGTGATTTCCTATTATCAGAAAAAGGGCAGAATTCAGTGGCTGAAAGAAAGGTACTTGATAATATTTAGATATTTTTGGGTAGGTCATTTTGCCTCCTGCTGTGGCTCCCAAAAGGCATGGGTTGCCTGTTGCTCCTGTGCCACCCCTGCAAGGGCAGAGTTGGTACCTCCAGTGCTGCTGTGCTCACAGGAGAGGAGCCATCTGCAGCCCCTAAAACAGCTCTGGATGTCCATTTTTGTTGAATGAATTCTACATAAAGAATTTAATAAAATAATTTGAATTTCTTCATATTTTTTTCTTAATTTCTGTTCTTAGAGAAGATGGTAAAAAAAACACTCTCCAAAGGGCAGAATTTGTCTCTGTTTCTGATAGAAATACAACAAAATATTATAAAGAGACAGAAAGTAAGAAAGGTTAAGAGTGCCACATAGAATAAAAGAAGGTTGCTTAGGGTGTCTAAGAGTTGAGAAGGATTTTGATGACAATTAGGATGGCTTTAGAGGTTGTCTACCTTCCTAGAGTATCAACCTGCTTGTTAGCTGCTCAGCCACCACATGGAAGAAATACTGGAATTAAATCACTGTTTTAAGTTTTGCTTGATACTTTTATCATAAACTTAGAGGATGTCAGCCAAAGCAGACATCAAAGGTGGTTTTACCACTGCTTAGAGGTGACCATGGGAGCCACAAGTAGGTCTGAAGTAGGGATGTCCCACTGCTGAGCATACACATGCTCAAGAGGGATGTAATTTAGGAATGGAAGGAGTTTTGATCTCTCTGTACACTTACAGGACTTGTAAGAATCCAAGCAAACTGGTTTTCTTGGTTGTTCTTGTGGTATTTGTACTTGAGAGATTAAATGCCTAAAATCTCTATTTCAAATTAGGATGATGTAGGATAATCTGGATTTTGCTCAAAGTGGGAGATAAAATGAGGCTAGACACCTCATCTACAGTTCCCTTGTTTTTCCCCTGTTAAAAATCTGGAATGTTGTTCACTGATTCTTTGACAAGCATTTCTGGGTGACTGGAAGTGGCAGCCCTACTCCTATATCTGGAATACTCCAATGTGTTAGAAGGGAAGAGATGGTAACAGTGTTTCCAGGAACTTAGTGATAAAGAAAGGAATTAAAGGATTTTATGTGCACAGAGACAATATGACACCTTTTTCCTTTTCCTCTCAACCCATCTACCATGTAAGACTGTAAATTTAAGTACATAGGTTTTATGGAAAAGCCTTCAAAAAAAGCAGGATAGCACCAACAGAGCAAAATGTTCTGAGAAATGAATGAATTACTGAGAGACAAATTGTTCTCTTTCTCTCTCTGTATGTAACTTATGTCCTCTTGAATTCTCTATGTGACTGTACCCCCGAATGTTTGGACATCTTTTCTTTAAAGGGAGTTAAGGTTGATCCTGATTTTTTTTTTTGGTGCCTAAAGGAAAGGAAGGAAAGGTAATAAATGAATATTAGCAGCATATGAACTTGTTTTCTTGAAAATTTTGAGGAAAATGATTATAATAAAAGTTATTTAGACAAAATAGCACTGAAATGTGTGCTTTGCATAAAAGGAGTTATATCTGCTAAGTATCTTTAATAGAAAACTATTTCTCCAGCCAATGAATCTTTCCATGGATGAGGACTGGGGAAGAGGAATAAACAATGATGAAATGAATAAATAAAAACGTCTTTGCCAATTTTGCTACACAAAATGCTATTAATGCAAGGAAGAAATATTCACATTGATTTAAAAAACAAAAAAGGCATCAAGATATATGATCAGTTGTGACAAGGTGTCCAACTGAACTGTAAAAATGCAAAGGGTATTGTAACAAAATGGAATGTTACTCTACTTTAAAAGTTTTCATGTGCATGACAGCAATTGGAAAAGCAGTTGTTTTGTTGTGTTTATATGTTTTGTAATGTGCAACATGAGCTGTTTATATAATCAGACTATACAATTGTTGTGGTTTAATCCCAGCCAAGAACTATGCACCAATGAGCTGCTCACTCCTTTCCCCCCAGTGGGATGTGGAACGGAATCAGGAGAGCAAGAATGAGAAAATACATGGGTTGAAATAAAGGCAGTTTAATAAGTAAAGCCCACAAGCTATACAAAAGAAAGTATTTGTTCACCACTTTCCATGGGCAGGCAGCTGTTCAGCCATCTCTAGGAAAGCAGGGCCCCATCTTGTGCAATGGTTATTTGGAAGACATAATTCCAAATGTCCCCCTCACTTCCTTGTCATCATATTGCAAAAGTTCTGTGCCTTCTCGGTGATTTCTCATGGGCAGCTCCTCATAGCACTGACTCCTTCTTCTTCACAGTAGAGCCAACAGCTCCAATTCTCTCCTTAACCAGCTAACCCACTCTTTTGTAGCACTTGTTCTCTTATTGGACACAGCCCTGGCCTGTTAAGGGCAGGCCTGTTCCTAATCTTTGGTGATTAGTACAGCTGCAACTGCTCAGATGTGAGATTACATTCTGCACTTTGTTTTCTTACATTCTATCCCACTCCCCACTTCCCTCTTCCCCCAACTTTATCTGAGCTGAGCATGATGCCATGTGGTCTGAAATATCCCTTAATTCAGGGGGGGTCAGCTATGCTGGCTCTCTCCCCTCCCAACTTGTTCTGCACCCCCAGCCTCCCCACTGGTGGGGTGAGGCCAGAAAAGGCCTTGACTCTGTGTGAGCTCTGTTTAGCAATAACAAAAGCATCTCTGCATTACCAATGTTTTAATCACAAATCCAAAAGAGAGCTCCATACTGGCTACTGTGAAGCTCATTAACTCTATCCCAGCCAAACCCAGCACAGCAATATCAAAAGATGCATATGATTTTACTTACAATTTTTCACAATCTGTTGTATTACTTACAATTTATTCACAATCTGTTCATATAATTTTATGTAACTACACCAGACTTAAGATCTGCAATGCAGCAACAATTATTTAAGGTGCTGGTAAGATCACTCAGCATCATCAACTCCCACTGGCATCTTCTCAGCTTCAGGAAGCTTCTCAGCTTCAGGAAAAACTGTAAAATGCTATATGTCACCAGTCAGAATCACTGTGATGAGCAAGGCTAGGAAGGTGTTGAGAAACGTAGTTTTTTTGGACATTTTAACCTTTTTATCTTCTTTGAATAAGACCAAACCAAAGTGTATTTTTCTAATAAATTCTCCATTTCTATGTCTTTCCACTTTTTTGTGGTTGTACAAATGGGTGGAAGGCATGTTTGTAGAAACTATGAAAATCCATTTCTTCCTGCATGTGCATATATAGTAGCTCTTAGTTCAAGCTCTTAGCTTGAACAGTATTTAAGCAACACCTTAGGTTCCTCAAAATGAGTAGATTTATATTTAAGATTTAAAATAGGAATCCAGAATTGGGAGAACTTGTCAGGCAACCTCTCTTCCTAAATCTAATTTAACTGTTTTCACTTGATGAAATGATCAAAGATGTTTCTTGCAGTGCTGACAATTTTGATCAGGTTAATAATCTGATATATAGAAGGTGGTTAATAATCAGGTGTATAAAAGGTTTATAGTAGAGAACCTCAAATCTCCTAATGTGGTTGCTTAAGCTTAATTGTCAAATTCCACAGAAATGTTACCATTCTGTCTGTGTGTTTGTGCTCATCAGCACATACACATAGCACAGGAATTTAGATACTTTTATAGTGTGAATATTGCAAGAACATTCTTAAAAAATACCAATCAGGGCTTGAACTTGGAATTTTCATTCCAGTATGATGAATTTAAAGTATTTTTCAAGTTGTAAAAAATACCAAGGAGATCTTTCTTATTAATAAATTGTACCAATTTGAGTAAGGGTCTGACGAGATAGTTTAGTGTTCTAGTTGTTTTTATGCTTGATGTTGCCTTTTGCACCTCACAGTGAGTCTCTTTCAGACAAACCCTAACTCCTTTCCCATCTAGCTCTGCAGAAACAGGAGTGCAGACAGTGCCACAGAACTGTGGTACTACTCTGTGGGTGTCTTGTCACATGAAATAAACTGCACATGGAGGTAGGATGAAGAAAGGAGAGTCCTGTGGTCTGACTTTCATTATCTTACTTAGTCAAGGTGCAAGGCTAACAGGTGCAAGAGATGTTCAGGTGGCCTCTGAAGTCTGGAAAGGACTCATTAGGTCCTTTGAGCTGTTCATGTTTATAGGTAGTGCAAGGGATAATGAAATGGTAAAATAAAGTAAATTATGGAATGTTCAGGACAAGTTATACCAATGAACAATATTGATCAAACAGAAAAACGAATGCACCTAAGCCACCTAAGACTTTTGAGACATTTAAGTGAAGGGTAGTACAAGAAAAAAAATATCCTGTAAGGAGCTTTGGCTAGCTGTGTTAAAGGCATCATTAGATATGTAAATGAAGTATTAGAATAGCAAAGAGATATTTCCTCTATATGTGCTAGTGAGACTAATTTTGAAATAGTGTATTTAATTTCGAGTCCTGCAGTTAAAAGAGATGATTCAGAGAAAGAAAATGTTTATGAGCTGGAAAGTATATCTTATGATGGGAAACATAAGGAGCTCACAAAAGAGAAGGTCAAAAGGTGATTTGAAGTAGTCTCTGTGTCTCTTTTCAGGAAGTTAAGATATCCTTTTTAGAACAAAAACATAGCATTATTTAATAGCTAAAACAGTGCTGCAGAAATTCAGGAAGGCTTTTTAAAATCAGTGTTATTATCTAAGAGATGAAAAGTACAGCAGATATAATTCCACTGCTGAATACTATCAGCCATATCTGGAACTTTTTTTTACTGAATGCTGTAGATGGCTAGTAGTATGGTAACTGTTGTGCAAAAGATGATTTCTACATCTGGGAATTCAGAAGTTAAGCAGAAAACAAAAGAAAATAGAATTCACTATTTCAACCTCAAGTTATGGGTTTAAATTGGAAACTTTTAGGTAATGTAGAGTACACTGTGCAGGAGATAATGCCAAGGGTTAATAATAAGTTCTAGTGGGTTAATAATAAGTTCTAGTTTTCCTTTAAAATAAGATAATGCATCTCAGAATAGGAACTGAATGAAAAAGGTCATATAAATTTTTTCATTTTACAAAACATTCAACACTGACTGCTGAAAGAGGAGAGACATCAGACATGAATGACTTTCTGATCATTTAGGTTCTCTAAAGAAACTGCCACCCACTCTCCTAGTTAGTTCCTAGTTAGAGGCCAGAATGCTGTTTCCATCCAGAATTCCCTCAAATACTGTCCCAGACAGGGGCATAACATGGGGAACCTCCATACAAAATATCAACGTGACTTGACAAGACATTTGTAATATAATGTCTTTTTATTGTCATAATTTCTATTCAGGGATATTTGAATCAAGAAGTGGTACTTTAATATGCTGCCAGGTATTAACTGTCCAGGCATGAAGTACTGTATTTGGTCACATGTTGTGGCATCAGAACATACTTAAATGCAAGGAAAAAACCCCTCGGAAGGTGGAAAAGGAAACAATTGGGCACTAGATAAGTGGGTAGAATTAATATACTTTGAAGATGCTGTAAGCTAGGTTCTCATTGCTTTAATACCTGTGCTCATGGGAACAATTTCTTCTGTGATTACTTCCTGTATGGATGTTAGGGAGGGGAGAATTGCATCCACTGTGTATACCCAGTGTATATACTGTGTACACAGAGTTCCTGTCCTAGCTCCTGGAGTGGAGATCTGCAGTGACATGCAGACCATGTTTACATGTACAGGTTTGGACAGCTGTGCTCCCATTCCATCTGTGCTCTCAGACAGCTGAATGCAAGCCAGCAGCATGTGTTATCATAGTGCTAATCCTAAAATAATAACCAGGTAACATGGTTTTGTAAGTTTTGGACTGGACCTGGCCTGTATCCAGCCAGCTCAGACCTCAAGTGAACAAGTAACTGCATCTGCTTCTGTGGATGTGCTTGTACAATCACACAGGATTTTGTGCATTTCCAGGATGTTCATATCTTTTGCTTTCTTTCTGGCTGCAGTTGAATTTAGGGGGCAAAGGTAGGGCAGGGAAAAAAAGAAAGAAAAGTCACTCATTGATGTTGTGCTGACAGTAAATCAGCAGTTCCTGAACTACTTTTTTTTTGGGCATTATACTTGATGTTAAGTATGGTGCATTTTATCTCAACAGCAGCTCTTTATCATTCTTTCTTTCTCTTTGTGGAGGAGAGGAGGAGAGATCAATAAGCTCCTGGTTATCATAGATTGTCAATGAGCAGCAAATTTCTAGCTCAAAATATTTCAATAGATGTTCTTGGAGATGGAACTTGAAAATGTGCACATAAAGGCTGCAGATTTTGTTTATTTTTCTTTTTAAAATTGTTTGTTGGTAGGGTCTCTTCAACGGAGGCTGATAGAATTGGTGATGAATAATGAGGCAGTTTAATCAAGGCACATAACACAGCTGCTTGCTTTTTTCTTTTCTAATGTGTAGCTAGAGAGAAGTTTTTCTCTAGCCAGCTCTAAACTCTGACTTCCTCTGAGAAATTATGGCTTTTGGCCTCCAGTTTGTTCTGTCAGAACTGGGCCCTACTGATGACCCTCAAGTTGTTCTCAAGATAGGAAAAGAGGGTTTTAAAAAGGCATAGAAGAGAAAAGCAGGAAACCAAATAACTGCACATTATGTGAGCTGGTGTACAATCCTCTCTACGTACCCATCCATGCAGGTAAAAAGGCTCATCCAAGGAAGCAGCAAGGTAGGAGGAAAACCTGAGTATTACTGCTTGACCTCCTATTCCAAAAAGAAAGAGAGACTGAGCTAGAGCATGGGAAACTGAAAAGTCCTTGACTTAGGGTCAGCACTGCTTAGCAGCAACAAAGACATCAGCGTGTCTCGAACATTTATTGTTATATTAAAACCAAAATGCAGCACTGTACCAGCTTCTTGGAAGAAGTTGACTCTCATGGCCAAAACCAGGGCAATTCATATTTCATGTGTTTTCTGTCACAGCATGAGAAAATCTGAAAGCTCTTGTCAGAGAAGACAGAAGTACAAGACTGAGGTTAACACACTAACTCAGGCTAAGATAGCCCAATTAAGGGAAGTTACTATCCCAATTATGAAAGTCATTGCCAATGAATGTTGCTGGACCTAAATGTGTTCACTGGGAGACATCCTGATTAAGCAGATCTCCTGAGTGTATATCCTAATTAAATAGTGCATCTAATAATAGGTATTGCAACAGGTCACTGGCTGGGTGACAGGATATTCCTCCTGAGCAGGAATCTTGAAATCAGGTTTATTCATTTATTATGAACCACTGAGAACAGGACAAAAAAAAAATCATACTATATAATGAATTCTGAAAGTCTAAGAAAATGTTCCAATTTCTTTATTGGATTCAATGCATTCATAGAATTTTATAAAGAAAGCAGAGAGAAACTACAAAATTAGTGATTTATTATGTAATAGATTAGTAATAGTAATTTCAGCCAAAAAAGATTGACACAAATTGGTGAATCAGCAATAACAAACTTGGCTGTCAATAGGTGGGTGGAAAATACTGATTTTACTGGCACTACATGCTGGGAAATGTTGAATAGGTGACACATCTCAGGTAGTAAAATATTAATTTAATATATTTATGGAATTTCAAGGTAAAATTTCATGGAAGAAAGTTCAGAGCAAGATATAAGGAAATCTCTGTGTTTCTCAACTTTCACTGGATGTCACAACTGTCTGTCACTGCCAGCTCCTGAGTACTGAGGGAGACAATGATCCAGATGCTACCAGAAGGCTGAATGCCACCAGGAGCAGCACCAGCCCCAGTGGGCTGGGTAAAGGTTTCTGAGAGTTTTCCTTCAGGAATTTTGCAGAATTCCCTGTCCTTTCCTATACTCCTGAGCAAACTGAAGTCAAACCTGACATCAAAGACTTGCTGGTGGGAGAATGTTTAAAAACTCTCTTTTTTCTATACTGTGATATCGAATTGCTTTGAGCTTTCTCTCTATAAAGAGTTAATTATAATAGATGAAGTTGTAATGATCCTGGCCTTTTTGAGTCTGAGAGATGTAAATTCTTTTCTTAAAACTCTGTAATATGGAGACATTCCTGATAGATCCACCCAAGGCTCTGTTGCATGAGGAAGGAACAGCAGATTTTGAGAGCTCACACTTGTCTAGAAAACAAGCAAGTGGAAACAGGAGGAAAGAGGGAAGATAGAAACTGTAAAAACATTTCAAAGACAGGGCGGTAATGGAAAAAATTTGAAAAAAGAAATCAAATATTGAAATATAGAAGTATTTTGAAAACCTCCAAAATTGTAACAAAATGAATGATGAACAATTGGCAAACAAACAAACAAACAAACAAAAAAACCCCAAAAAACCTCCCAGCATTAATCACACTACTGTGAGCATTAGAAATTGCTGAAAAATTAAGGACTCCTAAGTCAAGTGCATGTTTGTAGCTATCTTCTGCTAGAGCTGCTTGCCATAGTTTTCAGAACTTGGAAAAGCAGCACAGTTTCCTTTTCCCATCCGCTACCAGATTCCAGAGATTTCTATTCTTCAAGCTACTTGTGCTTTTGATATTTTCTGCTTGTCCAGAAAACTCTAAAATTGTTGGAGTCTGTCTTTTCTACAGTACTATTTTTAGGTTTTAAGGATCATACCTAGCTATCTTCTTTTTGCTGTAAAACAGTCTTTTTAATGCATTCAGGAACAAAGTTTCAGAGTGTTACTTGTTTCATTCTTATCCATTAGCTGAGCTGCACACCTTCAGCTTTTTTATGAACTAATTTTTTCCTGCCATTGACATTTCCTCTTTCCTATGTGTCTGGAATATAACCTATTGTACTGTTGCTTGACTAAAAGTGTTATGTCTTAGTTATTTCTTATAGTTTACTCTTTTACAGGGTAAAATGAAGTAAGCTGTGTATGATGTCCAAGGAGCTCCCCTTTTAGCTGATGTAAAAAGGGAATGTGCTCATTGTCCTGGTAGGCCTATGCATCACATACCATGCATGTTGATTCAGGTTTGATCCTCTGCTGAGGAATATGCTCAACATGACAATGAATAAAAAATGAGGTTAAAGAGGTATGGGTTAAAGTCTATTAAAATACCATTTTCTAGGAAAGTGAATTTGTGGGTGTAGTGTCCAATTAAGCTGAGAAAATTCAAAGGATAGAGTAGAGTATAAGTTTTCTTACACTTTTATCTTGCAGAGATCAGAAGAAAATCTTTGTGTGCTTTTCTTTTTTCCCCCTAAAAGAACAGAATTTTATGCTTAGTACAGAAGACCATACTGTGGTTCACAATGTGATAGGCATTCCCTGAAACACTCTTAATGTAAGTGATGCTAGTTTGAGAATCAACAGAACATCTTTATTAGAGTATTTAAAGTAGCCAAATTAATTTGAATCTTTGATCACCTCATCTTTAATCTGATCATTTCTGTAATAGAAAATCTAACATTTAATTATAGAAGCTTGCATGAAAGTATTAAATAGGAGAGTGTTTTACTGATCTTTTCCATGTGGCTTTGAAGATTGGAAACCTTGCTTCTTTTGTAACTGTCATAAGAGAACTTTTCTTAGCTTCCTTGTCCCCATAAAGAAGGCAATTTGTCCATTAATCTTTTTTAAGTGCAGAGGTTAGATGTCTTTTCTTAACTTTTTAATCTTATGGACTACTTTGTAACCTGAACATAGAGTTAGAATTTGATTATAGCAGCTTTTAAGTGACAGGGGCTAGGAGAGACTAAAAGAAATTATTCTTTGCCAAAGAATTCTCAGTAAAATATTCTAAAGTGATGAGAGAAGAAAAAGGGGTGAGTGTCATATGAAAAGGGGAGGTTTCTCTCACCCTTTGTGTGGGGAGATTTACCTGACACTTAGTGTTTGACTCATCTGTCATGGGGTTTCAGTATGCCAGGAAATTTGGAAAAGACCCTTGTGTCTGACCAGTGTGGGATGGGAGCCCTTCTCTGTGCAGTCTGGCTGCACTGCAGGGTGGTTTGACTGAGGGAAAAACACCAACAGCACAAGGGAGACACCTCAGCAGGTCTACCTTTTATTTGGGTATATTCCCTGCTGTAGGCGACTGCCAGTGCCTGTGAGAGACTCACAGCAGTGGTTTATGGGACAGCACACTTTATTAATATAAAATTGCAACAGGTTAAGGTTGAAGGATTGTTGGTGATAGTACTGAGTGCAAAAATGTATTCAAAACAATACACAGCAAGCTCTAATCCCCAAAAAGTATTCAGCACATGTAGAGTGGTTCTTACCCAATAGACATCCCTATAGGGCACAAGACAGGTTCAGCCCATCAACTGATCCCAGCACTTACTATGGAGACTTCCCTGGCCTTTCCCTCATTCTTGATTTACTTTCATACTACTTCTTTAAGTTTAGGAGGAGCTTGAGTGACTCTAGTCATGCATACCTTTGTTACTGATTGGAGTAAAATTGTCTCCCTTCACTTTTAGAGGTGCAATCAAAAAGAATATAGAGCCCATGCCCAGTGAGGGGTGGTCATACCTTGGAGTTGGGTAATGTTGGGATGGAGGTGCATGTTAATGTTACCATTAGGCTTTAGTGAACCATCTTCATTTGAGGAGAGTGATTCCTCCACATTGCTGGTTCAGCAGCAGGACATCTTCCCCTCTCTCCCCTGGCTGACAGGTTTATCAGCTGCAAAGAATCATTGAGATCCCCTCCCTGCAGGGATTTCAACAGTGCCTGGCCATGATTTCTCCACTCTGCTCTACCCTTCATTCAGTCTCCCTTAGCATATGCTCCCAGTTGCAGATTGTGTGTATGGGGAATCACTGTGGGATAGGTTTTGAGCATGTGAACCCCATTCCATCCAGGAAACAGCAACTACATTTTATAATTTCCATACCTTTATAACTTCTATTAGGATGCAAATATAACTCCTCAGTTTCCTCTAATTTTATCCCCATTCATCTTTTCACAGTGTAGGAGAGGGTTACAGTTTCTTTGTGGATGGACTTTTTTATCTGCCCAGAGAAAAATGTTGCCAGACAAGGGGTGCTGTTAAACACAGAAATGTCATGCCAAGTTGCATTCTGCTAGCAGCACAAAAGAGCACAATCACTTTTCCCTGCTCCTTGGAGGCCTGAATGCACATCCTCATTCAGCTGCTGCTGGGCCAGCTGGGAGGGTTATAAGCCCTGCAACAAGAGTCATTCTCCACCTTCTTCCTTTCGTGTAACAAACTCAATTGCTCATGGTATTATGCCCTGACCATAGTGAACTCAGGTTGAGCTCAGCTAGTGCAGGTAGTAGTAAATAGCATTACTGGAGTTATGACTACAGAAGCTTTTATAGCTTGGGTCATGCCTTTGGATTGGGTTATTATGGTGCCACTGCAGAAACAGCTGGACTGGCAGGTCAGAAAAGCAGTGTAGATATAATGGTGCATGTGGGGATGACTGCACATGGTGATCCTCTTTGCTGGAGACAGCTGTGTGATTGCTGCCATGGTGCTGTGGTGCTTTGGCTCCCTGGAACATAGATCCAGGTTTCTTTGGGTTACTTCTCCTCCTGGATATGTGTGCTCTTT
Organism: Haemorhous mexicanus; assembly: GCF_027477595.1. Lineage (NCBI taxonomy): Eukaryota > Metazoa > Chordata > Aves > Passeriformes > Fringillidae > Haemorhous > Haemorhous mexicanus. The sequence goes on along the minus strand of NC_082345.1, from coordinate 55,930,679 downwards.
AAAGGTTCTTGTCTTACTACATTTCAAATATTTCTGACATCAAAATATGTAGCTAATGGTATGAAGATAATCCCTGGAGAAATTGAAGCCGTGGGTACAGGAGATATGTCTAAGTCACTTTGTTATATGTCAGTGGCATTTTCATTAATATTTTAATGAGATCTTGCTATTATGGATGAAAACAATATTAAGAAATGTTACACTATGTAGCTTTTCTTTATAATTCTTTTCACCTAAGCCATGTGACTCATAACTTTTATGAGTTTTTAAATCCCAACTGGGCAAGATGAATAAAAGTGACTGTCTCATCATTTGTACTACTGGTTATATTGGATGCTTTTGCTTTGTCCCTGCATTGTCCCACTCTCTGCTTAGAAGTGTCAGTTCCTGAGGGGTGTGTTTTTTGTTAACAGGTGTTTAAAGAATGGAGTAGGTTCTAGAGATAAGTTCAAATACTAATTTAGATGGTAGTATAAGCTTTTTTTAGCCCAATTCTTCAACTTTGTATTTTTCATGCTTCTTGCACGTCCTGGAATGTCTGGGGTAGAAAGGACTATAAGAAGTTACTTAGTCTGTCTCACCCACAGCAAGATTGGCAAGACCTGTAACACTTCAAGGGAGATTTTGGCTTATGCTTTTGGGTATTTCCAATGACAGGTGCGTCACAACACCCCTAAGCACCCTGCCTGAGTGTTTTAGGTGCCCTGGTTCTTTGGATGATTTTTGTGTTTCTAACCTGAATCTTTCTTGCTGCAATTTAATCTCATTACTTTCTATCCTTTATACCATGGGTGTAGAAAACATACTGTCTTTTGTGTAAGATATTTCCTATAACATTGCATTTCACCTGTCATTTAGCATTGTGAATTAGCAGATATGTGTAAGCTTTTTAAGTATGACTAATTTGATTGGAGGATTATTGATTTAAATGTCAGAAGGAAAAAACAGTAGGCGAGATATCTGCTAAAACCAGGAGACTTACATGGACATTTAATGATAAGAAATGCCTGTGGAAATGTAAGATACTGCTGTTTGACAGAAGTCTGAATGATAACAAATGCTATTAAGAGTATCTCGTACTTGACCCAAGTAATTTACTGGGAACAGGAGAGAGTCAATATAAATATTCAATCATGAAGGGAAAGAAAATTTGGATTTTTTTTTTTGCTTTGTTTTTTTCTTTTTTATTGCTATTACAAACAATGTTAAGAAAACAAATTAGTATACCTGTATTTGATTATTGTTGAGATGTTCAGACATAAACTATTCTACTGCAACCTGCACCAAGTTGTCTTTCATTATGCATTTCCAATGGTAAAAGTACTTTTACCAAAATCATTATGAAAATTTGTTATTTCTGATGTGAGCATAGCTGAGCGTTTTGACACTGGTGATGTACAAACTTCTTTGCAATGATTTCAAAAATACCAGTAAGATGATTTGCCTACACTGCTGCTTAGTTGTTCAAGGGCTGTAGAACACGTTGTAGGCAGACAGTGAACCCTGCCAAACTCTGGAGCAGATTTTAAAGGAGCATCAATTGATAGCACGGAGCAGATTAAACGTTTTCTTCCAAGAGTTGCCTTCCCTTGCAGTCATGGTGTTAAAACATGCCTCATCACAACTTGGCTTGCACAGTGGAGCTTCTGTTACCTGTAAGGAATAAAAAAGTAAAGGGATGGTTTCTGACACTTTTGCTCTTATTGCAAGATTTTCAGAAGGCATTGTGGATCTCACAGTTATGTTCAAAGATAAAAGATCAATAATTATGGGGTTGTATCATTAGCAACATTTTTTTCTCTTTTTTTTCTTTTTCTTTTTTTTGATGGAGACTTTTACAGAAATTCTGTACTGCAGAGCTGTTGTGAAGCTGAAAGGTTGTTCATTAAGAAACATTGGTCCATTTCTGCAAACTGTTGTAATTTTTTTAGCTCTACCATGCAGCTTCACAGTAGTTTTCCTGAGAAAGCTGAAAATAGTTTGTGGAGATATTTCTTGTGCTATTTCTGGTTTTTCTGCTGATGTGACACACTGCTTTGATGTCCCCTGCTACATAACAACTTAATGTCATCTGCAATGTCTTCACAGTGCAGAGAAAATATGGAAGTTTGCAATTGTTTACCTGCTGTGCATATTTGATGGAAAGTTTGCACTGGGTTAATTCATTCTCTTTGTCATGACTTACATTTATCTGAGATGCACCCTGCAGCTGTGCTGGCAGCACTTCAAACAAGGGAGATTCAAACCTCTGTAATATGAAATGAAATACTGAATTTCAGCTAATAACATAATATTAAAAAGTAGTGTAACCTTCGTTAGCACATTTTCAGTATGTATTTTATGGAGCTAAAGAATAAATAAAATAACCTGAAGCAGTTTGCAAAATTGTCACTGATTATGATACCTGTGTGGGTGCTCTCACCTTGGAAAGGTGATAAAGCCAGTATATATTAACAATGAGGGAATCTTTCTGCTATGCAGCTCTGTTTTAATACAGTGCTGACGAATGTATTCAACATATTTTCATGCTGTCCTATATTTAGTGATCCTCTGTAGTATTTGCAGCCAGGAGCTGTATGCCTTTAGATATGCCATGCAGAAAAGAAAAGAAAATATGAAAGCAGGGAAGAAGACATTTTCTTAAAATAGAATTTCTTAATGGAACCAAACCATTCTTTGCTGGTAAGTGGAGCAAATAAAACTGATGTGATACAGAAAGATTGGTCTCGTCTCTCTTGTGCATTTGCCTTTTTAATTAAAATAAGTTAACAACTATGTACTATTTAAAGCTTTTCTGCACATGCCACAGGGCTTTCAGAGTCCTGTCATGATGAATCATCATGTATTAAAACATTGCTATGTCAGACAGTCTTTGCTGCTTTGTGATAGTGTTGATTCAGCAAATGTAGGATTTGGGGTCAAGCAGTAGGCTACCATTAAAATATAAACCAACTCGTTTCAGAGGTGCAATGTCACCTTAATGACATGAGCAGCTGGCAGAATGGCCTTGCATTCAAAATATGAGCGGTAGGTAGTCACTCAGTCCTCCTGGCAATCCTGACTCACACCTTCACAGGCCTCACCACATTCAACTGTTGGTGAAGAGCGTGTTCTCAAAACAAGGAGCAAAACAAATTATTTCAGGAATCAATATGTTTTATTCATGTATTAGGAATAGAAATGTGTTGACTCTTCAAGACATGATGTTGACATTACCTACCTCTTTTTTCTGTATAACTCTGTGGTGTTAAAAGAACAAATGAGTAAAATCTTGAGATATGCCTAGGCACTTCTCTAGCAGTCATACTAAATGCTGGCCTACTGCAATGAATTTGCTTGTAGATCAATAGGTAAACTGTGGCCTAATAATCCATAAATGTCAGAGTATGTGTGCCTGCAGAAATTATAGAAGCTCTGTGCTCAATTTTGGGCACTGTAATTGATATCCCTGTTATATGACACATGTACAGCAGAACCTAGGTTTATGTGTCTTTGGCAGCACTCCCATAGAATGAGTTAGTGTAATTGCCCTCATCTGTGTAATCAGTGGGAGTTTTATGTAAATAAGAGAGAGATGGAGATGGACACACATCAGAGTATGAAAAAACCCAATTTTTAAAATGAATTATGTGATTAAGGTTGAATTGCTCAGTTTGCCTGTCTTCTGCATTTGCTTTCAAAAGCTCTGCATTGGACACCTTGAGTACCCATACAGAGACTTCAAGCCAACCACCAAAATCAATGCTGCGATCAAAGGAGAGGTGTGTCTTGCAGGTTAGCCTATAACAAGGCCAACAAATTTCATGGCAGAGTACACTGAAAAAAAAAAAAAAAACAGGCCAGAAAACTACTAGAGATGACTTTATATCTTTCTTGCATGAATAGTATCAGGGCCTTCTATTTTCCCTGACTTGGCTTAGCTGGTTAAGCAAAGCAGAAACATTGCTGTTTTTCTTTATGCAGCACAGCTGCTGAAAGGATCACACGATCTCCTGGTAAAGATCACACATGCTTCCAGAGCTCTTACAAAATTAAATAAACTGATAAATAAACATGGCCACTCACAGCCACTCACTTTTAGTGTTAACATGCACAGAAAGAAGCAGATGTATACAGCTGCTGTGTTTAGCAAATGTGATTAAAAATGCAGAAAAAAACAGTCCTTCCTGGAAATTTCCTCAGAACAGTTGCATCATAAAATGTCTGTTGGTTTAGCTCACATGCTTCACTCAGACCAATTTTAACTTAAAAACTTTTGAGTGAATGTTATAGATTTGTGACTAGCTTCTTGTTAGACTTCATAATTGTAAAATTTTGGGGTTTATAATCTCTGATTTTGGGATTGATTCAGTAACTAGACTTCCTGTTAGAAATAACTGGTTCTTGAAAAAATGGGCCCGGTGAAAATGCTGTTTCACTACTGCTATTAGCAGTAAAAATGATGGGAACAGAAGTTTCACTGAGCAGATGCACTATCTGCTCACAGTAAGCAAATATCAAGCTTCAACCCCAAATTTAGATAAGAAATTTAAATTTCTTGATAACCAGACATATTGTGTTTATCTGTCTAGTCTCAGCTCCTGTCATTACTGTAAGTATTTCAGATAAAAAGAAGCATGTGCTTTCCATGTAAATAAGAGATTAATGGCAGGTTTTCAGTTTTGAAGATCTTCAGTTTGTAATAGCAGTCAAAGGGCTCCTGCAATTTGACTTCTTAATATAGCTTTTCCTCTCCCTCTTGTTCTTCCATTTCCTCCCTTTACAAATTGAGTGCAAGTGTCTATGGTTTGTACCCAGCTAAGAGCTCTTCCCCAGATACACTTGTACAGAATGCAGTTTTTCTAGAAGAGATTAGTCTCAGCATATGGCTGGAATGTACGAGTTCCTTCCCATCATATTTAACAATCCTGGGGTTTTTTGGCATTAATCTGAGTGTTGTTTTCCTGTAAGGAATGTTTCTTTCCTTCTTCCATCTCCATCACAAATGTTTTTATATTCCTATGCATTTTACGTAATTCTTGATCTACAAGATAATGTGGTTTGTGCAGAGGTTGAATACTAATTATAAAAGTTTTTCATTAATAAATGCTCAAATTTCAGGAAGTTAGGATGAATAAAAATCCCAATATTCAAGAGATATTCCATTGACAGCACTTGCTATTAGTCCTGTTGGTGATAATTTTGTATTTGGAATAATAAATTCAGTAGTTTTGCTCCCAAATTAAAGCATGTTGGCAGATTTTCCGTGTGCAAGCTGCAGTTTTACTGAACTGCTTATGATATTTTGAATTCTCCTTTTGCATGAGGTCGAGTCTGCAACACAATCTGTTCTCAGAGAGAGATACATTAAAAGCTGTCTCTCTTTTCTCAAAATGGGAAGACATTAACAGGTATAGAAGGCTGCATACTTTATTGCCAGTTCACATGGCAACCAGTTAAAACAAAACAAAAGAAAAATCCCAAACCTGAACATAACATAAACTGAAGGAATGAAAAAGGAATTTAATGTCTGTCTTGAGGGATAGTCCATCCTCCTCTGCCACTTTGTTTTGCTACTGTATAGCATAGAAATATTTCTGAATGTGAAAATATTTTTTTAATTGACAGGAACAATATTCCATATAACCTATCCTTGTAGTAACAATGGAAGTACTCAGTTTTGGAAAATTAGGAAAATAATGAAGCTTAAACAAACCTTGCAAGGCTGCTTCATATATCTCAGTGGGATTATTAATAGTGAAAGGAAAGAATACTGCAGTCACAGCAGAGACCTTCTCATCATTTACAGTCCAGGGGCAGAACTATCAGAAAAAATGTAGAAAATTAACTAAGCTGTAATTGAACATATTTGAGATTTGAAGTATATGCTGAAAATATTAACAGGAAAATGCCTTGCATTTTATTCATGTGTAAGTATGGTTGGTGGAACAGTAAGTAAGAATAAATTGTTTAGAAAAAAATCAAACTTTGTATTTTAGCTGCAAACACTTTCCCCTGCTGGCAGGAGCTAAAATTAGAGTAGATAGATTTATATTGTTATATAAATGCACATTTTGCAACAACTGCGGATGCTGCCTGTCCTTGCAGCAACTCAAAGAGACCTCAGTAGGCACATAGGATGGTTAGGGGAGCTTGCACATGTTACATGAATTCCAATCAATATTACAGAATTATTCTGTAGTTAGGAAAATTGCTGTATTGTGAATATTTCTTGGCAAATATTTATCTACATTTACTGAGAAATTTTCCAACATATACCCTTCAGCCTCAGGACAGTTAGTTAAATTTTAGTGACTGTGCCTTGACCAAAAATGGATCCACTTTATCAATCTGCAGGAAGAGGCTGGAATATGACTAAACACAGAATAAGGAGGCCAAGCTTTTTATATATAGAGAAACTCCCAAGATCACTTGGAAAACCTGTCAAAAATACAGCAGGTAAGAAGAGAGGAGCTGTGTGTACATGGCTTAACTCTTGGTCTTGCTAAGGGGAGCTAGACTGAAAAGGCTCCAAGAAGTGACCCAAGATGTACTGAAATGTCATGAAGATACTTAAGGTCCAGCTTAAAAGGATGAGAAGCTCTGTATGTCTGCAAGACTCACGGGTCTCCAGAATCATGTATTTTTCATACTTACATAGCGAAGAGTTTTGCTTTTAAATTGAGGTATTGAATACCTGCAGTGTGACATGGTTAGGTTGAGGAATAGCTCTCTTATCTTTTTGGCATGGAAACTGGGGAGACAACTGGCTGGTGGAGTTGAGGGATACTCTGTAAGGTTAGCACAGGGACACAAGCAGGGAGATTAGTCAGGCAAGTCCTGCTGGATGAGCCCTGGAAATACTCAAGGAGGGAGCAGTCTGGTGAAGTCATATGAAGCAAAACTTCATCAGATCTGGTGGAAATTGTATGAAGCAGAGCTTGATCAGACCAGTGATGGAGCTGGCTAGTGAAACTACAAATGCTCCAAGCTTGAATGGCTCTAAAAAGTAAAGCTTTATGGACTCTTCATGATTTATGCTAGTATTTATTTAGCAGCCAAGAAGGTCAGAAATGCTCAGTAACTTGTATTTCTCTGTGAACATTTGTGTTATCTCCACACCACAACATCCTGTTTTCTGTAGAGAGCAGAGGGACACTTACAAGCACTTGTTTACAGTATTTTCCAGCAGCATTCTCCAAAGTATTCACTCACAGCTTTACCCTGCTTGAGTAGCATTTTCTGATAGGGCAAACATCCTGTGTCTCATGAATAACTAAGCTCAGTGGGGTGGGAGAGTGAGTCTGTAGCTCTGTGATTCACCTGGGAGAGAAGAGGCTTTGATCTTTGCGTTTTCTCTGCTTACCTCGATACACGGAAACGTGCACACATCTGGGCCGAATTGCATAAGCCTTGTTTGAATGTGCACTGGGGAATGCAGGGGGCTAAAGCAGGTTGGGCTTATTATCCTGTGTTGTTATGGTGTTTGCACACAAGAATTGGCCGAGAAAAGGCACTGTGAGAACAATAAGCAAACCTCTGTAAACACTGGTTGTCTTTGCAAACTGCGGCAAGTGGGAATGTCAAATTGCTCTCGTTCCGCTTTGAGTTCAGCTCATCTCTGAAACAGTGGATTCTCATCTGAATTACCTTGATCTACATGTGAGACAGACTGATGTCTCGTGTCTCACAGTCTCATTGGACTCTCTGTGTTTCAAATCCCAATTGTCCTCTTTTGTGAGACTTGCAGCTCATATTCCAGGAACAGGAAAATACATTCTGAGCAAAAAGTGGTTGGGGTTTTTTGTTTGTTTGTTTTCACTTGAGGTTGGTTTTTTTTTTTTTTTTTTTTTTTTTTTTTTGTGTGTGTGTGAGAAGGGCAGAGAGGAGGTGTGGTATGGTTTGTTTTTTCTGGTTTTTGTTTGGACTTGATAGGAGAAACACCCTAAGCCTCAACTTTGAGTTTCAAAGTAGTTTTTATTTTAAAGCTGATGGATTATTAGTAGACATAGGTTTCAGCTTTTATTTTGTGTGTTTTCCTGACCAATATTCAGATGATTTTCACTCACAATTAAGCATGATTAGCACACAACCCTAACACTATTCAGCATGCTCTGCGCTTGCCTGCAGCTCTGTTTAAATGGAAATAATGGCCTTTTGCAAGGTCACAAACAGTTTTTCACCTTTCTTATGTAAACTTTAATATGCAGAGAAGGTCATTCTTCTCAATACCACCCTCATTCAACAGAACTAAGTCTTAAGTGAATGCTTATTTAGCCTAGTACCTGAAGCTGAGCCAATACAGGAGTACATGAAAAATACCCTGTTTTTGGTGTCTCTGAAGATGAAGAAAATAGACCGCAAACCTTTTCTTTTAAAATTACACTGTATATCTGATGTTACATTGACTTATTTAAATAGTATTTCTTTTTTTAATAAAACTGTCTAATGGTAGTACAAAGCATAAGAGCTGAAAGTGCTTACAGATTTAGCTATTTCTGTTGAATCATATTTTTGCATTTCCTTCAAAGATGTATAAAATAATTTTTCTAAAGTACTTGGCCATTATATCTTTGCTATGCAAAGTGAGTTTGGGATCTCTAAGGTTATTTGATTGCTGGCTTTATCACACATTGTAATCCTTAAATAATGGTGTGTTTGTATGGCTGACTGTACTTTAGATTGCTTATTAATGACTAAAATTGCGTTTACTCTGTTGTAGTTTAACCCAGCCAGCAATTGAGCTCCACAGAGCTGCTGCTTACCCTGCCCCAGCGGGACAGGCGGAGGTGAATTGGAAAGGTAAAAGTGAGAAAAGTTTTTGGTTGAGATAAGAACAGTTGAATTATTTTTCTTTTAATAATAATGCTAATAGTAATGAAAAGAGAAATAATAGACAGGAATAAAACTCCAAAAGTGAGACAAATTGATGTAATTGCTCAGCACTGACTGACTGATGCCCAGCCAGTCTCTGAGCAGTTCCCCTCAGCCAACTTCCCCCTAGTTTTAGAGCTGAGCATGGTGCCACAGGGTCTGGAATGTCCCTTGGGTCATTTGGGGTCAGCTGTCCCAATTGTGTTGCTTTCCACCTTCTTATGCACCCCTGGTCTCCTTGCTGGCAGGACAGGATGAAAAGGCCTAGACTCTATGCAATAGCTAAAATAGCTGTATTATCCATCCTCTTTTCATCAGATCCCAAAACCACAGCCCCTGGTAGCTACTATGAAAGAAAATAACTCCATCCAAGCCAAAACCAACATACTCAGATGTGTTTTAATTATGTTTCCCTGTAGGCCACACTACAATATCAAACTATATAAGTCGTTCATGGTGGTTTTTTTTTTTTTTTTGTTTAATTAGCAGAGGCAAAGTCTTTAACACAAATGGATTATAATTCCCAGTGCTAGATGAGACTGCTTTAGAACCACAGCATGCTTTTCTTTTGTTTGACGTCCCCTTCTCCTCAATGTTTTTCTAATCCTATTTCCTTTCTTCAGAACAACAGAATACAGTAGTTACATCCCTGAGAGGAAAGGACAGACTGACAAGATGGCTTGCTGCTTATGCTGAGTTGATAGGTTGTTTAAATCCTACATTTGTAATGCAGATGGAAATAAACTGTTTCTGAGCAAAAGCTGATTAAAGAATTTTGTCAGAATTCTGTATTCAAAAGAAATTGCTTACTTGAGCAAAATGAAAACATTGATGGGGCCCAAGTGATTAACCAAAAATCCTCACCAACACCCACAAAAACCGAAAGCAAACCACAAAAAAGTCATAAAAGCCTTGCCAGATACAAGACCCCCAAATTACCAGTTTCATGATGAAGTCACTAAACTTTAATAATTTACCATGAGGGTAAAGGATTTTAAAATACTGACCCCATGGGATCACATAGCATTTAAGAGACTGGAACTTCAGTTCTCTTCAGTGAAGGTGAGGAGTCCCCATGGTGAGAATTACTTTAACAAGCACTGAAGCAGGATGTGTTTCAAGGTAAACAATTCAGTGAGTCAGCGTGCAAAAAAAATTTCTTCCTTCTTTTTCTGTTATGCACATGCAGAAAATGTGAATGTAAATGAGATCCTCAACTGCTAGTTAGAGCTGAGCCCTTCTATACTCTTGACCTTTAGCAACTTTGGGCTTAGAGTCCAAATCCTGCATTGATATTTTGATTATTTGAGTTAGATTTGATTTCTGTATGGGGATAAGAGATTTACAGCCAGATATGGGTGTGAACTCTTATTAACCCAGACAGTGATTTGTCTTCTAAGCTGTTGTTTTTGCAGTGCTGTCTACTCTCCACTAACTCATCAATAAAGCATATTTATTGAATTTAGTTTGTTTTCTTGAATTTTCTGTGGCCTTCCTTTCCTTTACTGTGAATTTATAAGCTTTTGTAATAAAGATCTGTTCTTTAATATATTGCCTTTGGCTTATTTAGAGTCATCCTCTGAAATGCCCCACAGGGAGCTGTAATTTAACTTCACTTTCTAGAAACAGAAATCTGAGTATCCTGTTAAAAATGAAAGTTTAACACTGGAGGCAATCTGTGAATTTTAGGCTAACTAGCTGGATGTATGACTTCGACTGCAAAACATCTATGAAAAGGTCTTAATTGAGTAACATACTATAAAATCAGTGTTCATGGGAAAAACATAGAAGGGTATATACTCCTTTGGGTAGCAACAGAGATACAATTTTATACATAGCTTTTTGATATTTTGGCTGACTGTTAAATACAGATAAGCTGCATACTAATCCCAGAGCTTTCTTCTGGGGATGCAGTCATCAGGCAGCATCCACCAGGCAGTAACAAAGCGGCAGACGTGCAGCGTGCCAGCACCTGAACTAAAAAGCAGCTGTGACGGTGTCAGTGGCAGAGCCATTGTTTGATGTAGCAGCCAACAGCAGCTCAGCGCCTCCCAGGAGAGCAGGTGAAACTGATTTTGTTCCACCAGAGATGGCAGAACAGCCCTGGCCAAAGTCGTGCTGCTCTTGGCATGGGCAGGAGTGGAGGGGGATGGAGGAAGTGAGTCAGGAGGCAAAGACCCAGAGAAGTAGCCGTGTTTCTCATGCTGGGGGCTGTGGGAGGCAGAGGACAGCATTCCCGTATGCTCAGAGGGGTCCAGTCCTGCCCTCCAGCCTGTCCCTCCCCGCTGCCACCCCCACCCAGGCGCACAGAGCCGCACAGAGCCTCCCGCTCCCCGCGGTGCAGCAGCCGCAGTGCGGTCCGGGCTCCGGCTGGGCTCAGGAGGCAGCAGGACCACAGGCAGTGCGTCATCCCTCTGCCTCCTGCTCTCGGCTCTGAGCTGCCTCACTCGCTGCTCTCTGCCCTCAGTGCTTCTGTCACCTGGCTGAAATGAAAATGCCTCATAGGGGTGCTAACAGAGTGAGGAGACTGGGCCCATATAGATTGAGATTTTGGAATTAAAAGCACCCTGTAAAGGTAGTTGAATGTTTGCTGTTATTCTGGTATCTTAAATCCTCGTATTGATAGGTATTGATCCTCGTACCTACCTCTGATGGTGATAAGTATTTATTTCTGTCACAAATGAAAAGCTTCTGGGCTGGTGATGTGCCTGAGGAACCATGAGAGATGAACAGCAGAGCAGTGAACCGAATCCAGGTCGCAGCTCATCCCCCTAGCCTGGAGCAAGCCTTTGCTTGCTTGCAGCATCACAAGTCCTCCCGGGTCTGCAGTGAAGGACTGTGGTTCTCTCTCGCTGACTTGAGCTCTGGGAACATCTCTGAACTCTGTGAAGGTACCTGACTGAAGAAAGAGTGGGCACTGCTTAGAGTAATTGGGATGTATGATCCCATCCAAAAAGTGGCTTAGATCTCTCTTAAAACCTCTCTGGGCTTTATTGGTCTCCCTAAATCTACTGAAATAATACTCTCTCTTTCACAGCTCGTTAAGAAGCTTCTAATTTCTAGCCTAACCATGGCCATATCTCTTTTTCTTCATGTCTTAACATTATAATTTATGCAAATAGCTCTTTGTCTTGCAATATTTTTTCTGTCACTTTTGAGAGAACCATATTACCATAGGAGGACTGAATGTGAGTAGTTTAATTCAGTGTAGAACTTTATCCTGAGTATTTTTTGCAACTGTCATGCAGAATTTGTGTAGACAGAGATCTAAGGTACTTCAAAATATTAATTAGGATATCCTGTCAACTTCACCCTTTGGTAGGTAAGTATTTTGCCATTTCACAGAGTGTGGTCAAATGCAGCATCCTTGTGTCTCACCCTTGAGAGGCCTTCCATATTTGACTTTAATGTGCTGGGGTTTTAGATATGTAACCTAGAAGCATAACAGAGTACCAGTTTTGAATATAGTTTTGTACCTGATATTGTGTTTATTCCTGTAGCATATGACCTTCTAAGGTCGCTGATTGGGAGTTTGAGTAGTTTTTTTTGGCTGCCTCCACTTTCAGCATCCAGAAAGATGTCTTAAAATAAGAAGAACCTGACATTAGAAAACTCTTAAAAAGCTTTGTTTACTTTTGCAGGTGAACTACCATCTGTCTTTTCTTTCTATCTCCTAATTTAAAAACACCTTGATGAATATAAAAAATTCTTTCAGGCTCTTATTTGATTCTAGGATTGCATACAGTGACATTGCATTATTATTTCCAACTTCAACCAGTCAAAAAAGTTTATATTCACAATTGTGTTCTGAAATATATCTGTACTGACAATCAAGGAACTATGGTGATTGACACCATCCAGAGTTTATTCCCATTTTGCCTAAACAATACCAGTGCAGGACTTTGCTAGAAACTTAAAGATCTCCCCTACTGAGACTGTGATTGATACAGTACAGCCCTCCATGAGCATGGCTTTCATGCAGTAATCATGTATTTGAAGAATTATCAGACCACTGTAAGCATATTCAGCCTGTGTTATTTGGCTGTTTTGACAATGTCAGAGACCTGGAATTGTTTAGACTTCTTTTTAACGACTGTAGAGCAGACTAGAATGACTGCAGATCATAGACTGTATCCTGCACCTTAGATAGTTGCTCATCATAAAATCCAACTCTGGTAGTGAGAAGGGAGTATAATACATTGAATACATAAATCTCTAAAAGATTTTTGGCTATTGCTGTTGAGATCTTACAAGTTTAACTTTCTGATACCAGCAGGACTTGCTTAAAATTTAAGAGTATTCCAGGGGAAAATTGTTAAAACATTCCTTATGGCAGCAGATACAGTATCATTGCAATAAGGATTTTCAATGTAAACTATATTATGCATTACAAAACTATATATTCAATATAGTTTGTAAGGTATTTTGAAAGAAAAATATTTGGTTGATTCAGAATTATTAGTTTAACCCTCCAGCTGTTGGTATTCAAGAAATAGTAATGTAATGTAAGCACACTTGGATCCTGGTTTGGCTTCTACACATGCCCATAGGTGCAAAAGAATTTCAAACAATTGAAATGAAGAAGCAGTGTAATGAGGAGGCTCTCCTAAATTATGCAGTGCTAATATTCTCGCTCCCAAGATTTTGTGTTGTAAGAAGTTTGCCAACTGTGCTTAGGCAAAATGGGATGATTGAGGGAGATGTGAGTGGGGGTGAAAGTCACCCAGAAGAAACCCAAAAAAAGAGGGTAGGGTGAAGAAAATAAAGTGAAACACAAAAGTTTTGGATGCACAATTAAACTGTCCCAGGAGCTGTTTCTCATGGTGTCTGATGATCACTTGTCTAAGTCCTGATGCAAACTCATCTGAAATGTGTGAGTTTAGCATGCATAAGAGAGACAAGATTTAGCCCCATATGGCTTTTCACTTTGATCTTCAAAGGTTAATTTTGCATTGCTGAGCCAGTATTAAATAAGTCCCCAATTAATTAGGAAGAGAAAACACTTCTGTTCAGAAAAAAAGGTGCATCTGCTCAGTGTTACTTTTTTTGCAGGAGAGAAATTAATGACTGCAAACAAAACAATGTTTCCTGTTCTACTCCCTCTGTCCTTACAGAACAACACTAATACAGGATACACCCTTGCTAGCTATTCTGACAGCTTTATCATCTACCCCCCCCGAATAACAACAATAATAGATATAAGCCTTGCATGAAGTGGACTTTGTTTCCTTTGGTAAAAAGAAATTAGATTATCCTTTGCTCTTTGTATAATATCTTTCATGTAAAACACATTCCAAAAGATATTCTAGAGGAAGAGCAGCAACAAAAAAGAAAGCAAAAAGCAAAAGAGTGAATACGAGCTATAGACAAGAGAGAAAATGCAATCTAAATAGAAATTGTATGTTAATGAGATTGGATTTCAATTTCACATGACAGAAAAGACATTCACGCCTAGAAAAAATAACACTAAGTGAAGAAGCAGAGAGACCTGTGTTAAATGAACTGAGGAAAAAGAGAACTAATAATACCTTTCGCTGAATTTGCTGTATGAATAATTAAGCAAAACCCCTTTGAAATCCCAAAACTCAACTCACCAGTATCTTTATGCTATTTTGCATGCTCAGGTGGTTTCTGTGGTGGGATGGAATAAGTCTGGGAAAATTGAGGATTTGGTTTTTTTTTTTTAAATTCAGATGAAGAAGCCATTTTACTAATATGTTTATTGTGGATAATCTATTTCACTTCTGTAGCATCAGAAATCAGCAAAACTTTAGCCTGCTTGGTCTACAAGTGAAATAGGAAATATCTTTTTTTCTACAGAGAGAGGAAGAAGTGGATATGATTCTTGAGAGTTGCTTTTGGGTTAGCTAGAAACACATCCTCAGTGTTTTGACTGGAATGACGTGACAAAACAATTTCTTCCACCACAGATCACTCTCCCAATTGGTTTTGCATGTCACATGAATGAAAGAGAGGGCTGTTAGCAGATATATTTTGCATTTAAAAAGCTGAGAATTTGCATTTTGTTTATGTCAGACTGCAGAATTTGGACTTTATTAAAGCCTCTGCAGGAATCCTCTTGCACTGCAAGTCAGCTTGAAGCAATGGCCCGAACAATAAAAGCTGTAGATTTAAGTCCCATTCAGCAGGAGACTGATGTGCACATTACTTCAGATGTATTCAGAATCCCACAGATGCTTCCAGTGCCTGCATGTTCACATGCTGGGAAAAGATCAAATAAGGAAGTCAGTTTGAGATTTATGATAATGCCAGTACTGCAGACTTCAGAAGGAGTGGTGCAACATGTTCTTAATATTATGCTTAAATTCTCTGGAAGAAAATACTGAGGGGCATTCTGTGTAATCAAGGCCTTTGGTTTTCCTTGCCCACAAAATGTGTAGGGAGGAGTAGAGGAGATCCAGGCGGATTAAAAAAGAACATTCACAGTTGAACTGAGCTCAGCTGGCTGCCATAGCTAATGTGATTTACTCTAACCATAGGTATTTCAAAGAAAGGGATTCTAAGTCCTTTAGGAGGCATTTACCAAAAAGACTTGACTGCAATAGGATTTCACTAATTATTATTATACAAATTGTTGCTAAAAGAATAATAAAAAAAAACAATGTGAAGCAAATGCAGAGATAAACTGAATTTTGAATCAGTGCAGTGCTTGGGTTTTTTGTCTTTTCTCTTGTACACTGTATACTTGCCAGGAACACATGGATAAAAAATGAGTTCCTAAGCACAAACCATTTTGTATGATGTGAATGATATAATTATGAATCAAAGATAATTTGATTCATATGGCATTTTTCCACACACCTACTCATCTCGAGGAAGGAGAAACGAATCTGCCTTTCCACCTACATAACAACACAAGGTGCCTGAACTTAGGTAAAATAGGCTCCTAGTGTTGATATAGTTGCTTGGATAGATATATTTATCGTGTTCTAAGTAAATGTGAAAGAAATGCCAAAGAAAGAATTTGCTGTCCCAAGGATGGGGTCAGGAATACAAAATGTCAGTACCTCTTCTTACGCTTTCTTTTCATTTACCATCAGCAGGCTGATATTGGATTTTCAGTAAAAAGAGTAACCAAATAACTTTTGTTTGTAATTTCTCATCACACTGGGAACTCTTTTTTGTTATTATCATTAATTGCTCTAAACCACAGTGAACCTAAAGAAGAGTCTTTGAACCTCCTTAAAATACAGCTCTGTGACAAATGCTTTCTGTTATTATTTAACAGATTTTTTAAATTGAAGTTCAGATGGTAGGATTTGCCCTAACTTCAGAGAGCTGTAGTTGCACACTGTATAACAATGAGGTAGACTAGCTGCTTGTAAAGTAAGTGAGTATCTCAAACACAAGGGTATTTCAGAAATCAAATCATGCTGCTTCATTCTGAAAGCACAATTTTCTTATATACTATGCAAGAGTGTATGTTTGACTAATCACAATTAGTCAAACATACACTCTGTGTCTGTGCAGCATTTATTTAATTTTTTTCTCTTATTGGGCAGAGCTTAATGTACTGTCACAGAAGATATTCCTGATTTAAGTTATTAAGCAGTTTATGCTGAAGGACTTGTTAAAGTGAGCTTTTGTATTCTCTCTCAGAAGAATCTCAGCTTTGGGGAAAGGGAAAGTAGAGGTAAGTAGAAGGCTGCACACACAGTGTCCAACCTTGACCCACCTGGACAAGGGGGATTTTCTGGCTCTGGACAGGATTGGGATGCTTGCAAGGCAGGTCCCCTGCCACTGTGGTATGTGCCTTCTGAGGAGGCTGGGAAGAGGCCAGTGTATGGCTGTCGCTCCTGCCACCTCAGGCTGCTTCTTTGCTCCATCTTGCTGGAAGTTCATGCTTGTCTCCTCATGAGGAGCTGACACCAGCTCATTTTGATACTGATGAAATGGTCCACAAGACCTTCTTCCAGCCCTCTCACCCATAAAGGCCAGCTGCAGTGGTTACTGTGGGGTTATTGGATGAAGGGACTGATGAGAACAAATTGCCTGCCTTATTTATTGCATTTAAAATTGGACAAACTCATTTTTTCTCCAAGAAATGAGAAGAAACAAGAAGAGTGGCTGTTTCTACTTCTAATGGCCAATACTTCACAGTTCATTGTGCTGCACTCTGGGTCTGGATTGTGATTTTGCACTGTAGTGAATGAAAGGCCCTTATATTTCTGTGTGCTTTCACTTTGGACTCTCACGGAAATTTTAAATCACTTTCTCCTTTCCTTTGTTTTTATTCCTTTCCCACTGTATGAAGTTGAACCTATTTAACAGAAGTATGATATAACCCATAGGGGAAGGAAGTTATAGATAAGGAATTTTGTGAGATATATTCTTAAGCAAATGCAATGCACCTTTGAATTAAAAGGACAATCAAAATAATGATCACTTTAGAGACAGTTGAATCTGGTGATTTGGAAAATCTCTTTTATCAGTGTTTGCTGTGAGCAAAGGGTTTTTCTTATTCCAACATTTTTCCAAAAGTCTGTTAATGACAAGGTAGATAATTATATGTATTTAATATATTTAACCTTTCTACATTTAAAAGGGATTTTTCTTTATCTTCATTTACTGCAAGCCTTGGATAAATTTGATCAATACAGTTTTAGATATTACACATAAGAGTCCATGTGAAAATGAGGGAAGAAGATAATTTATGCTTTCAAACGTAGGTGAATTTCAGGGTGGTGTATAAAATATGAAAGCAATACACAGAGGCTTTGCCTTGCTCACTTGAAACAAAATGGTCATTTCATACTTTAAAGAAAAATGGTGTAGGAAATAAAGTAAATAGGCTGGGAAACACATTTTAAATTCTAAAAAATATCATCATCTAGTTCAGTTGATGTCTGAGTATGTGAACTGAACTGAGAGCAGCTGGACTGAGAAAGATTGCTGTGGATGTCACTCGAGCAAGGGTGGTAGGCAGGGAGCCTGGTTTCACAAAGATACAGGCAAATAAATTGTGATACCATATTTTTTCCAGTTTACAACTGAATGGATGGTTTGGTGGAGGGTACTTAACATTTAATTGTATTCTCTTCAAAATAATCTGGAGAGCAAGGCTTCTCCCTAACCCTATAAATTACTAGTTGGGTTATGCCCTGGAGTATGAGAGTTTACTGCCCTATGAAATTGTTTTTGTTCTATCTACTGTAGCATAGTTTGTTCTCATTTTTCATACAAATATCTAATGAACATTGCAAACTATGAAAAATGAAACCCTTTTGGTTACTTCTGAGGGAGCTATACAGTATGAAATAGGATGTCTACAAGCAAACTTAACAGAATTGGTGAACCCAAATCAGTGACCGATTTTGTCTTGTTAAATTTATTGTTATAAATGCAAGTATTTTAGATACATGGGAAAATATTTTTTCAGCATCTGAGAACTTTAAAACACTACAGTTGCTAGATAGGTACAAATAGAAATAGATGTACAAAATCACCATATTTGAATATATAGCAAGAAAGGGTTCAGTATGTACCAGATAACTGCTAGGCTATTGTAAAAAGTCACTAAGAAAATATATCTGGGATTATTCTGTAATTAGTGTTTTGAGTCATTCATAAAAAAAAATAAAGTTCTCTTGATTCTAGAGCACTATATTTCTTGTCAGATATATCTGGTCCTTGATTTCAGTTGTCCTAGAAACTAAAGAACTTGTTACTTCAAAAAACTTCCATGCAGCCTTTAGAGATGTGCGTATATGCCTGTACACTCAGATTTCTCATTTGCTGTTTTTCTTGGCCAGTTTTCTGGGGTCCATGAAAAAAAATCTGCAGACGCACATATGGGGATATAAAAATATATCTACAGTTTTAGATACTGGAATATTCTGGGAAGCTGCATAGAAATGTATCTAAATATACTTGGCAGATCTGTTCCAAAAAGAGGGGGGAAAGTGATGGATGTATATGATGAATAAGACCACCAGCTTAACAGGAAGGCAAAACTGCAAAGTACATGCAACGTTGGGAAGACTTTGCCATGGCATTAGGATCAAACTATGTTTTTTGGAGCTTAAGACTGTAATAATGAAAAAAAGTAAAAGGAAAATTGATCTTTAGGCACTGTAACGTTTAGGCTTATTGATGCTGAGGGAACCCCTGGACCATCTACTATAGCTTTTGGCTGTGTTCAGGGGGACTAAGTGTACTAATGAAGAAAAATTCTAGCAAGGACTTTTGATGAGCATAAGGGAACCTTCTCTCAAAAAGCCCTTGAGCTGGAGATTATTGAAGACTAGGACAATGTGTCAGCACATATGTTTATTCTTCCACTCTTACACTATGTCATAGCCAGAAAAGGACTATCAGGAAGATGAACCTTTGGTCAGACCCATAATGGCTGTTCTTCAGTAGAGATTCCTTTGTAACTGTAAATCCAGTGAGCTCAGTTAGCAAAATTTAATTAAATAACTGCTGGCAGGGAACTTTCAGCCACAAATGTGGGGGCAAAAAAAAAAAAGACTATTCCAAATAGAAATATGGAACTAAATCCTTCTGCAGAGATGAAAAACAGTATCCTTTCCTGTTGTATATACAACTTTATTAGAAGGAAAGAATTTTGTCCATTCTAGACTTCAATAATAATGATAATATTATATTAATAGGCCTTATTCTGAGTCTCTTCAGTTACAAATGCAACAAATAATTTATTCTTTGAATTTTCATTTTTCATTATTAATTATCAACAAAGTGTGTAGAGATGATTGCTGCCCATATGTGGTCTGAGAAGCGATGATGAGAGTTTTCATCTCTCTGTGAAGATTCTGTGAAACCAGCCAAGGAAGGAATTTCATACTCCACTGTAACTGCCCAGGGACATGTTGTTTTCCTGTCATGAACAGTGTTTATTTGTGACAGAGCATTGCTATCCATCTCTTAGTGGGGTGGAACTCTGCATACCCAAGGTTACATTACAGTAATTTTTTCCCAGTTGCATCCTGTCTGTGAAAACTGATTTTGCGTGAGTCATTTAAGTCCCACCATACTGGCTCATGCTTGGAAAGGATGACCCTGACTTTGCAGACAGAAGAATCTGAGAAGAATTGAAGAGAGACTTCGACTAATATTCGGAAAATAGTTTGAAGGTGCTCAATGGGAAAATACCAGGAGTCTGGGGTATAATTAAAATATTTTCTCATACTCTCCATTGCTAGTCACTAGATTTAGCACTTGAGAGAACCTGGGCTTCTTCCTGGCTAGCTCTGAGAATGAAATCGAAGTTAATTATTAAGACATGATCTTGATAATTTCTCAGAATTTACAACTTCAGAAGGCAGCTCTATGTGCATGTCCTTGTGTTAGTTTTTGATAGGTCCCTGTCTTTTTAATTTCACTGCCTCTGTCTCAGGGACCTAGACTGACTGTAAATTCTCCAATGCCATAGGCATCATTTCACTGTGTCTTGTACCAAAAAAAAAAAAAAAAAAAATCTCTTGGCTTTGATTTTAAATCAGATTCTCACTGTGCCCTAGTCAAGCTTGGCATGCAATGCCAATCTGAGGCATGCAACTTGGAGGAAAGCATAGCAACACAGGAATTCAATTTAAGAAGTCCCATGTGGGATTGCCTCTGGACTTCTGTCATCTGCAACATTGCCCTTCAGCTTCTAAAGGACTAACCTGAATCTAACAGCCAAACAGATGGTTAAGGGGGATTTCTGGGGTACTAGTATATTATTTTCCAATTAAAAAATCAGCATCAAACTGAGCAGATCAATAGCTAATTCTATTGCACATAGTTTTGTGCTCTTAATGTCATTTTTCCGGATGGGATTTTACAAGAAAGACTTGCTGCTGGAATCTCTTTAGGTTCATGACAGATGCATTTCCTTTCTTAAGTACCTTTGGTCTTGATCACAGTTATGGTAGTGAGGAGACTAAGCATTCCTGTTCTGTTTCACATGTGACAGTGTAGGACAGTGTCTTTCTCATGGGACAGGGTAAGGTATGGTATGAAACAGACACGGGCTCTGTGAAGCCTATGGATACAATGAGAATACCTACTCTGTAGGTATTCTCATCCAGAGCGAGTTTCCAGAGAATAATGCTGGATTGTGAATTTATTTTTTGGTGATAGGAGAATAAAATAGAAGCTGGAGATCCTTAGGGTCCCTTTTCTCGTCCTCTCCTCCCAAACAACTGTAATCTCATGCTTCATGGTTTTTTTTCCTATGCAAGAGATGAATCATAACTCAAGTGAGTAGAAGTTTCACAGGAGAGGAAAAGTTGTGGAAGTCTGAGTGGGAAATGGCTAGACTTTGGTTACTAGGAGAGCTATGCACATAGTTGACTTCATATGGGACACCTGCCAATGATTAGTTTATGTATCAAGAAGTAAAATTGTCATTGTGAAAAGGCCTATCTCAGGCTAAACGTTTTACAGTTGTACAAAAACTCAGATGAGTTTATATGTGACACTGAGATCATTATACATTGGCCCAAGGAGCCCAAATCTGAAACCTGACGTTGGTTCAAACCTTGCAGATTGTACACAAATATCTGGAATGGGTTCTAGTAGACCTTATGTGCACATGCCACTGTGTGGAAATGCATAAGTATAACAAGGTCCCTGTCCCTGACTTGTCTTGTAAACAGATGTTCCACATGGTGGCTTGGTCGTCTTAAACTGGTATATGTATATAATGCTGCTTTCTTCATTGGGATTAAATTTATTTTCAGACAAGCTATCAGGAGTCATATTCTGCGGTTAATATCTTCTTTTTTTTTTCTCCCATATTCCTTTAATTTTCATTTTTTGACTACTCTGTTCTAATACAAGGTAGACCCTCTACAAGGAACAAGCTCAAGAAAAAAGAGGGCAGATTTTTGCTCTTCAGAGCTTTCTTTTGCTTTTTGCTATTTGTTGTGGTTTAACCTGAGCTGGCAGCTGTGCCCTGCACAGCCCCTTGCTCATTCAGACTTGCAGCAGGATGGGAGAGAGAATCAGAAGGGTAAAAATGAGAAAACTCATGGGTTGAGGTAGTTTAAAAGGTAAAGCAAAAGCTGTGCACAAGCAAAGCGAAGCAAGGAATTAATTCAGCACTTCCCATGGGCAGGCAGGTGTTCAGACATCTCCAGGAGGTCAGGGTCCCATCACATACAGCAGTGTCTGAGTAAGACAAAAGCCATCACTCCAAATGTCCCTCCCTTTTTTCTCCCCCCCCCCACCCCAGCTCTATATGCTGTGCATGACACGACGTGGTCTAAAATACCCCTTTGGTCACTTGGGGTCATCTGTCCCTGCTGTGTTCCCTCCCAACTCCTTGTACATCCTCAGCCTTCCCTGGTGGGTTTGGGTGTGAGGCAGAAAAGTCCTTGGCTCTGAGTAAGCACTGCTCAGCAATAATGAAAGCATCCCTGTGTTATCAACTCTATTCTTGTCCTAAATCCAAAATGTGCTCTGCACAGTCTACTACAAAGAAATTTAATTTTATTCCAGCCAAAACCTGCACAAAATTGAAATTTATTTCCTTTTTTCCATCCTTCCATTGCTGACAACTTTCTAAATGGTGGGAAAGGGATACTGTCTCTTCAAATCCAGTGGAACTTCATACATCTTTGGCTGATTGTGATCTTTCTAATATAGAGAAAAACATTCTCAAAGTTGTTCTATTTTGGCTGCTAACAGAAATCAGAATATGAAAAAGTAAAAATTTTAATACTTAAATTTCTAGTAACTTTTATTGAATTCTTCTGGGATTTGAAAATACACATTTAACTTGAAAACTTCAATGCAAATTCTAATAGTAGGTTTGTTATGAAGGGTTTGGAAGACCCTTGTCCCTTTACTTTTTCTTATAGCAGAAGTATGTATTTCACTGGGGAAACTTCTTTAAATAAGCAGAGCAAGAAAGTTCTTTGGAAGTCTGGAGAACAAAGGATTCATTCCTATTTTTTTTTCCACTTCAAAACTTGACAATGATTAATCATAAAGCATTGCAAACAAAGGTGTATTATTATTTTAGCAGTAGGCATTTGCCAAAGATTTTGTTTTAGGATCAGCACTATTATTTGTGCACTACACTGAACAATGAGTGATTGTAGCACATCTCTCTCGTACTTGCTTTGTTATCTTCTCTTTGTCTTCTATGTTATCTTCATTTTTTTATCCTCACTCACTACTTTTGTTAAAAAATAGAATGGATTTTTTGTTACTGCAAGGTGGAGTTTTTTTCTCATGAGTCTATGGGGCTAGTCATATATCTTTATTCAAGATATAACCCAGAGTAAATTTAAGCACCTTCATTTTCCCCATTACATCTTTTGGCAGATTTGATGGGCATTACATTTCAGGATTAATTAGTTATGAAAACATGTATTTCTGTATTTTTCTTTTATAATATGTGACATATAAGTGCTCCATGAATAATAGATTTTTGTCTGGTATAATTTTTGGTAGCTTTTGGGACAAAGGAAAACGTAACGGAGGATGCTTAAAAATGTTACATATGATGAATTGTCTCAAATTACTGAAGCCATGTGATCAGATGAGTAGTGTGGACAGGGAAAAATCCTTTAGGCTCTTGATGAGATAGTCTGTTGATCAAAGGTCTCTGTGGAGGAGACTAGATGGACACTGAAATAGGCTTTTATATCATCTTGTATTAATGGCTTAATGGTGTCCACTAGGGTGCAATGCTCATAGAAGCAATTTTGTGCATGTTGACTATATTTTTTGTGTCATTGCTGGTGTGTTTTTTTGTCTCATTCTCTAAAAAATGTCGTGAATCTATCAAACCTTGTATTAGAAGGGGGTGAAGTGCAGGAAACTTTTGTCAGTTACTGTATTCCGTGAATACATGATCTGTGACAGAGCAACCACTTCCTTCCCCTTTTACAGCTAATGACGATTTACTGTGGTACAGGTATTATTTGCATGAAAAGAGTTAGATCTGGAGTATTCTAATATTAAATCAGATGGAAATGAGAACTTGCAAGTTTTCATCATTTACTTGCAAGTAAAACAAAGAAGAGTGCTGCTCTGTGGAAAGGATTAAACTGTTGTCCAACCATCCTCCTAATGTTTGCTTTGTTTTCCTTGTCTTAAGCCTTTCTTCCATTTGATAGCTACATTAGTAGAGGTATCTAGATTTCCCTCTGTTAATTCTGACAGAGTTACGACCATTCATCTGATGTCACTGAGCAGCTTGGATGGGGTTGAGTGAGATCCATATATTCTAGCTGAGACTTTCCAAATTTGAACTAGGAAAGCAAAACCTCTTCCCACTGGCTGCCATTCTTTCCAGGAGATTTTACATTAGCTGTGCACTTGCATGAAAAGAGCAGGGTTTTCTCTTTCTCCCTTCATGGACAGCAGCTTTCTTGCTGTGTTTTTCTAACTTTGATGTTATGTAGAGCCTTTGTTCCTTTCACAATGTTAGTGAAAATGAAGCCATGTTTCTAGCATCTGAAAAAAGGACAGGTAGCTTTAAATCCTGTCCTAGTACAACTATTATAATACATAACATTTGATTCTGTTTTCTGGGCCTTTCCCAATAAGGCAAGTGCAATCTCCACTGTTACAGAAATGATGATCTGAATCAGGTAACTCATCAGACCTCCTATCCAGAATCCTTTGTATGTGTCTGCTGTATCATTTACAAAGTAGGATTAATTCAGAAGATTAATTTGATATTTGTGTCCTCAAACAAAAACCCCAGATGTAATTAGATATTCAATAAAAGTAAACACTGCTGTTTTTCTGCAATTTATTTTATATGTTAAGGCTGCTTTCCTATGTGGCCATCCCAGAGTCTCTCTGGTAGTCACTGTCAGACCACCTGGATGCCCTGCTTCATGCCCTATGCTCACTCCACAGTCAGACTAGGATTCCTTACCTTTTATATTTTGAGTGCCCAGTCACCTGGCAGTGACACAGGTCCCCATGCCCTTTGTTGTGCAAAAGGTTGGCACCAGCTCACTGCCTCTTGCCTCAGGCTCCTGCCCCCCAGAGCTTAGCCTGAAGCTCTCTCTGCAGCTGCTCACCGAGCCACCTGCACTGATGCATGTACATAGAATCTTTTGTCCAAGAACAGGCAGGTACCTTTTCATCATTTATTATACTCCAGAATTAAAACCATTTCATTGCTTTTACTCTTGTCCCAATGCTTCTACATTGTTGTTTCATGTCTTACATGCCTCTGTTCATTTTGCAAGCTCTCTTTGATTGCATGCATAGATCTTCTGAACATTTCCCAGTGGCTTCCTTCAGCTATAAATTCTCATGCCTGTTGCAGCTCTCTGAGGATGTCTCCTGGTTGGTCATTTTTATCCAAATGCTTTTTTATTTTTTTTTCTCTA
Organism: Haemorhous mexicanus; assembly: GCF_027477595.1. Lineage (NCBI taxonomy): Eukaryota > Metazoa > Chordata > Aves > Passeriformes > Fringillidae > Haemorhous > Haemorhous mexicanus. The sequence goes on along the minus strand of NC_082345.1, from coordinate 55,905,498 downwards.
GACCTTTATGAATTCAGTTAGACCTTTATGAATTCAGGAAATGCCAGTTAGCTGATCTGCTCACTCCTGGACTTCTTCTCAAGAGACATTTTACCACTTATTATTTAATGCAGAGATACAGAAGGCCCTTGGTATCAAATGCATAGAGACAGTGCAACAAACTTTCTTAAATCTACAGGATCTGTGTGGCCAACTTGAATTCAGTTACATTTTTAAATTAAGGTAGGCTTCTGTAAGTTTATATATGTGGATGGCTGCAGAGTCACTAACTCCTTCGTTTTACTGCTGTGTTATAGAAGAAGTATTACTGATTCTTACTATCACTATATTTTCAGCTGGTGTAAAGAAACGTAAAGACCTGAAGCAATAGAAAAGATTTAGCTTTATTCTCTCAATTTTTTATTACTCACAACAGTGAGAAGTCAGCAGATAAACTTCCTTAATATTTTTAGATCCTAATTGTGTTTTTACCCAAGTGTGTAACTCTCAAAGAACTTTGAAGTCAAATAGTTAGGTGCTAACATCAAAATGGATATATATAGATATATGAATTTTGAAAATGTAACTTGCAGCCTAAATACTTAATGAAATAAAGCCAGCTGTCCCAATTTTTATATACCTTGATAACAAAACTTAATAATAGACAAGTTAGTGTGTTTGGAAGAATGAGGGAGGTGAATATCTGTTCATCTGTTTTGGTGAAAAAGGTGTAACTAGACTGAGTTGTTTACAAACTGAAGTTAGAAACATTAAAAACTAAACTGATTAAGAGGGATATTTCAGTAAAGATGATTATAAATAATTTCGGAAACCCCTACAGCAGTGTGGGCCACCCTTCATGCCTTAAAATGCATTTTTAAACTATGTGTACTTCATGGAAACCATTTGATCCAAACATTATAGGGTAGCATTCTTTGACTCACTACATATGCAACCACTCAGAAATCATATTTCCACTACATTGAAATCTCTGATACTAAAGAGAAATTAAATATAGAAATTTGCTTTGTGAAATTTCAGAAATACACAGAGAAAATAAAGCATTTGTTTCTCAAGTATTTAACTGCTTTGTCTCTGTAGTGCTGACATATTATTTTGTACTGAGTTAAAATAAAAAGGTACCAAACCCTCAAAACTATCCATAAAAAATACCATTTTATCTTAATGTTTTAATATTGCTAAAATAAGAAAGCCAACCACTAAGTCATTTCATACTATAAAATATTTTCAAACAAGTGCAAAATATCTATTTTCTAATGAAACTGCCATTCCAAAAGCTAAGCAGGGTCTTTGAAAAATATTCTAATTAGCTTTGAGTGGAAGAGGCCAAGGTAGATGGTGACAATTGTCCCTTAGGCCTGAAAAATCTTTTCTATTTTGGTCTAATTGATGAGCAGAGCTCCTCATATATGATCTGAGCTCACTGATGAGCTCTTACAGAGCTCCTCTGTAAGATAATCATGACTTAGAAGGAAACTTCAGCTTTTTCCTGCAAGGCTGAAGTCATCATGGTTCCTGAAGAAAATTTCCATGGAAGTAGACAAAGCCTCTTGAGCACCAGGTTGCAAATGGGCACTTGAATAGTGTTAGCAGGGGCTTAGCTTCAGTGTAGGCTCTGTAGAGAATTTATGTGGTAAATCCCATTTTATACCTGTGCATCTCCATTTTGTTGTACGAGACTGCGAATCTATGTCATATTTACTTTCTGGGCATTAGATTTACCTACAAGATTCCCAGTCAGAATTGATCCCTTCTTGATTTTCCTCACAACTTTGTGTGTATAATTTCATGCTGAGAAAAGAATTATCTTTTTGCAGTTTCAGAAAGAGAATTAGATGGCTGTTATTTTTTGAGGCTATGTTTTTAAATTTCCAATTTGAGGCTTTTTTTGAATGTCACACTCAAGCTCAAACATTCCTAGTTGAACTCAGACTTATCTTCATTAAATTTAAGTAATTCTTTATATGCAAACCCTTTTGATAGTTCAAATTATAAGAAAATAAATATTGGATGAATAGAGATAACCTAATCTAAATAACACATACCTAATTTTAAGAATGAATTCCTCATATTGAACTTTAGGGCTACAGAAAAACACGAAGAAAGATAAAAATTGATCTTGCTACATATCTTCTTGAAGATAGCAAAAAGCAAAGGGCTTTTTAAACATTTTTTTGAATACAGGAAAAGTGGGATTATTTTATGACCACAAAGAGGAACGTCTTCACAAAGCAGATCAAGAAGTTTCAGGAGGAGAACATTAATCACAGCTGCTGTTTTTCTTCGAAGGCATGATTAAAAGTTGGGTTCCCCTGCCTGTGTACAGAATTTCAGTGCAAAGGAGGTGACTGAACACAATCCCTGAACACCATTATAGCATTAAAAAGCATGCAAGGGAGAAATAGAATGGCAGCCTACTATTAAAATCAGGCAACCCAGGACAACTTAACTGAAAAGTCTATTATAACACCAGTAAGATATTTAAAATAAACAAGGTGGAGAATGGAATAAAATCTGATAAACTAAAGAGGCCTTCAGGGAGCAAAGTATCTTAAAAAAAGAAAGATAATATTTGTTTAGAAATAAATGTTTTAAGAAAATTCAGTCCTTCTTGTAGTAGACTTTATTTTCCTTCTTAAACATATTTAGAAAGAATGCTGTAAGCTCCTTTGTCATCTTCACAATCTTCTATGAACTACTGTGGATTGTGACTTGGGACCTATACTTGGAGGTGAACTGATGATTTTTATGTCTGAACTTTCTCTAGAATGTCTTTGAGTTGGCTATTAACACCTCAACTACCTAGAATATCAAATCCAAATCTTTGCAACTAGTCAGGCCCATTAGTATGAGGAAATGTAAAGAAATGGAGGAAAGAATTAAGGCCATATTTAAGCAAATTTACTTTTAGAGGAAAATACTTTAGGTGCCAGGCTTTGAGTTCGTGTTATTTACTTTTATATAAATCAGAACTGATGTTATTTTAAAAGCAAAATTTGAAATTATTTTAGAATTGAAGAAATTTCTTTTCATAACCTAGGTTCCCTAGATCTTTAGAAAAGAAAAAACCCCAAAATATAGAGAGTTTGAGCCTTTCTTCATTAAGGCTCAAACTGGCATGTAGCCAGAAAACAGAATATCACAGTGTATTTATCTTTTCATATTATGCCTCTACAAGTTCTAAATCTGCAAGTAGCAGGAGCAATGCTTCCCCAGAGGGAAATATCTGTATCCACTGTGATGATAAAAACACATAGCTCTGGAAGCATTGCAACAGCTGACCAGTAAATGTAAGTGGAGGCCTATTTCAATTACACTGTTTTGGAGTTTGACTGGGCATCCCATATCCTTTATGAAGTAATTATCTATGGAGTCACTGTGGAGAGGAAACATCCTCTCTCACAACCTTCCAGGGTTCATTCTTTTCAGAAATTTTTTTGAGTGGCTAGATGATTTTACCCATTCATAAACATCTCCACTACAGATTTTTCTTTTAGCCTTTCACTTTCAAGGCTGTGAAAGTTGGCTCTCATTTACACAAATAACACTAAAAATCAAAGGATAAAAAATGTGTTTGTTGGTTGGGTTTTTTTCCTCAAATCTGAAAAAAAAAAAAGAAATCTGTAGGTCTGGAAGTGGTGGGAATATTCTTTGCAGTTATTTTCCATCAGACGCTGGTGTTAACAGAATTTGTAGTGCTGCATTTAGAACTGTTTCTTCTGTGAGAAGAAAAAAAAAAAGAAAATGGAAGGAGAATGTTTTACTTTTCAGAATGGAAGTGTAAAATAGCAGATCTCTGCTGTTTCATGTCACCTCAGAAACTGACTCCAATGGCTGAAGCCAGTAGCCAGTGGTCTCATGTAGCAGCAGAGCTGGATTATTCTCTCCTTTTCTATTTTAGAATTAGCATCTGCTTCGACCACAGTGTAAGGATCTGTGTGAGCCCATGTGCTTGTGAAATATGCATGGCTGTATGCCTGTGAGTACATATAGGAATGTGAGAAACAGGTTCAAAAGGAATGGGTGAGTTGTATTTATCAGAATGTAGTGTGTTCATTCATGGTCTTGCTTTATGCTTTCTTTTTTTTTTTTTTGCAAAAAATAAATGTAAGACCCAACAATAAAAGACCCTTTGCTAAAAAGCCTTTTCTAAAACACTGTAATAAAAAAAGGGAGGCTTTGAACTCTTAACAGCTGCTAGTTTTGAGTAGAAAAGCCCATAATTGTACCTAACATGTTAGTGAAAAGCATCATCAACCTGCTTGTGGAATAAAAAAAATCTTTGTCATAAATATTAAGGGATTTTGAGGAGATACGGTTTTACTTAAGGAAATAAGATACTAATATATGGGCTTGAAATGCAGAATGTTTTTGTCTGTTCAAAGATTATAACAAAAACTCATCCTCCATTATATTTAAGTGTACTGGAAATTAAGTGCCACTTTTGTCAATTCAGAGTAAATTCATGTTTATGTTACTTTTTAAAAAGAATTATTTTCTTTCTATGACTTTACATCAAAAAGTATTGCCACTGTTGACTGAAGAATTGACTGCCTTTGCAGAAGTAAGTCAATGAATTTTTTTCTGAGGTATTTGGTGATCTTCTGGGGAAATGAAAAGAGTTTGGTTTATTTCTGTAGCACAGGTAGTTTGTGACTGCAACAAAAGAGGTGCATTGATATGGGATTTTATTAAACCACATTTGGACATGAATAGCAGGCAAGATGCCATGGCATTGGCTTTAGTGAAACCACAGAGCATGTTGAATGCTCAGGTTCTTACTCTTTAAGCTAAATTAACCTGAAGTCTGCACAGTGGCATCAGTAAGAGTATAATTTCTTGTGGTTGTTAAGTAAAGGTAACTCTGGATAAAATGCATGGCTGCATTCAGACCTCCCAGCAACAGCACTTCGGCATTAAGGAAACATTTAATTTTGAGTTATTGCTTGAGAAATTTTATCTTCAGCTAGTAATTATATCTTCCTAGGTGTCACTCCCTGTTGACTCACACTCTAGAAAATTATTCCTAAAGGAATCTAGGGACACACAAGAGGATGGCAGGTTGGTTTTAGTTTAAATAGTAATTGCTAGAAGTGACTGATTATCAACACCAGTAAAAGTCCCTTGTAGAACAATCACTTGCCTTTTCTTTAACATTCAGATTCTTACCATCCAAGTTCGAGGAATAAGGAACTCTTGGCTTAAAAAGAATGTATTGATAGATTCACTAAGTGGCATAAATATTCTGATTTTTGTCAACAGAACTAGAGTTTGGACCATCTTGTAGTTTTTAGTATATTCAATAATCTTCATATAGATCTGGGTTCCTGGCAATTGGAGCAGTCTTTCAATATCACTAGGTCTAGTTTTTCTAGACTTTCAGTATAACCAGTGGAAGGACTGGAAGAGGAGGAGAAATGCACTTGTGTGTTTTTCCTTATGTTCTTCTGTGTCATGTCCTGTTGCTGGAAATGTGCAGTATTCCTTCAGACAGAGGCTCTGTCTGCCTGCAGCAGCACCCTGTCGGTCTCAAAGGAGTTTCTTGCTGGGGCTTCTTCTGAGTCTCTGACATCTGTTCCCCTACTTGGAAAAGGAACTCTTCTGCCTTCATATATTTCTGTAATGTGTTCTGGAAACTTTTCACAGACCTAGATTAAATTTTTGTTGGCCTAATGACCAGTGACCTATAATTCACAGTAAAAAAAGGACATGTGTACTTGAAGGCAGCTGAGAAATTCCTGCCAGGCAGGATTAGATCCCAGATATGGCCTGGCTATTTGTCTTGAGCTTTTTCAGGAACAATGTGATTTGTGATGAAGCTCTCATTAAATAATTGACTTGCAATGCTGTGTACTGAGTCAGGTGAGGTACACCTCATGCTAACAGAGAGATTGTCAAAGTGCATAGCTTCATCCCTTCCCTATTACAATGGTAAGGCTATTTATTTTTATGTGGGGAAATAGTTTAGAGGGTAAAATGGTTCTGAGTAGTCCAATTGAGGTCCCAACTGTGATCACTTGAGCTAAAAACTGTTCTCAACTTTTTCAATACAAGAGCAGGGACCATTCTTATATATCCTACTTAGCTGATTCATAAGGTAGTGCTGAATCCTATCTGGGATGGGAGACAGTTCAGCCCTGTTATTTGCATTGAGCTTCACCATTTAGTCTTTTTTTCAGGAAATTAATTTTTTTGTACAAGTTTTCTACCAAGTCTACTTGCTATTTTCCAAATGCACTTTCAACATCTTCTGACACACATTCATATAGTTGAGTATTTAAGTGTTTACAATCAGCATGGCATCTTGGGACTTTAAAACCCACACAGGCAAAAATCAGTATTTATTATTATAAATATTATTATGTTTACCTACTAAAATGATGTGGGTACTACCTATCCATTCTTTTTTTCCATTTGTCTCATTGTTGTGAGACCACCAAAAAAGGGTTATTTATCCAGTGTTCTGACAATATCTTCAAATATCTCACTTTTTTTTTTTTTTTTTTTTTTTTTTTTTTTTTTTTTTTTTTGGTTTAGTTGGTAATGTTTGTTTAGTGATAACCTGTGTTCCCACAAGCTGTGTTGTACAGAGTACCTGTAAGCAAAGCAAGCCGAGCCTGGTAAAATTTTTTTTAACATGTGATTTTATCTCAACATAGATAAAAACGTGTTGTTGTAGACCAGGTCTGGTTGTCTGTTTTTAAAAGCACATGAATTTCCAGCTGTAACCATGGTGCAGAGTGTCTGGACTGAGCCCCTTATCAGGAATAAGACAGCTCCTGCCTTGAGCCTTATTTCCAGCTCCCTCCTCTGCTCTCCCTCTCTTTATCATCCCCTTGCCCCAGGTGCTGGGTATGGCACTTCATAGCTGCTGGACAGAAGACAAATGGATACTTGTCAGCACTACACAAGGTAGTTCATATTGACTGTTTTATTCCTCCAATCAAGCTCTGGGCTGACCAAGGACAACCTTGGCTTTACAAATCTGAAAACAGGTGAAAGAGGGTTAGCAGAATTTGGTGGTAAGCCTTTATTTTCCTCCACAGTAGCCAAAGAGCTACTTTCTTTCAGTGCCCTCTTAATGTCTTTGAAATGTGTGATAGATGCAAAGTGTTGATTTCACCTCCTGTGTCATATATGAATTAGGGAATGGATACCATAGCAGTGGGTACAATTACTGATGCTGTTTGTAGAAGCTACCTGAAATTAGTCTGTCTGGCTCTCTCCCTTCTTTATCTCAATAACTTTAGTGCAGCACTCTCTGAACCCTCATTATAAGTCCTTTTAATTGATGGGGCTTAAACATATAATTTTCCTTTCAGTAAGAGGAAAGTTAGCTCTCATTTCCTTATACAAATGCTATATCTATCATCATTTTAGCCAAGGGAAATTCAGACCAATGCATTTTTTTAAAGTACATCCCCAGACAATGAAGGATCTTAGAAACTAGCAACAGAGACAAGCAGTTATCATGCCAAGTCAGTCAGAAATGCTGATGGAGTGAAATACAGTTTGTTCTTATAATTCAGAGCCGTGAAGTCTCTTGAGACCTTAGATGTCTGAACCATCTGCCCTTTGGCACCTCTGCAGCGAGTGGTAAATCCATTGGTATCACGTATGAGACATCTGTTCTTAAGCCCTATTTATTCTTGATTTGGGGAAATCTCTCTTTTGTTCACACTTCACGAGATTAATCCTAACTACTGGCCTTAAACTTGTCCTTTTAGTACCTCTGCAACCTATTTTGGAGGAATAATTATTCCTTATTTAGTTTGCTGGCTCATAGGAATCCTTTTCCAAGGCTTATCTCTCTCTGTGTCTGGGCACTTAGCCCAGGCTGTAGATTTCAAAGGCAGCAAGGTGCCAAGAGGTTAGACACTGTAATGTTGTGAATACCTTTGTGAATCCAGCAATTCATCATTAGCTGAAAAATTGATATCCTGTTATTTTTTTGAGCAACAGTTGTATATGCCTTATATAGGTAAGGATGTATACAAAGTGTTTTGTGAGTTGGAGATAGCCTACACAATTAATTATAAATGTAGCAACAAGGCTGAAGTGTATTTTATTTTGTTCCTGGTAGTACTTAACACATTCTTCAATGCAGAGATGCCAAGATACACAGTACAGTCATGACTGAACTTGCTGCTGCAATGATGGAATGATGTTTCTTCTACACTATTTTCATTGAAAATAACCTTTTTACATGCTGCAGTTCTTCATTGCTTGATATCCATTTCACAAAAATTGTAGATGGATGTACGTAGTTTATTATATATATGCATTTTGTAATATTTGCATTTGATTTTTATGTGGGTAGAATGATTTTTTTTTTCCTTAAGGGCCATTGCATGTGTAGTAGTTGAAAAATGCACTTACAAAATGTATGAGGTAAAAAATTATTCCTTTACATCATTTTTAGGATCTGTTTTACTTTTTATGCTGAATGACTTTGGGGACAGCTGAGAGCTTGGCATTTTTTTTGGAGCATTTCTTTTTTTAACAGTGAATTACTGATTGTTACACTTACAGGCTATCTGATAAATATTTCTCTTACATTTCAGCCCTGGTACTTAAGAAAGAAAATAAAGGACTTTGAAGTGTCTATCACTATAGTCTAATATCTGCTTAGATAATTGGTTAAAGCTTTTCACAGTAAAATGTCCATTTTTCATTGCTGGATTTTCAAAAATATCTGGTAAATATAAGGATCATCTGTTATAAAGGCTTATTTGTTATTGAAAAATTAGCTTTCCATCATGGGGAGATAGGATATTTGTAAAAATGTGAAGAAATTTGTTGCCATAAAAAGTTTCTTTATTCCATTTTATAGCATATAAGAGTAAATTATTTATGTTATATTGTTGCGCTATTTATGGATGGTAAGGACCTACATGCAAACAACTTTTGTTAGAAATGGCAGATATTCTGACTTGCAAATAATATTTCTTTCATGTAAAGCAGTGAAGAATTCAGGACAAGCCTGTGCTATAGACTGAATTTCTCAATCGAATAAAATAATAATGAAACATCCCAAGTAATTGATGCATAACTGAAAAAGGTGATCTGCTTGCCTGTGACTAAAACTGGGTGATGTAATTTGAAAGTTGTTTTTACACTGGCAGTTGATAATTCCATGCTTCATTTATGCCATGTCTGAACTTGATTCAAGCTTAGGATTTGCCAGTTCAGGGAGCTATTGAAGTCAATGAGATTCTGCAAAGGCAGCACAAAATCTGATTATGAATTGCCAGCATTTAAAAAATATTACATGAATAGAATAGAATAGAATAGAATAGAATAGAATAGAATAGAATAGAATAGAATAGAATAGAATAGAATAGAATATTTCAGTTGGAAGGGACCTATGATGATCATGTAGTCCAACTGCCTGACCAAATCAAGGCTGACCAAAAAGTTAAAGCAGGTCTTAAAGTGCTGTGTCCTAATGCCTCTTAATTACTGACAGATTTGGGACAGTTTTGAATCATTCCTACTAATTTTTTGAATAAAATAAGAAAAATACCTTCAGACATACCTTTATTTTGTTTATTGTGCTTAAAGATTAAATACATTAGGCTTAAGAAGGCTTACACAAGGGACCTTGGTAACACCTTCATGTTAATCTACATGCCAAGCTTCACCTGGCTGGACCCTTGTTTTTGTTCAAATCCTACCACTGAAGGTGTTCATCAACCTAATTTGTGAGGTGCTTTGGAAAAACAGAATTCTAACATTTTGCTGGGAGGAACAAGATGGATGAGAATGTTGGAAAGCCTCCCCATACACAACACAGCCATCTAACTGTGACCTTAGTTGGCTAACTGCATTTAGTGCAAAGAAACGTACATGTCTCAAATGATCTTATACATCAGAGGATAAATACCAGCATTCATTAAAAATAGAGTACCTCTTTCAAAAATCATTAAAAATAGAACGTCTCTTTTGAAGCACATTCTTATTCACACTGAAAACAATCTTCAGTGTGGAAGTATTTAGATGTAGGGATACAAAATGTACAATTTGCTTATGTTTGTCGAATAACTTGTCACATTTGGTCAGAGCTAGATATTTTCTCATTTTCTTAATTTTCTGTGTTTATTAGTAATTACATTCTCCCCAATATGTTCTTAGGGTTGGAATAACAAAATTCAAAAACAATCATTGGGGGGTGTTAGATGTAGTAATGAGAATCAGGCAATAGTTCTTAGAGAAAAAATAATTAAAATAAAAAAATCAGCAAGCAATCAGAACGATCACCAATGGTATTGGAAACTAGTAGCAATATGGACTCATGAAACAGGCTCAAGAAATTTTTCTCTTGCATGCTGAAACACAGATAACAGTGTTGCAATTGGAGAGTTCCCCTGAACTGGTCTATGCAAGCTATAAGAAAACACTAAGTTTCTTTAGAAATCAACCCTTTTTACTTGACAGGTAAAACGCAAAGATTTCAATCAGCACCCTCTGTCAGGAAGAAATATAAATATAATCTCTGAGTTTGTGTTCATTTGCTGATTAGTAATTTAGAATATTCAATGACAGCTTCTTCAATAATTGAGGCAACTCAGTTAAGGATGTCATAATAACAGTTTAAAGTGATCTGTATATATTCTCTGCTGCATACTCTCTGCTGTCAAAGCAGAGGTGTGTGTCAGTACCTGATACCAAAGAGCCACATCATGAACATAAGGTGACTGTAAAACTGTGGATCTGTGGCTCAATGCAGTGCTGAGGCAAGGGGGGGGCTCTCAGTTGCCATAGATTAGGTAGGCCTGAGGAACTTGGTCCAGCTAAGCCAGAGTGTGGTGCTTGACAACAGGTCTCAGAATGTTTAAAAATGTCCTTAAAATATAAAGAACAGGTCATTGTGTTATACTCTTCAATGCATCATTAAGTGTGTAAGCCTGTACAAAGCATGTTTCAAAACACACAGATAATGTGAGTTTTGGCTGTGCTGCTGTATCTCAGCACCTTGCTTTGTCTGCTTGCCTGGTTAGCTATAAATTTTTTGAAGTGTGGATATTTACTGTGTTAAAATTCTTTTTTTATCCTTTTAATTTTTCCTAGGAGGTGTTTGCATTGCTCAGTCACTCAAAATCCCTCGGGAACCAAGACCAGGAGAATTTGAAAAGATCATTAAGCGCTTGTTGGAAACTCCAAATGCTCGAGCAGTGATCATGTTTGCCAATGAAGATGATATTAGGTGCCTGATTCCTAATTTTGTGTTTTGAAGATGTTCCTCTTCACAAAGGTGCTTGGTTGGCAGGTGGAAAATAGACTAACAAAGAAGTTTCAGATTCAATCCTATGTAAAAATTCTTGGAAACCTGATGATAAGAAATGGAGTTGTAGTTAGAGAGTGGGCCAGTCCTTTATTCTGTGTAGCTCCAGACTTCTCCTAGCTCCTAGGAGTGCAGTGCCAATGGACAGTTATTTGGGAACTGAAAAGGAAGAAGCCAATGAGAATGCTAGAAAATATGGCTAAAGATGAAAAAAATTAACTTGTATATTACTGTATCTTGAGTTCATTATAGCTGTTGTTGAATATGCTTTAGACTGTGAAAACTATAGATTAATTACTGTAAGCTTATGCATAGCCAAAATGAATGCTGGGTTTCTCAAGTTCTTTGTAAATGGAATTTGTTTAATTGGTAATTTGTTGTTTGTTTGCAGGAGAGTACTAGAAGCAGCCAAAAAAGCTAATCAGTCTGGACATTTTCTCTGGATTGGCTCAGACAGCTGGGGGTCAAAAATTTCACCAGTCCAGCAGCAGGAGGAGATTGCCGAAGGTGCAGTAACCATTCTACCCAAAAGAACATCCATAGATGGTAAGGATGCATGTGGCACAAACCTTTCACTTTCTGTCAAAGTTCAGTACTTTAGGTCTCTTTAAAAATAATTTAAAAATCATGTAGTCCTTGATTACAGGGAATTCAGGAAAAGCTTTCCAACCAAGTTACCTGAGTTGGCCTGATACAACAATAATTTAAAATACCTGTTGAGATAAGGAGATGCTGAATCTGCAATTAGTCAATCTTGTAATTGTCTAATAATGATGATACTTGGAGTTGAGAGCTTCTTAACCATAGCCTGGTCATTCTGTGGGACATAATAGGAGAGTACCGGATGAATGATAATGAATCAGATTATTCTCTGGGGAGGAGATTGATCTGTGCCCCACTTTCCACTCCTAAACTTACTTTAAGATTCTTGGTGGATGAGGTGGAAGTTGGTTTGCAGTACCTTATTCCTGTTAGGGTACTGGAGATAGTAACCTCTCTTATGTCTGGATAAGTGTGCTAGACTGGTAATTGGCTAGGAAAAATTAACACTATTGATGTTACATAGAGAATTTAGCCACTGGGAAATACTTGTAAGGAGCTAATCCAGGTAGGATGCGTTAATCATGATTTCATTATGATAGTTTTGCGAGGGTAAGGCTGGTGATCACCAGGTTTAAGTAGAAATCTTTAGTTTCTCAACTGGTGTCATTAACTATATAAATAGGAGGAGAACAAGAGGTGTCCTGGTCCTCTTTGACTTGTTCAACAAAGAGTTACCCCATGACTTTATGTGGCCTTGAAACGAAGTCTAATCCATAGATGCTACTATGCTCATAAAATAGTTTGGGTCTAAAGCTTTTTCTTGTTCTTATCTTTACAAAAAAATCTGATACTGTGTTTAAAGTAATATTTTTATACTATTTTTATATGTATCATATTTTAATGCTTCTTTCACTTCTCTTCAATGTAGGATTTGATAGGTATTTTCGGAGCAGAACGCTTGCTAACAATCGAAGAAATGTCTGGTTTGCAGAATTTTGGGAGGAGAATTTTGGATGCAAGTTAGGATCACATGGAAAAAGAAATAGCAATATCAAGAAATGCACAGGTAACCATGAAAGTAAAACATTATCTGTAAATTGTTTATAGGAGTGACGGAAAGGAGCTGCTTTCTTTTCATCACTTTTCTGCTCTCTTCAGTTCTCCAGTGCATATTGCTGAGTTGTAAGAAAAGTGTGACTTTTTCTTAACCTGAAGAAAAAATTCTTGGACAATGTATGAGAAATTTAGTAGTTGATTTGCACAAATACAATGATGGTACAGATTTTATCAAAGTCCAGTATAAGTGGTTCAATTCCATTTATGTTTTCAATGACCTCCTCTCTCACCCTATCTGTAGTTGTCAGTGTGATTTTTTTTTAGCAAGTGTGTGCAATGTGCATCACGGTAATTTTCATATTGTTAACCCTAAAGTATCTACAGTGAAAATTAAATTTGTGTTTAAACTATTGAGGTCTTGATGATAGCTCAAGTCTAGAACTCCTCATTTAGTTTACAAACTGTGTTTGAGGATGAAAGAAAAAGCAAATCAATATGTTTTTATTACTTGTCCCCATGTGCAAAAGAAGGATCCTCTATCATATTATAAAACTGAAATCCTCTAAAAAGTTTGAGCAAAAACTTGAAGTAATTGTCACTAGTTTTGCAAATGTGCTTGCTCAGGCATCATACCCAGATGCAATTGTCATGACACCTAATACAGCAAACACAGCAGCAGCTGACTTTGATCTTCTCTATGAGATGTTGTTTTCTTGGTGTTACTTGAAAAGTTTATTACAAGAGTTACTTTCTGTGGCTACAGCAGATTGCGTATGTTACTTTTTGTGTAGACATTTTTACCTAATATCAGGGCTCCTTGTGTCATTTCCTTAATTACTACCACCACTCCCAGCACTGCTGGCTGTGACCATCATCTCTGAGAGTAGTGCCAGCAGCACTACACAATTTTGCTGTACTATGTACATAAGTTTTCTGTGATGTGTTTTGATTTTCCTGGCAGTCTCTTCTTTCACTGAATAATATTTCCCCCCTGGAATATCAACTTTTTTTTTTTCACTTGCTGTCCCAAGATTTCTGGCTGCTTGCTGACACTTTCATGTAGCCTTTGTTGTAGAGGTGCCCTTCCAAACTTTCTGCCAGCACTCCACTTCTTCTGGGCTTGTCAGACAGAAGCACTTTGAAGTCTCCAAGAACATGGATTCCTGCTCTTTCTGGACCATCAGATTTATTGTATGTGTGTTGTGCCATCAATTCAAGCCCTTACTGCACTGGGCTTCACAAGTCACAGATACAACTCACACAGAAATATCAGAGCCTTGCATTCACTCTGTCATTTCAGCAATGCCTTGTCTTTGGCCTTTTACCACATATTTCGCAGAAAAAAAGGGTAATATTCAGTTCCTCACTGAGCTAAATGAGAGCTCATTACTCTAATCCTTTACTCCTTGACCTTGATGAGTATAGCAGTAAATCACAGCTGGATAGTTACCCACATCTGGAAAGGGATTATTTTGTTATTGCTATTTTAAGTGGATAATAGATCGGTTTTTTAACTTCTTCAGGTGGAATGATTGGTGTATGTGTTGTAGTTTAAGAAGCTCTAAATGGTACCACAGATGGTTGTATGATTTATCTCAGCCTCATCTGTCAAACTGAATTACCAAAAGTAGTGTATGAAATGCATAGGCTGTATCTTGATCCAAAATAGTTTCTGATTTGAAACAGATATCTTCATATTTTATTAAAAAAATTCTGGTATGTTCTCTGAACCTGAAAATAGAAAGAAAACATTTCTTGTGCCCAGAAAGTTAGCATGGTACTAAGTGATGGGACAAAGACATGGGAGGTCTCACATGGTAGTTGCATGTGCATTTTAACTGGCAGGGGAAAAAAACAATGAATTCTCCTGCAAAGTACCTATGAGTGATAGGACTCTTGACTAAAACCACTTCAAAGTGGCTTGCCACAATAGAAGAAGTCCCCACTCGAACAGAAGAAGATCTGACACAAAGTGGCAATTCATCATGATCCATATGCTTATCTAATTCAAATTTAAAGGGTTGGGTAACAAAGGTACTGCAAATATGATAATATTAAGTAAACTGAATCAAGAGATGGTGGTGGTGGTAGTAAGTTCAAAATAAACCTCCTGTGATTTAAGGAAAATGATAGGTAGAGAATGGGAGAATGACCCCCAGCCCAATTTAGACTCAGAGAATTGCAAATGATATCTTGACACACACCAGTTCATTTGTCAGGGCCTCTCACGCACAAAAGAGAGGCAACAATGAAATCCTGGCTGGTTCTTCATACCACAGCCCTCAAAGCAGTTGAGCGTGTCCTATGATCTTCTATGTCTGCTAAAAATTAGAGTGTCCTACCCATGAATTTAACTTTTCCTTGAGCAGCCGAAGGCATTACCTCATGGCCAAGTCTGGTAAGTGAAAAAAATGAATGAATCCCCAAATTTTAATAAGAATATAAGATCTGATACATGTAGTTGTTTATAACTTTATATTGAAAACCTTGAACTCCCTATAGCCAGTCCCCATTACCATTTGCAGTGGGCTTTCTCTGATATTTTGTGTTTAGAGTCTCAGTCCTGATTTTCAGCGCAATTCTTTAAAGGCATGTGCAGGTGGCCAAGCATAGAAAGAGGTTGCCCACAAATGTGGTGGAGTCTCCCTCACTGGAGATATTCAAGAACTGTCTGGATACAGTCCTTTGCCACGTACTCAAGGATGACCCTTCTTAAACAGGGAGGTTTGACCTGTTGGCCCACTGTGGTCCCTTCCAACCTGACCCATTCTGTGATTCTGTGCTTCTGTATTCCCATCTCTAGTTCAGAACTTTAAGACTGAATGTAAACCACCATTTACTCTAATTTTCCTGTATTTTTATCTGCACACTGCAGAAAATAAGATTCTCTTTGTGTTTTACCCATGAGTCCAATTTGTAAATCACGTCGCTGTCTGTATAAGTGTTGAAGATGTGGCATTTTGGGATATAGTTTAGAGGTAATTATGGTGGTGCCAGGTTGGCAGTTGGTCTAGATGATCCTGAAGGTCTTTTCCTACCTCGATGGTTCTGTGATTCTGTGATGTTGTAATGTCAGTAGGCAGTAGTACACTGAAAGGAATCCAAAAGCTCAAGATACAGACACATTCTGAAAGTCTCTCTTTCCAATGATATTAAAAGGCAAACTGATAGGTATAAAGTTTTCTCAGGCTTGAGATGTATTTTATTATGCCTTCCCGTTTATCTTACTTAGGAGGTACTTGAATCTTTTTCTCATATAACATTTGTAATTCCTGACAACAAAACTGATATCCCTGTTCTTTATTTAGTCAAGTTATTCATGCTATAAATTTTTGCTGCCTGCAGTGAGGATGCTACTGGCCTAATCCAATTTCAAGCATTTTTTTCCCTTATGAAGATACTAGAAAATGCTTAATAGTGGAAAACCTTTCTCCCTTTCATTTTCTATGTAAAATCAACAGTCTTTTAAGCACTGGAAGTATGAAAGGAATTTATCTTCCTTTAAGGTTAAGAATTACACAAGGGCATAAGCCTTCTTACCTTTTCTTTTCTTATACATTACTGACTATTGCAGTCTAGCATTGTAATAGCTTGAAAGGTTTATTTGAATTTTGAAATCCTACTTAGTTGTGGTTACTGTTGCTTCCTATTCCTATAAGAATTTGTGCTCTGGAGATACATAAAGTAATAAGTTTCTTTTGAATTTGACTGTTTGTTTATTTACTGATTTTTGCCATGTTACAGAAAGACACAATTCACCTAAACTTTGAAAAAGTATATTTTTGCCAGTATTGATTAGAAGCTAGCTCTATGTGTTTCTGAATGTGAGTGTACATTGATCAAATCGTCAATATTAGAATAGTTCATCAAAAATATTAGAGATTTCTTATTCTGACATTTCTGGAATTAAAAATATATCAAATTGGGCCATTAAGTTAGTAAGCATTAAAACAATAATTCAATGACTACCCTTAAACTATTTTACTTGGAGAAGAAAATGGCCTTTGCAGAGAAAACTCATTCATCTTGCTACAACACAATGGAAAAGAAAGGAGCACAAGCAAGATTAAACCATATGTAGAGGTTACAAGAAGACTTACTTTACATATTTATTCAAGGTGTAGGTTTTCTATATTCAATTAAAATATCTTTAGTGAGACATGATCCTTTCAGGGGTCTTCAGTAATCTTTTTCTAGGACTGGGTTCTATGTGGGGAGGAGAAGTGAGGAGATTGAAAGGTTTTCACTCATCCCTGTGCCCCAGCAGAAAAATGTAAAGGCAGAGGCAGCATTCTTTCATCCTCTGATTCCTGTTGACTCTTCGGGAGGAAGGGCTTCCCTGGTGGTTTCAGGAGATGGCAGAGACTTTATGCCTCTTGCTCTACTTTAAATTTAACATCCTCAGACATAATTTTTCCATACTCTCAGCTTCCCAGGTGACTCTACCAGGAGGCTAGTTTTGGTTTTTAAAGATTTAGCATTACTTAGAAATAATGTGGACTGACCAGACTTGTTCTTTACTCTGACTCTTGGTTGTTGAGCTATTATTTGTCAGTCTCACCTTAATGTAGATTTCTAGATTTTGTCTTCCTTAAGAAGGCTACAGAAGGATGAATACAATTACTTGAAAATCAAAATAAGATATTGCAGAATACTCTTTTAATAATTGCATTGAACAACATACAGCATCACTTTTTCCAAAAATCAAAAAGTAATAGTAAAAGAAAACAGCATTAGTGATGAAGTGCAAAGAGAGAAGGGTAAGAATTAAATGAAATCTACTTAGATCTGCTTTCATTAACCTCACAGACTGCTAATATTTGATTTCAAGCTAACAAAAACTACAGAAGTCCTCTTTTTGTATTTGTATGTATTTGTTTGTGTGCACTTTTACAAGCAGATATGTGTTTGTGTTTGCCTGCTTAAGCAGATAGAAATGTAACATGAAAGTCGCTTACTATATCATGTTTTAATGGGAAAAACCATAACTTCAGCTTCAAATCTTACAAAAGAAGTCTCAATTCTATTGAGATTCGTTCTGGATTTTGCCCACAGAATCCCTCGAAGGCATCCATTATGGTCTTTGAACAGCAAAATGGGGTCCTTTATTAAAACATCAATGTAATGTGGCACTTTTGTAAAGCCTCAAAAAATGTTAATTATAAATTTTCTTCATGTGCATCCCCACAGAAGGAGTCTTCTCCCTGTTTTGTATGGTTAGAATTCTAACTACTCTGCAAACCTAATCAGCCTTTAACTGCCTATAATGTCTGACTGTGCTGCTAAAAATAAAGATGGAAGATTTTCCAAAAGTATAGAGACCTGTGTCAATTAGCCTAATTTCAATTTGCTCCATCAAAATGAGCTGTTTGTTTCACTAAAAAAAACATGGTGCAGTATAATAAAAAAAACACGCATACCTAGGAACTTTTCAGAGATATTTATTTTCTTAACTAACCTCTTTGAAATTACAGTTGCCCCTAAAGATATTAATAGGAGGAAGTAAATTTACTCATGTGTGTATGCAGTCACATTCTGAAAAGTTTATAGGACAAGTTGAAAACCAGAATGTGAATCTTTTAGTGGCACAATGACTTGCTATTTTGTTTGAGTAATGGTTCCATTACCATCAAATCACTCCTAAAGTAGTTTCTTTTCTTGATGAGACCTACAGAAAATTAAGAAAATCAGCACAGAAGCAGTTGAGATACTTGAATTTAGCACAATTCTCAAGAAGCACTGATGCTTAGGAGGGACTCTTTTAGAGTACACAGAAATAGCTGCTGCTCTCCCTCTTTGTGATTTGTAACTAGGATGTTTAGGCATAAGAGTTAGAAGGGCAATTCTTATATCTATTCTTTTTTTGTTGCTTCCCATTTTCTTGATTTCCATTTGAAATGTATCTTCTGCACAAACCCAAAATAAGTTTTGATATGTTGTTTATATTTCTGAAGTGTCTATTGTTGTTTTGTGTGAGTACAGTAATCTGACATAAAAATCACAGTATCCAGATTTGCAGCATTAGCAGGAGCCAAGCTGACTGTGGAATCTTTGCTACCAATCACATCCATTGGACACAAAAGACTTGGAGGGGATATGGAATTACTTGCAAATAAATTATGGATGCAAAAGTTCCCACAGAATAGCATTTTCTCTATTAATTAGTACTTGATTTACAGGATACAAGCAATTTAAAAATATGTGAAAAAGGGAAAAGCAAATGGTAAAACAAAAGAAATTATTTATCTTTCTATTGTGATCTCTATACTTATTAATTGTTTGATATTAAAATAGATTTAAACTTATTTTGATCTTAGTTACTACCAACACCAGAAGCAAACCTATATATCTTAATAATTATATTAATTTTATTATATAATTAGTGAGGGTAAATGAAGTTATTTTATCAAGTAGCAATGGAAATACTTAGGATTGCTTTTATATCATGAGCATTTTCAATACATTGAGTAATTATTCACCCATGAAATGTCCCTGATTTCAAGTGATTGCTCATCTTTTGTGGAAGGGAGTTCAGACTGGTCACCTGTAAACAGATGTAGAGGCTTTTAAATCTACCAAGTAGAATTTTATTGCAGAAGTAGTCCATGAAAAATCAATGGGACATACACAATGAACTTTAGTATAATTCAGCGTAGGAAAGGAGGTCAGAATTTGGCTTTCAATGGTTAAGTGTAGCCATTAAATGTACCAATTATAGTTCAGTATTTCCAGAATATTATTTGTATCCAATATTTGAGTTAGGTGTTTTTGTATGAAGGGCTCTTACGAAAGGTCAGGTAGAAGCACAGGTGTCCTTAATTTGTGTTAAAATCAGGGTACAGGGGACAAAAAGTATATTTGTTATATTGAGTTCACATTGGTTTAGCTGCATGACTGGGCATAATGATTTGGACTCTGGACTAATGCATATTTAGGGCTTGCAGGCTTGAACTTGGAAGGAGCTCATGAGAATGGATTTACTTAATTCTCCAACTTCCGGCAGGCCACCTCCATATGTCTCTGTAAACTGCTTAGACTGGCGTGACTCACCCTGTGAGGATGCCCATCTCTCTTTGCAGATTGCAAATAGTCCTAGATGACTAAATTGGATCAGGTGTCCCACTTTCAGATTGCTCAAACCAACTGAAATGGCTCCCATCCCATGGCCGCTCTGATCATCACTTTCTCAACAAAGCAATCTTCCTTCCCAGTTCCTGTAAGATCCTGGTGATAGTGCTAGTATTTAATATTAATTATGAATATTAATTAAAGAGATAATTTAGCATTCTTACAGGCACTTTCACACATAGAAACAGAAGGGCAGTCAATAAATGACAGTCCTCTGCACACAGATTATCAGAAAATATTCCTCAGATCTGATTATGTGACCATTTGCTTATTGATAATACTCCAGATTTCAAGGATGCAATATCCTGTGGACTTATGCAAAACTATTTTTAAATGACTTGTTGAAAAAGATTTACATTTCTGTTTTATATTTAGGCTTTGCCTTAAAAAAATTAAATATTTAATTATTCTGGCTGAAATCCTTTTATGCTGCGAAGAGATGGTACCAGGAGACAGAGAAATTAAGGATTTAAAAACTTTGATGAATCTACATAATGTGTGTGAGCTGTCACTGAGACAAATATAGCTGGTGCTGTGATCTCATAGACCCTGTGGAAAATAAATGACTTTCAGATTATTAAGGCAACACTGTGGAATGAGGTGTACTTCCTTTGGTATCTCTGTTTGTAACAGTAGACAGTGGCTGTTTAATGCTCTGGGGTTTCACTGCTCTGACTTCAGCATTTACTGAAGTTTTGGCAGCCAAGAATGGTCTTGATTGATTTTTTACTTTGTTAAAATGTAAAAACAATGAAAGGGAAAGTCTATGCCCTACATGCATTCCTCCAGACCTCACAAACTTAAAAGATCCAAATGCCTTCAAAGCTCTGCAGTGATGGGGCAGGTGGTGCGCTGAGGTCATGCTCTTCAGGGTTCCCTTGTTTCCAATCTGTTCTTTACTTTTCCATATGCTTAAATATAATATATTTGGGCCAGAGATTGAATTTTTTCAGTTTTTGTTGTTGAACAGACTTACCTGTTCTATTCTTTCAAACAAAGAAGAAGAAAAGAGAGGGGGCATTTGCACTTCATAAACCTGTTTGAATGAGTCCACTGAAATTTAAGTGCCACATAAACATTGTTTGGCTCAGAAAATATGGGTGCTTTTTCACTCTTAGTGCTAGATTCTGACTATTTGGTAGACTTTTTTGTGAGCTGTAGTCTAGAAAGAGCAGTTCTTCAAAGACTCTCAGGTAGATTAACAATTATTCTCTCATCTTGAAACGAACAAATAATTTCCAGCACTAGAAGCACTTCAAGGTAACTTTTTAAATTGACTATGGCTTTTAAAACTACAGCAAATAAGAGAAAAAATTATTTTATTCCTTTTAAATTTTGAAAAATTGACCAGGTCTCTAAAAGTGGCAGTTTTAGGAGCGTTCTACGTGCTGGCTTGAAGAGTGATATCTGAAATTGATATCTGCAATTGCTTGAATCTCTGCAATTCACAGAGCTACTGTGAAGAATATATTCGAATAGCAAAATCATTAAGGTTGGAAAATACTACCATCATCATTGAGTCCAGCCTTTGACCAAACACCCCCATGTCCAGTTATTTCAATTTCAGAAATTACCTTTTATATTTCATATAAAAATCTGAATTTTTAAAGTCACTTTACATTTTATCTGAATTTTTTTTTACCCATTCCTCTGTGAAAAAATCTTACATGTAATTTATGATGATAATAAAAGAAACAGGGTTTGAAACACCAGACCAAAGATTTTGCAACTTAGTTTCTCAGAAATAAAATACAAAGAATGTATAGCCAGATCTTCAATGCTGTACATGAGTGTTGCTTTATTGACATGAAGAGTTATGAGATTTGAGAGGATATGACCACCCAATGAGAGTAATAACTTGATTCTTTGTGGAAATCACAGAGTGGTCAGTAATCAAAGGCAGAGTAGATAAGAAAAGCTTTAAAGGAATGATCAGAAGAAAAGCTACATTGCTTTTCACTTCAGAAGACAAGAGTTAGATCTTATGAGTGGGGTGAAAATAAGCAGGGCTTTGTAGTCAAGTTGAACAGAACCTTGAAATAGAGACTAGAAGTTTGAACATCCTATGAAAAGGGTGGCCAACATGAATTTGATCTCAGCAATACTATATTCTGAAATGTTCTAGTGTCAATGAAAGCAAATTGTTTTTGTGAGTGGACTACAAGGCATATTACTCCTTTGGTCTGCTGTCCTGTGGTTCTGTTTTCCCCAGTGTATGTACATATAAATATATATATAGTTATTTTTTCTCATTTAGCATGAATCTCTCTTCTGAAAAAAAGAACTAAAACTTCTTGTAACCTCCTTCATTGCAGTATTGAATCATGTTGGCTTTTCCTTTTGGAGCCTTTAAAATAAATGCTTTATGTTTAGTTCCATTAATATATGTGACATTATAAAAAAGAGTCTTTTTAGGATATGAATGGTGATTTTACCACCTTCCTCACATTTTTTACAGTGCTTCTTAAACACAATTTAAAAAAACCCTATATTTATTTTTTTCTTGTTTTATATACTTATTTTTATTCCATTTGAGAGAGTTGCATCTGAGCATATATTGGTCGTTATTACAAAGGTGCTCATTTGTAGTAGTATTTGAAATTGTGTCTAGAGAATTCATCCACATGAAGACCAGCATCCTTTCCCTTCTTGAGGTTCTCTGTTCTTGTTGATCATTTACAGTATCTCTGGCTGATGCTTCATTATTATATTTGCTTCCCTGAGATGTGGCTATGTGAAATTTCAAACAAACTTATTTTCATTATGTTCAAGTCCATAGTAAGTCTTTTATAAGACTATGTACATTTTGCTATAGCTCAGTTTATTGATTCATTTCCCAACAAGTTTTTTATTATTTTTGTTTTTTTTCTCAAAGTACTCCTTTCTTAAAAAAAAAAAAATAAAAGTTTTTATTGGTAGTATGGTAGTTTAAAATTATTCTTATTTCAGTGTGAGTAATTAATTACGTTATGATCAAGCATTTTGGGTGTAATTGTGCATAGAAAGAAATTGCTGGGCAATATTTAGAAATACAGCTCCAGTCATGCAAGGTAGGCTGTATGGGGGCCACTTATGCATGAGTGCAGGACTGCACTGAACTCAGTAGCATTTCGTAACTGAAGGATCTGATGAATGATTATGACTACCTAAAGAAAGTCTTAAATATATTTTCTACCCATGTAGAAATGTTCCATAGCCAAGGAAATAGTAATTTTAAGTGCTTGTGCTTTGTGTTCTTGTGATACCTCCCTAGAGAGCAGGCAATTATTGGAAAATGTGTTATTGAAACTTTTCATATGTTCTTCAACTTTGTATGTGTTCGGCTTTCAAATGATCAAATGATGATGATGTGACCCCATTCCTTTGGTTTTGGCATTCATACAGACCTACTCTCTTGAGCATGCAATTTTTAAATATTAACATGGTTTGCAGCATGCATGCACTTATGTCTCAGTATGCATTAATTTCCTGTATAAAATCTCATTTCCCTTAATCCCTACCCATATGCAGGTCTACAAAGGATGACTTTGGAGAAAAAATCTTTTGCCTTTTCCAATGCTTTCTCCTGTCTCTAATCTTTGTGTTGCTGATCTTCAATTCACAATAGAATGTCTAAGTGAGAGGTGAAGGACTGAAGAAATTATTGCGAGTCTTAGCCAGCAGCCTGGAGAAAGGGAACCTGATGCTGTGGGAGCTGGGCCTTAGGGCTGGACCTCTTTGTGCTGGCATGCACTGGCAGGCCTCAGGAGAACTGTTCCCAGTCCCCTCTCCCTTGTTCTAATCTTAGGACAAGGAAAGCATTTAAAATGACTGCTGTTGCATATAAGGAGCCTATTTTGGAAAGCGGGCAAAAAAATGTAATTAGGGTCAAAACCTTTATTCTTAATTTATTATTCAGGAAATCCTCGAGAGAAGCAGGACTGCAAAGAAGATCAATCTTCCATTTTAAAAAGGATTTTGGCATTTGGAATTGAAATTAAACCAGTCCATTTTACAATTCAAAGAAAAGAGAATTAAGCCTTATTCCATCCAATGAAATAACTCTAGTGTGTTATCTAACATAAAACCCAAATGCATGTAACCAAAAGTTTCCAACACCTATTTGGGTTCAGTTCTAAAATGCAACAGTTCCATTTTCAACATAGTCCTAGTTTTCTCTACCATTTTCCCTACAACCCAAATGTTGCCAAGTATTTTAGAAAGTATAGTTACTGTAATGGAACTATATTGTATAGTGAAATGTAACTCTGTAACAAACCCTCCCCATAAGTCTATAGCTTAAGATGAGGACAAAAATGTATGATTTGTGACCCAGAAAAAAAGATATAATTTATCAGAGCAGTGTGTAGTATTTTATTTATACAGTACATGCATGAACAGTATTTTTTCTAGCACAGATTTGATGGAAAATAATGACAGTGTATGTGAATGACATACTGATTATGATGACTCACACAGGTAAAAATATTGACATTCATGTCTAGTAGTTTTCCATGTCTCTGGACAATGGATTCTTCCTCCTATAGGGCTATTTTTCAGCAGAACCTATCTAAATTGGGCATATGACCTCTTCCTCAAAATCAAAGATATGATTGCTGAAATAGAATCTCAGGCAGGAGCTGGGTAAACTCACCACTTAACAGTTAGATATTTCCTGAAAGCCAGCTGTATCAATTCCTACAAGAGAATGAAACTCTGTGAAAAATGCAAATTTAATGCTCCTGTCGAACTTCATTTTAAATATTTCAAAAAATTGGAGCCTTTCTAGCTCTTCTTTTGTACTGGCCTATTATCCTTTGAAAAAAACTTGTTTAATGAGTTACTGCACACATATCACAGGGATGGGTTATTCAGCTTTTTTGAAAAACTAATTTTTGGCAGTATGATGACATCAGAAATGGAGCATCTTTGGTTCCTGATGAGGTGTTGTTCAAGAAAGAAGTGATTTCCTCAGTTTGTTTTTAATTCAAAGTACATTGGTAATTGTAGAAATCTCATCTTTAACATAAGCTTTCCTAGTTGAGAAGATTTCTTGATGATTTCTTGTCCTCCCCTATTTGAATGGACTATTGTGTTCAAAGATTCACAGAATTGCTAAGGTTGGAAAAGACCTCTTCCATCATCTAGTCCAACACTGCCATGTTCACCACTAAGCCAGCTACATGTTCTTCTGACATTTATTAAAACCAAGCCCCTCTTTCTGATCAATAGGCTTTCCTCAGCCAGGTGTTAAAGCAGCTTCTTTTTAACTTTGCAGTATTTGTGCCATCCAACAGACAGATTTGGTTACTGGGGTAAGAGTGCACACAGCTATGTGGACACAGATACCTTTCCAGCTGTGCAATTACGTGAGCTGGCAGGCTTTGGTGGAGGAGAAGCATCTGGTGATTGTGGAGGCTGAATGGTTTTTTTGGCTCAAAACAAAGCAAAGTCTTCAGTCAATCAGAGAATATTTTACTTTTTATGAGGCCACTTGCAGATTTTCAGATTTTTTGTTTATGCATTGTTTAATGCTGTGAGGTTTCACTGACAGTTGGAATTGATAATTTAGGTACAGAAATGTTCCCACAATTAAGAACTGGTAATTAAAATACAGACAGATTAGTAATATAGGCTGTGAGAAATATGCTATGCAAACTTAGGTCCATTGTCCATTCATACCTTCCAAAAAGGAGAGAGAAAAAAAGGAGATGTTACTTCTATCCTGTCCCAAATAATGTGTTGCCTACCCATTTGATTGTTTATCTGTTGCATGCAGTGGTTTGTTAATTGTACTACCCCATAAAAAGCTTTTAGACCTGCCCAGCATATCTTCTTCCACTTCTCTTGGTCTATGTCACTTTCATAAATTGAGATGATTCTGAAATTAATTTCCTCTTTAAACGATTAAATATTTTCAATAGAACTCAATTTTGATGAAGTTTAAAGTGATGCCTTAAGTTTTAGCTTTCATACTTTTCAGATTCTGTGCTGCCTAGGTGAATAGTTCTGTGCTTCAGAATAATTATTGGTAATCTTTCTTCACAGAGTAGGTAGACAAAACAATTCCTTTTTCTAGCTTGGGACCAAGGACAACCATTACAGGTTTCAGGCCCAAGAGGATAAACTGTGGAATGAAGTGAGAAAATAGGGAGGATGGGACTTCATAATCTGGGGCTGTAATTGGACAATTACCCATATGCAAATGGACCAAAACTTACAAAAGTGTGAGACCTTGTGACCAGGCATGCATTTTGTGACCATTTTGGGTTTCATCTTGGGTGTAGCCCTGGCCAGGTTCTTGTGCTGCCCAGGGTGTATCCATAGAGGCCTTTGAATAAATACCTACTTTACTGAACTCTAGCCTCTGCTCCAGGTCAGACTTCTCAAGGCAGCAAAAGCACCTGCATGGAGATAGCAGCCTGAGCCTTGTGTGATTGTGTATCATACCTCATACTTCCTAGCATTGTGCTGGTAGGCTTTTAGCTTTGGGAAGTGGATCTGTCCCTGGTTTCACCCTTTTTGCAGCATGTTGCTTCATACTACTGCAAATCATTCTAATTGCAAGGGGAAGGCTTTAATTTTCAAACTTGCCTTTTGCAGTTTGTTAGAAAAGCCCATTCGGAGAACAGAGGATGTGCAATTCATGACTCAGGTGCTGAACTTTTCATTTGAGATGTGTGTTTGGGTACAACTCTGAAAGAAACTGAAATTCTGGCACCATAGCACACAAAGATGTGTACAATTCAGAAATGCAGACCATTCTGACAGTGAAGGAGGAACCCCAAAGAACATCAGAGTTTGACGCCTGAGGAAGAAATTGCTAATTTACCTCAGCTGTGAAATATAGAGTTGTTGGGCCTTGGAACAGATGGAGAGAATTATATGCATGTCACTGTGAGAAAGGGAAAAATATTTTTTTTAATATTGTCTGCTTATTTAATGGTTTCATTTCTTTGTTATTTTTATATCTTTTCTTTGCCTTCTGCTTGCACCATAATCTATTCTTCCTCCTTTTCTTTTAATTTTATATGTAGAGTTTATCAAGCCATGTCAAATCACTCTGTAGAAGCAACTTTTGGATTAGTATATTTGTTGGATCCTAGAGTATAATAATTAGGTACATTCAGGTAGGCCTGAAAAGGAACAAATAGCATGAGTTTTCACAGCAGCTATTCAGTGTGACACTCCTATGTGTAAGAATAGTTTTGACGTTTCTCACTTACAGATGCCAATAGTCTTTTGTAGCAGCTGATCCCCAGTTGAGACTTACTCTCCTTTACAGCTTGAATGCCTGACTTGTTTCCATTAGCACTGTCAGGGTGTTTAAAATCGTCTTGCAATTTTGTTTCACCTACACGATGACTCAGTGGTAGAATGCATTAATAAAAGTTTAGAAATAATAATGGTGTTTACCCTTGAATTTAGAAGACTTTGAGGATGTACCTTAATAGTGTCATAGAACTGGTGCAGGTTCACACAGGAATAGATTTATTTCTTATGCTCTGCTAAATTTCCTGTGGAATGCTGAGTGCATTAGGATCCATGGTAACCAAGTCTGCTGCAGCGCTGTATTTCTGTGCTGTTGATAATGCAAGTCCATCTAATTAGCACCAAATGTCAGGGTACTAAGAGGAGCAGGTGGCACCATTTGTATCTGAAGTAAATACAAACACAGTATTTATGTGCAAAACCGGGCAAAATAAAGCCTTTTTATAAAGTCTATTATAGATGGTCTGTGTGATTATTAAGGTCTGAGAGAGAAAAAATAATTATAAACTGTGACCCATGAACTGGTAATTTCAAGTTCAGGTTGACCTAAATGCTACTGATAGGAAATATTTTAATCTTGAGCCCTTGAAGAAATAAGTTCTATCATGTTAGGAATACAGACTGTAATTTTTGGCATTTTTAAAGTCCATGGTTCATTCCCAGTTCATGTTATGTTTTAAAAGTTGTTAGGAATATTGACAATTGTGAACAAAAAGAAGGTAGAGAATTTTAATAACACTGATTTTCATAAAAGCTTAGAGACTGCAAGCAAGATCACCTATGCAGTGTCTTTAGGTAACTTAAAGGACCCATACAAACCTCTGTAAGACTCATAATATACATAAAGACAGTATGCATAGACCTGAAGTGAAAGAAGACTGCTATTAATCTGTCTAGATGCCTCTATAGACATAAAGAAAGACAAATGTGTCCAGAAATCTAACAAAAATCATTGTCTGGAGGTGTTTTACACTGCTGTCAAACAAGGAATACATGTTCAGGAGAGATGCAACTTATGGGCTTCAGTAAAAAATTAACTGTAATCTATAAAAACTTGAGTGTAACCCATGTTACGCCCCAAAATATTTCAAGGCCAGGAGCAGGAATGGGACTGGAGATGCATTTGTTTCTCAGAAATAGCTTCTCCCTTGTCAGGTGTCAGTTTTTGCCAGGAACAAAAACAGGCCAGGATGCTGATATCTCCTGTGTCTCATACCTGATTCTATTGTAGACAATTTGATTTCCAGGGTGGGACCTTCCCCTGGTGCAGCCAGAATGCCAGATTCCAGCACAGAGATGAACTGGTGCTTGGGCACCACCTTTATAGCTCCATGAAAATTTAGAAGGTAAATAACTGAAAGGTATGGGGGCCTTTACATGGCTGATTCACATTTTGCAAATTTTACCTATGATGACTACATTGCTAGTCTGACTGCAAACACCAAACTTCATTTTGAAGCTGTATCAGTCTAGTTAATCATCTCATACACAAATATTCACTAAAATGACAGATACCATCTATACTAAAATTTTAAACTTTCTGAAATAGCTCAGTAAATCTGGCAACTGATACATAAATAAGATTTGCAATTCCATTCGTACTATGAAAATACTGTTTTTTTTTCAATATTACAATTTAATTTAAAATATTTGCTATCTCTTAACACACTATTAAATGTATTTTATTCCCTTACATTTACAAATTATATATTAAGTCTTCCTTTTCTTTTTCTTTTTCGTTTTTCCATTAAGGGGAATTTGATGTTGAGACAGAAAGGAAAGGGAAAACGTGATGAATGCTTTAATATATTTTGTGAAAACCCCAGAACCTGAAACATAATAATTGTAAGAGGGTGAACATTTAAGGAGAGATAATTAAGTAAAATTAGTGTCTTGCAGATTTGGAAGTACAGAACATATTGTACGGAGAAAAAAATAAATAAACTTCCAGATGAAAAGCACACCCAAACATATCCAGAAAAGATTAAGAGACTAGGGTAAGTAATAAAGAAAGAATAAAAGGCAATGTTTCCAAAAATAATAACATACTCCTCCTTGTAGCTATAAAGGAGAGCAAAAGAGCCAAACAGCTTAAGGGGAAAAATGTAACTGGGCTTAAAAAAGCAAGTAAAGCTATTTTTTTAAATGTTAAAAGTTCTTATCATTAAACAAATATTTCAATTCAAAGTAATTGCAGAAAGCCATCAGATCCTGAAAAATATTATTCAGAAAGATAATCTTCAGTACAAAATATCAATTGGTTGATAAGGAAAATAAATACAGCTAATTTTTTACATCAGCATAGCACATTCCAGTCATGTTGTCTTACATATCTCCTTTGCAGGGTAGCTGGCTGTAATGTATAACTTGTTCTGCTCTGGAGCAGTGAGGGAGAGAGCAGAGTTGTAGGTCACAGTCTTTGTTCTCTTTCTGTTACTTTGGACAAACCTATAAAGCCTGCTGCTGGTTGAAATTTCTCATGGCATCTCCAACTTGTTGATAAAATCCAGTACCTCAAGTGACAGCCCCCATCTCCCCGAGGACCTTCATCTGTTTCTGAGTCCTGAGAAACCCTCCTTCCTTAAGAGTGAAGATACCAGTGACTGACAGCACTTTGCATCTTTGTGAGGGAGTATTTCCTGCTGCTGGCAATATCAGGCACTTATATTTGCATAAAGGAAATTAAGTTCTTCCAAAGAAAAGCTTCTGTTCCTACTGGAGTCCAGCTCTGAGACTGTCCAAAGTAATTCTCTTGCTACAGAGACGTGTCAAAAGACAATGGACAACAGTGGCCTTTTTGCCTCAGAGAAAGTGATTTCCATCTTGGTTTGCCCTACAGCATCCTTGGAAACTTACAGAGAACAGATGATTGCTCTTTGGACAAGGTTGCTGATGTGACTGGGTTCCTGTAGTCAGTCTTAATGCAAATGCCCATCCCTCCAGCCCTGAAGAAGTCAATGATATGTTGATTTTCAAAATAATAAGTATGATAAGTTGTCATGCAACCGTGCGCTAATTTTACACGGGCCAGATCAGTCACTGGAAATAACTATGATGAATACCCTCTCCCACTCACTTTATTGTATGTGTACGTGAAGGAATGGGGCTGAACAGCAGGCAGGAAGGCTGCCTGGTATCAGTGCTCACACTGCTACAGCACCAGTGTCATGGTACCAGCAAGAAAGTGGGCAAGCTGCTTTAATTCCTGGGGACAACTGAACGTGGTTATGGGGGGCAGTGAGATAGGACAGATGGGGGTGATAGATGTCATGAGTGGGGATGCTGCTGCTCAAATACAGGCTGAGACATGCTTGAGGGGTATGGGGCTGGCAGAAATCTGTGGGAGGGCTTGCAGAAACTTCCCCCAAAGGAATGGGAAAACTGAGAAGACCACAGAAAATTTGCTGTAGTCCAGGAGGCTGATAAAATTTTTTGACCTAGAAAACAAGAATGGAAGTACCTACTCTGTGAGGTACAGTGAATAAGGGAAAGATTTGTTTGCAAACCCTTTTATTTTACTCTGTCTCACCATATTATACTTAACTGGACATTCAAAAGTCACTTGCTTTAGTGTGTGTTTTAATAAATCATTGATGCCACAGGCTATTTTAGTGTGTTTAGTCTGGTTACTTTTAAGGGAAGAGTACAGTAGTTCCAACTTCAGAGTTATGGCCAGCTGAGAGCCTGTCACAATAATTTTTCAGTCACTCTCTCTCCTGTCTGGCTCACTTGCACAAGGGCAAAAAGCAATGGCTTTGTAGAACCTATTAGCCTCTTCTGCACTGCTTTAGTTCACTGCCTAAGGAAGTAAAAGGAACTTTTTATGACTCTCAGTATTTATTTGGGTTTTACTGTGCAGAAATTCAACCATCAGGCTTTTATATGGATAAGGATAAACTTAACTGCATGCAAAGTCACATAAAGAGATCTTAGCAGGAATGTAGAAATGTTTAGAGATTCTCACTGAGATGTGTCTGTTCTTTGAATTAGATGAATGCCAACTCTGAACATTGAAAATGACTAAACTGTAAAAGAGAATGGCCACCTTTTAGTGTCAGAGGAAATCACTGATCTGTCATCCCTGTGAAAAAATCTACAAATGTGGTTTACATCACATATCTATCAAATTATTCAAAAGCAAATTACTTTATATATAAAAAAAAAAATCTTAGCAACTCCTGAAATCTAAGTTGAGGATCTACAGTGTTCACAAAATTTGAGGAAAAGAAGAAAATGTTAGGTCCTAAATCTGTCTTTTGTGCTGCCAGCATTTCATGTGCAGACTCTTTGAAGATTTCACAGTGAATGTATGAATCTAATGACAAGCACGTCACTGGGTCCTACTATGCTGAAAGTGATCCTTCCTGCAAAGAAGTCTGAAACAAGCAGTATGTTCACACTTATGTAGAAGATAGAAAACCTCAAAGTTGTTTAGAAAGAGGGAGCAGAAGCCTCATTTATAGTGCAAGTGAGAGAATTTGTGTCAGGGGAGGTTTAGGTTGGATGTTAGAAAAAGATTCTTCCCCCAGAGGTGATTGGGCACTGGAATATCTGCCCAGGGAAGTAGTCACAGCACCAGCCTGACAACGTTCAGTGCTCTCAGGCAGATGGTGTGATTCCAGGGGATGGTCCTGTGCAGGACCAGGATCTGGGCTCCATGATCCCCGTGGGTCCCTTTCAACTCAGCATATTCTGTGATTCTGTGAAATTAGCATTTTTATAATCCATCTCCAAAGGGAAGCAGGAGAGAAATTGAGGCTGGAACTCTGACTGTAACTCTGGAGGCTGGAACTCCCTTACTGTTCAGTACCATTAACTGTACTGGAACACTAAGTGGCTGGCAAGTTAGTCTCTAAAAAAATGCCACAGTTCTCTAATGGCTATGGTGTTTGCATTTGAAGACCCTGTGATTATAATTTAGATGCCTACAACTGACAAGCAGTTCTTCACCTGAGATCCTGGAATCACACAGCCCTTTTCCCCTTCAAAGGATGCAAGTAGCTAAGACGGTACTTGTAGAAGGGTTGATTCATTTGAGCTGAGGGTAGCAGTTGGGTACTCAGTGTAGACTGAGATTTCACCAAGCCTTGTTTCTCACAACTGTTTTTTATATAAATCCTGACTGCTTGGACTGCTGATAAAAAACCCAGGTGGGTTGAAAGACAGAGCATCTCTGATGAAAGATGATTTTTTTAGAGAAGGGCAGTAGGTTTGTAGGTTTAACTTCCTCAATAAGACACTAAAGTTGTACAGAGGTCAAAGAAGGAGATTAGCTAAGGGAGGCAGAATTTCAGGAGTAGGTGCTATAATTGTTCCAGAGTCTCATCACTGATATAGACTCACTAGTTAATAACTAGGAGCAAAACAGTCAGCTGACTCTCAAGTCCTGGGAACATATTACATATTTTGTCTTTACCATTTTAAAAATTTTATTTCCTATTCTTAAAGAAGTATCTAACATTTTCCTTTGCTAACTGAAAGCTTAGCCATAACTAGCTGTAGAAGTTATCTAACACTGAGACCTTTCCTGCTCAAAGAGCAGTGCTAGTTTAAGAGTGCCACAGTGTGTAGGCTTGCTCTGCCTGTGATTTCTGAAGGGTCTCGGGAGCTGGCAATTATATCCTTAGAGAGCTGTGGGAGTCAGTTTGAAGTCTGTAATACCAATGGAGAGGAATTGCCCTGAGTGTTTCAGTATAAACAGTACACAGCAGAACACAATTTCAGAGCCAGAGATTAAATCACAGGTGTGAAACATGTCTTTCAATACATTGATATTTGTGTCATTCCTGTCATGTCACGTACACAAGGTGACAACACAAAACAAGCGAGGTAAGTAGGAAGACGGGAAGCAATAAATTAATATAACACTTAAGTAGACACTGGCAAACACTCTATACCTGTCTTCTGGAATAAAACTGGAAAAGTTTTAAAGAGTGTGAAGATTTTAAACCCTTTCAGAATAGATTTTGGGTTTTTTAAATTGACCAAGAAAGTATGGATTTTAAAATCCACAGTGAAGAGAAATCTCAAAAGAAACAAATAAAACTAGGAAATAAAAACAATTTAAAAAAAATAGTTAGCTCAACTAAAAGGACAGGAAGAAAATTGAACACTTTTTTCAGTTTTTACTGAGGGCACCTAAGGTAGGAATCCAGTTGATAAACTCTTGCAGAAGATGATTCAAATATTTGATAGCTTAAAGATAAAGTGGGTAATGAAAACAGTAATTAAAGAAGCCTTGTAACACAACATATAGAATGTATTACAGAATAGTGATTATATCCTTTGCATAAGAATTTTGTCCTAAACAGGTTCAGTTAAAAAGCACTCATTTTCTTTCACCTATTTACTCTCACCTATAAATAGCAACTGTCACATGGGAACAGAGTACAGTATTTACATAGGATGACTTTTAAAGTGCCACAGCATGAGATCAGTCATTTGTGCCAAGATTTTTTTTTCTTATTCTGTCTCCAGAGTATTATGGTCTTATTTTAAGTTCTGTTATTATGTTCTTATTCTGTTTTATTAATGTTAGTTCTGTAACTGTCTAAAGGGTTCATGAAGAATTAATTTTCAAACACTTTTTATCTGCTTATGGGTTACTGTAATTTTCCACATCCCACGAGCAGTAACCTTCATAGTCCCTTTTCTTGAAGGCAGTATGGTTACCTCTTCAGCTTTTGAAGCACAGCCTGTGTTTCTCTGATTTTCTGCAATACTGCTTGAAAGATGGAAATGTCCAGCTGGATGACAGCTAATGAACTGAGTGTTCAGTAGTTCATCACACTGGTTTTACCAGAAGTCATTTAGCAAAAAATGTGAAATAATTATCTTTGGTAGCATGAGATCACTTGCTTTCTCTGACAGAAGAATTGACACTAGTCAGAATAGCAGCTGGAGCTTGGAAGGGGCAAATCTAACTGTGGAGTTGCAAAGTGTTTTGTGAAAAGAAACTTAGTGCCATTGTGCAAGAATTTGTGATGAATCTGATATCTGCAGCTTTGGCCCCAGTGAAGGCTCAAAGAGATCTGCTCTTCAGCTGTTGTGAGTTACTCCTGTTATTGACTGAATTCAGTTATTGACTGAATTTTTTGTTTGGTAAGGATTTAAATGTGTCACTTTAAGACATGGGGAACCCTTCACAGCTTATCAATGCTTGTGTGGGAGACCTGTTTTACCTCGGGCCAGCAGGAAAATAGGGTTTGGTTCAATGCTAAGCACTTGTGTCTGAAGAGGTAAACACAACGCCTCGAGTGCTGTGAGGTGCTTGGTAGATTCCTCAGGAGAGAGGAGACCTTCATTTCTTTAGGTAAGAGGCTTACCAAACCCCTGTCTGGGTGCTCCCCAGATCACACCGATCATCTCTGTGTGTCCATGGGCAAACAGAGATTGCAGCTGTGAGAGTTTTCCTGACTCCAGGCACCGGAGCAGCTGCTGCCAGCTCCTGCTCATGCTTGTGAGCAGAGTCTCAACTCTTGCTAGATCCTGCCTAGAAAGAGAGGAAGAGGTCAGGCAGAGATGATTTTGTGCTATGTATTTATGTTCCAGTCATGAAAATATCCAGAGTGGCTGCAAGCAGGAGTGTGTGAGGAAAGGACGACATTGTACTATCTCCAGAAATATTTTGCTTTCAGGTTTCTGTTACACTTCTCTAGAGGAATGCATTTCCAGTTGCCTGTTGCCCACATCCTTTTCTACTGACAGAACAATGTATCTTACTCAATACCAAGAATGATATGATTCCTAATGGGACAATGTCATTATCTTCCTAAATGAATAAGCAGATTCTGCCTGTCAGTTTTATGGCCACAGCACATCATGCAGAGACTACAGAATCCATCTTATACATGATTACAAGAAAATGAGGTAATTGAACTGAAATTTTGTTTGAGGTACCTTAATCAAAATACAAAAATGTGATTGTCTTACTACGTTTACCTGACATTTTTCATAATTTTATTTGGAAAGCAGACACTGATTTCACACAGTGAAAAAATGTTTTTATTAGAAAGGCTTGGCAAGCCTAGCTAGAAGAAAACACACTAGGAGAAAATTATACTTGAAAAGAGGCTGTTCCATGCACTTTTCTTGCGCATTGAGGCCTGATGTTGAACATTTTCTCATTTTATAGGTTGGAAGCTTTATGGATAATTATCAAAAGGTATTTTTCATTTAAATATAATTCTTCACAAGACCTACAATATTTTTACTATGTAAAACTATAAAAATATACATCAAAGGCAATGACCTTACATTATACTGGCTCCTGTTCTGTGGTATGGCAGCAATCCTCAATTACTCATAACAATCAGAAAAAAAAACCTATGCAAGATAAAAGCTCAGAAGAGATCTCATGGGTTACTGATTTAAATTCCTGGTAAATGCAGACTCTTAGATCACAGAATCTAATTTATGAATTTGATGGTTTGTTTTCAACTATAAAGTTTCTTCCATCTCTCTGTTTTGCCTGATTTGGGGAAATGGGATGTTGGAATGCTCCAAACACAGCTCCCCTGGACAAAGAAAGTCTTTTTCTCAATTTTCTATCTTTTATTTTATCACTCATGACTCTTGCACTCCCTGCTTCCTGGTAGTGTTCTTCTCCAGGTGCAAGACTTTGCACTCAAATGAGTCAAATCGCAAGAATCATAACTTTAGAAATGGACAGTACTCATTTCTATTTTTTATTTATCTAAAATTATGGATCAAATTTCCTGTGAGTTTTTGACATTAAAAATGTTATGTTTACTTTGCTGGTGAATGACAAAATACTTAGAAAGGGTGCCAGTGACTATTAAATTACTATTTTCTTATTCTTTTTGGGGCACTTTATTAAGGTGGAAAAAAATAATGACATTATAGTGCAAATTATGCAACTATACTACCAAAGAATGGATGTATCACCCAATTCACATTAGGAAAGTATTGCCCTGATATAGACATATAATCACAGGGATGCCAGAAGAAATGGTTTTTTTCCATGTTTGATGTTCAGTACAAGGAGGGATGCTACAACACAAGCATGGGTTTGAGTGTGACTAATAGAGAGGGATGCAGTTCTTTCTTCAAATTAACACGGGCACATTCAGAGCTTGAATTTGTTCTCAGGTGATGTAGGAACAATTGTGCAGGTACATGATGCTACTGTCATGTTTGTTGTTTTGTATTTTCTCTCAGCATTGAATGATTTGAAAAATATGATCACTATTTCCTCTTACAAGTCATTATTCTTCTGGCTTAATTTACTGTAGCTACATGGGCTTTTTTATGCCTACCCTTCCAATTTTTTGGAGACAGAAACAGAAACAGAGAAAAACTGAAAGCTCTGCCTAAGCTTTCTGTTTTCCTGATTTTATTAGAGCTTTAGGACTGTCTAGGTCATGTAGATAGTAAACATGCATAGGCAAAGAAATAGAGTGGGGTGTGTTTGTGTGTGTGTGTGTGTGTGTGTGTGTGTGTGTGTGTGTATGAGGAAAAGTGTAATTCAAAATCAAGATCACTCAGGATGCTATTTCTAACTGCATTTGTTACTGAGAAATAGAAAGAGGGAAGATGTGATGTAAGTCAGCAACAACTGAAGAACAGAATTCTGGTGTCAGATAATACAGGACACCAAACCCCATCTTTACTTGCTTCCCTTTCCTTGAGTGTGACTCTGCTCTTTACATGATGACTGATTTTGGTGCTATAGCCTAAATTCATTGCAATTATCTGCATATATAGACACTAATTAATCCTCATTTCTGCTTTTAAGCTCTTACCAATGAAAATCCCTTTTAAAATGAAAGTTGAGATTCTCAACTCATGATGTTAGTCCCAAAGTTGGTGCCCTAATCTCAAATCTATAGTCCATAAAAGCTAATCTGGTCCTGCTTGACATAGTCATGGTTTTTTTCTTTTGTGTTTGCTTTTTTCTTCAATAAGATAGTTCTATTTTGACATGTAGATGATTTGCAAGCATTATAAAAGCCATTGCTACAATTTAATTTGTGTTTATTCATACATTTTAATTATGTACTCCTCAGCTCATAAAAATGAGAACTTTTAAATGAGAGTTATCTTAGCAGAACTTTGCTGTTCCATTTTTTGGGTTTTGTTTTGCTTTTTTAAAAATAAGGTTAAATAATTAGCAGGATTTTGCAAATTCACATAACTGATGCTTTTTCATTATAAATTTTCTTGTTGCTATGGCTTAGCTTTTTTTCAGCCTGCAATGTTTATTTTTACATTTGAAGCAAGATTTTCATGTATTGTGATGCATACCTGGTACTCATAATAAACAATAAGTCAAAGGAATACATTTTTTCCCTTGGAATTCAGTTGAATTATAAAATGCTGGAAATTCTAATCTGTAAATTTATGCAGGAATTATACTGTGTTTATCACTGGCAAGAGTCTTTCAGACATAGCAGCTGCTTGTCTTCTTAATGATAATTCCTGCTTATAAGCACACTCACAGCAGGTTGGGGGATATTTACAGCTCTGCATTTTTATGATCTCTGTCGTCACCTAAATGAGCAAGTTTAATTCTCTGAACTAAATATGACTAGTTACATGAATGGAATTCCTCTCTGGAAAACTGCCTGAGTGGTTAGATATGATACTGCCCCAAAACCAGTATGTTTCTTTTTCCAACTCAAACACTTCTGAAAAATTAATGTACTTTCTGCTCTCATCCTGCTGTCTAATTTTCCTTCCATAAGCTGTTTTTTTTCTGTAGTTGTTGTTGTTGTGCTCTTTTTTGTTTGTTTGTTTATTTTCAAAAGAATCTAGTTTTCCAGATTTTTCAAATGCTTAACATATTCCTATGGAAGTGCAGGGACACCTGTGTTAACAGCCCACCAAGAAATGGGGACAATATACCAATATTACTCCAGCACTGTGAGCTAGATAACAAACTCTAATAAATTCGAGGTCATATGCCAGGTGAAAACCTGGAGATTAAGCTACTGTATAGCAAGGAGCAACAGCACCACCAGCAGGTGTTGAAGGAAAAGAGCAGTTTTAGAATCTTCAACCTTGAAGATGAAGCAAAATGGAAGAAGATGCCAATGGACAGCTCTGGCTCATTCCTGCACTCAGTGTTGTAATTGGCTACTGCTGCTTTTGGCAGCTGGTTGTGTTTAGAGCTATTGCAGATTTCTAAGTGAGCTGTTTTTAAACTTTAATATCATCTATATTCCTTTTTCTGGGCATGAATGGGGCTTTAGTAGGAGGCTGAGCATTTTGCTGGGCAAATGAGGGTTTCCAAAGGGATATATCACTTTCTTTTTAATTATTTTTTTTCCACCACTCCAAGTATTTTTTACCAGTTTTAAGTTCTGATGTTGTCTGGAACTTCACAGCAATAATATAATCTGAAAAAACCATCTTAACAGCATAAAAAGGGTCTAAGATAGAAACCATCCCTCTTAGTAAAGGACATGGTATTTTTTTCCTCAGTTCTAACAAGCTGTGAATAAGAATGGTAGCGTTCATATAACTTAAACTCTGATGCAGATTTACAACCAATAATTTCAAATGTTTAAGTAGCACAGAGATTCATAGCAATATCTAGAACTACAGTACTCAAGAGTTTCTCCCACTGTCAGCTTTATTCTTGCTGCTGTTGTGTTTGCTCTTCAGCCTCACAGCACAGTTCTATTTCTTCTTCCAGTACATCTGTTACAATCCATCTCTCATTAACTTCTCTTCTCCTTTTCTCTTCTCCTCTTTAGCATCCTGCTAATGCCTCTCTTCATTCCAGCAGACTCTCTACTGATGAACTGACTGGCAGATTTTTTTCCCTGAATGCTCCAGACTAATCTGATCTACACAGCCAGCTATCATCAGTATGCTCTCAAGTACTGCAGGCTGTGTGCCAACGTGTAATCTGTGCAAAAAATACCATTTTGTTTTATGTTTTATGTAGACTAGAGAGTAGAAAAGGCAAAGGATTCCTAGAGATCTGCCAATTTCACTGTAACAGTCTTAATAACTGAATGCCTTCTGGGCTTAATTTCATTGCACTTACCCTTTTTTTCAGAAGTTTTTTCAGCTGTCACACTTTGGGGGGCATAGAGCTTCCCATAACACAGAAAGTTCCAAAAAGAGACAATTTCTCCCCTCCCCCACCCTCTTATAGTTTGGTTCTTTGCATTTTGCTTTCCTAAATACAAAGTACTTTGGTAATAGTGCCACTGTTATCCATCACCAACAGTATCTGTGTAACACTACTTCTTTGACCTTCAGATACTGCAGTTTTTGGGAATTAACAGAAACAATTTTTTTCTTTTTATTTTTTTTCAGCAAACTACCATATTTTCCTGGACCCTAGATTTTTTTTTCCATGTTTATCTTTGTTTCTTTTTACTTTGATGATTGAATTTATGTTATTACATACTAATGTAAAAGTGACACAATGAGTGTCTTCTTGCAGGGCCTCTATCACTGAAATGGCAGATAAGGGCTAATGCTTAGGGGAGCAGGATGGATTCATGAAGTTATCAAGATTACTTTTCTCTTGTCCTATTTATTAAAAAAATACACCGGGAAATTCAACTTCTCCATTGTGACTCAGTCTTTTCAACATTTATTTCCATCCATTTGCTGCAGAAACTACAATTTCTATTCTTCATGAAGGTAGACCAGGCACATTTAAAATAATACTTGATAGCTCTATATTTTGTAGCTAAATTTCTGGGAGCTGCCCTTGAGACCTGAATATCCAATTCTCAGCAGAATGACTTGGTCATGAGGCTACTCTAAAATTACCAGTAGTATTACAGATGCCAGTCTATGTAAGTGAGAAGGCTAAACAATCACTCTGAATTTTCAGAACAAGTTTATGGCCCTTGAATGGAAAGACACCCCTGTGGAGCTGATTTCACATTTTTCCTTTAACCCATACCTTTGGACAGATTATTGAGGGGTTTGATAGAGAAGGTCTGTATGTCAATTTGGCTTATGAAGTATCTTCACTGATGTGTAATTTCTCTGATTAAGAAAAAGAGACAAAATATTACAGAGGGTGATGTTTGTTAACCTAGGGCTGCTCAAAAGGTGCCTAGAATTACACTAATGTGTTGCTAAAGTATTTTTGTTTTACAGTGTTTTGTGCCCAAAACAACTTCAGCTTTTGAATCAGCACAATGTCATGTTACAGCTTTGTATCGCAGCTCTAGTGACAATATAATTGAAATAGAATTCTTCCTTAAGGAGAGGTGCTCACTTAAAAATCCAGTCTTTCATTAGATCAAGAGAAGATAAATAGTAAAAGTGCAAAGAGTCTGCACTTCGGATACTAGTCTCAGGTGCAGCTGGGATCTGGCAGAGATGTAAAAAAGCTGCCAAGTTCTGTCTTTTCCCATTCCAATGGCATGTTAGCTGAACCCCATAGAGCCTCACCAAGTCATGCATATGCTGAAGATCACTTTAAAATAAAAGCCTTGGCATCCAGATGGGTCTCTAATTAAAAAAAAAAAAAACAAACTTGATTGCTGCAAGTTTATTAAGAATTTGAAACTCCATACAGAACTTTAATAAATTAGTAATTGATGATAATCAATGCCATTTGGCAAAAAGGGTCCTCTAACTGACCTCAGAGTCAGTCATGACAAGAGGTACTATGTTATTTTTTGCTGTTTACTAATCAAAGACAGAATATTAGTGAGAAAAGTACTTTGCTTAACATTTAAGTGAGATGAAAATTGAATGTTGAAAAGGAATAATTATGTTGAAAAGGACTAATTCTCAACCTCCTCTGCAGCTCACCCCTGTGAACAGTGTAAGGCTGACACAGTTGGTACCAACATGTCTACTCTTGATAATTTCTTTACTATTTGCTCTCCTACACACTCATCAGAGATGGTTCTAGAATCATCACAATTTTCAATTGCCACACTTAATGTGTTTCCTTCTTTCATAATCATAGAAAAATTAGAAATTCTATTGAGATGAGTAATAAACAATACTAGTCAGTATGTTTGGTATGGTTAATAGCTTAGTTAATTGTTTTGATTAGCTCTGGGTCCTTGCAGAGAAAGAGAATATTATCTCTGCATAGCACTTCATTTAACTTTGACAGCATATTCACATATCAGCGTTCAGTGTCATTTAGTTAAGCGTGGCTGAGCTTCTTTCTCCCTTTTTCAAAGCTAAATAGATGGCACTGGGATTTTTGCAAGAGCTTTTGCCTGCCTCAGGTACCATCACTACTCTGCTGAAGAAGGCAGCCATAAACTCATCTCATCTGGCTGCTTATGGGTTCACCCTACGGGATCCTTAGGATGCTACTGAGACCACAGTATTTTACTTGGAATGAAGACTTGGGGAAGGTGAAGTGTTCACGGGTTATTTCTCATTCTCTGGGTACTTGAATATAGAGGAAGCTACAGCAACCTCTTAGTTGTGCCAGACCAATGTTTTTGGGAGACCAGAGAAGCTGAAGGAGTTTATGGGAGTGCCTCAGCTACTGGAGATCTGAGCCTCGTTTTTTTAATTGTCTTCTTTTTGCCATAGTTTGTGTCAGTCTGAATAAGCCATGCAGGATGGGAATAGGGAGGAAAGGAATGAAAAACATCAACACCTTAATGCACTAGAAAGCTATGTGCTTAGCACTCACTGTGTTTCTATATGTAGTACAACTGCAATGAATTTTAAAGGGCTGGAGTCTTTATACAGCATACTGTTATAAAAAGGCAGGTTAATGAGACTGTCCTTCTGCTAAAAGTTCTTATTCCTCTGGGGGAGTACACAGGGAAACAGAATGCAAATGCATGTATATATATATATATATATATATATATATATATATGTATATGTATATGTACACATACATACATTTTTATATATATGTATATATACATATATATATATATATATACATGCATATACATACATATATACACACACACACACACACACATATACCAGCTACAGCATTCAGAGTACCATGGCTGAATTATCTAGACCACTGAATCTGAAAGAAACTTGTTAGTGAGAAAGGTGGGCTATTTTGAGGATATGTCAGGTACCACAGAGGGTATCTGCAGCCATAATTCAGAATAGTCCCTTTTTCTCTGCTCTTTACTGATTTTTCATATTATCTGTAAGTCTAAGTCTGTGAAAGTAATGAATTGGAGACAGTGTAATTGCTTTCCTTAAGCATCTCTTCTTGGCCTGAGCTTGAGATGAATCCAAACCAGTAATAGATGTATAAGCCTTGTGGAGTAAAGACAGGTGATTTGAAATCCCTCCCACCTGAAGAACACCTGTGTTTGTCTCCTGATTGGATAGAGGTGATACACTCAACCCTCTATCACTGATATCTATAATGCATTCTTGGCTCACTCTGGTCTTGCAAAGTCAAACTCTAGTTTATTTATGTTGTAACTTTGATTCATTATCAAGTCAAAAGGAAATACAGGGAAATTTATATGGCTGTTTACAATTTCTGGGGTTTTTTTTCCCAGATTTTAACTCTTAATTCCTAATATTTTTGCTTCCCTGTACCCATCAAAATCCCTGAAATATGTGCCTCATTAAAAACCACAAAAGGAACTAATATTGTGGTATAGATGAGAAAGGACCATGATACTTTCTTTTTGACAATCATATTTTCCAAATCTCAAGTGAAAGTTAAGCACAGCATGCTTCACATGACACTCCATCATTAAATAAGGAAGTACTAATGAAAATAATTGAGCAATGGCTGCCCTTTCTGTGTCACTTTTGTATGGCCTATTAATTCTGCCAAGTCTGTGTAAGAGTAACTATTATCACCTCCACAAAGATAATCAAGCATTAATCTTAAATCAGTAGTTCATTATTTTAAAACTCATTTTATGACTAGTGGGTTGACTTTTATGGTCTAATAGGGTGCTTCTTGATTTTAATGAGTGAAAAATTTTACTTTAGAACTGAGTGAAATGAGAGACCTGTCAATACATTTTAATAATTCTATTCTAAACTTAATAATTAGAAATTACTTTATGAGAAAAAAATTCATTTTTCCCAGTTTTATTTTGGAATGGGGAAATAGTATCCCTCCAAAACATTATCAAAATCGTTGTGGGAATTAAAGCTGAAGACATTTCAGTAATAATTTCAGTAAAAGCTGAACTGCCTGCTGATTGAACACATTATTCTCAATATGTC
Source organism: Haemorhous mexicanus (assembly GCF_027477595.1). Classification (NCBI taxonomy): domain Eukaryota; kingdom Metazoa; phylum Chordata; class Aves; order Passeriformes; family Fringillidae; genus Haemorhous; species Haemorhous mexicanus. The sequence goes on along the minus strand of NC_082345.1, from coordinate 55,862,096 downwards.
ATGTAAATGGCTGGACTTGCTGTTTATTTTACTGAGTTTGTCAGAAGTGTGTCATACAAAAGCTAGCTAAAGTACAGCTAGTAAATCACCTAAACTCAGGAATTCTACTATTGATGCAGTATACTAAAGAGTACTTGGTCGAGTTTATTTTAAGTCACCATATGTGCCATGGAGTTCTTAGATATTACTGAGTCATATCTAAGATATTTCTATCTAAGGTATTTCATAGTATATTTGTTTTCGCTAATTTTCCTAGTAAATACCGAATTTTGCTCATTCTGAAGGTAGACAACTTTGGGATTCAATTTTCAGGCAGCCTTGTGAGATTTTTAGGCCTCTTATGTGTATTCATATCCAAATATTTCAATGGGCAACTTGAAAAACTTAAACTTTAAGGAGACGTGGCACTAGGTTTACTGTATTTCCCCAAAACTGTATGACAGATATGTGCTGAGAGAGCTTGGAAGCAAGATTTCTTAAATTTGCAAAGCTGTGTTTATTAGGGCTTAATGTAAACCACTGTCCATATTTGAAGTAGTTTATCACTGTCTTCTTTTGAGGTATAAGGTCAGATGTCTTCTGTCAGGTTGATAAAGTTGTAGGATTCTGATGAAGGACACTATTCAGCAGACTACATAGGGATCTAAAAGCTTTTGGCTCACATGCTCACCAGCTATCCATGATTTCCCCACTTATACCAAGATACAGTCCCTTAGATTAAAAAAAAATGAGGACTCTGAAATGAAGCTACATGCAAGCTCTCTCTGTCCTGCTCAGAAAATATATTAGTAATACATTATATCTGTCTTATGAAACTTAAAGTTTAATTAACTACTAGAGTGTTATTATGCCTTCACTAACGAGAATGTAATCAGAAAATATCTATTAAAAGGCAAATCCAAGCAAACCTCTGGAATTGAAAGAACTAAAAGATTTCCTGTTTTCTGTGAAGCTACCAAGCAATACTTTCATAGTTAAATGAATAAACATCTCACTCAATAGTGTAGTATTTACACCAAGAACCAAAATGTAAATTAGTTGAATCCATTCCATTGTCCAAAGTAGCTGAAAATTGAAAAGTAAAAGCTTAAATGAAAACATATAGTCAGAACTTGGAAATTATATAGTTATTTCTAAAATCTTTGTATTGTGCTTAAAATATTCTGATAAATATATACTTCATTTGCATTTGATACAGCTTGGAAAATCACTATTCTACAAGAAGGATAGTTATATAATGCATTGCAAAGAAATAAATACAGCTGACTTACAGTGGATGAAGATTCACCCTTTGTATTGTATATAAATGTATTGTATTTGTTCAGAAACAAAACTTTATAACATTTAATGGTTTGGAAAACCATAAAGCACATTTTTGAAAGTTCAGATATTTTCATTAGAATAGATATTTTTTGATACACGTCTAGAATATGTATAAATATATATTTTAGTGAAGAAAAGACCTTGTTTGCTGATAGTGTTCCATTTTTATCAGAAGAAATAGTTGATTAGATAAATATAGTTTTTCCTCTTTCTAGAATATGTTCCATCACTTAATTCAAGTGTTTGTACACTTCAGTTTATTCTGTCCCTAAGAGGGAAATTAATCTTCCAGGCAAGGAGGAGTGACCTGGCTAACCCCAGAGAGCAGGGAAGTTGACACTAACCAGTAGAGACTAGTAGTAATCTCAAGCTGTGCAGAAGGTCTAAGTGAATAGTCTGCAAGGTTAATGTGTTAGTACTTCGAGACGGTGTCCTAGGGATAAAAAAGGAGATAATTAACTCACCCAGAGCCAAAGGCTATTTTGTGTTCCTACTGTCATTATGATGATAGAGACAGACTAAACAGACTTTCTGTTTTGAGAGTCTGTGCTCTGATGAATTATAAAGGCTCAAATCAGAGCAGTGCTTGCCTGGGAACTCAATGCAGTTAAGCAGCAGTAGAGCAGAGGGGTGTCCCGAAACTCTTACCTGGTGAGCTGTTTTTGTCTCTTGGTAGCAAATGTTGTAACTTTGCCTAATGTGCTACTTTCCTAGCATCAGATAATACACAAAAAATTTACCATTTATATTATTATCAGTATTAATAATTATATCTACACTCATGTTGTGGTTGCACGCTGGGATGAATATGTTAAATTAGAATTAAGATAAAAGATTAGATTTTGGTAAAAGAATAAATAGTTAAGCTTTTTAAAGAAAGACTACAGTTGTCATTTAAGAAGAGTCTAGAACAAAGAGAAATAAAATATTAAGATGCTTTGATTGTACTAATAAGGATGCTAAAATTAAAAAAAAATTCCACAGTCCTCATTATATTCCCTCTCTCAAATACTGAGTGTTTTCAGGAGCAACTATCAGCAGTAGAGGCTTAAGAAAAAAAAGTAAATTTTGTGAATCATTTTATTCAGAGTGTGTGTGATATTGCCAATGGAGATTCTGAGTGGTGTAGAAATTAAAAGCTATCAATATTCTTGTGACATAAGGACAATCAGGTCAATTTACTGATAGACATAGTTATTTTTGAGTTAGCAATTGAGAACAGTGTCTTGAAAAAAAATTAGCCTTACCTCAGTCCCATGAAGGCAGAAGGGATGCCATTGAGTCCACTGAAACATTTACATTCTAATAGCATGGGGGGACTGATGGGACTACTCAGAAGAGTCATCAATCATTTTGCCACAGTTCTCATCTATACATCAGGTCTGTGTTTCAAAGAAGGCCTCCTCAGCCACAGCTCTCCTTGGCTGGCATATTCCCACTTAGCCTTTGGTTTTGGCTAAAGGGTTAACACTGTGTGCTTTCTGCAGACTGGTTGTTCAGAAAACAATTTTGAAGATCAAATCCTGAAAAAGGATTAACTAGGTATGTTTACTGATAACATTCAGGGAGAGTTTTACCTAAACCCAAGTCCTTGCATAATACTAATTTTGTGCGTTGCATTGTAAGATCTCTCATACTGTTTCACTGAAATCAGACCAATTTTACAAGTCCACTTGAAGTTATTTCAGATATAGTGGGAATTTATTTTAAATAAATGGATTTAAACTACAGTGTTCCCATTGTTCCTATTTAGCTGCCTTAGTTAAGTAGCCTGCCCAAAAGATTTTATGCATTTCTGCCTTCAAACCTTCTAAAGGAAGCAAGGGCAAGATAGTGCCAAGTATGGGCTAGGCAAAGTCCAGTGTTTGGAGACTTGTCCATGCCTCCCTAACTAAGCATCCTGGAGAGCCAAGCTGAGAGTTATAGTGGCTTCAGCTGCCAAATGTGTGAAGTCATTTGTGGCTATGGCAAGTGTTGCTCCCATCCTTTGCATCTGCTGGGGACAGTGCTAGGAACAAGGTTAGTGTTTCAGAGCTCTACAATATTTCTATCCTTTCTTTCTGAGTTTCTGTGGTAAAACTGGCTCATTCTGGGGCAGCAAAAATTGGTTTTTGCCTACACAGTAGCCAAAAGTAAAGAGTATTTTGGTTTTGCTTGGTTGTCTTGAACTAGCTTTTCACACTGGCATGTCACATGTCACAACTATTCAAACATTTTTCCTCAACAGCAGCAAGCATTGTGTCACTGATATCTGGTCTCCTGCACTGATTAAATGCAGGCACCTTGTTCAGTACAATGCCAAGCCTGTTTAGTCATTTTGTAATGACTTTGTAATGACAAATGTAATTTATATAGTTTATGCACAGCCTGACACTCCCATACATTTTCCATGTCATGCTGGCATGCATGTATTTGGAGTATGAGCTGACTCTTCCTTACTCACAGTTCTTGTCATCCTTCTAATCACAACCAGCTTTACTTTCATTTTTTATGAGCAAATAACATCTCAACAATTATTTCCAGAAACCTCGAATAATGTAGAATTAATACAGGTCATATTCTGCCACTACATATGCAAAGCTGATTTTTTGATTTGTGAGATGCTTATTGTTAGATAATCTGTTTTATAAAATAATTTTCACCAAAAATGCATAGTAAAGATTTTGTTCAAAGACTCTGAAGCTTAAAAAAAGCTTGATAAAATCTATTCCACCCAGGTGAGAAAAAGTAAACAAATAATCATTATATATGATTCACTCTATTTATATGCATATATATAATGTACATTTAATCTTTTTGAGAGGGAATCAGTCTGTCATAGACGATAGTGCCATTTTTATCTTTATATCTTTTCATTTCTAAGAATGATTCTGTTTTTACAGTGGCAGAAAAATGTGTAAGAAAGCTGACTACATCCTGTTTTACCAACCACCAAAATAACTAGTTTTAATGCTCTCTATGTAGAGTACATTTTGTTTGATTTTATTTTTACAATAAATACTGATAATAACTAATAAATATATCAGTAATAAAAAAAATCAATAGGTTTATAAACTTGAAAGAAGCAAATAATCATTCAACTATCACTGTTTTCTGCAAATATTATTGGCCAAGTTTTCCACTGATGGATGTAAAATGGCATCACTGGGATTACAGTAAGATGTCATTTGTTTTCCTTCAGTGTCCTAGTAAATAATTTTTATAAATCAATGGAGAAAATAGAATTCTGAAAATGTTCTTTTACTTGGAAGGAACTACTTATAAAGCTCCTGTGCCTCTTTGTCTGACAAGGTTTGCTCAGTCAAGGTATGAAGAGGTTGAAACCCTAATAGAAGATAACTGGATGCCTTTTTCCTCTTAAGAAGATGTGAAGCATGTTTATAATTGAATTTTGTAAAAAAAATAAAAATTTGTTTTCTATTGAATCATTTCTCATGCACAGTTTGGAATCACTTTGTCCTCATCTCTTGACTTATTTAAAATAAATAAATAAATAATTTCATTTGTCATTCTCCAAGGTGCTTTTTTTTTGTAAACTGGTTTCACCATAGAATTACTTCTGGCTTGTGTCACTGATGAGACAAGCTGCAGCCTAAGAAATACAGATTTCCAATTCCATAAGGGTAATTTAAGCCTGAAGATAAAAAGCCTGAAGAGAGAGCAAATTTATATCATAGAGCAAGTGCAATAGCACTTTCTATCTGTTTGTTTAGGTGTTGCCTTTTTTGTGGGGCCATAATTGCATACTGATTACTGCCAGAAAAAAAGATTCTCTTTATCCTGAATGATAATTACTGTATTACTGTGCTTCACTCCCATCCCTTTCTTTTCCTCTTTTTGACCATTATCAGCTCTCATTTAGGTTTTAACATGGCATTTGGGAAACATAAATTTCAAAATATTGTTTACACTCCTTAAAATTATGGTCATCTTGTGAATTATGTATCAGCTAGTATATATTACTAACTAATTAACTTAGTGTAACTGTGCACATACCCATGAGACTGGAGAATGTTAAAGTGAAAGGCTGACTACAGCTTCCTTGAGCTACATGATCTAGGTTGTGTTTGAATTTCTATCCCTTTAGGTGACTTCTCTTTGATTAAATTAAGAGAACATCAGAAGCATTCTCCTGTAAGGAAGCAGTAAATATACCCTAACAGAAAATAGTGCAATTTGTCTTTAAAAAACCCAAAAATCTTTACCTCTCTGACATTTTCACGTTATGCCAGATTTTGAGACAAAATTGGAGGGACCATAAATGACCCTTACTCAATTGACTTCCATCAAGAGTCACTTGGAACTGAGGTGATTTAGGCCAGCAGAAGAGGTCAGTGCCAAGAGCTGTGAATACTTTCAGTCATGAAACAAGTCACTTGCAGATCATTGGGATGGCTTAAAAAGGATCTTACCAAAGTACATTCTGGCTTTTATCTCTCTGTTCTTTGAAACTTTGGTATCCACTGAGGTGACAGTGAGTGAGCTCTTTACTGATGGAAATGTTTGAAATTTATTTAAAAAGAGACCAGAGTTCTCACCACCACTTTCCATCAGTAAACTTTTTTTCCCTCTGTCACAGAATTCCAGGCTCATGGGAGTAAGTGAACATAAAAGTCAGTCATATAATTTTTGCACTAAGTGATATGGTAGTCATGATAAAAGGCATCCAGACTAGCAAAGGCATCAATGCAGTGTACCCCTATCTATGTAACACATCCTTAAGTATGCAGATACTTTACCTGGTGAGGACAAATATAACAATAATTTTTTTAAAGTTAATTCACCTGGTTTTCTCTTTGCTTTGAACTGTTCTTTATCACCTAAGGACTGAGAGAGTAATCAATAGAAGTCCCTAGAATTCTGTATTTTGTGGATTTCCACATGCTTATCTGCAAGAGCATGTGCACCTGTAGATATGCATATGCACATAGGCACTTGAGATTATTCAGTAGCATTGGCTAAGACATTTCTGGTGAAGTGGCAGCTTAATAGTGGAGCATAGGATATTTCAGGTTGGAAAGAACTTCTGGAGGTCTCTAGCCCAACCTCATGCTCAAAACAGGATGCTAATTTCCATCCAGGCCTGAGCCACAACACAGGCTCAGCGTGAGGTTGGATCTGGGTGAGTTAGGACTTCATCCTTTCAGATTTTGAAAATCTCTGAGGATCTGGAGAAGCTGAATATCTTCTACGGGAAGCCCATTCTGTGGTCTGAGCTACCTTGTCGGAAAAAAGCTTTTACCAGTCTAAAGCTCCTGTTTCACATTATGCCCATAATGTCCTGCATCATACACCATTGTGGAGAGCATTGGTTCATCTCCCTGTTTGGATCTGCTCTTTGAGGGACTTGTCCCACCATTTCTTCTCTAGGCTGGCCAAAGCCTTATCCTTCATCCTTTCCTCACAGGGCATGTAATTCATCCCCATGAACATCTTGATGGCTGTCTGCTGAACTTCCTCCAGTTTTTTGGTGTATTTCTTGTATAGAAGGGTTCAAAACACATTTACACATCTAACATACTGGTGAAACACTTAAATGATTTGGGGAATTTTCCCATCAGTCTGCACACTAAAAGTTATGAAACAAGTTATAAGAATAAGGAGAAATTAAATAGCCTTGGCAAAATGAGTTCAAACTACACTTAGTAAATTGGAACATGAACTGCACAAGATTTTGGCATTCTGCAGAGGAGCTTGGATTTCTTCAAAAGTAAATCCTAAACTGAAAAATACATTTTAAGAAATTAAATGGAAACATTTCAGTTTTTCTCAAGCTCAGGACTGTTGACCAGCGTTGGGTTCCTAAAATAAGCTTCTGACAATGTAATTGTTATTAAAAGTGGTCTTTTTTTAATTATAGTAGCAGAATACCTAAAAATTCCTGTCCTTCTCATCTGATTTTCAAGTGCATGAAAACAACCCAGCAGATTCTCACTGTCTCAGTATTACAGTGACATGCACACCTGATTGAAGATCTGCTTTTTTGGGGTACATATTGCCATCAGGATTAGAATACTGTTAAAAGATTGTAGACTGAATTACAAGACTGAAGCCTTACTGTGCTGACAGCTTTTCATACTAGGGGACTTGCTGATTTAGATATGCAAATACAGCAATGTGTGCACTTCCTATCAGGAGAAAGAATGTGCTTTAACAGTACTTCGCTGCTGCTGATTATTATTATTATTATTATTATTATTATTATTATTATTATTATTATTATTATTATTGCTGTTGTTGTTGTAGTTGTTACTATTATTATTAATTATTTATTATTATTATTATTATTATTATTATTATTATTATTATTAGTGTACTAGCACCTAAAAAGGAGAAATCTGATTGATGAGGAAGTGCTTAATTACTAGCATTTTAAGCAGAAGATGAGTATCAATTAGGTGCTAAACCAAGAGTGAATTTGGTGGACTCAGATTTATTTGTTGGATTCATCCCCTGTGAGGAATTAAACTTGTTTGTACCATGAATTCTTGATGGCCCTTGGCAGAGGGTGAAGTCCAGCAGGTTCTAAAGATGGCATTGGTTTTAGTTTTGTGAAATCTATATTTCAGATATTTTGATAGAGTATTGAGTTTTTAAGGTGTTTACATGGCTAAACACGTTTTTGACTACTTTTTAAATTAGAGACCTAAAATGTACTGTGGGGACATTTTCTGGGGTTTTTTGTAGCTTAGTCACAGGCATCTTGTTCAGCACCATCTAATTTAGCATGTCTCAGCCAAGACAATGCTCAGATTTGCTGCAAAAGCCCTGACAGCATATCTATTTCCCTCCAACTCCAAAACACCATCTCCAGACAAGCCTCTTTCCTCTCTCTTCAGTTATGTGTAGATAACTGTCCTGATTCACGCAGGAGGAGAAAGCAGAGCAAATTGATTCATTCTATCCAAAAGGGACAGAACTGCCCATAAGGGAACTTTCTTTGTGTTGCTTGCTGTCACTGTTTTGCCCCGGTGAGGATGGGATATGTGCAGCTGTAAGAGTGCGGCCAATGGAGTGTGCACAGCCAACCTGCTCAAGGAACAGGCGTCTATAATGTCCCTCATTTAGCAATTTTAGCAAGGAAGCCAATCAGTTCTAATTAGTTTGTGATTAAAGAAGTAGCTGTCTTCTAGGCTGTGCAAAGAGTATTGGGTAAACTCTCTTCCAGTTTTAGACTGAAATCCCCTTCCAGAAGGCAATCGTCCATGTCCTGTTCATGCCATCAAGCAGTCCATTAACTAGCTGCTTAGTTCTAATTGATGGTGCTTTTATTTTTATCAGGTCCTGAAGAAACACCTTTAATTAGACTAGTGAGGAAACTACAGATTTTCACCTGTGGAAAATCATGAATTTCAGCAGTTGTCTACACATATTGTAGAAGAAAATTTTGTTTCACTATCTCCAGTAAATAACATAGGTTTACTGACAAAATTATAATCTATAGCAATCCAAAGTTCTTGAACCCATGTTTTCTATTTTGACTGTCAAAAATTACCTCTTGTCATACAGAAGAATATGAAACAAAAAAAAGTATTTAATTCTCTATAACAGCATCTTTCCTACTGGCTACACAAAGTGAAATCTACTATTTCTTTTCCTCATCATACTCTATTTCTTGCAGTGTGATGGGTTCATTAAAATGGGACAAAGAAGGAAGAGACAGTGGATAGGGAAAATGAAAAAGATAATGCAACATTTTCTTCAGCTCTTAATATTGAAAAATGTTACTATTGGATCTTTTACATGCTTAAATTCATAGTTGTTCCTTTTCTGTGAAAAGTATGATTTCATTGCTTTCCTTTTTCAGTTGCAGTTGAAAGAATTCTCCCACTACTCCTTCCTGAAAAAACCCCACTCTTTTCTCACATACAAATTCTGTCATGAGTGCTTCTATCTTGTCTAGCTCTAAAAATTTCCTCTTGGAATTTTTATACTGTGAAACCCAGCAGCAACTTAGAGTTAAATTATTTTAAGATTCATTATTACATTTATTTTCATTTTAAATTGGTTTCTATTACATTTGTTTTGAATTTCTGTTACATACTTGTCTCCTTGGCAGTAACATGGAGCCCTGTGAATTAATTCAAATGTGACATGTAGCTATTGTCAGTCCTTGCAACAATTGTAAGAAAATAGAACAACTTAATTTTTCTTATTCTCACAGCAGCTGACTAAACAGTAGGTAGTATGTGAGATACTGTTTTTAACTAGCATACATATTTATCTTGCACAGCACCAGTTCTCTACTAGTTAACTATGTAGTTTAAGCTAGTGACACAAGAAACTCTGTTCAGGGGAGCACTTCAACTTTTTTTCCTAAATGCTTGTTTTTGGAGAGGGTAAGTGTTTTCATTGAAACAAAACCCTTTTCTTTAGGTTCGACAATTGGCTGTTACATTGCTAAAGCTGCATGAGATGCATCCTGCCTCAGCAACCAACTGCAAATATGCTGAAAGCTCCCTTCCAGGAGGGACCAAAGTTATTCAGTACTTCATGTGAATCATGGCATCAAAACACTTGGTCTGAGTGGGAATTCACAGTACATTCCAAATCTATATTTAAATTCTCTGCATCAAAAAGCTATCAAATATTCATTGCAGAAATGGCCCTGTTAGGATGTTGCTGTCCCTTAGCTTGCAGACTTCAAGCCAAGCCGGAGCAGACATCCAGCCCACATTACCTTCATGGTAATTCAGCCCAGCACTCTGATATCAGAAAAGGGACTTTTACATAAAGTTCCTTCCATTGAAGGAGCTCCAACTGAAGAGGCCTTGAGTTTCCACAGTATCTATAGCTGATGAAAAGGGCACATAAGCACCTCAATCTACTACTTTGATAAACAGCTGACTACAAATAGTTTGCAGCCTGCATTGTTCTGCTCTTTTGGAGCTTCTCATCAAACTAAAGAAAGTTGCTTGAACCTCTGTTCAGTAGTAGTTAGTATGATTGGTTTAGATGTTGCCATATTTTTGTTGAAGCCTTGATGCAGCTTTACTCTTTAGTCTCCAAATAGACTCATAAAAATAAGTGGCCACAAATGCTTCAGGAAGTGATGTGCTTGGATGCTTCTTTTTCTGTATATACTTCCAAAAAGTGCTTTCTAATTGCAAGGAAGTCCTTTCTTAAGCATGATGTCAAACAAGTTTTTAAATAAAAATAATACTCCTGAGGACAAAAGTCCCTTCAGTTGCTTTTCTGAACCATAAACTTGAAAGCTCTCATAGTCAATAAGCAGAAGAAAGGATTTTTAAATGTAATGCTGAAGGTCCTCTGAGTTTAAATGCTAGCAGAAAATGAATAAATTCAGTTACTTGTACTGAATCTTTACTCTTGCTGATAGCCTTTGCTGTAGGCTTTGGAGTTATACACTGAAGTCTGCATAGAAGTGCTTGCAGCCTGTGGGGTTATAAAATGGTACCAGTTATTTTAACCTATGTACCTGGACTAGTTACACTAGCAATTTCTTCCATAGTTAGAAATTCCCTTGGGTAATTTGTGTTAGAAAATGTAGATCCTATCTACATGCTTACCTCGAGATATTATTTGTTTCAAACTTAAGAAATTCAGCAAAATATTTGGTGGCCTGTTCATGCTAACACTAACACTGACAGTATTCTGAGGTAGAAATAAAGCACCTAAAGTTTGACCAACATTTAAAATGTTTTTGCTAAGGTAGTCCTTAGATCTTCATGTTAGTGAACACTAAGAAAGTCTTTTTCTTTATCTTCGTGTTATTTTGTTCAGAAATAACAAAACAAAATTTTTCGACGCGGTTTCATTATGAAAAATGCATCTCTTTTCATATTTAAAAGATTTTTCCTGTACTGTTTTGATTTGGTGAAAAATCAGTAAAGCAACATTTCATATTCACAAACCAAGGTGACAAATGTTGAGGTTGAAATTCCTTATTTTTGCTTAGAATTTAAGGAATGTTAATGGTAAAACTCATCATTTTAGATTTGAAGCATAATTTCATGTGTTACTATATACTGATATATGTACAATAAAATCTTAAATGCGACAACTTGACCTTGTGCATTCAATTTTTACTGTTACAAGTAAAGAAAAATAGACATGGTTAGAAGGTTTTAAAAAGTATTATACTATCATAAGACAGAAACAACTGCCTACCATTAATATGTACAAAAACTAGAAGTATAGAGGAATGAAAGAGAGGATGGATCACAAATACTTCTCAGTGATATATGGTAGGAAATTTGCAGAAGTATAAGAGTCTAGCAAAACTGATAAATCTCTGATTTCAGTGTCTTTCCTAAAATAAAAACAGAATAATCAAGAGGGGAATGAGTGATATTTAAATGACCATGTAAATGTTTAGGGAACCCTCAGAATACATGTAAATATTATATAGAAATGTTTGCCAAAGTTGGTGTGGTTTTCTTTCTGTCTTGAAAGCTGGACAATATTTAATGAAACCTGTTGTGGTGTCAGATTTATTTATTACTCTACTTCATTGCTTAATAATGAAATACTCTCTCTGCCTTTTATTTAAACTTCCAAAGTGTCTTCCTCTGCAGATATTTTCTGCTCTCAGGTTATCAGACACATGGTGGTCAGAAAGTGAGCCAGTGAACCAGATCTTTACTTTTGTAGTTTCCAAGCTGCAATCCATTTATAACAAGGAAATAACAACTTTTGAAAGTGTTGTACCCTGTATCAAGTTCTGCTAATACTAAATATTATGTTCCAACATGGGCAATTCCATAGACAATGACTAGTCATGACCCTGAAAGGAGTATTGCTTATTCCACTGTATTCTTTTATACCATTTTTTTTTTAAATGCATGGTGTTGTTTTTGGTGTGGTTGGCTAAGGAGACAACATATCCTTCTTATTTTAATGCAGACATTAGTGTCTAGCTAAGCACAGTCATCGTAGCAAATCTTGGCTCAGCAAGACAATTTACACAACACTGTCACTGTTAGATGTAGCAGACTTGTTTTTTAAATGTATGAGAATTCTGAGTGCCTGTGTTCCCCAACTCTGTACAGTGTTTCAAGGAGCTAAAATTAAGCAATATTAAGGCACTAATTAAGATAAGGAAATTTTCTCACTCTGATAATAACATTCAATCTCTTGTTAGAGGCTCTCTTAAAGTACATAAATGAGAAAATAGAGAATCTTATTTTAGCAATGCAACCTTAGTTTGCTTTCCCAAGAGAAAACACAAGTAAATGTCACATATAGTAATAGGATCAAAACATTCCAATACAACTGTGATAATGCTTTAATTCCACTTTGGTATATATTACTGTGTATTTGCTGGAAGTGCTTTTCAAAACAGTCTGATTTACCGTGAAAGTCAGGAAAAAGATTATGATATTTCCAATGGAAAAAGTTTGTGGGCAGGCCAAGAATTTTTTAGACATTTCAGTTACTGGATGAAGCAAAAAGAAAAGTTAGTTTTTCCTTTATGGTGATGTTAAAGTAAAAATTATTGCAGCATATTCACTTAATGTGAAATATTCTTTTTGTTATTTTGTATCTGAAAAGTGTTGAAAATATGTGAAGTTTCAGCCCAGTTCTGAATAGGAAATTTTTACAAATATCTGTATAGTTGTAGGGATTGAAAAGCTTTTTTCTCATACTTTTTCTAATTGGTCTTGCTGTCTTGTAGGTTTTTCTTATTTTGTATTTTTGGGGTTTTTGTGAGTGAGTGTAAAGAGGCATAACCCCCCAAAAATTACATAAAGGGGCAATTCACTAAATCACGAATCCACATCCGTCAGTTGCTGGAGAACAGCAGACAGTTAAACTGCTTCATTTCACTGTCTCTGCTTCTACATTCTCAATTTTCTTTTTGGAATGGCTGAGAAAATTGATGTAATCCTTGGCTTGCTCTCTGAATTGCTTCCTAAACTGACACCACACTATTACAGAGAAGCCTCAGGTTTTGTGATGCTCTCTGCAAACCACCTCATGCATCACTGTTACCATAAAGCTATTAGAAAACTCAACTCCCCCACCATGAACGTATATCACGCCCTTAAGTTTCAGTAACAGAAGATGATGATCTGCATTATTTGTTCAGAGAGATCAAACTCCATAATGTGTGAGGAAAACAGCTGAATAATCAGGAGGACTACAATAGGAGCAACATATGCTCCTGGTGCTTCCTGCTGAGCCTGCTGAAACGGCTTAGTTACAGATGCCAGCTTTCTGTGGAAAACATTCTTGCTGCAAAGGTGGGGAGTTCTCACCAATTCTGACAAATAGAGGATCATATTGCCTGAGCTGAAGAGTGGGAGACCACTTACAAATTACTGTGTTTTAGTTGTGATTGGGATTGGCCCACAGAAACAATCAATTGAACACAATATTTGTCTTTGCCTTTCTTTGCTTTCAAGTGCAGCTTAAGTAAAAGTGTTTTGAGAGCCAGGTAATGGGAATAAATAATTTAGCAGTAAGTAAAAAATGTAAATTGCAACTATGAAATAAAAATATATTTCTAGATATCCAAAATCCAGACTTGTAAGAACAGAAGTTTGGAAAATTCCCCAACTGTTGCAGAGATGGTCCAACTGTCTTTGAGCAGTAATTCTGCACAAGTATGTATAAAAAAGGCAGGTAAAGAGAGGCAAATGGAATAAAAGCTGTTCATGAGAAAACATTCTAAGACCATTGCAGTTTTTTCTCCCATCTTCCACGTTACTTGTCCTCCCACCATTATCCCAGGAAGATTTCTCCCACAGTCCATAAAAGATTTGTTTCCTGGCACTTATGAGAGGGGACAAGGTCACAAAAGAGTTGGTGACAAATCCACAGGTAGGACATTCTTGGCCCTCCTTGTCACTGCTCAGCAAATGGTTCTCACTGGATGAAGGATGAGACATACCAGTCTAATATTTCCTACCCACATTGCATCCTCATACCAGCTGTCTTTTCTCTTCTGTGTCCCAAAGCTCTCTAGTGCCCAAAACCTTTCTCAAACCCTGCACCATCACAACGTTGTTCCAGTTTGAAGCTCTAACCAGCTATTGTGTACAAGATCCTTCACTTCAGCCTTTTGTTTTCAAGTAACTTAAATTAAGATTTTTACAAGATATATGAGATGGAATTAAAAAATATCAAAAGAATTAGGAGAGATAATGTAGGCTGCATTTACATAAATTGCTTTCAATAACGTTAAATGGAAACAGATTTGTGAGACAGAAGGAATGGGATTGCTCTGAAATGTTAGGAGAACTAGTGATTTTCAGAAATGGAGCAGTTAAATAAAACATATTGTTTTCCCTCCATGTCACAAGTTACGAGACAGGTATATCCATTTGCTTTATTTAGACTAATTTATTTTCTTAAGAGAAAAAGTGCTGGGAACTTTTCTTTGAAGTTTTGCTATTGTCATGGATTTATATGTGTGCAGAAATTATTTCAACATGTGCTTTAAGATTGTCATTAAGAACAAGTTTTCTAACACTTGTATGAATTATGCAACACTTATCACCCACCAGATTATTGCCCTTCTGGTGAGATCACCAACTTAAGTTTTGATTGTTTAAGATACTTGTTCCTCTCTCATAGGTGATATCATTGCCCATGTATGAATTCATTACCTCAGCTATCTTACATTAATCTTTATTTACTTACTGCATGATCTGGAATTTTTAATGAAGATGCATCTTCGTTTATTGTTGTAAAGACCCAATTTATCTTGATTAAGTTCCCTGAAATCTCTTGATTCCCAATTCACGCCCACGGAATTGACAATACCACCTGCTTCACCTTCTTCCCCCTCAGACTAGTAGCCAGAGTCACATCCCTATCCACTTAATCCATGTCTCACCTTCCTACTATTGTGTTCCTTATCTTTCCCTGCAATAGGTGAGTTACGCCATCCTGAGCAGGATACCCATTTATTCCTGCAGCATAAGAAATACAGGATGAAAAGGGGAAATGATGTGCAGGTATGGAGGCAATACCTCCAGCAACAGTCCAGCTTGTCACTCTTGCTCAGGAGCTGCAAGAGTACTTGTAGCAACTCTTCCACATTTACAAGCTTAATGGGATCATTCCTTTGTCTTGCTTTAGTGTTCTCAAAAGAGATTTCCAGTGGATTGATCGAGGAACAGCTGACATTTCCTCGGCTAGAGTCATTGCTCTCCTAGATCTTCTCAAGCCCAAGATGATAGCATTAGTACTTATGTCTACACACTTTCTTCATTTGTTGGAGAAAGTCTTGACATCCTGCTGATGTCAGGTTTGCACTTTTCAACAGCTTGGGAGACCAGCTGGAAAACACCATGGCACATTTCCCTGGATTTCTGTTGTTTTGAAGATCAGGAAGAGATGGTCAGGATCTGGTGAGCCCAGTTCTCATCTCAGTTCTTGACACTGTCAGACCATGGGTCTGCCAGCTGCAGGTTTGAGAACTGGGAGTGTCTTCTCACTCTTTTTGATAATGACTCAGCTTAAGCAATTTACCAGAGGAAAAACTGTGGGATGAGAAATTGAAGTGAAAATAAAGAAACATTAAAACATTTATTTTATGAGGTACAAATTTTTATGTTCCTTCAAGTCACCAATGTGTGTAGAAACATGACTTGTAGAGCCGAAAGTCAAGCTATAAATAAACAATTATTACTTGGTATACAAGTCTGAAGAAAAATTATAACCATGTCTTCCAATCAAGTCATATTATATCTGTAGGAGCTGACCATATTTATGGTTTAGACAATATGCATCATTTTGTTGCTATACATAAACACCTATTTAGAGCAGTGCAGTGTAATTTAAGTTGATGAGTTCTTGCCATCCTTATAAATTAGTTTAGATGTTTGAGAATTCCACAAAGACAAAATGAAAAGAAAAGTTAAGAAGAAAGAGCGTTTTTTGCTGTGATTTTTAGTTTTGCAAGGCACAGAGACTCCTCTTGTCTTTTGCCTTCTGGGTTTGACTGATTTAAATATTGTAACTCTGTGATGGCCCTTACCCCTTTGTATGTATAGAAACACATTCAGTCCCAAAAAATTAGTTTTTTCCTCTATAATTTATGTGATGAATTAATTTATGTAGCATATCCGTGAAGAGTGAAGGTAAAAATCTCATGCCATGGAAGAAATTTATGCAAAAATGTTTTAGATGTATTTAAACTACGGTATAACATAGGGAAGAATAAAACCTTTTTTTTTCCCTTTTAAAATCTGTATCACTTAGTACAACGCACTTTCTTCAGTGTTTGCAACATTTAGTGTTTTATTACTTAGAATTTATTGCATAAAATATTTCTGCTCTGTTTTTCACCAGCTCCCCACTTCTCAGCATACACATATATCCATTTATGGGGTGGGAATTATATTTATCTTGGCAATAAAAGTGGATCTCCTTTTAACTTCTTCTGTCCTGACCATCCTGTTTAGAGAACGTGGAAGCTCTGGGAGTGCATCCAGGTTACTGACTGCTCTGTGCCTGCAGCAGTTCTGTAAACTGTCCTTCTCTTGTCCCAGAGTCCTTAACAAGGCAGGAGCAATTAAAGTGGAGAGCATGAGCTCTACCCATCATTTGTTGTTGGAAGGTAGCTCCCAAATGAAATAAGTCAGTAAATTTGTAAACTAATTAAGCTTCATGTTTTCCATCCTTCATGTCCTCTTTTATGTCTGGGCAATGCACTGCAACTAATTGTGTAATTTTCAGCATGTTCAAGGAAAGATTTTTCCTGTTTATTTATTTGCAGTACAGTGGCATTATTCATTAATGATTTGTCATTCATTAGAGAGCATGTCTTAAAAAGTGTCTGTAAAGCTACTTGTACAAATCACAAAGATGATCTCTGCCTTCCACTTCAAATGGTTTTTAGCTTTTCAAGAAGTAGTGATTTTATTTTTTTTAAACTAATCCCTGAGGAGAAATAACAGAACACCCTGATTTTTCAAGGGTATCTATTGCTTCCAGTGCTCAGGGGTGTTTAAAGCACAAACCACTACAGCTTGTCAGATTACAGATTTGTTCATATGTTATTACTGTAGTGCAAGATGGAGGTACTGAAGTGCAGCAGACAAAAAGAAGAAATGCTTCTGAGAACACTCGTTGGCTTTTTCCCCTCATCATATGGGCTTGCATACTTTGTCTAAAGAAAGGTCTCATGTCCATTATATTGCCAGGCACAAACAGTGTACTTTTATAAATTTGGACTCAGCAAAATTGATACCTTGAGCTGATAAAATCCTGTGTTTAGATATACAAAAAGAAACAATAAAAAAGAAGCTAGAGAGGTTTTTTTTTTTAATTATGCATAAACTTTTGTCTCATGTCTATATTATTTTAAATAATATGATTGGATTATTTGCAAATTGAATGAGTTGATAATCTGGTAGATAACCTAGATGTCTGTTCAGTTCACTGAGGCAAAAGGAATTTCACAGTAGATTTCAGCAGAGTGAATTTCACACCAAGATTTGCCAATCACTTTTCCCTAGAAACGGAAGATTTGAGCCTTTGAAATCAGCATCTAAATTTCTATATAGGACATAGGATTTCATGCTAATTCTTAATTTAAACTATAATTTTTCTGATCTTTCTCTTTAACTATTCCACTAAGTATTATCATCTCTTAACATAAAACTTCTCTTGTACTTGGACATAAGATGATGAATTTGGGCAATCCTGCAGAATAAAAATTATATGATGTATTGATTTGCTCTGTGCTCCCTGTAAAGGATAAATGTCCCTGTAGGAAACAGCAAAGAGTACATGGCTCTCAATGTGAAGTGTTATTCAATAGTAAATACGGGAAAATGTTGTAGAATAAGCAGTTTTCACTATGGAGACAGATGGTCACATCACTTGGCAAGCATTCAGCTTTTTTCCCTGAGATGATTAAATAATGTTTATCAAACAATAGACAAGGATAAAAATCAAGGTAGCCTTATATTTATCTAAAACAGAATGGCAGGCTGCTCTAGAACTGTCCTATAAATGACAATGAACAACTTTTGAATGAAAATCAATAAGGTGAAAAGAGAATTTTTCTGCTGGGTTGTAGAAATATATATCTACATATATTTTTCTTGTAATGAAATGTTCTGTCCTCTTTCCTAGCCCAGAAATCAACATACTGTTTACATACCTGGCAGAGTGTACAATGATTAGAGGCAAAACCAGATGGCCATATTTTTCCTTGTCTTGTTTATTTAGATGATGGATAGACGAATCCCTACTTTACCTGTCAATCCAGCTGTAATTATTTACATTCCAGTGTGAATTTTTTCATGCCAGTGCTCATGCAGGTACACACTTGTGCACACACCAATAGAAGTAAACTCTTTCTCTTTCTTCTGCAGGTTTAGAAAGAATTGCCAGAGATTCAGCCTATGAACAAGAAGGAAAAGTGCAGTTTGTCATTGATGCAGTGTATTCCATGGCCTATGCCCTGCACAACATGCATAAAGATCTCTGTCCTGGATATATTGGTCTGTGCCCAAGGATGAGCACAACTGATGGTAAAGAACTGCTTAGCTATATCCGGGCAGTAAATTTTAATGGTAAGTTACATGCACTCTTTTTTTGCCCCTCTCCCCTTTAAATGTTCCGTAAGTGACAAGTGGGGTTTTATTCTTTATATAGGATACTTTAGGCACAGTGGAAAACAGGATTAGAAGCAGTTCTCATTTAATCAGAACTCTGAGTTTTTCCACCTGCTCTGAAACCTCCAGTGTATTTTTCATCTTAACATTTTTCATCCTAACATTAAGCTGCTCCCAAAAGAGGCAGATGTTAAAAATATGAATCTGTCGATCAAAATATTCCAGTGAAAAGCTGCTATTATGGAAACAAATTGAGGACTTGTACAATCTTAGTGACAGAGTAAAAATAATTTGACAGTGGTTGCTTATGTGTTTGCAAGAGAAAGAATTTAAAAAATACCCTTTTGAAAATCTCCTTCTAAAATTAATTAATAATTTCCTACATAAGCAAATAGTGAAATTACTTTTGATTTACATATTAAAATTTCAATTAAAACACTCACTAGCAGTTCCAACTTCTTTTTCATTTAATTGTTCTTGACTCAGTAATTTAATGACATCACTTCAACACAACTACAATATATATTTTTAAACAACACTACATAATGTTCTGTGTAGCTGGGATCTGCCTGCTGGCGAAATGTAGTTACAGGTGCTTAGGCTGTTAACAGTAGAGTCAATAACAAACTGGATTCAGGGATGAATGTAGATTTGAAATGTGTAGCACATACTTGATGGTGAATTAATGTTGCCAAAACCCTAAATTGTTTCATTAGAAGTCATAATTATTATAGACAATATTTGCCATTATTTTACAAAGAAGTGGAATGATGTAATTTGCTCTGTCTTGGTTGGGATTTTTTTTGCTAACTTGGTGGTAGCTCATGTACTACACATGCCTTCTGACTATGCAGAGAGAAGCATTCTATCACAATTTATTCCAATGGCCTCAGCTGCAAGCAGTTTTGAAAAAAAGCACAAGGTCATTTTGAATTTAGTTTCCGAGTGAAAGCTTTTTTTGCTTTAGGTAATACACCAGACCACTTGGTTGATACAAATGTTGGTTATAGTTCACAGTTTTTTCTTTCTATGCAATTTTTATGAAAAGGGAATCCCTGCCTCCAGGAATATAAAGTTAAAAGTCTAAATGATTCTTTAGTGATTTTAAAGAACACCTGGAACACAGAATGTTGCTGGAAAATGGGAAATATTGTGATGATGAAAAAGGTAGGCAGCATATTATAAGGTTTGCAGTGATAATTACCCACATTTCCAGTAGATGTTTTTCTGGGTCTGTGTTGTTAAAGCATAAAGTGATCTATTTTCATTTGGTGAGCATGAAAGTTTAGCATAATAAGATAATCTGTACATTTTTATATGAAAGCTTCCACTCCCTAGATAATTATATTTCATCAATACCTGTAAAAATTTCTGTTGCTTACTCTAAGTACAGCAATAAACAGAGATGAAAGCAATAAGCAGAGATGAAAGCATTCTGGACACTAAGGAAAATACATTTGATTTTGAAACAGTGATGCACTGAAAGAGAGGGGGAAAAAAAGAAGGAAGAAAAAGAAACATTAATTTGGGGTTAACTTCCTGTCCCATGGGATGTGTTTAATATTCCCCATACTAGGCTAGTCCACATTATGTACAAGTGGGCCAGTTGTTTGGGTGTGTTATATGCCCAAACATTTTATTTTCTTAGTCTTGCATTCAGAGGCATAAGAAGAAGATGGCTTTAAACACTTTGCCTTTTCCTATTAATTCACAATTCTTGTTCTTCAGGGCATCACTACTGCTGTGTCTGACAGAGGTGAATATTTTACATAGGTTACAAGACTTCCTGTGCTGGGAGTAAACAGTAATGTGTGATGTGATGCACATCAGTTTTGGTGTGCATCCTAGCCTCAATCAGTTATAATGCATTATATTAAATATTAACTGATAAATGAAAGGAAAACCCTAGCTATCTTAGCCATTCCAGATACCATTTTTCTGCCCTAGCAATCACTGGAGCACAACCCATCTGAGGCTGTCAAAGCCCTCCACCTACTCAAACTGTCTGCTTAGCTCAGGATCAGCATAATCAGGTTCTTTAGGACCATGCCCATCCAGATTTTAAATAGCTGCAGGGGTGGAAAATCCTCCAGAATTCTCTCTGAGTAGTCAATTACAATATATAATCATAATCACAGTAAAAAAAAAAATATATCAAGAAGTAAGTGGCATTTTTGAGACAGGCAGTTTTTTTCTTTTCTTCAATATTAATTTCTCCAGAAGATCCTACCCTTATGCATATTAAAACAACTTCTCACCTCAATTCAGTATGTCCCTCTTCACTCATGTAGTAGTGAGTAGGTTCAAGTCCAGTTAATATGCTGACACATTCACCTTAGTGGTTTCCACCTCACCAAGTGTGGTCTGTGTTCTGAAGGACCTCTGTCTGTCTTGTGGAGGGTATTTGCAAGGGTGAGAAAACACACACACGTTTTTCTGTTTATTGGAGTAACTGATTTGCTTTCGATTGCAAGAAATCTGTTTGAAGAGCATTTATTTTTGTTTACTTATTTTATTTTAATTTACAAATGATGAAGATTTGCTTCCCTGAATGATTCATGTGTGTAATATTCCCTGACACCTTCATGACTGAAGGATGATCATAACCACCTATGCACATTGAACTGATGTGGTTGATAAGACATTTGTTTCTGCTTAGATATTCTTTGACTTGTATGCTAAATACAGAAAATCTCATTGTTTATGATGATTTTAAATTTGAGAGAACTTGATTGGTAATAGAAATAAAGAAATTTGTATGCAAAATGTGAGTTACTGCTGAGTGTAGATTCCTGTTTTACTGTTGCCTGTGTTTTTCACAGGAGAGCTAGGAAAGAATGGTCTCTAGACTCAATTAATTCTCATTTATAATGGGCATTTTAAAATTAATTTAATTTAGTAGGAAAAGAAACTTCTAACATGTAACAGGTAAAGCTTATTACTGTGTATATCTAAAGTGTTTTCAAAAGAAAATAGAAAAGCAGTGTTCTGAGATATGGCATACTTAGTAGCTTGGATTCTTGATGGTTACTTTAAGTAGACCATAACCAGCCCATCTGTTTCTTTGGTCAATGAAAATATTATTTGATAGACTTTTGAAAGTTTCATGGTTCTATTTATCTTTCTTTTTCCCAGGCAAAAAGTGAATATTATAATTTAAGATGTTCTTATTTTAATAAGTTGCCACATTTGAAAGGTTTTTCCTATCACTCTTTGTATCCAAATGAGATATTTATGCAAAGCTGGTATTTCGTATTTAAAGTTTTGCAAAGAGAAGAGTTTTTCTTTTAATTAGATTTATAAATGGTGATATGCACAATGGTGTAATTGTGGCATGATTCAATATGTTCTCCCATCACATTACTCTAGTGTTCTCATTCTATTTAACTTCATTATTCTGTCTACAAAACAAGCAGGTGTTTTATAAGAGTTTTCACCGTGGCAGGTGCTGAGTGCTTCGTGAGAAGTGTTCTGTTGAATTCAACATAAGTGCTCATCAGTTAACAGGAACAGGACTTGAGCATGCATTTGCAGTGGATGGAAGTGTTTCAAAGGTGGTTTTGTTTTGATTTAAAAAAAAAGATTTATCTTTGTACTTCCATCCAGGCAAAGAATTACAGCATGGATGTAGAGCTATTTCTTGGATGGGAAAAAACCTCTTTTTTCCAGCCGCCTCTCTTGTGTGTGTTTCTCTCTCCTCCCAAGGTCTCTCTTTAGAGGCAGTGTAGGGTAGCTGGTTTTTGCCTACCTTTAGTCATATATTTCTATTTATATTTACATTTACACAATTTAGAACTTTTAGGGATATATGTAACTCTGTAACAAAATGTATTCACAGATATAGCAGTATGAGTATTAAACTTATAAAGGTAAGGGCAGCACTTGACCTCAACTCACATACTTGAAAAGAGACATCTTATTTGCTTTGGTGGGCTATTTTTCCTGGGGAGTAATAGGGATACTTGATAATTTGAATTATTTTATGCAAACAGGGATAATAGAGAATGGAGCAGAGAATAGGTGTCACTTTAGAATGACTCCCCTCTGCCATCAGTGCTTAGGTAAATGTCTGCTCTTTCAGGAGGTCACTGCAACATCACTTCCCTCTCCTGGTGAAGAAACTACTTGAAATATATCTTGAGTATGCAACCTTTTCTTTGGTCTTCTCTGGACAAAGTACAGCAAGTATGTTGGTTTCTCAGATTTTGTGACAAATCTACAATAACACTGGAATAGGCTGCTTAAATAAAGATGTGGAATCTCCATCCTTGGAGACACTCAAAACCTGGCTGGACACAGGCAGCCTCCTCTAGCTGAGCCTGCTAAGAGGAGGGGTTGAAGTAGGTGATTTCCATAGTTCTCTGGCCATCTCAGTCTTGCTGTGTTTCTATAACATTTATCTGGACTTGAAAGAAAGAAAAATATTATCACCTAACCCAACTTTACAATGTTTTACTTTATTCTTCCGGAACTAATTTCATAGTCTGAGTGGACGAGAAAGCCTTGCTGTTATTTGTTTTTTTAGATCTGTTAATTTTATGCCTTTGAGGAAAGATTAATTTTGGCTGAACACACAGTAGACACACTGCAGAATTAACCCCATTTAAAAAGGGAATATCAAAAAAATTCATCCTGAAAGGGCAGAATAATACCAGAGAATGGGAATGAAAGAACAGAAGCTAGCAGGCTAATTCAAAATAAGGTGTTGACTAAAATAAAATTAATGATCATTCTACAGTGTAATATTTTTTTTTCTGAGAAGATAGCATCTATACAGAACATTTAAAGAAACCCCAGAAGAATGAGATTTTTCATAAAGAATTCTGAACCCTCTAGAGAATCATTATTGTGGAATCAGCTGTTTACAAAATTAATCTTCTTCTGCTATCTTTTGAAGTTGCTCAGACATCAATCTATGCAAAACTCTCTTGATTTAATATTCAGCTCAGACTCTTTTAAATGTTTTCTTCAAGAAAGTTGACACCTCTCTATTCTTTTACTGAGTACAAAATTTGCATTCTCAAATCATTATTTATCATTAAAAGAGAAGCTTTAAAATGGTGCACTTTCAGGCTGATAAGTTTTGACATTTTTTGAGGCATTAAGCACAATAGAACTAAACGTCCCCCTTAAAATGTACTGGTGCTATGCTCCTCACTCAGGTTTTTAAAATTCCTCCTCTCAAGTCTACAACTACCCTTAGAGAAAAAAAAAAACTTTTTAAAAATAGCTTAAATTGGGCACGTCTTGCATTTTTTTGCAAATTATGAGTTCTTATAGGCAGCTCATAATTTAGAACTTTCTACTGTCTGAAACACTTAGGATCATAGGATGCCACTGGTACCATATTCTGATAGGATCAACAAACTATCAAAGTATAATGTGAGATAATAGCAGATGAGTAGATCAGATATGGATAAATAAAAATAACAATGAGTTGGGAAGGACAGAACACTGCTGGCCTTGTAGAACTCACTGTGGTAGCAAATCTAGTTTCACTAATCTGTACTCTGTTAAAAAAAATAGATAACAGCTTTCAGCTGCAGAAGTGGGAGTGGCAGGGGGAATGTCTGCTGGAGCTTTATTAAGATCTGTGATGTTTTTTCCGTCATACCTACACCACATGTCATAATTCTATGTAATTTTTTTAGAAATCTCGGTGGTACAGAGAAATGTTTGAAAACATGGTTAAAGCTTAAACAAACATAGACCTGAATTCATAAAATTCAATTCAAAATTCTTATCAGGTACTTTTGTCATAGTTTCACAGGTGTCTGACTTGGTTTGCATTAGGAACTAGGGCTCAACACTTGTAACAAAGAATCCTGATGTCCAATTTCCCAAGCCTCTATGTTAAATAAATTAAAGAGTTGTTACTGCTGTTAACTTATTATTGGGAATTAACAGGGAATGATTTCAAATAAATTCTACTTTGGCATGCTAATTATTATAATGGAATTAATCCAGGTGGTTGTAGAAGAAACTAAAATTGCAGAGTGATCTGAATGACTTAATGGATTGAAGTAATGTAAGGCCATAATGTAAGCAGGCTCAGCAAGCAGAGGTTGGAGCTGCTGTGATTCTGAGGTGCACCACAAATCCATGTGATTAAAATCAGTGATTAGGAAAATTATTGGTGTGAAATTAGAATGTAGAACCTAAAAGCAAGTACAATTTATAGCTGTGCTTTTGCTTATGTACAGATCTTAAGTACTGATTAATTGAGCAATATATATGCTCCACATACAAAATTCATGATGGAGAACTTGACTGAGGTCAATTCTGTTTTGAGAAACAAGGTCTAATTCATAAGGTATTTTAATAATTAATATGTTAGGGAAGGTGATAAAGGATTTACTCTCATTACTCAATGAAAATTGATTTGCATCTCCTGATAGGTATGGATACCAAATATATCCTTCCTACTATGAGCAAGTGAAAAACTCAAGCTCTAGCAAAGAGGCTGAAAAAATTAACCCTAGTCATTCCAAGGAAAAAAGTATCTGAGTGCAAAGAAATTGTGGGGTTTTTTTACGTTTTAGTCTGTGTCAGAAACAACACAGTTTCAGTTCTGCAGCATTTTTAAGCCCTTCTGATATCCTTACCTTTATTAACAAAAAGAAGGCCTGACACATGTTTTGAGGAAAACGGTACCTTAGAAAGCTTCCTAACTTTAATGTTTAAATTTAAAATTTCTTCTTAAATCTATCAAATCAGATGAGAATTGTTTGTACAGTCTTCTAATTTTCCCTACTTATTGATTTATGGCCTGTTTGGTAATACAACTGTTCTGAAAGCCATCAGGACAGATGTGAGGGGAAATAGATTGGTTTTAGCACCTCTGTAACTGAATATTATGAGCCTTTTTATTTTCTTATAACATTTACTTAAAAATGAAATAAGACACATTAGAGAGAATATAGAAGAAAAAAGGGAAAAAGATTTTGTTAATGGCATTTGATAGTATAAAGAAGCTGCATTTATAAATCATTTATGTAAAAAGCAATCTATCTGTATCTAGTAATGGCCTATAAGTGACAAACTCAAAAAATAGAGTAATTATTTTGGAGGGCCACTGTCAGTGAAATTATCTTGATAAAACTTACATTGTAATATAAAGAGAAAAATAAAATTTTTTTTATATTGAAAGGAATGGCAGCGAAAGCATTTAGTCTAAATACTGTGGCATAGGAATTACAGTGAAGAGAGAATAAATTTAAAGTTAATACTGGAATCATCAGATGGCACTGTTTAGTTTTTTTGCTCTAGGGAGATGCACTCAGCAGTAATCAACCAAGTTCAGGTGCATAATCAAAGGAGTACTGGATTCAAAGCAAAATTGGGGAGAATCTTAGGAGACTCAGCAAAGTGTTCAAGAGGAAAGAGACAGGATTCAGTTCATCCCATCAGACCAATTGGTTTCCCTGTTTCAGTAGCTGGTGAATTCCAATGTAAGTGTCTTGTTCTTCATATAACTGGAGAAGGCTGGTACCTCTCAAGGCTGCCAGAGAGAGCCTGTCTATCTCCATTTAGGCATCATAGACACTCATCTGCTTCTGTGTTTTCTGCAGTCAGCTGTGAGTCAGAGGTTTTCTCAATGGCTGGTTAAAGCATACCTAGTAGTGTGAAACATTAAGTATGTGGAAGACAGTGTATCTTAGAAGCTTCTCTAACCCAGCAAAGGAAGTATTTCTTATTATTTCTAAGTATTAAGGTATCCAATAATTTTGACAACCTATCATGTTTTATGTTGAAGAGATTGGACCCAAAATGTTGTGTCTGATCCTGCAGTACTCTTTTGTATTCTCAGTTCTACGTATATGCTAACTACATATCTCCTTGTAACATTTTCCCACGTGTTTTAACTTAAAGTGAATATATTGACCAATATAACAAACAATAAAGAAGTAGAAAATTGATCTATTCAGACAAAATGAATCAAGAAAAAATGTTAGAGGATGATCGCAAAAATTTTATTTTAATCTGTGATCTTGTTCTACAAGCACAACCACATTCAAATATCACAGCAGACAGAAATTGATTCTAGGTACTACTGTTCAGAAGTTTCCAATGCTTGGAAGAATTAAAGCCCAATGAGCCAGCTTGAATGCTGTGAGATTGTGAGTGCTTAACTGAATTGAATTGACTCACCCTTTTTATTTTATATATTTTGCAATGCAGCAACATTATCAGTTTGCATAAATATTTCTTGGAAAGTAGATATTAAATTTTATCTGTTTATTATTTAGTTGAAAAAAGGAAAAAGTCTATATTCTAACCAGAAAAATCTCAGAAATCTTATGTTTATCAACACTAGGTTTATAAAGTTTCAACCATACTATATTCAATAGAAAATTTAGTGTTTATTTTATTTGGTCTGGAATACCACTGTTTGTCAACCACACTGGACACCAGCTATAGAAAAGACATCACTTAACCAGCTCTAAAGGATTCTTAAAAAGATAAGAAAACCCAAAATCCAGGTCAACTGGCAAGCAAACAGATAGAAAAAAAAATTGCATTTAAAATTACTTCTTTTTATTGTGGGTATCATCTGGTCACTTAGATGTGGCTTTGAGTTTGGATGTTGCACTTGCTGTATACTGGAAGATAGTTCCTAAGAGCTTGGAAAGCATCTCAATAACACAGTGGTTACCTGAGCTGTCTAAAGAATTCAAAATATCTTGAGATTATAGATGTGCTCTCCGCCACATATGTTTATTTGCAGGAGTTGAAGAACACCACATTGTATTTGTTCTGGTTTAGGGCAAATTTAGGGAGGCAACTTTCAAAGGGGTCCCTCTGGAAAGCAGATTCAAGCTGCCCCTCCCCCAGCCAGTTCAGGAGGTAAATCTCCTATAAGAGAAGTGGAAAAATTTTTATTTAACAAATAAAGCATTCACAAACATGAGAAAATGAATAATGTTAGACAATGGAACGTCTCATTGTTCTGAAGAGATGGCAGATTCAGAGAGGGTCAGTTTTGTGGGCTGTAGCTCAGCTCACTCAGTCTCTTATCAGTCCCTCCTGCACTGGAAAATGCCACATCCCTGCCCCAGTGTGCCACAGATGTGAGCTCCTGGTGTTTTTCTGGTTTTCAGTCCAGAGCAGGGACAATCAGTTCCAAGAAGAAAAGCCACAGTCTGGGAAACTCCTCTGCCTCAGCAAGCAAAAAAGAACTCACTAAAACCAAAGGAGAGCCCTCTCTGGCTGTCTGTGCTGAAGACAACACACACTGAGAGACAGAGAGCTGAAGCTCTTATCTCTGTGTTTTTGAATACAGCTGCAAAAGTATTCTACTGCTTTTTCTGCTCTACCCTTTTGCTTTCCAAGCTAATCTTAAAAGCGTGAAACCCAATATCTAGCATAAACAAAACAGACAAGTGGGGATACAAACATCATAAAATCACCCTAAGACACACAGCAAGAGATAGTCCCTGACATTCACTAAATGAATATTTCCCTGGGAGCTGTATGTTTTTCAGTGGGAAGACAAGGGAGTTTGTGCTTACTTGTGGCAGGCAGAGGACAGAGTTTGTACAGATTGGTGGAAAGGAAGTAGCTATATATCACCCATTCATTGTACCCTGCTGCCTGCTCAGAATTTCTTTTCTCTCAAGGTTTGCCATACATATACTCATCAAACTCTTGAAGATGAGAAAAATTGCAAAATCTTACATATCTTATGGAGATCTAAGTAATAGATTTCTTTCTTTTGACTGTAAGGCCAAGGAAACAGATACAATCATAGAAGATACATTATTGCTCACCCTGAACTCTAGCTGGATCAATGTTTGGTTTTCCTGTGTAATTCTTCAGCTACCCAAGGACTATTCTGGACTTGCTCCAATATAGCTTGATCCTGATTTTAGAGGCAAAAATGTATTGGCAGTGCTCCTGTGTCACACATAATCACATTTTATAAATATATCCCTAGGTAGCATCAATTCACAACTCATAATGTGGCCAGTTATGGTAGCTGTGTCCCACTTTTTTGGAATGATAATTATGCATTTTAAGGGAATGCAAAAATGATATATGGAACCTCAAGTCATCATCTGCATGCAGGATATGCAGCTACAGGGCAGTTAGACTCCTGAAAACATGCCAGGCTGTACAAACTTGAAAGGCTTATTTAGTGCAGTCTCTGGTGTGGGTCTCCAGGTCCTACCCAGAGATCTGAAGAGAAAGCCTCAGGATATTAGAGTCCACTGCTTATCATGTCAGAGAAAAACAACTAAGGGTGCTTGAAAATAATCCTTATATTGACATACAGCCACTGTGGGAAGGTTTCTACCAAGCCAGCTGGCTTTTAAAGGCTCCAGCTTTTGATAGTTGCAAATTGTTGTATTGATCCTCCTTTATACACGACTAATTGCAGCTCAAACACTGATAATTTTTCTGTTTGTCACTTTCACCATTTTTTACCAGCAAGGGATATTGTTTATGCACAATGTGCTTTGGCAAGGTTTCCTTCTTCCCCAGGCATAAAATGCACATGGTTTTATTAAGTTTCTTGTTTTAATGAGTGAGTTCTTCTAAACCTTGTATAGTGAAACAGAAAATTCTGAGGAATGTGTAAAATAAAGAAAGTCGTGTCCAAGCAGACGTTCTTAAGCTCAAGTTGTTAATTCAAGTTCCTAATGCATACATCAATTTGCACAGCAAATATGAAGGCATAAAATGTGGTTTAGATATAGGGCTTTAGTGAATTATTGCATGGTACATAGACACAACTGGCTGTTTTGTTTGGGCAGGGCTCCCTTGTGCCAAGGTGACAGCAGAGCTGAGCTGCCTCCCTCAGCATCCATGATATCTGGGAGTTTGTAGCTACATTTCTCTTGATTTCTGTCCAGAGGGGAAAACTCAGATCAGAGAAATAGGCAAATAATAAGTGTGTCTCTCCCTCTTGGATCCAAGCTGCAATGGGGTGAAGAAGAAGCTGTGTGCCTCACTGGTTGGGCTAAGGAGCCTCTGAAAGGGGGAGTGTAAATGCTGGTACTTCAGTAACTTAGAAATGCAAATTGGTGCCACGTGGACAGTGCTTAGATAAATGAATTAAACTCAGATCTTGGTCACTAAAAACGTCATCTGGAGCCTGGCCCTTCCTATTGTTCCTTGTCTTGTAAAAATGTTATCCTGTTTTATATAGATGATTTTGAGATTGTGAAGTCCTTGGAGTCTGTGATAACAGAGACCTTGTAAATGTTGGTGTATAGTGGCTAAATAGGAGGTGATCAAAAAAGGGAATAATTCTCATGGGATTCAGTGTCTTCCAAGATTACACATAGGTCTTTCATTAAGGATCATATATGAAAAATTCATACAGATGTGTCTACCTTTATTTTCTTGGTTTTGTATGTCCTTCTGCCACTTTGAAAGTTGTAAAGATGGCTATAAATTCTCCTAGATTATCTTCCTTGCTACTGATACAATTGCTTCTCTGTCCTCCCTCAGAGATCCCTCTGTCAGAGTCAATAACAACAAGATCAATGAAAAAAAATTCTGAAAATATAAATCTTTTATCTTCATGGTCCTGACTTGATAATGGTTTCTAATGGAGTATTAAATAGGTATGAGCATGTATCTTGGTTTGAATTGCTGGACAGATATGTAACAAAAGGGTTTCTGAGTAGGGAAATGTTGAAGGATGATGAAACCTGACAATAATAGAAGTCTGTGGAAAAAGCACTGAGGGTGAGAACAAATGAACATGATTCCTATAGAACAGGGGCAAAAGCCTGTGCCTGAACCATATGATTTGTTGCTAGGAAATAGAAAGCAATAAGGTTAGGCACAGAAAAACAGAAGGGCTTATAACTTCAGTAGATTGACACACCACAAATATTGAACAGTACATAGATTAGAGACAAGGACTATTTATATGGTATTGCCTTTTTTGTTTTTCTCCATGAGAAATAACAGAAACAGTACAGACACACAATGATGTAGGTGATAAAAGGTGCAGTTTTTCTTAGTGTTGTGAAAGGTCATAGCAAAAGTACTATGATGTATTGGGTTTGCCTTACTTTGTGTGTGCCATGTGACTAGATAATGTGGAAGAGGGGACAAGTAGAGAAATGGAATAGTACAGGAGCATAGAGGCTTTAGCTATTCAAATAGCCAAACAGTGTAGGAACAGAATTCAACTTGATTCACATTAGATGTGGTGAGTGCAGCTGTCTTTACATGAGCTAGTTGATTACAGAGCTTTTAGAGTGAATGGTGAGAAAGTCATTTAGTGGGGCATGGTTTGCCTCATCATTTCATTCTCTGAAATATGCCAGATGAATTGCTCTGTATAGATGCCTCCAATGACAACAGAGAAAATCTATAGAATTCTGTGAGTTATCTATTTCCAAAAACAGGTGAGAGGACTGCAATATTATGGTTTTTTTGGAGAAAAATGAGCTGAAGGAGAGAAGCTAGGAATAAAGTGATGAGTTTTTATTGTAAATGGCCTCAAAGATGTCTACAAAATAAAAAAAGAAATGGCAGAAACAGAATATGTGCAAAAGTCATATCATAACACTACCTTGCAGAGAGATATTAATCTAATGATCAGTAAAAAATGCAGTAATAATAGCCATATATTAATAAAATCAGACTATTATTTGTGTCTGCTTTAAAAGCAATCAGAAGAAAAGCAATACACATGGAATTCTTCCTTGCATGCACAGGGATTGTAGAGAGTAATTAAGACATAACCAAATGCTAAAATCTCCTTACAGACAAAATTGTTAATCTTAAAGAAGATTGTTTAATGCATCTTTTGAAACAAGATTTTAAATTATACCAGTATGAAAACACCTTTAAAACTGAAAATAATCTGCCATTTGCAAAGTTTACAAAGGCAAAGGAAGATGGAAAAACAGCTTAGGAAAAAAAAAAATAAAATTGGTTATAAAAAGCCTACCAAAACTGGTAGGAAGAACTGGTGGATAAAAATATGTAAATGCAGACCTTTGTGTATCTGTAATACACTTAGAAAAGTAATTCTGACAGTAAGTGACAGGGGTTGACAAAGCTGGGGTACTGAACATTAAACAAACAAAAAAGAAGGAGCAAGCAACAGTACTTACAAAGCTATTTATTATTTGGAACTTAAACAAACTGGAGAAGTTACCTGGGGAAAAGGACTGAGTGTGGTAGAAGAGTCTTCTGTTCCATCCTGGAGGCTCTGGGGAGCCCAAAGAGATAATGTTATTTTTTAGTTGTCATTTGTCAACAGTCTGCTAAGAAAGGGAGGGACTTTGATAATCATGACTAGAAAAATGAGATGGAGAAATGAATTATATAAATAATTGTTCTGTAGCATTCACCTTTTCCATCTTTACAGCATCTATCCACACAGTGAAAAATGACTAAGCATTTCCAAGAAAAAGTGCAGCATCTAAGAAATTTCTGTTAAATCATTTGATATATGAGTGAAAAAGAAATAAGAATGAAGATGTGTACAGAAAGCTGAATGCTAGATTTAGAAGAGATTAAGTAAAATGTTTAATGACAGATTGTCTTTCATGGCTTTATCTGATGGCCTATTCAGGGATCTGAGGAGATCTATATAAAATCTTTGCAAGATTTAGTGCTCTAGCATTCTAATAAGGAAGGTCTACACAATAAGACTGGAGAAAAGTTTGCATAATGTGGTGTTCTAAAACTATTTTAGAGATATAAATAATTTTGTGACATTACAAACATAGATTATAAATCCTTAATTTGCCTGAAGAAAGAGACGGAAGAGAAAGGCAGGACTTTACTGTGAGATTGATCTGAACTGTTACACATTTTCTCTTCTCTTGTTTCTAGAAACGCCAGCACTCTGTACTCTTAGCTAAATTCCTGTTATTAGCCTGTAAATGGCTCAGGATACACATACAATCTTATTTTTACTGCCTCAGTCCCTAAGATTACCCAAATTCTACCATATGGTGTTTAATCTCATTCCATGTTATCAGTGTATCCCATCCCTATTCATGCTATTGTTGCATTTCTTTAGTACATATACATCCCAAAAGGACAACTTTTTGCCCCTTGAGGACATAGACACTGGTAAAACCACTAAAATTTTCCAAAATAGACTCTGAAGAACTGCACAGGGAAGCTATCAATACCAGGACACTTTCAGCACAACCTGTTTGATCTCCTTTTTGATCCACTTTAGAGTCCGGCGTCTGATCCCCACCTTTTCAATTTTAATCAGTCATCTCCTATGGAATACATTTCTTAAATCCAGAGAGATTGTATCTGTCAGGCTTTCCTTGTAAATAAGTAAATAATGTCTGTCAAAAGAAGACACCAGGATTTTTGGCATGATCCATTTCTGAAAAATTTATGTAGCTTTTATCCTTATTTGCATTTCTGTCTGTTTCGTCTACAGAGATTTCTATATGGGTAGAATAACTATTGATCATGAAAATATAGCCTGAAAAAACACATCAATAAAGTATAAAAGGAGGAATTAAGAATCTGTTTGAAGAAAAAAGAGATTTACTTGTAGATAAGTGATTTTGGCACAAACCTCATTCTAGGTTTTGTCTGTTCAGGGTTGCCTCTTGCGAATATCATAGAATTATTCTGGGAATCCAGTCAAACAATATGTCAGGAAACCTGACCTCAGTGATTTTTTTTTTCAGAGGACATCAGGCAATGAACAAGGTTTTCTGAAGCACTAATTTCAGAGCTGACTCTGCCTGTTGGCAAACTGGATTTAACTAGTGGTATCTGGAGACCTGTTAATGAATTTCAGATTAACACAAGTGCTAAACCTCCTGCCATAATTAAGAAAGGCCTGCCAATCACTGCCTCATTTGCACTGGCACAATTTATTCCGTAGATTTCTGTTGCAATATTAGCATCTAGTGAGGACAGCAATTAATTACTAAATGAATCCTAAAAGAGCAGTTCACAGGAATAAGAAAAATGACTATCAAAAGATTTTTGCAGCCCATTCCACTGTGCATATTCTAAAGTGATATAATTTTTGTGCAATTTTCCACATTTACCTGTCCAATCTCATTCTGGGAAGCATGTCTTTTCAAAAGTAGCACTTCTGAAAAAATTTGTCTCTTTAAATTGAAGTTACTTATGTTAATTTCTGGTAATATTTTGTGCATTATCATAGCATCATAGAATCTTTAAGGCTAGAAAATACCTCCATCTGTAACATACAAGATCTGAGAAATTGTAATAAATGTTTCCACTCTCTTTGTGTTACATTAAATTTTTCTTAATTTCATTGGACCTGCTACATGTATTATATTTTCTTCTTCTTCGTCTGTTGACTCAACTGAAATGGCAAGAGTCATTGTAAACTTAATTTGATTTTATCCATGTTTTATATGCTTTTAAAATTAGAAGAAAATTACTTATTAGTTTCTAATTATAATCTAGAGCTGCATTTTTACAAAGAGATTTGTTTCCATTTACACATATCTGCAGATATTTAGTTAATTAGTCAATCTTACTTCTAAAGAGAACATACTATAAATTTCCATGCCGGAATAAACATAAGAATCATGCATATCATGAGTGCCTTGACTACAGGGGCAATTTTTTAAATGCCTGACTCTTTATTAGTTCCTCCAACATAAAGCTCTTGGGGGCTGAGCTCCTGAGGCCTTTCCACCAGACTGACAACAATTAATGATGTGGGTGTTTCATGGGTCATCTTCCATTCTTATGTCATCAAAAAGCACTGCCTGTGGTTCTTTTACACCTCTTTTGGCTTGGTGGTGCAGCCAAATGGTCGCAAATATCATGTCATTGTGATTGATAATTTGCAACTTTCTGAAAGTCTGGGATCACTAGATCTCAGAAACAGTTACTGCTCAAAAAACCAGGCTGGTCCTCTGGAGATGTCTAGCACAACCCTCTCTGCTCAGACTAGACAGCCATAGCAGCAGCTTGCTCAGGTCTGCATGCAGCTGAATGTGAAATATCTCCAGGGAGTGAGGCTACTCAGCCTCTCAGAGCAACCTATTCCACTGTTTGCATTCTTGCACACTGAAAAGTGGTTTTTTGGTGTTTTTGTGTTTGGGTTTTTTGTTTTGTTGGTTGGGGGTTTTTTTGTTTGTTTGTTTGTTTGTTTGTTTAAATGCTTAAGCATAACTTGCTCTGGATTGGTATGTGCTTATTGCCTCTTGTCCTGTCTCTGGACATGACTGAGAAGAGTCTGCCTCCACCCCATAAGATATCTATACACACTGATATAAGATTCCCTTCTCAAGTGTTGCCTTCTCCAAGCTGAAAAGTCTCAGTTTTCTCAGCTTCTTCTTGCATAAAAGGTGCTCCTTTACCATCTTTGTGACCTTTTGCAGTACTCCCTGTAGTCCATATATGTCTCTTACTATCGAGCCCAGAACTGGACACAGTGCTCCAGCTGTGATCCCAGCAGTGCTTGGGAGACGGGAAGGATCACCTCCTCAAAGTGCTGCTCACACTCAGCGCCTCCTCAGCTACCACCACACTGAACCTTTTGCATTAGAGAAGGAACTTTTTTTCCTGAATTTGTTAAGTCTCTGGCTTGGACATGCTGTGAATCTCCATTTCTGCACCAAATAAGCACAGACCTTTCTTGCCCTGCTTTGTCACATCTCCCCTCTAGTGGTGGATGGCCCCTCAGTAAGGGGCTGCAGAGATGCATCATCATCCCTTGGGAGCCTGGTATCTGATATGCTGGGGTAGCTGCTCTGGTGTGTGCTGGGGACATGCTGTGTCACTCCCCCCTGCTGCAGCACACAAATTCTCTCCTCAGCAGCAGGGTTTCCAGAAGGCTTTTGCACATCATCTGCAGAAAACAGTTCTCAGGGAAATTCACACTGGGCTGGCCCTTCAGCTCACCTCTCCCAGCACCTGCTGAAAGGGTACTTGTCTCTCCTTGCTCAAAGCTCAAAGCACCCTTTGATCATGAATGGCCTCTTTACAAGCTGCTGGGAGTCACAGGCCCCACGGCTGCTTTTTCCTGATGAAGCAGGTGCCCTGACTTTCCTCCAGGAGTTCCCAAAAATCCCTGCCTATCCCAGAGTGGGTTCAAAAGCTATACACAGGAAGAACCCCAAACATACTAAGCAACCTGCTGTGTCTGATGCCTGCCTCTGTTAGCTCTGTTTTCCTTGTCCTTCCTGGTCCCTTGGCTGTTTTAATTTTTCCTCTTAAAATAGATGGAAAAAGAAAGTGGTATCACTTTTTGTATCTGGTTTAAGACTCTTCTGTGTTACTGAAGCATTTGAGTTTTCCATGTATATGAAGAAGACATGGTAATTATTGTCTCTAGAAATCAGAGGACATTGCTAAATGGACTTTTCCTTACATGGAAAAAAATGAACTGATTCTTCTTTACTATAAATAGTGCCCTTATTGACAAGGACAGAGGTCTTTTTCTACAGGAACAACCAGGTCATACACATAAAGATATTCAGATTTTTACCTATTATATATTTCTGATGAAATGTTGAGACACAGCAGTGCAGGTATACAGTATTATTGTTCTGCAGTCCTTGAGTGTTACAGTGGTATTATGATAACTTATTTCACCTGGTAAATCTCTTAATGGTCTTGAAGAAAAATGAACTTTAAGCTCTTCTTGAGGAACACCAAATAACATATAGTCAGATTTAAAAATATATGTTATAACCTTTCATTTAAGCAAGCACTTAAGAATCTTAAAGCATAAAATTTTAGTTAACAAGCAAGCCATCTATTGAGTCATTGAATTTAGTGGCATTATCCCTGTAAAGTTATGCATGTGTCTTAACTGTATTGTTAGTGGCCACCTTAATGTAATTGTAAGTAGCACTCAGCTGGCAGAAATGTGATTAAGATGCATTATAAGCATGATAATAACTACTTTTGACACCAAATAGAAATAAACTCGATGATATAAGAGGTTTTCTGGAGGCAATGATCTGAACATCTTTTCTTTCAGGAAGTTTTAAGGAACAAACAAGATATATATAAACAGTAGAGATAATACATAAATTGTAAAGATCATTATATGCTTTCAGTTGACAAACACATAACCTTTATAAAAAAATGTGTAATTTGCTCAATATTTACAACTAAAGAACTTTAGAGTTAAAATTATTCCCTTTCATTAACTTGCATGAGGTTCTGAAATGACAGGTGCTGATCACTGAACTGAATTGTACTCGTTTGCTGTTAAAGGACAATGAGGTTTCCAGAGTCAGAACCATCAAACTCAGGAAGGAAGAGAGCCCAGTGAAAGAGGGGAGGAGGGAAAGAAGCCGCTGTAAATCAGTGTTGCTGCTTTGAACAGCCTTACCCTCTTATGGCTCCTTACCCTCAGTAAATCTGGCACTGGCAGTGCAGTCAAGACTTGACAGTTTCAATGTTCTTGGATATTTTGTCAGTCACTGTTATCTGGAGGCTTGAGGAATTAGTCTTCTGAAAGAGAACATGGGCTCTGTTGCTGAAAGGGAGAACATCAAACTGGTATCTTCATAATGCTCAACATTTGCTCTGGTTATATAAATACTTAATAACAATGTTTATGAAAGATTAACTTAAACACATTGAAAAAAATAGAAAGATGACCAAAAAGGTGACATAATTGAATTTAAAATTCCTATTGATTTCAGATGTATGATCTTCAGCCTTGAGTTCTAATGCAAAACTAAACCACTTTTTGCACAGACTTACATATTTCCCCTGGGTTCACCTCAGACATAGAAGTGTTTGAGTTAGCACTCTGGTTATGACTGAAATTTCATTCAGAATCACTTTTAAAATTTGCCAGACAGGTTTCTGCAGGTTAAATTGTGAAAACTGGAATATTTCTGTTTACCTTCCAGCCCCATAATATTGTGAGTTTCTGAATATTTAAAACTGAAAGAAAAAGTGGGTTTGGGTTGTGGTTAGTGTTTTGGCTTTTTTTGTATTGGTTGGTTGGTTTGAAGATTTGTTTTTGCTTGTTTGATTTTTCTTGTTTGTTTCTCTCATTTTAATGGAATCAATATTACAGTACATTAAGCAGTAATGTATGAATGTAAGTCTAAGGAAGAATGACATTTTTAATTGCTTCACTAGAAGCCTGCTATATGTGATTTTGAATTCACATCATTACTCCTCACATCTACATTTAAAATTCAAACACTCATTTCATGATTTTTTATAGTCTCAGACCTTGAATGATCAAGTTTCACCACAAGCCAAGCGTAATTTATCACTTTATTATAAACTCAAATTCACAGGGGACAAAAATAAGAACTTTTGCTTTCCTATTATTCCTACTTTTTAATATTTTTGATATATCATATTTCCTCTCAGTGTCTTCTTCTCTTGACCTGACCAGCCTTCTTCCTTTAACCACAAACTGAAGGTTTTCTGTATCTTCTCTGGAGATTCTCTTGTTCCATATCTTTCCTAAAATGCTGTTCTCAAAATAGATATAATATTCCACTGAAGTTCTTACTTGTATTGGATAGGATGGAAGAGTTTTTAAAAATAATCTTTATAAATTTCAAAATTTCATTTTTACATAAAATGTCATGTTCATCTTGTGACAGAGCCACTGGTACTAATGGATACTTTTGCTCTCTGCCAGTTTCCCTTCTGCAATCAACTGGTTAATTTTTCTACAGTGAAATGCAGCTCTTGCCCTTATTTGTACCTGATTTTCTTCAGACTTCAACCTGTTGAGATTAATTTGGAACAATGCATTTGCAGCTCTCTCAGCATGGTGTCTGTCAACTTCTAGATGTAATAGCCCTACTTTTGATTTCTTTACCTAAACTATTAAAAAATGTAATGAATGCACTCCTACCCCTGTGGAACAGTACTGCAAACCCTTGTCCAGCCTGACAACAACACTCCCTGATAGGAACAACTCTCCCTGGTTCCATCCAGGGAGCATTTCCCTAGTTTGCTTATCAAAAGATCATGAGAGAGAGTGCTGGGCAGCTTTCTAAAGAGAAGCACAATGACAATTTGACTGCTTTTCTGTATCCAAAAGGCCTATTATGCCGTCATGAGGGAAAAAATAATTATTTTGACATGACTTGTTCTTGATGAATCCACTGTCAGTGTTACTCATCTTCACAACTTTCTTATCTTGTAAGTGCTCAAACAGTGTTTGATTATTTCTTCTACCACTTTTAAGGAACTGAAATTGAACTAACTGGCCTTGAATTTCGTGGCTTTTCTCTCCTTCTCTCACTCTAAAATAAGAACTATGTTTATCTAAATCCATTTCCCTTGAATTTTTTCTTCTATCTGTCCTTATTAAGAATTATTTCTTAATGAGGAAAAGTGTCATTTATTGAAATTTGCTAAGATCATTAAAATCTGTGAGAGCTGTCATTATTACATTAAAACTCGTCATTCCTTTGTAGTTGTATAAAGTGTGCCCTTAAGAAATGTGGGTAAAAGTTGGAGGCATGAACTAGTGTCTCTATTCTCTACAACACATTGCTATATATGATAAATTATTTAGAAAATCTAGAATTGTTTTAGAACAATTTGATATTTAGGAGAAGTCTAAGAATCATGGAAGATATAGTAAAAGGGCCAAAACTTGTAATATTAAGAATGACATTTAAGATGTGATCTTTAAAAAGGCAGAAACATCTGCTGTTCTCATAAAACTATCACCAATTTGCTTTTTGTGACCAACAGTTTTGAAAGTGTTCCATGAGACAACTTTTTTCTCAGTCCTTTCCAGAAAATTTCAGTGCTAATTTGCTTTTTAGATTCCCTACAGAGAACTTCCAAAATATTCATATTTAAGGCTGATAAGTGGATAATGCAGGATAATAAAAGGCCCAGCAATGGCCAGCTGGTCCCTATGGACTCATATTTTTTATGGTATGTAATAAAAATAAATAATATTTCTCAAATAAACTGTATTTAATTATGGAGAAAGTAGTCTGAAGTGTAATCATTTGATAACATTAAGAGAATAAAATTGAAATATTAAATTTATTCATCAGTAATTAAAACAGAAAACAAGGCAAGATTGGTAACAGACATTCTGAGAATACACTGAGTTAGCAAACGAGTGAAATGATTGACACCTGGCCAGTGCTGTCATATTGCATCTCTACAGTGTTCTCAGGTACTCTTTGGAAAAATATTCACTGCAATATTTCAAGTGGAATTTAGTAGGAATGAGAAATAAGATTTCAACCACTATTTTCTTTCCTTTCTGTGGAACATTACTCCTTTTCAACAGCGATGATCAGCAATATTTTGAGGCAAATTGATAATGCTAAATGATCACACAAATTCATTCAATTACAAATCTGCCTTGCTTAAAAAATCACCTACCAACCAACCTACCAACCAACCAACCAGACCTGCATAATGTGCAACTGTTTATTCTAAATCTCATTTTATTCTAAATTTCCTTATTAGTTGCTCTTCACTATTGCAAGACCAATGCTGGTAAATTATTTTTATGTTTCTTGTGGTTAAATAGGAAAATTATTATTATTATTATTATTATTATTATTATTATTATTATTATTATTATTATTATTATTATTAACTTTTATAATCAATTTGTGAGATTAAAATAATAAATATTATTATCTTTGTCAGAAACACTTTACCTTACATATTCAGGACCTTTCTGGCTTAGGAATTTTCATATAGAAGGCCAGACCCTAATTGTTCATGTACCTGTGTGAGAAGAAGTGGAAGGGTGAGGGTGGGTGGGGCAGGGGGAAGTGAAGTAGCATGAATTCATCATATTAACTGTATTCAAGACAACTGAAGATTTCTATTTATCTAGATCATGTTTGACTAGAATTTTATCTAAGTGTATAACATCTGAGCTTTCAGAGAATGTTCAATGTGAACTGGGATTTTGTGAAACCTCCCATGTGAAATGTTTCCTAGGCTGTCACCCTCATTGAACTCAGAACTGAAGCTGAGGACCTTTGCAATGTACGATAGATTGTCCTTAAACACATTTTTAGTTCCGTATCTCATTTTCACCCTGTTAGTTTTCTCTAACAGTCATAAACCTCCTGTTTCTTCAAAGAGAGAATTTAAAAGAAAACAGAAAGGAATAAAACCTGGTTTAATTGTAGGGCTGAAAATTGCTTCAGGAAGATTTTGGAGCTGCAAATTATTCTTAGATGAATGTTTAAAGGAGAGTTTGCTTGTATATTGTTGTTTTCTTGGCAGAATTATTAAAATAAAGTAACATTGGATTTCTGTAGGAAGCTCTTTATAATAGGTTCACTTTTACTGTTGAGCTGATATCACCATTAATAATTTTCTTAACTGCCTTTTATGCTGTGCATTTTCACAGGATTTACTGCATTTGTGCTCCTAAAAATGCTAATTTGCTAGAAATGTACATAAATGAGATTTTTAATGCATTTGTCTCAAACAAAAATTAATATGTAAGTTTTTGCATATACTTGTACTCATCACCAAAATCACAGATGTGAGATATATGCCTGCTAGATTTTACATGTGTCAAAGTAAGAAAACCCAATCCTTTAATTGTTTGACTTTTACTTGTTCCATTCCTATTTAGCACATATAAAAGTGGTGCAAAATCAAAAATGTTTTGGAGGGATTAGGAGCTTGTGGTCAGTGTGCATGCCAGGGTTTAATCTCCCTAAAGGTTTAAAGAACAGTGATAAAAGCCAAATCCACTTTCTGCTAAAGCTAACAAATAAACAAGAACGAATATATCCAGAGGAAGATACCCCTATTTTTTCCAATAATAAGTGGCTTTGCATGCTAAAAAGAAGACCTGCTAGCCTGCTGGAGGTGAGGAGGGATTAGCATCAATTTGTGTTTTAGCACTGCAGGAGGCTCCTAATTCTAGGGCAGCTCTTGTCAGATACAACCTAGCAAGCCAAGGACTGAAGCATTTTTTCCTACGTAATTAGTACCAAATGGCAGACTCTTGTAAATATAAGCAGAGGAAAAGAGTGCTCTCAACACTGACTCAGCATCAGACCTGTTTTTAAAAGTCAATTTCATCCTGCTCAAATTGATGCATGTTTTGTTCTTTCATTTCCATGAAACTTATTTCTCAATAAATTTTATGTTCTATGGATGCATCTTCACCCAAACAGTATTTTCTCTGCTCCTCTTTTCTGGCTAGTCATAACAGACTTCTCCTTTAGATCATTTGTGACCTATCTGATACAGCTGCATCTTTTGAGAGGAAAAAAGAAATGATAAACCCAAAGATACCAATTACATACCACAAAAATAGTGCTGTATTGATATTCCAACACTTCTGCTGATCTCCTTTCTCTGGCTTCTGGGTAGTGTTTTATTTGAAGAATAAACAACCTCTGAACTTTCAGACTAAGCTAGCTTTTCTATTCTGCTGAGAATAATGAAACAAGTTGGGCTTACAGAAGCCAAAGCTGTTAGGATATTAAGATAGGAATGTAGTTTACATATTTCAAAAATAACTCATTAATTAGATGTGTCAGGTTCAATACAGAGTCTCAAACAGACAGAGATTAATAAGAACCCTTAGGGTCCTGTTTTAGAACAGTGTTCCTTTCAGTTTTTAGCAATATAGAATTGTTAAATATAACTATATATAATATAACTAAAATATAATAAATATACCTTAAACACAATATATGTAGCAATATAACCTTGCCTAACCTTCCTATGAAAAGTGTAAGTTGCATTTCCCCAGGATGTTTTATTATAGTCACTTCACAGTAAA
This sequence comes from Haemorhous mexicanus, assembly GCF_027477595.1. NCBI lineage: Eukaryota > Metazoa > Chordata > Aves > Passeriformes > Fringillidae > Haemorhous > Haemorhous mexicanus. Next base: position 55,819,562 of record NC_082345.1, on the reverse strand, counting down.
TGCAGATGGATAAACATAATAGAAGAGGTTGGATGAGAAAAAATCATGATGTACAGATAAAAAAACAAACTCTTTGACTGGAATGTGTGAGACCTTGGTTCAGAGAAAGACTTGAATTGGTGATGTATTGTGATCCCATAACACTTAGCCTCTCTATCTTGCTTTTTCTAAAGAATCCACAACCCCTTAAAATTATTCCATTTTATGATAGATGTGGATGCTGGAACCTAAAATATTTTCATAAAATTCATGAAATTTTAGCCAAGCTTACTGTCAGAGGTTTAACTTTTCAGTGCTGCTATGCTCAGGTCAGTACAGCTCTAGGAGAACCTTGGTTTAATTAGCATTTACTCAGTATTGGACAGAAGGGTGTTCTCTGTAAGAATAGCCCTTTTTACTCTTCAAAATAATGTGGCACTGCCCTGCATTGATGCTATATTAGAAGTCCTAGTACAATTTTGAAGGTGATAAAAGCTCTATGTGCTCGGTTTTAACAATGTCAAATTGGTGGAGTAAATCTTTATTCCTTACCCCCTAACCCAATCTAAATTAATAAATACAGAATGCAATTGTTTATCTTCCTAAATTTACAGAAAATCAATTTCTAATTAAATATTAATTGCTAGAGATGTGCAACACTTTATTGTGTTTGTGTAACAATAATGTAGTTCGTCTTCATTATATAAAAACTTTGAAAGAAGGCAAAAAATATATTTTGTTTTGAGGAGTAAAACTGAGTTCATGTGAAGCCCCTGGTAAAGTTTTCTGGTGTTCAGCTGTATGTTGTTGAGATGCCTCATATCATTTATGTCACACTGCAGAAAAGAACAATAATGTAACTGGATATCTTCATTGTCTTAAATTCAGAAATTCAAGATGACAGGAAATGTCTGAAGCAATCTTGGGGTGGGGGGAATCAATTATCTTGTTCCAATTTAGAAAGCAGCTTTTCTGATCTTGTATGAGGGATGTGAATTGTCCAAGCACTCCTTTAACATTTTAATGGTTGTGTGTGACTGATGTTATGCTATCACAACTCTGTACTTCTCATAACATACTTTTAATTTTTTCTGCTCTCTGTTTGAACATTTAGATCCAAATTCTCATCCATTTGCACAGTCGTGCATTGTGCATGATTTGTGTACTAGAAATATTCATTTATGCAGTGATATTAATACTTGGAAGACCCAATTTGCTTCTCAGGCTGCAAATGGTATTTTCAGATCAAACAGAATACAGTTTTCATAGTAATTTATAAAATTATTACTTGTGTTGCTTTTTTTGGCTTGGTTTTCATGGTCTGTCCTCTCTCTGGTTTTCTAAAGCTGCCTCTTGCTGCTTAGAAATACCTGTCTGTTTGTGGGGTTCTTTGAATTTACAGAATTCAGACTTGAAATTCATGTGTGTTGCTCCGAGGGCACAAACTCAGCTTTGCAAGTGCTTGTAAATACTTTTTGTTTGCATAGGTTCATCCCACAAAATCTGTCCTTTCAAACATAGAAACTGATTTTTGAGCATCCATTTTCTTTAGAGGCCTTTAGCAACAGATGTGTAACTATACTTCCAATGAAGGAAATCCAGAGATTTCCCCTATAATCATTAGAGATTATCAGGGCTAATAGATTTAGTGGTGAAACAAAAAAAATGTATTATTCATTTAACTGATCTGTTTCCAAACTAAATATGTTCATTTCACCCTTTTTTTTTTCTCTGATCCTAATAACATATAACTAGTTTTGATCATGGAAATCTAAACTTGAAGTGATATTATTTAAGTCAAGAGTGTGATCTAGATTTTCAAGATGTCATATGTATTACATCTGACCGTTTGTCTGCAAGAGACATTAAATTAATTGCATTTGATTTAATCAATCTTCTTCTCCTTTATGTTTGAAGAAGCCCTTGGGCAGAATTTTGTGTTGTCAAGGCACAGAGCTAATTGCTGTCATTAATCCACCACACAGAAAGTAAAAGCCTGGTGTCACAGATAGGAAAAGGAATGTCAGCAGTGTCATTAATAAGCATTTTAAAAAACAAACTGGAGGATGTAATAGCCATTGATTGAATAGATAGCATAAATAATGAAGTAACAGATATTAGAAACTGGTGTTAAGGATGTCAATGAAGATAATTTTATGAACGATTCATCATCTGGGACAGAGGCTTAAATTCTCCAAACTGGAAATCTCTGAAGAAAATTCAGCCATCTCACAAATTCTTTTACTGACATATAGTTGGTATGATGGTGTTAGTACCAAGTTTTGGTGGTGGCTTAGGGAGGTCACTCTTGCACTTAGCAATCCACAGTGAAGATGTGAAATAGCTGCTGGTGCCAAAAACTCTGTCTATGGGCTTTGTTTAAGCTGAAGCAGACATGAAATTTTGTGTAGACTGGCTTGTGTGCTGACACCAGCCTAAAAGAAAAATACAGTTATTGAAATCAATATGGTTATATCAACACTTTGTCCATGCTTCTTGTTAAAGGATTGTGAGGCCTGACCTTGTCCTATTTCTGCCTCTGATTTCAGTAAGAGCAATGCCTGCACAAACCTAATTTACTTGTTTGTTGTATGATCTATTTATATACTGTGTGTAAGTCTACAATTTATTACATACTGCTGAGGTGTCCAAGATACAGAGTTCTATGGAGAAAAATATGATAAGCTAACATAATTTACTTTCCTCATCAATGGGATGACAGCAAAGCTCAGAAAAGAGATGGGCAAATATTTTTGTCTTAGCAATGGACAGCTTGAATACAGAAATTGCCCAACTGTTGTGCAGTGTAAATTGGCTGTGGTCTCTGATACGCAAATTAAGGACTATTTTGATACATGCATTTTTTTACTCATAGCAACAGTAATTTCAATGACCTAAGATTCTACTTTGATGCCAAATCAAGGAATTTATAGTGATGTATATTCTGGAAGTCCTCTGCACAAAGTAGATGCCAGGAGATTAATTTCTTTCATTGTTTTAGAATCCTTGACAGCGATTACTTACCAATCATAGTTAGTTCTTCTCAGGTTATGGCAGTTTACCTGCAAATCTAAGGTTTAATACACTCTTTTGGGCATCACAGTAAGTTTAAACAATGGTAATATGATCCCTCTTATTTCAGTTTTCCTGTGTCTTCCTGAGTCCTAGTAAGAATCCTCTTGTTTTCTGAAGGCTGCTTCCTTGCCCAAATAACATCTTAAACAACAACAAAATCAGGACCAACAGTTGCAGTTCTATTTTCTTTCTGTCTTCTAATGTAATGATCTCATTATCTGAATTTTATCTCCCAGTAATAAACTAATGTGCCCAGAGTAGCTGGGCTACTCTGCTTAAATGCTTAAAATTGTAAAAATATCCTGGGAAATTTTAAAGAATGCATGATTAATAAAGATGTTATTTACAGTGGCAATTGTTATGTAGTTTCTTTATGGGTAGATATTCTGCTATGGCTCATTCATCTACTGATATCCAAGGCAGTACTGAACACAGAGGAATGAAATTTTGAGTGTTATGAAAAGAACTAAGTATGTGGATAGTGTATCTAAGCAGTGGATATTTGCCTCTATGATCTAAATGTGAAATAAAATAGTAATTACAAAGTTCTGGATAATGATAATGCTACTATCATCATGTTTTTTCTTTATCATGTTCTAAATAGTGTGAGGTGATTCCTCAAGTGGTTGTTTACTCTATTCCTCAGTTCTGTCAGGAAAAATGGGTTTAAAAGTCTGGCAATCCCACAATCTTTTCCAAGGGATTTGTTTGTTTGTTTGTTTGTTTGTTTTGTTGTTGTTTTAATGAACAGATACCACAACATAATAAACAGATACCACAACATAAATCATTCTCTTTTCTCTCAGCCTGCTTTGACAACCTTTTACTACTCAAGTCAGAAGAACTAATACCTGAAACAGGCTTTACTCTGGACAGGCAGTACATGTTTTGCTTTTTTTAAAAATAAGCATATTTAAGATGCTTCCCCTGAAAAAGATGCCAATATTCTATTATTGAACATTTAACTCCTTCGATTTGTTTTGCAAGCCCACTGTGCCATTAGTGTCATTTGGATGTCAAAGCTTTCATTATTACCAGACAGGAGGAACATGTTAAAGGCCTGCTTAAGACAGGGCCTTGAAAAAATTGTTTTTGCATGGCAAATTTTGGTTGAGCCAGAACTAGTATGAGAGATGTTTACATATAAAAATATTAATCAGAATGAGCAAAAAGGGGAAGAGAGAAGTTTTAAATATAATCTAGAGCTGACAACTGAAATAAAGTTTTAACTTTGGACAATCTAGTGTATTTTCTTGTATAACTCAGTTCAACATGTCATTGAAATTAACTGAAATTTTTATTTTGGACTGAAATTTAATCTTTTCCCTAGTTAAGTGAGGTCAGGAGGTAGAACTGCAGCATTCCTTTGTGGGATTCAGGTTATGTTGTGCTGTACTTATCATTAACAATTCAGTTGAATATTCAGGATAAATATGTGAGAACAATTTTCTTACATGCCACTGGTTTTACAAAATTAAATGACAAAAAGAAATTCTGGAGAAAAAAGAAAAGATCAAGCTGAAGTAAATGCACGTTCTGATATAGACAGAGGAGGTATCAAAAGCACAGCATTGCTCTTCCTTAAGGCTGCCCTGGCTCCCTTCTGGGAAGCTCATGTCAAAGCTAATGGAATTCTGTCCTAAGAACCTCCTGTGCTGAGGCTCTCGGGCTCTCTGCTGCTTTAGCCAGGGCCCTCATGAGCTTTTACAGAATTGGATGATGCAGAAAAGCAGTGAGAGAACCCTCCAGGGAAACAGAGGGAGCAACAGCATAGAGCTCCGTTGACATTATTTCATTGCTTCCTTAAACACTTGGTGTCTTCTGGATATAAATTTGATAGCAGATCTTGTTTAAAATATATATATATTAATATGTTATGCTTGTTTTTTTTCCAGGTCTGCTAAATGACTGATATAAAATATGTGTTCATATGTGCTGTAATGATTTAAGACCTAATTATGTATTTATCCTCCTGCAATCAGAGTTCAATGAAGTGCTCAATTTTATAGCTCCTTTTTGTAAAAATGACTTGCAATGTGGAAAAATCTCATAAAATTCTTTGGCAATCACACTTGCCAGTTAAATTGACGTCAAGAATGCATGGCTGGTGTAATATTTCTTACAGCAATTAATGGAGAATACTTCTCCTATTCACTTGTGCTTGGCTAATGATCAGACAGAGTTCTTTGTGTCTCTACACACCCACTCACCATACTTTATAAACAAGTATAACAGTTCCTTATGCATAAATATACACACACACACACACACACACACACATATATATATATATAAATTTATTATTTATATGTAAAATATGGTAGTTCACCAGTCTCTCATTTCAGAGCTTTATCAAACAATATTTTTCAGTTTTCTGCTCAAATTGGGAATTTGGATCCCATTAATTAGCCTTGCAACCTTTAGATTATTTCTGAAAGTTTTGAAATTCTGTGAGAATATTACCCAAAACTTTTTTCTTAAACACACAACAAGGAAAAATATCCTGTCATTCTGCTGACCTGCAGCTTTGAGGTTGGGATAGTTATTACTTATTGGCTGGTAAAATAGATCAGAAAACATGCACTCCTGAAATACAGTAATCTAAGTTTTCTTTTTAAAAGCAGCCTGGGAGCTAACCTTTGCTTGTATCCTAAAGGAATTAGGATGCTGTGCCTTCTTAATAAGTTTTTACAAATATTAAGTTATTGCCTTCTTAGGGAAGACATTTTCAGTGCATCTGGAGAAAACAGATAAAGTGAGATCTATTAGAGAAGTACACCAGTCTTGAATTTCATATTCAGTGGATCTGACTTTTATATTTATTACCACATTTTATCCAGGAAAGCCATAATACTTAAAACAGTAAGAATCACCATAAGGAAAAAAAAAAAAAAGAAAAGAAAAAAAAGGAGCAAAGTTTAATTTGGTATTTTAATAAATGATGGGCTAAACCAGATCTCGCTTGCTTTTATATAATCTCAAAGTGAAATCTATTTTTAATTTACAGATGGGTACAGTAGAAATACATGGGTGCTGAAAAATAGACCTGTGACTACTAGTCAAGGTGAATGCAACAAAACTAGGAGAGTGTAGTGGGTCAACACTGGCTGACTGCCAGGCTCTGACCACAGGTCCTCTCTTGCTTCTCTCTGCAGCTGGACAGGGGAATGAAAAAAGGGGGGTCATGGGTTGACATAAGGATTGGAAGAAATCCCTCTTCAAATGTCATCATGGGCAAAGCAAGCTCGAATTAGAGATATTAGTTGAATTTTTTACTAAACAAATCAGAGCAAGATAGTAAAAAGTAAAATCAGTAAACACCTTCATCCCATGTCTCCCTCCTTCCCAGCTCTATCTCCTCACTGCCAGCAACACAGGGAGACGGGAATGGGGGTTATGGTCAGTTCATCACACTTTGTTTCTCCTGCTGCTCAGGGTAGGAGTTATCATTTCCCTCTGGACTGTGGGGTCCTCCCCATGGCAGGCAGTTCTCCATGAGCTTGTCTGATGTGAGTCCATCTCACAAGCAGCAGCTCCCTGTGAACAGCTGCAACGTGAGTTCATCACACAGGCAACAGCACCCCTCAGACTGCTGCAGTGTGGGTCACCCTTCCATGGGGTGCAGTCTGTCAAGGACAGGCTGTTTTAGCATGGGCTTGTCTTTCCATGCACCTGCCACAGGTTCACAGCCTCCTCTCAGGCATCCACCTGCTCTATCATGAGTCTCCTCCATGGACAGCAGGTGGATCTCTGCATCCCCATGGATGTCCATGGGGTGCAGAGACATAGCTGCTTCTTCATCTGCACCATGAGTGATAAAAGAATCTTGCCTCTGGGGCCTTCTGCACTGACCTTAGTGTGTGCAGAGTTGTTCCTCTCACATGTTCTCACTCTGCTCTTCTCTGGCCACAATTAAAACTGTGCAATAACATTTTTTTTATTTTTCTTTATAAATCTGTATCACAGAAGTTTTACCACCATTTCTAATTGGCCCAGCCTTTGGCCAGTGGCATGTCCATCTTTGGAGCCACCAGCATCTCCCCCACTACCAAACCTCGGCCATGCAAATCCGATCCATAGAGTTGAAGGAAGCAGCTGCTCTTGGACATAACTTCCACTGTCAATTATCTTGGCAACAACAGCTGGCTGGTGATTTGCTGGCAGGTTTGCATTGCCCAGACAATAAATTTCCTGTACAAAATTAAATTACATAAGAAAGTCTGGAGATGCAGCATTATATTAGTTTGATTGCCGGCTCCTTTTAGCATCTGCAGCTTTTAGCAATGTATAGTGAGAATATGTATATGTTTTCTGCAGCACCAATTTGTTTCAACTGCTCTTAGCCTTTTTATTAGGAAAATTTACCTTTTTACTCAAAAAGATACTTGTGGGCCCCAAGTATCTCTTACACTGAAAAATAACTTTGGTTTTCAGAAGCACAGTAAATATCAGGGGGTAATTTGCTAAATTGGAAAAGAGAAATGGATAGCAGCCATGAAATTGGGATTTGTCATTAATGATTACCAAGACTTGAATTTTTCACATTGTGATAACTGCTGCTATATATAATGAAGGAAAGTCTTTAACTGATAAGGAGGTTGCTCAGTTCAAAATACCATCTTGAAATTAAATCCTATAAAAAGAAATCAGAACATATAGTATGCTTGGACCTTATCTTCCTGAATGGAAGACCTCTTTTTAAACTGTAGAAAAGAAAATTAATTTGAATAATTCAAATTAGCTTTTTATTTCAAAAGTAGATTAATTTTTATCGCTTTTTTTTTTTTTTTTGCCTAGAGAAAATTAGCCATGATGCAGGTCTAATGAATTTTTTTTAAACTTATTTTGCATATCCTAAATATTTAAGGCACTAGTTTTGTTTCACCTAACTTTAACAGCAAAACCAAGCATTCATTTTAATTTAGCCATTTAGAACCTTTCAACAACTTATCAAAAATCTAGGAAATTTCAGAGTGGTATTCACCCACTTGTATTAAAACCAAATTTAGAATAACATGAATCACACTGACTATCTCTTTCCACTTTATATATAACAATCAAAAATAGCTAAGTGAAGTGATGAATACTACCCATACTGATTGAGTGCATGCTCCCTTAACTAATTCATCATATGCCATACAGATGAAAATGCCTCTTCTGCCCAGCAGACATGTATGTGAGGCAGATTTCTTCAAAGGCGTTCCTTTGATAATTTCCTACCTAGGCTGTAAGGTATATGACATTTTTAATCATTCAATAATTGATCCTGTTTGCCTTTCTGAATAAATTCCCATGAATCAGTAGATTGCATTTTATGTTTCCTACTAATTTAATTTTCTTTACGCTTTTCTGGTTAACGAAAATTTTATTATATTGACACTCCCTTACTGCAAGTACAGATCAAACATGTAAAGCAAAGCTAGTTTATATTTCACAGGAAAATGCAAAAGCGAGGGCAAACCTAATCATCCTTGAAGGAATTTTTGTTTATGCTCTAACAGAATCACAAGTATCTAAGCAGTCACCTTGGGCATTGAACAGGTGTATCTGTATTTGCCCCCTTTCAGTATTTGCTTTTCTATTATGCATCAGTGGAATCATTACACTGCATTTTGGTATGGTTAACAGCACTTTCAAGCAAGCAAACTAATGAGTTCATCAACATTTTTGCAATATGCTCATGCATATTTTGATATAAAAAGACTCATTTCTCTCACTTTGCCAGGGCATTAATCATTTAGTAATTTTGCTTCATTGCTAACATTGCTTAATGATTTATCAACTTTTGTATGCTTAAGAGAAAAAGTAAAAAATAATCAAATTACCTCAATTTCTTTTATGGTTTTGTTTGTGAATTTTTTTCATTCTGGAACTCTTTTTTTTTTTTTTTGGATATTAATAATGAACATAAAATGTTGTCCTAAGGAGTGAGGAAGCAGAAAACAATTTAGGATACAGGGCAGATATTCATCTGAATCTCAGTTCATTGGAGAGAATTTTAGTGAGGAAATAAATGTGATTTTGCATGTATAACAGCAGAATGAAAAATGTAATTAAACTTACTGTCTTTGGCATTTGAGTGTTATCACACAAAGTCATTATCCATTTCTAGTCTTCATTGTTTAAAAACAGTGCTTGCATACTGCAGACATGAAAAGAAGTGCTACAAGATTTTAGCAAGCACTTTGTACAATGAGAAAGTTGAGAATTTTATCTAATGAAAATTTAAGAGGTCTTTTGTATTCTTTCTTGTCTCATGAAGCAATAGACCCTGATAAAGAAGAACTTAATTTTATTGAAGTATTGCAAGCATAGCGGGGTTTGAATGCTGAAGCTAGACAAGCTGAAACTAGTAGTGCTGTTATATTTTTAGACTGTGAAATTGCTTTTAAGTCCCTAATTGCAAGAAAAAAAGTTAACCTGGGAAGCAATCAGGTAATAGGTGAAAATGGGGCAGAAAAAGAAAGTAGACTGTCTCTACAGGTGTAGAGCGGGAGAGCTGATCTTGAGGAGACATCAGCAGAGTTTGCCAGAAACTTGTAGACAGGACTTGTGGAGACAGGATGGGTAGGATACAAAGGACTTGCCTGCTCAGGAGGAGAGAAGGTGCATCTTGCTTTGCTTGGTTGGACAAGGCTGGGAGAACAGGGACATTTTACCACTTCTTGAGTTCCTTCACCAAAGGCTTCTGTCTAAGGAGCATGCTCTAATCCATCATTATTGATTTGGGGCAGGAATCACATATTCAAGTATTCTGGTACTTGTCAGGCAGGATGCCACCCCTCTTTTAGTACTTATTACTCAGGGCCACTTCCAAAATAGTGTACTGTGTTCATCTGCTGAGTGGATGCTTATAGCTCTTCCAGCTCTCCATGGTGTGCATTTCCAAAGGAATTTTTGTTATAGACACTTACAGAATGTTCCCCAGTGGCATACACTTTCAGTGGAAAGTTGCTCGAGTAGAAGACAATGACAATGAAAATGGGTAAAATTTCACTGCTTTTGTTTTTAGACCATATGTTTTCAGCAGGATGTCTTAGCTAAAAGAGAAGAATGGAGTGCATCCTATGACATGACATCTCAAGCTTGGTAAACCACTTCAATAGCTGTGTTCCAGCTAGGAAATAGGTTTCCATTGCTATAAAGTAAAGCTGAATTCACTTAACTAGATTAACTCAATTATGAACAGATTAAGAATTGCTTAGACATCCATTGGATCATTTCCATTCATCAACAATTAAGTTTGTAGGAAGTTTGCTGTATATGAGATAAATGCATTACCATTTTACTCATTTTTTCTTTAATTCAATTTGGGGATTTTTTTAAGGCAAACAAAGGTAAATAAGAGTTTGAGCTTGGAAGTTACTTCCACATAGTAAAAATGTGAGCCCAATGAAGTGTCCTCCTGCAGCCTGACTTGAGACAGCAGAGTAAAACTTAAGGGCAAATCAAAGTTTGCCCTTAAAACAGTTTTAAATAAGTTAGACAAACCAAATCCCTCCTTTCAGTGGGCTTACATTTTGCCACTCGAATTCTTTCAAAAATGGTATTTCAGACTCATAAATATTTAGCCTGTGCTTACATGTATTTTAGTGTTAAAATGCCCCCTATGTCATAGGTTCTGTACCTTGTAGAATGGCCAGAGAGATGACAGAAATGTGGGAAGTTGGCAATATCCTAACTTCCTTGGGTAGAAGCCAAGGTGTGTTAAAAATTTGCCAGTTTTCATGGTAATACTTGTGGACCACCTGTTTTAATATAAGACATAAAATGAAAGTAAAGTACCTTACCACAATACAGCTGAGATATACAGATATGTTCAGCAAGAACAAGGGAAAGGGTATGCTACTACCTCCCCTGCTACTTTTACTCCACCTGTTTTACTGTGGGAAAAGATATTTTCAGTAATATATTAAAACCTCACAGTTAAATGTCTTGTTCTTCTAAAATTTTAATATTTGCCAGGTAAACCCAAAATTAAGTAAGGAGCAAGCATGAGTAAGAAAACCCCAAAACAATGGTTATTTATTTTTGGGTACTAATAGGAGGACAGCAAAAATAAATTTATTAGATAATGTTTTTTATGTTAACGATCTGTCATGTTTATGTCTGATGTGTACTTTGAATTATGCCAATTACAGTTTTGCACAACAGATTATACTTTGTTCTAAATGTAAAATTTGTATGTATGTCCAAAATGTTTGACTGTGTTTAAACAAAAGTCATGATAAATGAAAAAAAAATTAGCTTGTGTTGACTTCAAGATTATTGAAAGCCTTTTGGTTAATAAATTGATTAATATGATGAATATACATTGTGGATACAAATGAAAAACTTGGGACTTAAACAATCCTCCTTACTTTAAAATGTTGAGGTTTAGGTTTTATACCTAAAATAAAATCATGACACTTCTTACCCTGAACTACCTGATATTGAGCAAGAGTCTTTCATTAACTTTCATGAACTGCCTCTTCAATCAGTTTAATATGTATGAGAAATGTTTTGCTATATTAGCTAAACTTTCAACAGCTTGAGATAATATTTCATAAAAGAGAATGCTTAAATAAACTCTCCTAAATTTTTAATTTAAAATTTTAGCTTATTTCTTAAATTTTTTTTGGTAAAAATTATATATTATGCATATTTTTGTGGTGGTAAAACTGCAACTTCCATATTTCTGTAAGAAAAAAAATCAATTTTAAACAAAATAAAAACAAGTGAAAACAAAAGACTTTAAAAGACTCTGAGAATAATTTTATTAGCAATGTTCTTTACTGCAGCCTTCTTGCTTCCCTTTCACTCAAAAACTTTTGGGTTTAGTTACATGATTTGTCTTTAGAACATAAATATTTGTAAAAAGGCATTAAGGATGGAAGTAGATCTTTTATCATTCCTAATTTCTACAACTTTCCATGTACGAATGAAGACAGTTGGTTTGTCTGGGGTAAAATCAATGTGAAGACAAAATGACTACAAAATGTGGAGATATCCAGTATAATTTGAAATATTTGCTTTAAAGCAATTAATATCATCCTAAGTGTATAGTGAAAATTTTTACCTTTCTTCTTCTCCTTCCTTTTATAGTTACTTCAAACTTTATTGTAAAATAGGCAGTGTTTCTTCACTTCTTTTTCAATCTGCAGCAAATAGTTTTTAATTTGCCTTCCCCTGGAAGCGTGCAAAAAATGCTCACCAAAAATCATGGCTTTTATTTTTTAAATAGCAGACATTTAACTGCTCTTAGAAAAGAAATAGAGGTTTATAAAAGGGGAGACTCGTTTTGCCTGGATATACAGCTTCTGATAACAAATTTGATATGGAGAGCTAGATGCAAAAAAATAACTGCATTTGACTTTTCTGTTTCAGTGAACTTGGCATTATCTACAGACTGGAGTTGGATAAGAAATGATGATAGAGTCTATGATGCCAAATGAGAACCAGCTCTTTATAAGAAACTGTTTTTTCATGAATTCTGTATTCAGACAAACTTCTGATGGAAGATAATAGCTTTATCAGTTTCATTTATCCATTATAACAATTTTGGGGAAAATACACCTATTCCAAACTCTAATGTATGTGTTGTATCACAGTACATTTTTGATAGTTTGTCTAGTCTTCCTGTTTCTGCTCACAATGTGTTTGGTTCAGCTATGGTTTAAAGCCATCTTTCATCTACATACAGATCAATGAACAGGCATGTCAGTCTGCACAGCTTAGGCTGAACATAAATATCAGTCATTTCTATGGATACATGGATTCACTTTCCTTTATTTTTGCAATGAACATGAAGTGCATTCTAGTCTCAGTATAAAGCTCTTTGTCCTTGAAAGCTCCAGGAAAGCATTTTTATTCTTTTCCCTGCAAGACATTACCAGGAAAAGGAATCAGTTTTTTTGGCAATCCTTGGAAAGCACAGTCCAAGGAGTGCTGCTTTGTCTCTTATTATACCTACAGATAAACTCTACAGGATGTCTTTGAAGCTGGGCTCACTAACCAGTAGAATGTCTTTGCAGAACTATGCTGGCAGTGTCCATTTGCAAAGAGGAAATATGCAGCAAATTTTAACAAATCATCATGTTGAATTTTGAAGCCTATCTAACTAAGATATATTTTATTGGCCTTTCTGTGAGATTTTTATGTGCCTGTTTCTGCAATTTAGGATTAAATATACTGACATTTAAAGATAATATCAGGGAAAAGCTCTTTTTTTTGCACTTGAAAAATTTTGTTCGGAATGATGACATTTTATTAATTTTTTATTTTGATGATTATTATATATTTTCTGTATTTGATTATTCATAGCATGTAAACCAAACACTAAAACACCAGGAAAACCACACTGTTAGATTTCTCATGGCCTATCCTGGAAAGGACCATAAATATCATCCAGTTCCAACTCCCCTGCCATGGGCAGGGACACTTGTCAGTAGAACAGGTTGCTCAGAACCCTGTTCAACCTGACCATGAACACTTCCAGGGATGAGGCATCCACAGCTTCTCTAGACAACCTCTTTCAGCACCTCATCAGCATCACAGGGAGCAGATTTTTTTCTAATCTCTAATCTAAACCTATCCACTTTCAGTTTAAAGCCATTTCCCTTGTGCTGTCACATGCTCTTGCTAAATGTTCTCCAGCTCTCTTGTTGGGCCCTAAGTGCTGGGAGGCTCCAATTAGGTGTCCCTGGAGCCTTTTCTTCTCCAGCCTGAACAATTCCCTCAGTCAGTCTTCAATGGGAGAGGTGCTCTGTCCCTCTGAATGTCTTCATGGCCTGCTCTGGACTTGCTTCACTCCAACAGGTCCATGTCATTCTTAGGTTTTCTTATGGTGAAAAGGGAGTTTGTTTGAGTAAATTCTATTATATTGCACAACACCAGGAGAGCAAAAATTAATTCATTTCTTTTCACTTTTTGCAAAATGTGGTACATGTGACATTCATATGAAGTGGGTTACTGTCAAACCAACAAACTAGGAACTAACAAGCATCTTTCACAGTTCAATAATATATTCCTTCTGTATTATAGGAAAGCCAGAAAAATGGCCTCCATGGAGGCTCATGTCTCTAAACACCAATTTCTGTGTACTAATTTCTATAAGGTTTCACACAAGTTGCCTAATGATTCTAAAATTTTTAATAAGGAAATAGTTGGAGGGTTAGGTGATGTGTGTAGTTCAAGAAAGCTTCCAAAGTTTATTCTGCTTACTCCAAGATAGCTCAACCTTTTGCACTTCAGTTTGGTCTAGAAATCTTGAGCATGTAAGGATGAGGTTTGTTTTCTTGTTTTCTGGGGTGCATCCAGTCTTAACTCCAATAGATTTCTTTTTCTTTAAATATCCACAATTTTATATTAATTGATATCTTGATAAAACACTTTTAAAAAATCCATAAACTTTTTAGATTTTTGATGAAAATAAAAATTTGAGAATTTGAAATGAAAAGCAACAAAAAGATTTTCATCGAAAAAGGGTTTTGGTTGATTGTTTTCTTAACAAAAATACCTTCCTTTAAATCTATTTTTAAGTCCTGGTATGAAGACTCCTTTGATTGATACTCCTATATCTTTAAAAATATTTGTCATGGCATTAAAAAATAATAAAGAAATATTAGAAAGTATGAATTGAAAAAATAACATCTTATTGTCTGGATTGTGTTATTAAACTTAGAGACCTTTAAACTTTAAATATATTGCTGAAGAGTATTTTTCCTCATCATGATAGGAAACAATTCTGAAGAAGAATATTTCATTTTGCACTTTAGCAAGTACATTGTATGACAATTCACAGAAAAAAAGCTGAAATTTCAGCTTTTTTTTCTTCAGAGAAGTAAATGGGAAAAATTCCTAATTTGCCAGTAAAATTTTTGATGTGGAAGAAATAAACAGTTTATATGAACACTGGGGGAATATTTAGACAAGCAGAATGGGATTAATTAAATAGGACTTGGAGTCTAGTACCTGCAGAATATCACAGGTGAGATGTATTGCTGCTAAAGACTGTGTTTTCACATATTACCATGCATCACTGATTAGATTTAGGTCACTGTATTAGGAAATTATCATTATAGACTTAGATGGATACTGTGATGCTCTCTTCATGGTGTTTTGAGTCATTATCCTGCTCTTCTAAATGTTCTTCATTGCTTCACATCCTCAATCCTGGAACAGATGGTGTACAGGTGGATTTTATCTCTCATGCATAGCTTGACTGGAGCAAATAAGGATCTTCTTTCATAAAGCTTACAGTAACTGTGGGGAGTCTGTATAAGAAAGTTTGAAGCCTTTTTAATATGTTGGATCATAGCTGTAAAGAAAATCTTCTCAATTACCAGACTTTTGTAAGTGCCTTTTTGCACTTTGGGATTTGTTTGCTTTGGTTTGGTTTTGGTTGTTGTTTTGGTTTGGTTTGCTTGGGTTTTTTTATTTTTATTTTTATTTTTAACTTTAATGGTTTAACCTCTGGACACAACGTATAAATATGATACTGTGAATAAATTGTTTTCTGGCCAGACTTTTCAAAGGGTTATGAGTCATCAATCAGAAATTATTGACTTTGCTTTTCTCAATAAACATGATTTTTTTCATTCAAATGAGTCCATCAGATTATCCAGTAGTGGGGATCAGTTTAGATGGATGGATTTCAGGAGAATATTTCCTAAGAAACCAACTCACTATGATTTTAGTGATTACTTGTATTTATACTCATATTTATTCAAGAACTCTTTATAAAGCTGAGCTCTACCCCATGATGGGATTCTGTTCATCCTAAAGAAACAAGCAACAAGAAATTAAGGCAGAGCAAAAAAGCAGTGCAATAATCAGAACAAGATTTTATAATAATAAACCAAAAAAATTCCATTGTGAGGAAGAGAGCGGAAAAAGAGCTATAGAAGGCAAAATGTGAGATGTCATCAGGCAGGTAGGAGGTATGATCTTGCATAAACATCAGGTGAGACCACTCCATCTGAAGCTTGGCATGTGAGTGCATATACTCTCACTGCAAGAAGGAAGGTGAAGAAAGGTGAAAATTCTCAGTCTGGCACCTTTATACCTAGAGGATTCCCATTGGTTGCAAAATAATAAACATGTAAACTCTGCAGAACTGCATATAAAGCTTTCAGAGATCAGAGTCCAGTTAGAATGCAGTACTGTGGCGTGTGGGTGCCTTGCCCTGACCCTGTGTGGCACTGGGGAAGCTCTGCTGGTTGTGGAGGTTGCGCTGCCAAGGTACAGTGCACTGTGCTGAGTGGGTGTGTTGGCACCTCTGAAGAAGCTCAGGGATACCTTCCTCCAGGCTTTCCTGCCTAGATGAGTTTGCACAATCAGCTACAAAATGACCTAATACTTCCTTGGACTGTAGAAATAGCAAAAAATCAGATGAGTTTCAAGGAATCGGGATTTTATGCGCATTACTTTTTTATTTAACTAATGTTTGCAACTACATGTTTCATATGTCAACTTATCCTCAAAAGAAAAAAATCTGAAAGGGCTCCAGGTAACTGCAGAGATACTCTTTGTAATATTTTCCAAAATAAAAAGTCATACTTTGATTTTTCTAATTTGAGTTTGGATGAGTAATAAAGCCATTATTCCAATGGAGGTATGATATGGGCATAGAAAGCAGCAATATTTGAGTGGGTCAAAGTGTTGAAGTTCTTACTTTAAGAGAAAGAAGCAGAAATCTGACATGCCATGGTAATGGCAAAATATTCTTTTTCTTGGATAGGATCCTTCCTTAAAGCAATTTTTGAAACTTTTAGGCAGTTTCTGTAAGATCAGCATCTAGAGTCTTGTCTTTGTAAGTATTTTGGAGAATTAGTCTGTAAATCATCTTTTTATGGAATAATTCAATAGAATTAAAAATCTCAAACACAGCTTATGTAGAATGGTTGCAGTATTTTACACAATGGGATCATCAAATCCTAAGTCTTCTTCTCATAGCACTTAACACTACCTTATAAAAACATAGATGTAACTGTGAAGAAAGCTTGTTCAAGTTGTAGTAATTAACACAGGATGGGTCTCATTGCAGTTGCTCAGGCAGAGATTCCCACTATCATACCTTACTTTTACTGTGTTTTGTATGTGCTCTGCTCTGAATTCTTCAGAGGCAATATTGAATTTACTCTTTTGGGCTACAGAAGTACAACTTTCTCATGGGGAACAGCAAAAGGAAATGGGAATCCATAAAAAGCCCTTTTCAGTATATGTCTGCCAGGTACTTAGTGCAATAACAAATTAGTACAGCATTTCCTCTAACCACCTGTCTAACCACCTGCAAGAATGATTACATTATTTTAAGCAGGTAGAGCTTCAAAATTAGCAAATTAGGGGTTTATGTGGTCTTTGAAATAGTGGTAGCAGTTAGATCTTCATATTGCATCAGAGTTATCAGTGAGAACACTAGGTTTACTGACATTTCAAAAATCTGACTTGTCTGTGATGGTAAGTAAGCACACAATGCTGTTTTCTGTGGCTTTTATTAGAGACTTCACAAGCTGGAAAAACTCTGCTTTTCTTAAGTACCTGAGAAACTTTGGCTGCATGAGTTCCAATAACTGGATTGAATCTGTGATTGAATCTAGGTACTAAATTTTAGATTATGAATTATTTTTAAATGCCATGGTCTTAGATTTTGGATACCCAGGCATAATCAGATGAATTTGACAACTCAATTAAAACTACTTTCAAGTGAGTTCTAGAAGCTTGCTTTTTGATATTCTAAATAGCACCAGAAGCAAGATGCTCTTTTTCTTTCCTGCATTTTTAACTTCTGTTGGTGTATGAGTCTTTTTCTCAACCTAGTATTTCTGGGTTCAGCCTGCTTGCCAGGCATGTCTTTTGCCAGCTCAAGGTGTGTGATTTCATCTCTTGGCAATTCAGCAGGTCCCTGCACTCCATGAGCTTCCGATAGACTGACATTTAAATCAGATAAAAACAACCCCTTTGTGGCAAGCAGGTAATCAGGACAGTGTCATTACGATGGTTGAGTATGCATTCAGAGAAGAATTGTGTCTGGTTTGCCCAACTGTAAAATTGTATCTTTTTAGGCACTTCAAACCAGCATATTAAATTTTAAAAATCTTGATAGCTGTTGCAAAAGAAATAAATGTGGACATATGTTTTTATGTTACTCCCAATGTACAGTGATGAACTAGAAAGGTTTATTTTTGGAAATTTTGAGCCAAACAACACATCTATAAAATATATCTCTTGGGCTTGAGATTTTTTTTTTTAATTTGTGCTTATTTCCATAATGAAAATCAGTTGCAAACCTAATTTAATTATCTAGTTGGACAGAATTTAACTTTCTTCCTTATGATGCTGAAGGAAGAAATCAGTATTGTTTGATGTATATGACTTTTAGTCATTATATATTTAAGTTATATAGCAAAGATAATGCTAAGATTTGGAGGATGTCTAATGTTACTATTTTTCACAATATCACTTACTATAACTAAGCATTCCAGTACAACGAGTTCAGATGTCTCGAGCAAGGTCCCCAAAGAAACATTTAAAATTTAAGATTAAAAATATTTTTAGAGAATTTCTTT
Organism: Haemorhous mexicanus; assembly: GCF_027477595.1. Classification (NCBI taxonomy): domain Eukaryota; kingdom Metazoa; phylum Chordata; class Aves; order Passeriformes; family Fringillidae; genus Haemorhous; species Haemorhous mexicanus. The sequence goes on along the minus strand of NC_082345.1, from coordinate 55,800,960 downwards.
TGCACCATCTGGGTTTTTCTGACTAGGAGTTTGGCTGCAAAAGAAAGCTTTTCTCCATGGTCCTGAGGATCCAAAATTTTTTGAAGCAAGCTAAAAGATTCTCTCTCATTACATGAATTTAGTATCTGGGATCCAAAATGAAGTTTTTTGAGATTAGCTGTAAAATTTCAGTAATACTAAAAATGTTATTATTTCTACTGACAGTTATTATTCCACTAATAGTTATTTCTACTGACAGTTTTTGGAATGTGAATTTCTCATACCAGTAGACGAGATTGAGATGTGCAGCCTCAAGCCTTACTGGATTGACAATATGGCCTGTGTTCCCTAAGATTAATACAGAACAGCACCTGTAAAAAATATCTCACTGAAGAACACTCATCACCAGTTTCCTTGAATGGAGAGATCAGCTGATCAAAGAATATATTGTTCTTCTAATAAAACTTGTTTTCCTGTTAAAAAAAGTCTCCATTTGTCTTCAGTAAAAGTAAATTACTGCCCCAGATATCAACAACTTCAAATATGATCCATTTAAACAGGTGAATAACCTTGTATCCTAGGCAAGAGTCAGTGAAAAAAGTCCAGTTATACTCCTTCACAACAACCATAAAGGTATAAAAATTAATATAGACATTGGTATATAAGTTTCTGAAAATTTAATACTGAAAGATTCCATGGACTTACCTCCCAGATAGTCTGTGTGATCTCTAAAGTAGGGTCTTTAAAAAGTGGGAAGCGTGGGAGTGAGTAAATGGGTTATAGGTGTTTTAAATTACTTCCAAATTTAAGTCAGTTTTTCACTAAAACTGTGACCCATAAACGGATTGTAAAACATTGTAAAACTAAACCAACTTCTTAAATGTTTTATAGCATTAGTATAGTTTTATGTTTTTGGAGATTGGTAGCTTTACAATTGCCTTAAAATAGCCACGGCAACAATGTAAATTTTCAGTGGACATCAGTTGCTCACTAATGGTTGTTGTAATTGCAAAGAAACAAGATAGCAAAATCCTATAAATTACTTATCCTTTGATTGGAGTATATTAATTATTGCTGTGCAGACTTGAAGGACTCAGGAATTTCAAACATTTTTTACTTGCACATCAGGCTTCTCAGTAACTGCTTTGTAGTCTTTCCCTCCTTCTGGCACAAGGTAATACTTTAATGAATAAAGTAACGTTTGTTGTGAATTGTATTAGATGGTTTTGCATTCTAGAAACATCAGAGAATGAGACATTACAAGGTCATGAGGCTGAAATAGCATTACCTTAGATACTTTGGAAAATTTAAAGCTGTGATTCCGAGAGTGATGTTTCTGCTTGATGCCTCTCCAATTTTTTTGTGGTAATTGAAGCGTGGTCTGCAGCTCTGTGTGTGTGTATGTGCGCACAGTTGTGTGACTTAGTTCATTTTTGATGTAGACTGCACAAAAGAAATTGAGCTACAAAATGGTTTATGGGTATTTAACAGTTCCTCTTCGGAGTGTTGTCCTCACTAAATGCCAGAGTTTAAGCCCCACCTAAAACATTGGTAGGAAGGTGATGTTTCATCCCTGACAAGTGATAGGAATCAATATTAGGAAATGCCCTGATATACTTTTAACCTGTTTAATTATTTTAATTAACACACAGCTGATTGCATTCCAGGAACAAACAGGAAATAGCTCAATGTCAAATAGGATCTTGTTCAGCAAGATGAACTATCCTCATGTGTGACTGAGAGTACATTGGTCATAATAAGCTGTATGTGAAGCTTGGTTAGACAGAGAAAAAAATGGCGTTTAAGCTTCAGGTGTCTGCTAACTAAATGTTAATGGACTAATGCCTGTTACATAATGACAATCCCTATGAGACAATGCTAAGCACGCAGATGTGGCTCGTTTGAGAAGTCTTAAATTATTTATGTGCTTTCAGAACACTCTTAAAGTTAATTGCTTTTGGCTGTGGGTTTGTACGTTGAGTGTTGGATTTTTTTGGTAAACTAACTACATTGCATAAAAGCCTTAAATAGGAAATGTTCCTTCATTCTCTCTGCAATCCGTTGTTTCAATTATGATTACGTGACACTGATTTTATTTGCTTGTTTTCTGTTCATTTTTATTCTAGCAATATATCATATCTGAAAAAATAATGAAGGCTTAGAAAAGAAATAACAGAATGCTAAGATGTCGTTAATGATATCTGAGAACTATGGCTATGGTCTAGGACTTCCAAGAGCCTGGAGACAGGGGAGCAAAATCACAAATAAAAGCTCTCTTGGCACTGGCAGAGCAATCCATGTGTTGAGGATGAAGCCTGTTAGCTGGACCATTTCCCATTTTTTTGACATTTTTACAATTACTCTAAGGATGGTTATCTTTACTCACCAGGATGCTGCCTCACTCCCCAGGCTACTGTTACCTGAGGCAGGGAACTTTTATTTGCTTTTCACTGGCCTCAGGAACCTATTAACACAGAGGAGTTGCTTGAGAGGCTGGACAAACTCTGAAAACATTTGTTCAAAAGCACCTAGAAATATAGATGGCTCTTCAGATGCCCACTTTTTCTGCAGACAGCCCTTGCAGCTTAACAGGTTCCTGCAGATCACAGTCTGCATTGATTCCTATAGTGTGTGGCTTTCTTTGATCATCTTCCTCGTATGAGCCCCACTACCTTTTGGGCACAACTTTCACTGAGCTCCACATTTCCCTTCTCTCTTGTGGTTCCATAGCAGAGGGATTCTTTTGGAGTTGAAAGGGAAGAAATCTTTCTTTCTGAGACTGTACAGGCACGTGAGTTACTGGTATTAACGAAGTTGTTTCCTTATCTAAACCACTTTATCTTGGTGTCCTTTGACTCCTGAAGTTCACAGAGGTATGTATGTATCTGCTTGGCATGTTTTCATCCTGGCATGAAGTAAATGCTCAGACTGGAGTCTGAAACAGACAGCTGTAACTCATCTCTGCCTTCTCACATACAGTACTTGCAAGCTGATGAGAAAAGTCTGATATCATCTGAAAGACACTCTGTCAATTGTCAGTTTGATAGGCTCTTACCTGAAACCTGACAAAAAAATATGTGACTGCAGTCAGCAGTGCTGAAATAAGTTCATCTTTCTGGGCTAGTAAAGCAAAACCAACAAAAACCATCCTAAATAACAAAACCAAAGCAACAACCTTCCCCTGTCCTCCAAAAAATAAAAGGAAGGGGGATTGAAGCACAACAAATCCCTAACCAAACAGTGCCACACAGCAGGAAAAATGGAACAAGTAGGATAAATAGGATCCTTGGTATCTCACAATAGTTAATGGTGAAGACAGATACTGTCAGGGTGCACCCAAGCTCTTCATGCCATGTAGTTCTCAAATATGTCTTGGTGAGTCCTTGCACACACTGAGATAGACAAATCATTTATGGTCAGAAAATGATTATTCTGTGCTTCCTAGCTAATTAGAGTTTTAGGTAAAAAAATGTTGCATAATATCTTGGACATTCCTCAATGAATTGAATGTCCTCAATCTCTTCTGATCTCTTTGAATGGCTTTATATAGCGACAGCTTCTTGAAAGAAGTTGTTTGGTTTGTTTTTGCCAGAAAAATCATGACAACATAAATAAGTGGTATGAAAACCCTTTTAATCTGGGAATGTTCCCATAACATGGTTGTGTTTCTGGGGTCTGCAGGTGATCCTGATTTAATAAAGAAATTCATGTCTACTTAGACATTCATTTTGGTAATTCTAAAAAATTACTTGTGGTTGTATTTGTGGAAACGATTCCTCACACTTTCACTCCCACTTATGTCCCAGCATATGTGTCAGCTACTTTTTTTTTTTCTTTTTTTTTTGTGTGGAAAATCATAACCATGAACTCTTCTCAGAGGGACTATAAGAAATATGCTTGCTACTACTTGTGCTGAAAAATATATTTAAAAAGAGAAAATAATGCCCAACCACAACATTTAAAACCAAAATATGCACATGTACTTGATAACATTAAAATCACCATTTTCCACCAAAGAGTATTTGATACTATCTAGTTTATAATACCATGCAAACAAAACTTTATGCATCTATTCACACATTTTTATATGAGAAACCTAACCACCTTCTTATAACTTCCTCTTTCAGAACAAGCTGTTAGCTTGTACTAGATAATGTCAAATCACCCTGCTACTATTTTAGTACGTTACTAGAGTAGACTTTATCTCTCAGTTGAATTTTATACCATGTGTTGATCTTTAGGGGATTGAGTGATCTGTTCCCATTGCATACAATATCCATTCCCTGAGCCTGTTGGCTTTTTTGACTTGCTGGATTCTTCATCTGTAGAACTGAATCAATCTTCTCTGGCTCACAATATATGCTGTAGATTTTAAGATGAAACCTGTCTCTATGGATTTTTTGAGTACAGAATAAAAAGAAGCTCTATTCTTTCAAATATGCTGGTAGCACTGAGCTTTTTGGCGACACGTAGGGAACAGCAAGCTTTTTGTCTCACTGTCTCCCTCCTCTCTACTCCTCAAAACCCCCTCCCACCTGTGGACAGAACTGTCTCTTTTCCAGAGGTGAAAGGAACAAAGCTAAGGGGGCAGGGAAGGTTCAAAGGGGCTTGTTTTCTGTTCTTCGGTAGCTCCTTCCTCATCAGAACCTCATTCATCACATTCTTTTCCTAGGATTGATGGATGCTTCAGACAAGGCCACAGTGATAGTTCCTGCCTTGCTTTAGCACCTCCCTGTGAACTAGCTCAGCTACTCCTACCCCTCCCTGCTAGCAGTGGAGTAGGGAAGGTCATTCACACAGCACCGTCCCACCACTGGGAGGAAAGTGTCACATTTACATTTTCTGAAAAATCCCTTTGCCCAGGATTTTTCTCTTGGGAAGCTGAGAAGCCTCAGAGAAAAAAGAAAACAGTAATCATCTGATTTGCTTCTCCTGTGTTTTGCTCCTTTGGAATGTGTTTGGAGATTGTTTTCCAGCAGGTGGTTGTTTCATTGGTTTCTGCTCTGGGTTGTTTCCACTCTTTGGCCAAATAGTGCCAAGCTGTGTTGGGGCTCTGGAGAGAGTCATGAATTTTCATTATTATCTTTTTAGCCTTCTCTATGTATCCTTTCTGTATTCTTTAATATAGTTTAGTATAGCATTCTTTAATATAATATAGTATCATAAAATAATAAATTAGCCTTCTGAGAACATGGAGTCAAATTCATCATTCCTTCCTTCTTCTGGGAAAACCCAGCAAATACAATAGGAGGGGTCAAGGCATAGCCTTATTGAGCAGAGAATAGGTTGAGTCCAGACTGGGAGACACAAAACTGCCCGCTCAATTCTGTGTCACCATAGCAGGTGACAGACTGGCGTCTACCAATTTTAATTCTTTATCTGGCAAAATTCAAAATTTAATCTGTGATACAGTTGTATTACGGGTATACATATTTTCTGATAGTAGACTCAAGGTGCTGTAAGGAGAGGAGCTAGAGTTCTGTATTTTTATATTCTGGTTTTAGTCATTTGTTAGAGGGTAAGAACAAAAATGTCACCACTGTAGCATATTGGTTGAGAGTGGCCAATAGCAGATTCTGGAAGAGAGAATGTAGGGAACAAGGAAAATGTAGATGAAATTTTCTCCTGTATAAACTTCTTGAAGTTGTAGCTGAAGGACTGCATGAACCAGAGTTTGCATTTAGATAACTACTTTTAAAATCCACTGCTACACCAACTAATTAATGATGGGACAAATTGCTTTTTACTACTCCTATACTGTTGATGTCTAGAGTTCAGTCTCATGTCTGAATTTTATTCATGTCAGGGTAGGTTTTATGATGCTTGTCTCTGTGCCTGATGTGGGAAGAAGCTGTAATAGATTCTGTAAGGAAAAAAAGCACTTTTTGTTATTTGTTATTTTAAATACCATGGGCTTACTGTACTTGCCCGTGCTGATGTTATACAAGAGTGGAATGAACTGTTCCTTTCACAGAAATACACATTTTTAATTTTTTCACTATGCTGAGGACCAAGACATCAAATAAATTATATGCTTCTGTGCAAAATCACAGCTGAAATTCTCATCCATCAGCTTCAAAATTGTAAAGTTGTGCTTCCTGACCTGGAATTCATCTATATCTGTTTATTTCAATACCAAATTTTTTACTTTCTCTATAAGCTTTGTAAAGGGTACCACCATACTTTGTGTTACATAGACCCTTAATCTGTATATAATTCATTTCTTGCAGCACTCCTAGTTTCTCTTTCATTCCATTTTGTGCATTCATACATGAACAGCCACAATTTGCCCTGTGGTAAGTAAGATAAATTGCCTAAACATGGGCATCAAATACCATTTAAGATACCCCAGGGTATCCATCTGGCCTCCAGCTGCTGCCTCAGAAAGGCACAGATTTTCTGTCATATGCATATTCTGCATATCTGTGTGGATGTATCCAGTATCTTAGGATATTTAAAATGTCAGTAAAGGTCTGTATTCAATGCAACTGGATGAAAACTTCTTTTATTGTCCTGATATTGAACTGAAACATGTAGGGTAAGCATGAAAGCAAGTCTTTTCAGATTTTGCATAGGTGTAAGACAATCATCATTTTATATTTTAGTAACCACGTTGCTCATTTTGCTCATTGTTTTAAAATGTCTGCTGTGTGGAGATTGAGCAGATAATGACTTCATTTGTTACAAACCTCACATAGCTTGGTACACTGTATATTCTTTCTCTGACAGCCTGACATTCACAATTTCATTTTTGCTAGTTCTGATTAGTTGTTTATAATTTTCTGTGGGTTTTTTTTCCTATTAAATGTTATAACAGCCTGTATTTACTCTTTCCATTTTTTCCATTTCAACCTTCTATTTCATTTGTCTCATTGACTAACATCTTGCTTAATTTTTCTTTATGCATTTTTTTTCTCTGGGAACTTTTGGTGCTGAAAGTTCAAATGGTTATTCTCCCTCTTTTTAGTTTCCTGAGAACAATTTAATTAATGTACTTCTTTGTAGTACTTTTTCCTCTAAAACCTACTTAGAATGAAATGATAATTTTTAAAAAAACCTGAACCCTTAATTCTAGTACTTGGAACTATTTGCATGAATTAGTGAAATAAGGGTTGATCCTATAAATCTGAGAAGTCTTTCCATAAAGCTGAATGCTAAGAGATGGTGCATTCTGAAGTTTTGATACACATTAGTTAATTGTATTACAGTGCACTACATAGCTGCTTGACTTCCATGCTCTAAAGTCTAGCATTGAATCCAGGCTTCCTTCTTTAGATTCATAGCAGATAAAGTTGTTTATGTGGAACAGCTCAAAGGATGAAGACTCAGCTTAAGTAAATTTAATTTAAAATTCAAAAAAAGAAATTAATATAAACCCATATACATATGATTTCATAAATAAAATATTTGTATTTGGCATCATGCTTTATAATGAAATCTGCTCCACTAGAGCTGGAATATTCTGTAAAAGGCAGTTGTGAGACCTATCAGCACAATCACTTTTCTACACTTTTGTCAATGTACTGAAGTAACAGGGCCTCAAAAAAAATTTTTAAAGATTTTCGTATAAGAGGATCCAAGTGTGTTGGTTTAATTTAAAAGAATTTTTTTAAAAATAAGGCTCAGTGCTGTTCTTAATTTAAGAACTTTTACATATTAATCATTTTTATATGCAGTACTATAGATGAACTGTACTATACATGAACCTGTGGTTTACAAGTAAATCCACTTCTTTTCCACTTCATGAAATGTAAAGAGAATTTCACTGGAAGGCATTGGCCAAGTGCACGCTGTAACCTCACAGGGATCTAATATTACAGTCTGCAGTGCAAGAGGAGATATTTTAGAATCATGTGAAATGTAATTTGACAAAGTAGGCACATGAAGGATTAGGTAGTTGCTGAGCAGCATCTCAAGTATATCAAGGTACATGTTTAAAGATATCTTCAGACGAATGTGAATTTTCAAGTCCAGTGCACAAAGGACCTGTACTACAACAGCTGCTTATCAGAAAGCATCCTCCTTGATATCTATGTAAGGCATTAAAAATTCAAAAGGGTCCATCACAGCCTTGAATCAGATTTAAAAACCTCATACATGCTACCATTTTTTCTTCTCAAAATAACTTTTCTGGCTATTTTAACCTGCATTTTGAAACAGCTGGTGTCACAGAAACATTCTGAAATGTCTAGATGAGGTGTTAATTTAACACCCAGTGTTGTTTAATGCTGATTGCTGCAAAGAGGGAAGGAGGAGGGAGAATTTCTTTTAGTACCAGAGTATTACTTTATAGTTAAAAATTGTAAATAAGTCCTTTGCTCAGCAAAGAGATACTTCTGAAACAGATCTCAAAATAAGTTAGTAATTATGGCTTTATAATAAAAAACCCCAACCCAACCCATACCAAACTGAAAAACATTGGTATGAAGGACAGATCAAGAATGTAAAAGCTCATTCATGATTTTCCATAGTTAGCCAAGCTTATTATGTAGTCTGGAAATTCTACCAGGTACTTTTGTTCTAAACATCCAGAATAAATTAAAAATTTAGTTAAAATGGTGACAGATTGAATACAATTACCTGAGTCATTCATGAGTTAAAATTACACAGGGCAACATAACCACATTTAGAATAAAATATGAAAAGGCTCAAAGACATAGTTCCCTCATTTTTCTTTAGCTATTTTATTAAATGATTGCTTTAAAAATATTTTTAAAATTTAAATCAGTGAAATTGCTTCTAAAAAAGTATTGTGCTTTCTCTCTTCTCTATGGTGGTCTACACTAGCATTATAGGAACATTTATCCTAAGCAAAAGTAACATTTTTCCTATGATGGTTTCCAATGAATGTGAAATGAAGGTAGCCGAGCTCGTTTTCTAGTATAATTACCCTACTCAAGAACTGTTTGTGTGGTTTCCCAAAGTACTTTTTATCTAAGCTGTAATTTATGTAGTCCTTACTCACAACCTCAGGTCTTTGATTTATTCTGTGTTACTTTCTCTCTTCAGTGTGTTAAATTTAAGTTCTGCAGGTAGACCTCAATGATTAACAAGAGGAGCATTTAAATTCTGTCTTAAACTTGAACTATGCAATTCCCTGCATTGGTAATGAGAGAGTCTCTGTGGCAGTACCAGATACCAAGAGTGCTCAGTTATGCATCTCTGGTTGTCAGAAAAAGAGACACTTGTATACTTCCACAGCGTTTGTTCGAGTGCCATATACTGAATCCAAGTTTGCCTCCTCACATGAGATTAGTTGTTATGGTCAGCTACAGTGCTTCTCCACATGGTTTGTTATCTGCTCTCTCTACAGTGTTAATCAGTTTTCCCACAGAAGTATACACTTTAATTTGATGGACTCCCCAACAAAGTATATTTTCTTAGAAAACCTTTTCAATTTGAGGACTATCCATTCTCAGATGCGCTCTTCATTCAGATCATTCACCAGGGTATATTTTTCTTCAGATGAGATTAACATTTTAAAAGAATATTAATTAACCCTTGGTAGTTTGTTTATAGCCTTGAGGCATTTAGTTTGTCTTACACTTTCATTCTGTCCTTTCATTTTCAAGACTTCTGCTACCATCTTGCAGTCATTATTTTGGGAACCGCTGGTCAAATCCATAGGTTTTTTTCAAATGTCTTCGACTTTGCTTTCCTGGTTATGCAGCTAATGGTTTATTAGCACAATCCAGTCATGCATACCTCCTAGTTATAGTTCATTAAATGTTTCATTCCTCAATGGAATATGAATATAACAAGACATGGATTAAAGCAATAGTTTCCTTGTTAACAGAATATACAGGTTTTGGCAGCATTGCTAAAACACAATCAAATACACTTTAGAGCAGGCACTGTGGCTGTTACTGTACTTTCTAAAATCTGCTGTTTAACAAAGGGATGTGTTTTTTTCTCAGTGTTAGGGAGTGTAAATCTTCTGTGACTTATTCCAGCTTTTAGCAAGCCTGATTTTATTAACCTGACAAAGGTTGTTTGACTTTTTCCTCATGGGAAAAATCTTGCTGGACTCAGTTGGTGAGGCTGCTGAATTTAGCAAGTTGCTATGTCCCTGTTGATTGTGGTGCTCAGCATGAGATGCTGTTGTGCTCTAGCTGAGAACAGTACTACCACCAAAGCAGAAAGATAGTTCTGGTTTGGACTAGTCAGTCACTTTGTATGTGTGTTATGGATTAACCCCTGCAGCTGAGCATCACACAGGCTCGCTCCCTTCCCCACCAGCTGGAGTGGGGAAAGAACTGGAAAGGTAAAAATGAGAAAACAGATGGGTTGAGATAAAGCCAGTTTAATAAGTGAAGAAAAAGCTGCACACATAGGCAAAGTAAAAGGACTTCATTCACTACATGCTATGGGCAAGCAGGTGTTCAGTCATCACCAGGAAAGCATCAGACATAGAGTGAGTGACTTAGTGCCATCTGCCTTCTTCCTTCTTTTTCCCCAGGTTTATATGCTGAACATGAAGTTTTATGATAGAGAATATCTCTGGAGTCAGGTGGGGTCATCAGTTCTGATTGATCCCCTCCCAACTCCTTGCGCATCCCCAGCCTCCCCAATGGTGGAGTGGGGTGAAAAGCAGAAAACACCTTGACTCTGTAAATGCTGCTCAGAAATAGCTAAAAAATCTGTGTGTTGTCAACAGTTTTTAGCACAAATCCAAATCAGAACCCCAGTCAACCTACTATGAAAAAAACCAACTTTATCCCAACCAAATCCACCAGAAGATGTTTCTAAAGCCAGCCATATATTATAAACTCACACTCTTATTGCTGAGCATATTAATTTTTATAATTAAGTTCCCATTGGTCTTAAGGTATACCAAGAACATTTCCTATCTGTTCATAAAAATGACTGCTTTTTCCATGAGGTCTTCAAATGCTGCTGAGTGGAAAGATGAATTCTATTGTTACTATACAGTAATGTTTTGAAGGTTACCTCCATAACTATGAACCAACAACAGCTGAGTATGTGTTTATTGGGTGAAAGAAATTTATTGCATCAACCTGCTGGGTGAGAAGTGAAGAGTAATTTCATTGCCGAAAGATTGTAGACTGGGATTTTTCTTGCCCTTCATTCTGTCAAAAGAATTGGGAGCAAAGCATGAAGAGCTTTCCAAAATTTTCTGTAGAGTCTCTTCTATCTTCATGGGGTCTTAAGTCTTTACCACACATAATTTTTGATACCCTTCTTCCATGGTTGCTCACGTCCAATTTTCGCAGCCAGAATTTTTCTGGCAGAACTGTGAAATTGGCACAGTATTTAATGTGCCACTTGTCACTCTCAAAACACTGTTTATTTCACTGGATATCAATTTTATTTGAAAGATGGTTTACAAAACAAAATGCTTTAGAGAACAAAATACTTTATGGAAGAGAGACAAACAGACATACGAGAAGAATTTATGTTGAAATCTTGGAGTGTGTAGACTGCTCCAGCTTCTACTAGCTTATTTCTTCTTGATAGGTACCCAGAATTTCAATTTTTTTTTTTTTTTCATTCTCTGGAAACCACTCCCAGTGGACTTAGTGCCTCTAGGTGATACATTAACACGTGTTATAGTGTAGGAATTTACTACAAACTAGCTATTCTTTTCTTGGGTGTTTACATGAAGAAACATGGAAACATTGTGGGGGCATTTTGTGGTGGTTTGTGTTTTTCCCTCAGTAAAGATAAATTTCATCTCTAGTCACTGAAATAGAACATTAGCATACTTGAATTTTTCTTCAATGGGCCTCAACTATAAATATGATTCACCTATAAATAAAAATTTGTGGAAGGGTTGTAGCTTTTAAAATGTCTCTGCAGGAGTGCAGGTCCTTGATGTCACCTTGAGGGAATCCATCAAAGTGTGTTCTAATTTGGCTGGTCTGGTTGCCAAGGTAGATGTGTAGTTTTCAATCTTTGAACATTTTGTTGATCGAATAAGAACAGTGTCGATTTGTAACTTTTGACAGCTTCAGCAATGGCCTTTTCTGTCAGGCAGTGTCATGTATAGAAGAGAGAGCAACAAGCACAGCTGATGTGCTTAATTTATTTTGATAAAATACTTTTTCATGGGTGGTCAGCGTTAGAAACAGCATATTTACTGTGACACAATTTAAACATTTGCATCTCAAGGTATTTTATGAGTATTGGCTTCTAAGTTGAGGATATTAACAATATTTTTGGACTTAACTGGGAAATTTTTAATCTAGTTCATTACAAGATTGCTATTTTTTGCCTACTGCCAAGTATACACATCCTAAAGTGAAATTATGTCTTTCTTCATGTCAAAAGAAATTTCTTCATTTCTGTTTTATCCTAGAATTTCCTAATGTTCTATAATACACACACAAAACACCCTCAACAAAACAACCAGAGAAAAAGATGGCAAAGGAATATATTTTAAAATTATTTTCATAGAATCATAGGGTAGATTTTGTGATGATGATAATCTCATACATTTTGTTTTGGGGAGGTTTTTGAATTTATTATCATACTATATTTGCATTATGAAGAACCTGTTTAATTTCTAATTAGAATTTTTTCCTTAATCTATATTTTTAAAATTCCTTTAGAGGTATTCATTGCTTTTAATATGTTTTTCAGGAAGTGCTGGAACACCTGTTGTTTTCAATGAAAATGGAGATGCTCCTGGACGCTATGATATTTTTCAGTATCAAATCACCAACAAGAGTACAGAATACAAAGTAATTGGTCAGTGGAGTAATCAACTTCATCTAAACGTAAGTACACTGTTTCCCGTAGTATTGTCCTGCTGAAACTGGCTGCTCATGGCTTGGATGGGCACACTGTTCACTGGGTAAAACACTGGCTGGAGGGCCAAGCCATCCAGAGATGACAGTGAATGGAGTTACATCCAGTTAGCAGCTGGTCACAAGTGGTGTTCCCCTGGGGTCACTACTGGGTCCTGTTTAATGCCTCTATCAATGATCTGGACAGGGTGATCATGTGCACCCTCAGTAAATTTGCAGACAAGACCCAAGTTGAGCAGGAATGTTGATCTGCTGGAGAGTAGGAAGGCTCTGCAGAGCACTCAGGACAGGCTGGGTCAATTGCCATGGCCAGTTACATGAAGTTCAATAAGGTGGAGGGATGAGTCCTGCACTTGGGTCACACCCCCAACATCCTGGGAGCAAAGATGGAAAACTGCCCAGCAGAAAAGGTCCTGGGAGTGTTGGTTGACACAGCTGATCAGGAGCTGGAGTGTGCCCAGGTGGCCAAGAAGGCCAATGGCATCTTGGCTGTATCTGAAATAGTGAGGCCTGCAGGACCAGGGCAGTGACTGTCCCTCTGCACTTGGTGCTGGAGAGGCTGCAGCTGATAGAATCGTGGAATCACTAAGGTTGGCAGAAACCTCTAAGGTCATTGAGTCCAACTGTCAATCAAACACTGATTAGGACCACCACTAAACCATGTCCCCAAGGCCACATCTATAAGTCTTTTGAATATCTTCAGGGATGGTGATTCCATCACTTCCCTGGGCAGCCTGACCTCCATTCCATTGCTTGACCACCCTTAGAGTGGAAGAATTTTTTCCTATTGTGAAATCTAAACCTGTCAAGGCACAACTTGAAACCATTTCTATCACCCTGGAGAAAAGACTGACCTCCACCTGTCTACAACTTTCCTTCAAGTAGTTCTAGGATCAGTAAAGTTCTCCTTGAATACTACAAGACCTTGAAGGGTTGGGACATATCCAAAAAAGGGCAATGAAGCTAGTGAAGGGTCTGGAGCAGAGGTCTTGTGAGAGTTGAGTGAGGAGACTGGGCTTAGTTATTCTGTTAGGTAGAAAAGGAGCCTCAGGGGAGAATTTACTGCTCTCTACAACTGCCTGAAAGAAAGAAGTGATGGGATAGAGGAAACTACTGGAAGTTGCACCAGTGGAGGCTTAGATCAGACATTAGAAAAAATTTCTTCACTGAAAGGGTGATCAAGCATTGGAACGGGTTGCCCAGGGAAGTGGTCACCGTCGCTGGGGGTGCTTAAAAGATACGTTGATGTGGCGTTTAGGGACATGCTTTAGTGGTGGATTTGGCCATGTTAGGCCAATGGTTAGACTTGATGATTTACATGTCTTTTCAACATAAATGATTCTATGGTTCTACCAATCAGATTATGATACTGACACTGGAGAATACTCATTTGAGGATTAAATTGTTTTAAACAGTTAAAAACAATTATTTATTCTCTGTCAGTTGGCAGAACAAAGCACTTCCCCTCTGTTCTTGAGAAGACAGTAAAAAATTGTACAGCATCCTGAAAAAAATTCTTTATATTATCAAGTCAGATGGGTTGTGTAGTTATCAGCTCCTTCAGATAATATTTTCGAATCATTTTATATCTGTTATTCCTGAGAGAGATTAATAAGCTAGGCAAGGAAATAATAACTTTTCCTTTAAAAAAGGTATCAGACAAAATGATGGGGGCAGGTAAATTGCCCAGGTATTTCAAATAATATAAGAGGATGGAAATATATTTCATAAGAGACAAGTTTGAATTCTAACCATTTCTGATTTAGTTAAAACATTGGGATGATGAACTACTGCAATAAAAATATTCCTTGAATATAATGGGAGACTTTGGTGGTTTTCTACATGAATAACTAAGATTTGTCTTGTCCCTGATTACTTCACAGCAGGAAAAATAAAAAGCCACAATTTACCCATCTTTAGATGGCATTTTTAGTTGCTGTCTTAATCTCTTTTGCAAGTTTTGGGGTAGTTCAATTCCATCTGTTCATGGAATTATATTTGGGTTGAAAATTGCTGTCCTAACAAAATTCAGAGGACATATTACATAGATTTGTATGATAAATAGGCATCAAGTTTTAATTTCAGAAATTTTTGGGTCCAGGGTACTTTCTGGAAGAAGATGTCTTCATGCAAAGAGTGAAGAAGAAAAATGAATTTAATCTCTTTCTTTATTAGATGATAATATACTTGTGTTAGCTGTTTGGGTACCTTTGCAAATATCAATGTTTTGCTAAAGGCTGATGAGAAGGGCAACAGTGTGAATTGATGACTAGATACACCAAAGCAAGTTTATGCAGAGAATTCAAACAAACTACAAAAAAGAAGGTTTCAAATATCTCTGGTTTTCCATGTGAGAGGTTCCTGATGAAGAGTAACAAGACAGTGCAGTAAATATTTACAAATTAGTCTCCTGTTCAGACTATTTTGCAATAATTATCTGAGTGCTATCCACAATAACACATATGATAGCTTCCCATATTCATCCACAGCTGTTAAACCACTTTAGCATATCTACAATTTAATATCTGTAACTACTTTTCAGGGACTCATTCATTTAGTTACTCTGCCCAAATAGAAAAAAATCCTACCAACAGAAGCTGTGTGTTGCAGTTTGTGTGGCACTGTTATTTCCCATCACTAACCTGATGATATCTGTCTGTTGAAAGGCATGAAAGGAAAAAAAAGGTTAAACAAGTTTAATATTAAGCATTAATTTCTAGAAAAGACTACAGTTAGATTCTTATCATAACTATTATGGAATACATTCCAGATTTTGAAAATTGCTACATTTTTTGGAAAAGTTAGTGTTTATTAAATTAACTCAAAAAACTGATACACACATTTTTCACAAATGCTAGTACTAATATAACAGTTATATAGTAATATCAAAAAAGATATGGAAAAATTTTCTTCAATTTTAGTTTCATTATGATCTGCCTTTTTCTGTCTCCCCCTAGACTTCTAAATTTTTCATTAGGCCTGTAGTTTTTCAGTCCCATTATTTCTGCCTCATGTATATGTACTCAGGGGAACTCTGAAATATGATTGGATTGATGGGTACTCATACTACAGAAACCACATCGTGCTAACCACATTGACCACAAATCTAACAGGAAAAGATTTATCTAAGGATGCCCTCATGGCCTCTCATTAGTTAAGGATGTGTTAGAATGTTGTTTGGCTCTCTTTTTTCACCACCACGAGCTCACATGCTGGACGCAACTGGTTTTTCCAACTCTCAGGCAGGCTCTGTCCAGTATGTGGAGCTGTGAAGATATGAGTGGCTGGCACAGTGCCCTGCAGTGCAAGCTTCTGCTCCCAGCCTTGTGTTAGGGTCCTGCTCTTGCTCCACCAGGCCCTGCTCTGCTGCACAGCCCTGCTCACACCGGCCAGGAGGCAAGCAGGCACGCAGGGCTCGCTCCTCCTGCACACTCACTGAACTCTTAGCAGGTGTTGATGGCAGCTATGACAGATGATGATTTGCTGTGACAAAGCTGTTGCTTCCTCTCACTAGACAAAATATATTAAAACCAAGCAATCTTTTTGAATAATTGTCAATACTCCAGATCATGATATTGCAAATTACGAAGTGCTTTTGATTGCCAATGAATCATAGGGAACACAGTGGATGTTTTCATTAGTTTCGGTGAAAACATCTATATTTATTGAAAGTGAAGCAGTATTAAGATGGCAGAACAATTTTTACCCTGCTGCTCTTTAAAAGAGATGCTTTTAAAATATAATACTTTCTCCCCGTACCCTTTCTCCTCTAGTTTACTTTTAATGAAGACACATGTAACTATGATTTTTAGTGAATGTTTTTAAGCTAGATATCCTCTGTAGATATCTCTACTCTGGTTTTTTGCAGTTATTTCTTCCCCAAATTGTGTGGTAACATTGTAGCTATGATGTGTTTATGATTATGTTCATCTATGCAGCTGGTATTGTGCTTCAGAAAATTTATAGTTTTTATTAGTCTGTTCATTTTCCCTGTCAGAAAAATAAATCTTGAAAGTATCAGGTTTTTAGTACAGTTCAACCCTTGGAAAAATTATTGTAAGACAAACTAGAACATATCTTCCAGCTAAATAACTTAATTGAAAGGTTTCCCTTTTCTATTTCTGATTTCCTCATTCCCCCTACTTTTAAATTTTCCTTTTCTTTAAGATGCTCTTTGCTAATTTATATCATATTTTGGCTGCAGGTTTGTTTTCTGGGCTGTGGCTTCTCACCTGGTAGCCAGCCCCAGTCTTTCTCTGGCCACCACCATCAGGATTCAGGTTTGCTCTGCTGATGTCTCTGGCTCCTCAAAGCCAGAAACTGACTCTGCAGGGTTCTTGTCAAGCTTCAGACTTGTTCCTTTCTCATTGCAGTGCTGGTTTTCCCTTTGGGCAGAAAGTGCTGACTGGCTGGATAAAGACTCAGTATCATGCTCCCGAAGGGGCTCTTTCTCAGCAGGCTTCACCAGCTGCAGAGACCCTTCTAGCTCTGATGCTGCTTTTTTCATGGACACTTCAGCAGCATTAATGCTCTCCTTTAGGCCAACTGACCTTTAAATTTCCTCTGAAGCAACTATAGCTTCCAGATACAGGCACTTCATGCCTTCTGATCAGTCCTACTTACAAAACAAATGCATGACAATACTGATAGAGAGGATAAATTAAATTAAGAAACACTAACGATCTTCTAAATTAAAATTTTTCACGATTATTGAGTTTGAATAAGGTATCTCAGTCTTTGACAGGCACAAGGAAACTTTGAAAGCAAATATTTAGACATGTCCGACAATAATCTCAAAGAACCTGATTGTCTGATGATTCTGACCATGTAAATTTACACCTTTTTTGGTCAAGTCCTTTTACTCTCCAAGGTTTCCTAGCTTTAAGTGATCTTAATATACTGGAAACAACCAGACCTTTTAAACTTTTAGTATGATTTTAAAGGAAGAAATAATTGCCATAGAACTTCTGCTCATTGCCGAGACATTAACTGTCAATGTTTTCTGTTGTTTACTTTCATAATTTTATTTTCTTTATCAGTAGAAAAAAGATAACTTAATTTTCAGTCTGATAGTTAAAATGCTTTCTTCCAAAAAAAAAAAAAAATTTTTTTATGGTGAATCAAAATCCAGGCAAAGGTAGCTTTTTCTGCAGAAGTTATGTTTTATTCATATTGCAACAGTATTTTGCATACCAGGTCACACGCAAAAGTTCTCTCCAAATGTGTGGGTTTAGCAAATTTGAGCTCTCAACCATGTAATATCTGTACAAGTAATGTTGTCAGAAACAAGCTTGTTTTTCCTTGCACTTATAATTTGAATCAAGTTCTTTTTATGATTAAGAATGAATTCACCCTTAGAAACTGTGTTCTGTATTGCATGTGCTGTTATAAGGGCGAGACACAGATGTTGACTGGTGGCTTTTGTCAGTGGCAGAAGATGGAAATAGTCCCAGTCCTAAAGTTTTAATAATGACTTCCTGAGTTCCTTTCCTTAGAAACCCATTCAGTTTGTTTTGGTTCATTTTTTTTTTTCTCTGGACATTTATTTTAAAATGCTCTAAATGCATTTTAAAATACTCTGTTTTTAAAGCTAAGTACCAGCTGGAAAAAGAAAAGTTGAAATGTTCAAGAATTTTAAAATTCTAAAAATATTTGACTTAAAAAAAAAAATCACACATATTTAAAATACAATTTGAAACAATCTAAGACTGCATTTCAAGCTTATACATTGTTTTGATCTACCAAAATCTGTGTTTAAAGACCCCAGTATGAAAGAAATATGTAGATTTAAATCCATATTCCTCCAAGTTAGATTTTAATCTTCTGATGAGTCTTCAGGCAGACACAATTATGGGTGATTTCAAAATCACACATTTAGCTGATGCAGTTAAAATGCTCAAGTGGATATCAACTTCCGTGATACTCCTCCCTAAGAAAAATCCAAAGCCTATAAACCCCCTGCATGTTTCCATGGAGCTGTTCGAGGCTGGGTTGGATGGGATTCTAAGCAACCTGGTCTAGTGAAAGCTGACCCTGCTCACAGCAGAGGGGTTGGAACTTGATGATCTTTCTGGTTGCTTTGAGCACAGGCCTTTCTATGATTCTGTGCTTCAAGTGAAAACAGTGAATTTTAAAGACAGAATTCACTTGTATTTGTTTTGTTGTTTGGTTTGGGATTTTTGTGTGTTTTGTTTTGTTTTGTTTTTCACCAGAGCACAAGAGTTCTGTTAAAATAAAAAAGAGATTTTACAATAACAGATTTCAAAAATACTCTTAGAAATAATAAGATGCATAAGCTTTCACATTTATTGAGTGTAGGCACTGAGGATATAAAAGACTCAGGGGCATCCCTTTTTCCATAATGATCTTGATTTGTGACGAAAACTATAAATTAAAAGTACACTGATGTGATGAAATATCAGAGAGACAGCCATAACCACCATCAGCCTTAAGCACAGTGATTGGTGAACTAGTAAAAATTCGGAACCTCACAGTGACAGTGAGCTTCCCTTCAGGCAGCCAGATCATAAAGAGATTTGAATCAGTATTTGATTTCTCTTCTTTTCTAGGCCTCATGTCTTGTATCTAATACTGAAGGAATCCATCAACACTGAAATTAGTCAATTATTTTTGGAAGTTACAGATTCAAAATCCATTAGTTCCCTTTCTTGTGACATGGGAAAAGAAAATTACTCAACAAACTTCTGATGTTTTCCATAACTGCATTAAATAAGTTTCAAGCTTTGCTGTAGGCCACTGTATTTCATTAAAGAAGTCAGAAAGCCTCTTCCTTTGCTGTGGTAGCTATTATAAAATTGATAGATGTTTTTAAAATGCTGAACCTAAGCCCTGTGTTTAACAAAAGAACACAGTACAGTGAAATACACAACAAAAGCACTTGGTGCTGTATATGATTATATCTATAAACAAAATATGACAATCATATGGCCTGCAGGGTGTTCTTCTGCCTGCATGTAATAAGGCAGTAGAGTTCAAACTTTCACTCTAACAAACCCATGTAATTTGACTGAAAATTGTTGATGCTGGGTTAAAAATAAAACTAAATGAGACAAGCAAAAATGTCTAAGGTTCTTCTATTCTTTTCAAAATTGTACTGTTATCTTTCTTTATTCTACAAAAGGCTAAAAATAGAAGAGACTCTTATGGTTTCTAGACTAGTTAGGTTTCACAAAACTAGTCCTGATCTTAGCACTTGTCAAGTAGTATGACTCAGGATTTGGTTTTCCCTACTGTTAGGTCAATATGAAAATTGTGTCTGCTGAAAACCAATTCTAGATTAAAAAGATAAGTCAACAGTAGGGCACAGTGGATACAAGACAAAAAATACAAGAAACATGGAATAAAATTGAGATTTTATGCTATTGAAAGGTTATGGGTTGTATTGATATAAAAAGCTTTGTGATGGAGAGGAAATAGGCTGAATACAGATGTTAAAAGACCATTGAAGGATTTTCAGAAGTGCCCATATTAGACAGAAACTATTTCAGACATGACTGAAAATCAAAACAGAACTTAGATTCAAGAACCAATGACCTTGGAAGAACTGAAGAAGAATGACAACTTCTGAAGGTTTTTTACTTTGGTCCTCATAGTCTTTTTTCCCCCTCAATGAAATAGACTTCTTGATTGATTCTCTATAGAAAAACAAACACATAAACAAAACAGAAAATGGATAAAAGATAGCTGCTGGGAAAATGTCCTGAAATTTGATAACCATTTTTTCTTCATTAGAATGATAGGAAATTGCCAGTGAAAGAGTCTCTGCTTGAGAGTTAGGATCAGTAGTGACTTTTTTCTCACCTTGTCAGGGTGAGTGAAAGTCAGGTTCCTCAAACAAATCATGAAGTTGCAGTTGTATGTTTGACTGTGAATTTGTCACAGGATTCTTGAGTGGATGGTAGATATTTTATAGCTTTTTGTGTTCATCCTTTGTAAAAATGGTATGATTAGAATGAACTGTACTTTGAATAGCCATAACAACATGACCAAGAGTATTCCTGTTTTTTCAACAAACTCGAATGACAAGCATTGCACTTACATTTTAAAAAATTATTTTCTCTTTCACAGTAAAAAAAGAGAGCAGTGATAGAACAATAAAACAATAAAAATTCAGGAGCTTTTAAATGAATTCCCAGAGAGTTTTGCATTCATAAATAGGACTTCAGAGCAGGGTTAGCTACTCCGCTGGTACAAGCTAATGTGACTTTTAGCATTGACACCACCCCAAAATTTATATGTCTTGTAATTTGAAAATTGAGCTGCCCTTTAAAGCTTGAAGCAAATTGTTTAAAAGTCCTTAAAAGCAAAAATTGCAGATTAAATGATTAAATTAGTTATTGTTTATTTGTGTTACATAATGGAAGTCTACCACTAAATTAACAATCATTAAATGGAAAATGAAAAAGGCCTTCAATAGTTATCATATGATGAAAGAGAATAACCAGCAGTTAGCAGAACATTACTGTATTATTATTTTTTTTCTGTTTGCTCTACTGCAATTCTCTTCATCTTGCACTAATATTATTTTAATTATTTTAGGATAGTCATCTAATATTTATCCAGGACTTTTCATCCTGATAAATCCCCAAACACTATTTAAAAAATATTTAAAGATAGGGAATTATTTTCTGAATATCTGAAATGGTATCACTAGATTTAATGGTGATATTAATACATCTTAACACAGGGAATGAAGAATGCATAGCTAATTTCATTGTAACTTCAGCTCACAGTAAACAGATTTAGTGTTGAATATGTCAATAAAATATACTTGGAATTACTGGGTCAAACAAGGAGGATTGCAGTGCTCTTCCCGGTAACTGCAGGAAATGAATTGACCTCCCCTTTTATGGAAAACTTAGGCATAAGGCTAAGTGATAGCTTTGAAATGGTTAACTGATTTGCTTCACCAGAGGTGAACTCCTAGACTTGTGATGTAATTCATCTGTTCTCTCTTCTTCAGTGCTGTGAGCTCCTTAGCAGAACTGTGATTTCCATTGGAAAAGTAAAGTAGCTGGAGAGAGTCCAGCTGTATGCAATTAAAATGATCAGCCATCTAAAAGTATGCCTTTAGGGGAAGATTGAGCAAACTAGGGTTGTTTAGCCTCAAGAAAACTGCACTGAGGGGGGTTGTGGTAATCTCTTCCAATACAGAAAGGATTATTCAGGAAAAGAACTATGTTAGGCATAGTTAATTTGGCTAGTAGGAGAAGGAGTGGATTGGAATTACGTGAGAGATATCTAATGCAGACATGCTAAAAGAGTCTAAGGATGAGGGTAATTAGCTACTGGGCTGCCCTGGGCTGGTTGGAGCAAGTGAGCTGTAAATATTGATTTTGCATAGTGATTCAGAGATGGTGTCATCACTTCTAAAGTTTTCTGGCTTTCATTTGTTTGGCGGGTTTGATCTTCTAATAATCCCCTCAGAGGCAATGTCCTCTATCCCTTGAGCAAAAGCTGGGAGGCATAGAAGCAACTGGACTCCTACACTTGGTTTTGTGCTGAATACAAGACTGTCTTTAGCAGTCTTTAGCAAGAGCTCTAGAAGACAGCCATGAAAGATTTATGGAGTTATAAACCTGGTTATTTATTTAGAAAATTCTTTTGCTTCAGGTTGTGCATCACTTTACTGATTAAGGACAAGTTCTCTACCTGCTTTCCATTCACATATAGGACTCCAATTTGGACTTCTTTTTTACATGCTAGATGCTTAATATATCCCAAAGTGATTTAAGTTCCCTTATGTGGGAAACAGTTTATTATTGCTGCAATGGTGATATCTTTTACTTACACCTTCTTTCCCTAACACTTAGAGAAGCATTTTCACTGTAAACAAAAGCAATTTTCCATACAATATTTAAAATGCATCATTAATTATGCAAGACATAGGAAAAGTAGGATCATTCCCATTTTTATTTTTTTCTTGTAAATATTTTTCCCTTAATAGGTATTCTGTAAAATCGCAAAAGACAGCCTCAAGAACTTAGCTGCCAAGAGAGGTTACATTGACATTTTTCCATTTTCCTGTTTATTTAGCCTAGTTATGATATTTTTATTTGTTCTCAAAATATTTGGTACCTAAAATCTGCCTTTGCCTTACAGAAGACAGCAAAAGGGATCTCAAGGGACTCTCTAGCCCTCAGATAAAGTTAGCATCTTCTACACTTATGTTGTTTTAAGGGTGAAGACTTTGCAGCTTCTGAAGACATTATCTTTCATTTTTTAGCTAATCTTATCTCTCCAAAGTGTCTTAAGAACACCTAATTTTACTCCTTGTTGCTATTATTTAAGCTTATTTTATTCAGTGTACATTGTGCACATTCTCATCCTTTTCATGTATTTGAAGACTGTTGTTTTACCTCCTAGGCTATGTTATTTCTTCAGGCTATACAAGAGGAATTTGTTCAATTTTGTCACATAGATCATGTTTTCTAGACGTGCTTCTGATCTTTGCAGATCTCCTCTGGACTCCCCATTTGATTCTCCTTCAAAGGGAGACACAATGACCTAACCTTCAGAAAGTGTTCTGACTGCAGTCTCACTAGTGCAGAGCACAAGAGAAACATAATTTCATGTAGTCATGATGGAGAGTAGAGGGGGAAGACTGTGGTATCTATCTGCATTTATCTGGCATTTGCCCCTTTTGCAACAGGACGACATCCATTCAATATATCACAATCTACTGGAGTCCTGAGATCTCTTTTTCTTCTGCAGAGCTGCCACTACTGTCCTTCCTGACCCATAATGTAGTGCTAGTTGTCCCTGTTAAACTGTATGCTTCATTTTTTCAGACTCTGCAGTATCATTTGAAATAAGTATTCTGACCTTCAGCATGGTGCTTCAGCCTTTCCCAGTGTTACTGCCCAAATCTGATCACCCTATACTCTATTTTATGATCCAGACAAAATGAGTGGTTATTACAAATATTGAATAATAGCAGACTAACAATAGACCTTTCTAGACCACACCCAGTGCCATCCCTTCCCTTCTGACAGTAAATCAACTACAAATTTTATCTTTCCTCAGCTTTCTGATATAATTTGCACCAAGCCCTTAGGGGCTAAATCTGTTTCACTAGGTTGCTTGTGACTGAGAGTGTAATTTGAGATGTTGTCAAAAATCTTTCTAATGTTAAGATAAATGACACCTGGCTGCTTGTCTCTCATCCACATTGCCTGTTACCCTCTCACTGAAGGAAATGTGACAGCCCACTGATGACAGATCCCTTTTGGCTGTTACTTGTCCTGTTTGTTTTCTCTGTGTTTTTGAAATGTGTTGTTTATTTCTTTCAGGATTTTTCTTTGAATCCAAGTCAAAATAAATGATTGATAATTTCCTGGCTTCTTCATTCCCTCCCTTTTTAGCATGTGAGCACTAGGTTTCCCATTTCAAATTCTCCATACTTCCCCATTTAGTCTCAAGAGCTTGCTATCTACTCAGTTCTGTAAATATTATAAAATAAATCCCAATATTTTTGAAACCCTATCACTTTCTCTCATTTTGAAAATCTTCACCCTTGTTTCTTTAGTAAGAGGTATTTTTGGGTTTGGTTTGTTTCTTCCCCCCCTGACTAAACATGTTGTGTAGCACTTTCTCTAGTTTAAACTTCTTCCTCTTCTTTGTTTTTGTTGCTTCCAGATCACTAGGTCTCTCTTCAGAATTTTAAATTTAATTATTGACTCTTCATGCTAAGCAACAGCACTAACTTGGTAGCGAAAGCTCTTCTCCTGCTGCTGGAAATCTCAGTATAAAATCCAGTCTGTTTTCTGCCTGTTCTGAGTTAGTTTAGACTTTCACACTTTTTGTGTATGTGGTCTTACTTCCTGTCTGGAACTGTGTTTAAAGGGCTAGTGTGATTTCTTGTGTTTAAGTAGCACTGAAAATTCAAAGTCTTTGGCGTGAAAAGATCTGACCCTTCGTGAAGAGCTGGAAAATAAGATATGTGCCATCAAGTGGGAAACCATCTTAAAGTAGTGTTCTGAGATTTAGAGTTTGATATGTTTCAAAGTATAATGTACTACAGCTTTTCTTTCCTAAAAATAGGTTGGACAAATATGTCAAGAACAGTTTAGTGCCTCTTTTTTTTCAGGCAAGTAAATAAATTTGATCCCTCTATTTCAGCTGAGTTTGGCTGTTCCTCTGTCAGAGTCAATGAAGGTTGCTGAAGTGAGGGCAACTTTACCCAAAATTTCAAGTGCTTCACTATGCTAAAACATTTTTTAGAAGCTAAGATGTACAGGATATTTCAGCTTTGTTTTATGGTACTCTTTGAGAGGTCACTGGTGAAGACAATGACTTGTGCTGTCTTATGCTTGGATGGAAAGCTCAGTAAATAGATACAAAATTGCCCTGGTTTCCTCTTTCTGTTGCCTCCTTAAAAATCTTTCTTGGCAAAATTTCCTCAAAAAGCCACTGTTTGAGGTGGCTGCTGACTGTCATGCTGGTCTGTGTTGCCTTAATAGTTTTAGGATGGTCAGTTCTGTATTCTGCCAATACTCTGCTCTCCTTTATCTTTTAGTTTGACTGTAAATTCTTTGGGATTGAGACCATAATTTTTTATTGTATATTTGTATAGCCCTTAGCACACCTTGGCATTTTGGTCTGTGAGCAGAGCAGGAATAAAAATAATATGTTATCTGTGTTGGTATTAATTTGTAGGAAGGGTTGTGCAGGGTGGAATTTAGAACCATTCAGTTTCAGTTTCATGCACACAGTGCCTTTTGCTCTGATCAAGAAATAGGAGGTAGATTAAACCATTTAAAAATAGTGGAGGAGGATTAAAATCTAAACAAATTTATCAGCATCTTTTTCTTCATATTGAACTGAGGCGTTTTGTGATTGCCTAATTTCTATTTTTAAAATAATTAAATATTAATGATAACAAAAACTGTGATGGGTCATCCCCTTAAGAAATAATAACTTGCTAGCACAATGGTACTAAACTTACTGGGCTGAACTAAATCAGCTGAAGGTTTAGCCCAGTACATTTGTTTCACAACCCATCATGAAGGAGTTTGGAGTTCTTAGTTTTGATAAACTCACTTTTAACCAATACAATAATTAAAAGCATGCCATGGTGAATATTTTTTATCCAAAAAATGGGAATTATGAAATGATACAGTCTTAAAATTAAAAAAAAAAGAATCTATAATAAATTCAAAAGGTAACTGTGCTGAGCCCCTTGTGTTCCTTTTGTCTATGCTAAGCTGTGAAGTGAGGAAGAATCTGGGACCATAGGGTTTGAAAGGCACCTGACAGATTGGAGGGAAACACAGTAGCTATGGAGCACTAGGCTTGGGACAAGCCAGCTCTAATTTAGGTAACTGTAGCTAGCTAAAAGAACTGCATTTGGAAGGGAGAATGTTTGTTATGGGTATTAAAACTTTCATCAAGAAATACAGCTAAGCTATTAGCTATTAAGGGCCTTGGGAAGAATGAAGGAGATTCTCCAGGCACAAGAAAGTAAGGTTGAAAAACTCTTTGCAAGAACTATGCTCCTTTTCTTTTCTCAAAACACTAAATTTTTTAAAGTATGCTTGCAGGCTATTTCTGCATGACCAACTGCAGGAAGTAAAAAAGTACTTCAAGCATTATGGCTCACATAGCCTTAGTACTAGAGCTGATCAAAACCAATCAGTTGACAAAAAATGTGATGGTGGAAGATTTCCTCTCAAAAGCCCATTAATTTCAAAATCTAAATTTGATAAGTTGTTGGGGAATTTAGTTAGTTTGTTTTTAATTTGAATGTTTATGAACATAGATTCACAGAATCATCTAAATTGGAAAAGACCCTTGAGATCATGAAGTCCAACCTATGACATAACAACATCTTGTCAACAAGACCATGGCACTTAGTGCCACATCCAGTCTTTTCTTGAACACCTGTTTAATTACATATCCAAAATTATGGCACAGTCTGCTTTTGGTAGTGCATAATGACTTCAATCCCTGTGTGTACACAGGGATTGAAAATCATGAGTTTTATTTATAAATGCTCATAAAATTCTCTTCAAGTGCATGTCAGGGACATGTAAGGGCAGCAGGGACCTCTAGGTAAGGATATGCGAGAGAGATTGTGTGAAAGTGGTCTGCATAAAGAATGACTTTGGAAACCTGATTTTCAGTCTGATACATTGGTACTAATTATATGTTTTAAAAATATAGAAACTAGACCACTGAAAGAGCTTTCAAAAAATCTGAAGTCTGCCAATGTCATCTAGAATGGGATGTTTCTGTGGTGGTATGTTTTGGTTTGTTCGGCTTCTTTGATTTGGTTGGGGGTAATTGTAAATAAAGAGGCTATTTTCAGAAAGAGGCTATGGTTCATGCTTTCAGTAAAGAAAAAAAATTGCATATATTGAATAGAAGTGCCTACTAGATTTCTGTAAAATTCCATTTGGTGGTTACACAGTGCAGTAACAGTAGCTGTTTATTTGACGACCTGCTAATCACTGCACTTTGTGTTGTCTACTCCCCAAGGCATTTGAGAATAAAATGATGTTTCCCAAATATTCCATCCACATTAATGTTTCTTGTTTGGCAAACTGAAGAAGATATTACACTGCAGCTCCTCCTGCCTTTGTACCAATTATCTGCTAGGGCCAGCAATTCTGAAAGAATCAGAAGAAACCAAATAATGGGAGGAGAAATGCCTAAGTAAAAAACAAAACAAAAAACCCCCAAAAATCCCCAAACCAAAACAAGCCAAGACCAATGAAAAAGAAAGGAAGCTAGATCCCAAGCCATATAAAGGGTGGCAGTTTAAGATTGTATAGCACTAAAAAACACTCTCTGTATGTTGTGATACCGTGGATGATTATTCCCCATTTTAGATTAACACAGTGTGTTCCTCTCTGTAAGTATTCAGCAGTAATTAATTATATGACTTAATGACTAGGGTTGGTTTCTTTGAGGTAAAATTACAGTATCAGCCCACTAAATAACATATTTGCATTAATAAAGCAAGACAAGTATTAAAACTTTTCTATTTATGAACATAAGAGTCTTTATATTTTAATAGCGTTCTTTTCAATTTTTATGTATTACCTTAGAGCATCATTCCCTATAGGTATTTTTCTTTGTCTGAGAATGACTTGTTAACATGTTCAGAACAATAAAAATGCATTCTCTTTATAATTCGAGAGATTGGTGATATTGCAGTTCTGAAAACTGGAGATGACAAGAAAATTATGATATGCTGAGAAAGCACAGAGCTATGATGATGTTTTTTACATTAAAAAAATTATACATACATACCTGTAAATAGTATATAAATATTCAAATAAACATTCAATAAACATTCCAACAAAAATGATGTTAAATTTAACTGTTTTTCCTTTAAGAAAGCTGTGAGAGAGGTAAGTTGTTTCCCTAGGAAGAAATTTGGGCAAGTGGATTTACAGTTAGGAGAAATCAGCTTCCATCTAGATTCTTTCAACAATGTGTACTTCTGATCCTGAAGAAAAAGAGAAAAAATTATTTGTCTTGTAGTATTTCAGCCTGATCCTTTCATACTCATCAAGCTTCTCAGACTCCTCAAGCTGATATTAGACTGCATTAGTTTTCAACCAGTACATGGTAAAACCAAATATATAATTCCATGTTCTTTACAGAACTCTTGAAATATCTGTGCCTAAAATTAAAGAAAATGACATCTCAGTTGTTAGGAAAAATATCTGTATAGGGTGAATGATATAAATATTTTACAGCAATTATGGCACATTTGGTAATGATAGCGATCTTATACTAGCATGGCAATCTGGAGTAAGTCTCAATTTTGTTTTATTTTAATATAAATTGTATTTAATGTCATTGTCTTATTTTCCTTCTGTACATGCCTGCTTAAATAGTTGTATGTATACCCAGCTCTTCTTTAATGGGATAAGTCTATCTAGCAGTCAGAATGGAATGATCATTATATTTAGACTCATAATGAATTCATTTAGTTGAACCAGTTTCAGTTTAATTTTGGGTTTCAATGGTTCAGATTACTTGATTGTACAAGGTACATTAACTTTTACTGTGAGAATAGATATGTAAGATGATTTAAAAATCTAAATGCCAGATGAAATTCCCTTAATTCTCTCACTTCCTATACTCCTATAATGGGCCTTTTTGTCAGAAGATAAAAACTTTCAGGAACTTGAGATAAAAATAAGAAAAATCCTAGCTGGAGGTGATATTTCAGTTCTTTGTCATTGTTATGGCTAAGAATATCAATATCTATTTAAAGTCCCATGATTTTATATATGAGACTCCTGATCCTCTGAAAGTCTTGGCTAACTGACTTCAGTCTGTCTGTTCCACAACTCTTCTAATTACCATTTGCATTACTCTAGCCAGAACTCACATAATTCCATTTGTTACAATAAGACAATTAAAGATTAATTTTTCATTTTTACAATGAATAACTGCCTCTAAGATTTGAAAGAAAAATGAAAATTCTTGCAAGTTTCTGATTATAGCATAATCAGAAACATTTAAATATTTCCCAAGTAATGTACTCTGAAAAACCCTTTGAAGGTTGTCCAGGTGCCTTTGTATTGTTCATGGGTTGCTGAATTAAATAACTGATAAGTTTCTCCACTATGATTAAGAACAGGGAACGGAGTGCTTTTGTACATATATATTGGACACGTGATTCAGAAATTATATTTAACCTATTAGTAGCATTTTTGATCAATCCTCTCCAGTTGCTGAGAGCATTGCTAAATGAATGAGTTGCCTGATTATTGGAAGAATGTGGGTTCCAGAAAAGTGAACGTGCTATTTGTACTGTATCATGTAAACTTGTATTCTTTTAGCCAAGTTCTCACATCATTAATTTTTAGCTCTATTATTAGATATTAGAGGGAATTGTGTTTGCAGTGTTCATGAAGAACAGAGGTGTTTATTTGCTTTTGATATGAAATGGCATTTTGTCTGTATTTTAATAGTTTAGTGAACTGTGAATCCTAATGCTGCACATTAAAGCAAATTGCAGTTCCATCAGGCAGATATCTCATGTAGAGATGATTTTTATGCCCATTGAAATAGCAACTAAGCCATTCTCTTTTTGTATCATGATCCATTTCATAGCAAATGAATCCACATCTTGCAGACATGCTGTCAAAGTATTTCTGATGTTTTCACTCAGGCAAGTATTGGAATAGTAGGAAATGGAACTGCATCTTAGGGAAATGTGAGGTATTTCATGATAGCACATCAACCTATCAGGCATTTTCCAAATTCAGAGAAGCTACTGGAATAAAACTGAGAAAATGTTTAAACCATTACTAATACTAGGTACAGAGCTGGGCTATTCAAGTCCGGCTGAGCTAGATGATATCAGGTACATTCAGCAATGAACTTTGCCTTGTAGTGAACTGTAGTGAGCTGGATCTAGAAGATGTCACATGAAAATGAGGTGACAAAATAAGTCTTTCAGAAAGCATGTTTGCCCAAGGCTACTTAACAATCTGAGACCTGCTCAGCCTTGGTAGGGTCTGAGCAATATAAAGAGTGCTACAGACCCAGACATTTTAATCAGTAAGAGCTGAAGAGTTGCAGAACTTAATCCTTTTTCAATGTCAAAACTCACCTTCCTTTCTGTGTTTTTTTTTTTTTTTTTTTTTTTTTGTCTGACTTTGGCCTTTTTGACAGTTTCTTTCCACCATGACAATCTTTAGAAATGTGTGCCTAAAGTTAAGATCCCCTGAAGTTAGTTGAACTTCTGGATCACTTTAGGGCAAGCTTTCCAAAGTATTTTTGTTGTGAAAACTGCAGATGGAAGCATAGTGGGATTTTCAAAAGCAGTTAAACAGACAAGGCACTTAACTCTCATTTAAATTAATTAGCTATATTGAGCAAGTTCCCTTTGGCACTTTTGAAAGTTCCACTGCAAAGTTTTTATGTCTACATAAAAAATTATGATTTTGGAAGAGGATAAGCATCCAGCAACTGCCTTTAAAGCTTGACTATTACGGGTTTTCAGTAGTTCTGAAAATTATAATTGTCCCTTGTTCTATGTTCCCAAATGATCCCCCCTTGTTCTGTAGTTTCTTAACAGTTCCTGCTGTCATTTATTGTATAAAGTTAATCTCAGAGAAGTAGTGGGATCAATAATACTAGCTCATAAAGAGGGAAGAGTAATGACATGGGTGAATCTTCTGCACAAGTTCAAGAAACTGGAATCTTTAATACATACAATCAGTGAAAAAACTGATAGATATTTAAGACTATTGTAATTATGTTTTGTACTGCATTTACTTATTACTTTTATATTATGCAAAAAAATAACTCAAAAATACATTACAGGCAAAGACTGCTGCAGGTTGTGGATAGCTGGGAGTGAACCAGATGACCAGAATTCGCATGACTTTTCAGTTATTAAGGTCTGCATACACAGAAACCCTTAACACACCTGTTCAAGTGTAATGAAAGCACAGTGCTCACTCTGAAGTATAGTTTCCCCTGCTCTATTTTCTGCCCCTGCTACAGTATTGTCCAAGTAGCAGTCTGAGGATATACACACATCAGCATTTTGGTTTCAATCAAGAGTCAGCTACTGAAAGGAGTCTATTAATTATTCTCACTTAGCACACTTGCTCATTGTGGAGTGAGTCTTGGCCTAGGTGAATGGGGTTGCTTTTGACTGAAATGAAAATAGAATATACTTTCCAGGACAGTTAATCTTCATTAATGAAGCCCACTGAACTATGTCAAAATTAGGTCAATACAACCTTCTTCTGTGGACTCTAATTTCAAATACAGATCAATGTGACCATCAGTTCCTCAGAATTAACAGCTTTGCTCTGCCCATTGGTTCTTACTGTGGCACATTGCTTGTTAATAGAGCGATAAACTGAGTTGTCAGACTGTTGTGTTCGTGGGAGAATCCCATCTTTCCACAAATTTCCAGAGTTATCATCCTACAATGCCAGAATTTTATCAGATATACATGTATTTTAAAGCGATTTTCGCTTTCAAACACTGGCCAATGTTTCTTGGGAACATATCTCTCCTCTTTCACCTTAAATAGTAGTACAAAAGTACTACTATTTGCACTAGTACAAAACTAATGAGCAAGAACCAATAACTTTTTTTTAAAGCTTTTTGCTAAATCTAGGTCACCTACATGTGTTTTTCTGCCTAGAAAATTAATCCAGATAATCAAGATTTTAAAACATAGGATTTATACCTTTTAAAAGCCTCCTGCCCCAACCATTCATTCTGGTTATTTTCTACATTGATTTAGAACTTTTTATGCTTTAAGATTCATTTGTGTTTGACTTTTTCTATGGCTAACCAGTCAATAGTGCTCATAATAATAATTAATTTATTAGGGAAAACAATTCTTTATCCAGTGAGTTTTTCAACATTCCTGACTTAATATAACTTTATATGCTGGAAATTATATATTTTTTAGTTTGTGTCAGATGTATCAAAGTGAAAAACATATATGAATCTTTGCCAGCTAACTTCAGAAGTAAGAATTTATTATCAGTTGTTGCCAATGTGAAGTAATCTGAGGCACTTAAATGTTTTGCAAACTGTGAAGAGATTTAGAGATTTTAGGCATGTTTTTAGTCTATTATAATACTGTCAGGACAACAGTATGTGAACTTGTAAATAGCTATACAATTAAAGGATTTTCCTTTTTTTTTGTTTTGATTTTAAAATTTTCTTTTTAGTAAAGTAGAAGTTCTAAAAGACAAAAGGGAATTCTCTGTACTTACTTAAGCCATTGATTCACAATACAGGAAGTGTGGCCTTAGGATGCTTGATGACAGAAAAGAACCACAGTAGTGTCACAGTATTAAATACTGATCTGGTATAAACTCACCTTTCTAATTCAAACATGTTTAAAAGCAGGAACAGGTAAGCTTTATCCTGTCAGGCTTTCTGCAGTATGAGATATTGCCTGTCCATGCCATTCTAAGTCTATGCTGGAGAAGGTGGTGTCTGCTCTCCTGGTGATTCTGTATTGTGGGCTATAATCTAGCCAATATGCAGTACTGCGGTTTTCTGAGTCATTCCAAACTCATCCACAGTTCTGGATTAATGACCATGGTTTAATGTTGCCTCCCATTACTGTAGTGCGTGACTAAATCACAAGATTTGTATTTATTCTCCTAGCAACAATGTGAAGGTAAATTGCCTTCACTATCATGCTGATTTCATCATAGCATGTTTTTTCTCACATCCAGTAGATGAAACAATAAGGGGTTATGTGGGCTTTTAGGATTTCAATGATTAAAACCAGGAGATTGTAGTAGAGGTGAATTTTTTCTCAGTGTATCAAGTGCTCTGCTGGAGCTGTATCAAAGCTGTTTCATACAAAACTGGGTTATTCTTGTATTTTTTAGGAAGCTAATTGCTTAAATTATTTTCTTTTCCGAAGTCACCAGATGATGTATTTTGCATAGTCATCACAATCCTTGGTTGACTTCTGGGGATTCAGGATCCCCTCCCACTGAAATCCTCGAGTGACTCTGAGGGTTCACAGAGCAGGCTTTATGAGTGATTCTTGTCTCCTTGTGGCTCTGTGGTCCCTTGGAGTGGAGAACAACATCAAAGTTCTGCACCGAAGGGGCACAGAGGAGAGCAGGAGTCTGGCTGCTTGTTGCTGCTTTATTCACCCTGTGCAGGGCTGTAACTGGTGCTCTGGCTCTCTAGGGTAGGCATCTAAGGCCAGCAATGCTACGGTGTGATTTCCTCTAAAAAAAAAAAATTGTTGAAAAATTGCTGAAAAAGGAAACTTTATAGGCCAAAATTACCCCTTTTTATGATCTGTCCTCATTCTGTCCTCCTCCAGAAGGAACTGAAAACATTCCTGATGCCTGAAGTTTTGTTACTGCTTATGAATACAGCCTCCAAATGAAACAAAAGTGCTAAGTACTTAATAGGCAAGAACAAGGAAAGTGCTTTGTCCTTGAGTGCTCACCACCTCACAAAGGAATGAAAGGTGGGGCCTGGAGCAACAAGGAGGGGTTCTGCTCCCACCAGGGCTCTGCTCTACCCACAGCTCTGGTTCACTCTCAGTGACCTCTGCACAACAGGGCTTTAATAAGGGTGGGCTAAGGACAGCTGGCACCAAACTGAGTGATAATTTTAAGTAGGAAATTCTTTAAATCCAGGAGTTCCCTATTCAGATTTCATTTGCGGGGCAAGCAGGAAGAATACACGGGTAAATGAAAAAAGTGTATTTTGCTAATGTGCTGCTGTGGAGAAAGCTAGGATTTCTAAAACAAGATTCCATTGTTCTGTGCTACAAAAGGATCCCTGGACTTATTATATCAGGAGAACTAAGGCAATAGTCATGACATCTTTTTCCATTGTTATTCAGAAAGAGGTATATACTTATTTTAATCTTCTAGAAATGCAAACAAAACACTTTTGAGCATTTCAAGGTATCAGAAGTGGAAAAGTATAAAATATCCACATTTGTAGAAGGGGTGGCATCACAGACCATGGAACTCTTTGTTTTGCTAGAGCTGATGCATGGAGATTTTAATCTATTTCTTTACTGTACCAGAAATTGCTCTGATGCTCACTCTGAAAATAGACTTATTTTGTAATTAAATGTTTGAGAACTGCTGATATTTATATTTGCATGTGATTAACTTTTTACAGCACTGTGTATGGGGTTTTTTGCTTTTAAACTAGCTTGGAGTCGATAAATATCTTTACAGATGTCAATTTGGTCAGCAGTAAAGAGGTAAATAGAAACTAATGGCACTCATCAAGCTTGTGGCATGAATGATTTATTGGACACAATCATTTAACACTTTTTTAAAGTCAGTGCAAGGGAAAGAAACAGGTTTCTTATTATGGTAAACTGTATTTGTGCTGTCAGCAAGTAGTGATTTATGACAAACCTGTGGCCAGGATTAGGATATTATAAATGAAGGAAAATGGAAGTCTCATTAATTTTTTATACCCACAGGTAGAAGATATGCAGTGGGCTAACAGAGAACACACTCATCCAGCATCTGTCTGCAGCCTGCCCTGTAAAGCTGGGGAAAGAAAGAAAACCGTGAAGGGAGTGCCCTGCTGCTGGCACTGCGAGCGCTGTGAGGGCTACCACTACCAGGTGGATGAATTCAACTGTGAGCTCTGCCCCATTAACAAGAGGCCAAATGCCAACCGTACGGATTGCCAGCTTATCCCTATAATCAAACTGGAGTGGCATTCTCCCTGGGCCATCGTGCCTGTCTTCATAGCTATTCTCGGGATAATTGCCACCACCTTCGTGATTGTGACATTTGTCCGCTACAACGACACGCCCATCGTCAGGGCCTCTGGGCGGGAGCTCAGCTACGTGCTCCTGACTGGGATTTTTCTCTGTTACTCCATTACTTTTTTAATGATTGCAGCTCCTGATACAGTGGTCTGCTCGTTTCGAAGGATCTTTTTAGGACTCGGCATGTGTTTCAGCTATGCTGCATTACTTACCAAAACAAACAGGATTCACAGAATATTTGAACAAGGTAAAAAATCTGTCACAGCTCCCAAATTTATTAGTCCGGCTTCTCAGCTGGTGATCACTTTCAGCCTCATATCCTTTCAGCTTATTGGAGTCTTCATCTGGTTTGCTATTGATCCACCACATACCATTGTAGACTACGGAGAGCAGAGGACACTTGAACCAGAAAATGCCAGAGGAGTTCTCAAATGTGACATTTCAGATCTTTCTCTCATTTGTTCCCTTGGATATAGTATTCTCTTGATGGTCACATGCACTGTTTATGCTATTAAAACAAGAGGGGTTCCAGAGACCTTCAATGAAGCAAAACCTATTGGATTTACTATGTACACAACCTGCATAATTTGGTTAGCTTTTATTCCAATCTTTTTTGGTACGGCCCAATCAGCAGAGAAGGTAAGTGATTTGTTTACCTATCAAAACACTGCTCTTTTTCTATTTTCATCTCTCAATAATTACAGCACAAAAACATTCCCACTCTTACAAATGAGTAATTCTGAATGGCAAACAAACCATCAGAATGCACAGACAATAAAGCATATGTTTCCAAAAACAGGTTTCCCATGTATTAACACAAGAAACTGATTGTGATTGTGATTGTTGTGTGACTGGTATAAAATGTTGACAATTTCTCCATATAACCTTTAATGACTGTTTCTTCTAGCATTTGTTATTGCCCTTCAGTGATGCTGTGGCCTGTTACATGAAGCACTATCAATCTTTGTTATCATCTACAGATCTGATAGAACTGGTTGCATTCCACAAGTGTAAGAAGATCAACTTACATTTGTCAAAAATAATGAAGAAAAATGCCTGGGCAGAATGAAAAGAATTACTTTTGTCTCTGGTTGATGCAAAACTTTAAAAATTTAAAAGAACCCAAAATAGAACAGGAGGAATTAAATTGTGAATCAAGTGTGTGTAAATTCATATAAGGCATAATTCACTTATTATTATATGGATGCAAAAATAAAACACTTTCCTGATGATTTAATAAGAAATGAAATGATTGATACTTAGATGCAAACCACATCAGACATGTGACTCTCTTCTGTTTTAATGGGAAGGCAGAGGTAAATGTCAACTGTGTGAGTATTTATTGAGGTGACAGTGGTGAAAATGACAAGTTAGGCAAGGAAAAGGATTAATGCTAACATCAGTCTTCAAAACTGCAAATATTTGATACATGGAAATTCTTAAAAATACAAAATTAAAGTTAACAGTCTTTCACATAAATTCTTGTCTTTCCTACAAGCAGGTTTAGTATAATGTTTTCAAATATTCATTTTAATGCAATTGGAAAAGTCAGCATGTGTTCACTTATAATTGTGGAAAAGTTTGACATGTCTCTAGTTTAGGGGGCACACTTGTTGCTGGAATTAAAGAACAGTTCTGTATACCTTGATGAAACGCTTTCTAATTCAAGCAGAAGAATTGTATGGGGTAGAGTGTGGCAGAAAAAAATAGTTTCCTCTCTAGAAATTGAAGCAGGCTTACTGAATTGAATCAGCCTTATTTTCTTGGCTTTTTGGATTAAGTTGGGGAAGTTGATGCCTTAGGTTTTAGCTTTTATATTTTTCAGATTCTGTACTGCTTTAGTGTGTAGTTCCATGCTTCATATTAAGGGATGGTAAAATCACTTCACAGAGTAGCTAGACAAAACAATTCCTTTTCTAGCTGGGAACCAAGGACAGCTGATCCAAATTTCAGGCCCAGGAGCATAAACAACATGGACGGAAGAGAGAAAATCAAGAGGAATGGGACTTCATAACCTAAAGCTATAATTGAACAATTAACTCCTATGTGAAAATGGAGCAGAACTTATAAAAGTGAGATACCTCATGACCAGTGGTCCATTTTTTGGACCATTTTGGGTTCATCTTGGGTGTAGCCCTGACTGGGATCTTGTACTGCCCAAGGTGTTTCCATTGAGACCTTTCAATAAATACCTGCTTTATACTTTAACTCCATCTCGCCTCTGCTCTAGGTCAGCCTTGGCAAGGCATCAAAGTGAGTACCAAGGTAATGGCTTATGACAGATAGAGCAAGTTAAAAAATCCCATTTGACGTAGGAAAACATGTTTAGGTAAATTGGTTTTTGTATTTGTAGGCTTAAGTCACAAAAAATGCTTTGTTGTATAAATGTGTAGTACTTTTAACAGCTTGATCTGGTCAGGTTTATGGCAAGTACTTGAACCAAAATAATTGAGTCTTGAAATAGGAAATATTTCTCTGCTGGTAACCATGCAGTGACTTTGATTTAAACCATCAGTTCACCTTGGATTGTAGTAAAGGACGATTTGGTTTCAACCTTTAAAGATGAGATTAATGAACATCTCTTCTGCATTTCTTTTTCGAAGCCCAAGACTGCACAAATGATGCTAAATCACACAGCTTCTAACATTAAATTTCACTGTTAATTCCCATTTTTCTTTCTAAATTATTTGTTTTCTTTCCTTTTCTTTATGAAGGGAAAAAGTGATAATACAGTAGCTATGTAATTCAAATAATTCTTTCCAAAGTGCTTCTTTTTGCTGCAAATAAAAACATGCTTCCACACAGAGTTTTACAGACATCTTCTTAACAGTGAACATATTCCATACAACCTAAATACTTCTCTGAATGGGATAAAAATGTATAAATCTTACTGCACACATAAGCATGGTCTAAATAAACTTATGGTTTCTCAGTTGATGCATAGCACCATAATAGCATTTTAAAAACAAGGTAGTATATTCTAGAATATTTTATTTGAAATTTGATATTATGATCTTTTTGGAGGATGAAACAAATGAAAAACTTACATGGACTTCTTTTGGTGCTTACTTACATTGCAGTTATTTTAGAATCCTGAAATTATTTCTTTTTTATGGCTTGAGCCTACTGAGAGAGAACAGAGCAATAAAAGCTGGGAATTTTAAAGTGCTATCTTAAAGCAATTTTTCCTTTATGAAATGATGACAGTAATAAATTTATCATTAATTTATCACTAATAAATTTATTCATTACTTGCCAGGGGTACTTCCAGTTGCTAACTTTAGATTCGCTTCTGTTTGAATAATGAGTAATTAAAACTTTTCCAAAATGTTTTTAGGAATTTCAGTTTTCCTAGACATTAGCAGTGCTTGCAATAATAGCAGAAGTTACTAAGCATTTCTTGAAAGAGGTTGTGCACTTAGGTATTCAATTAACTCTAATTAAATAACAAACCTACTGAGCAGCTTTTATTTCACTGTCAATACCACCGATAAACAAAAAAAAGTACTATCAGTGCTGAAAATAGATGTCTAGATCCAAAACTCAAAGCTCACCTTAGAAAACTTACCCTTACATTTAGTGACCTTGGGGATCAATTCAAAAGTATAAGTTACCTAGGAGATTCTGTAAATAGTCTAGAGGAGTGTAAACATGTAGAGTCAGCACAAGTCCATAAATTGAGTGTTGGCATCAATCAAATTCAAATATGAATGATGAAGGTAATTTAAATAAGCATAAGTACTTATCTGCAGACAGACTAGGAATCTTGGTGATATGTGCTTGCTGTGAAGCACAGAATGGGAAACTGCTCTCTTTCACTCATGAAGGATCTTGGGTCTCTAGCTGGTGAATGCAGCTGAGTTAAATGTCTGAATTTGCATGCAGTGACATATCCATAAGAAAAAAAAGTTGTAAAAGTTAAGGTAATTCAAAAAGATGCCATGGGAATATGTTGATTTCTAGTCTTGACATTTGTAATATTTTTACAGTCCTTATAACAAATGCTGTTTTTCAAAATTTTTATCATCTCATTTTACGGTAAGTTTGAAACTAACATAAAATTGAGAAAACTACTTATATTATTCAAGAAATTAATATATATACAGAGATAAATAAAAAAATGTTAAATCCAAATCCAAAACACCCTGGCAGAATTCAAGCTTGGTGGCTTGTATTGATCTCCATGTTTACTCATTTGTCCTTATTTTCAAGCAATAATATAAATAGCAGAATATAAATGCCCTATGGTGCTAAACACACTATTTTGAGGTTGCCATTCTTACAGATGTCCTGCAGAGAAAAAATGAACATTGACTTTAGGTTCTGTGTGATTCTTTTTTTGTCTAGTTCATGATTTTGTCCATTTGTGTTCATGCCTTCTTTGACAGCTTCCTCTTCATGAAAAGAACTTACTACAAAATTTTAAATTTTTACAGTTTGTCATTAAACTGAAAGATAAATGGCCCCCTAAGACATAAACCACGAATTTGCTAACACATTAATGTCAGTAAAGTCTTTTAGAGGCAAAGGAGAGAAATTCTGTCAGAAATCATTCTGTGATTATGGCTTTTCTCTGTGTCATGCACATGTATATAGCCAAACACTGGAAGTACTGGAATCATCTGGGATAGAGATCTCTGAAATGTCATAATGACCAGAATGCCACCGAAAAATATGTTGAATAGCTGAGTGATTAAAACAGGTGTTTCAATTCCTGTGTAAGATTAAGTTAAAATGGCAGATTGCACTAAAACCTTCTGAGGATAGATGGCTGTCTGAAGTACAACCCTATTTAATAAACTGAACTTTGTAAATTCCCTTCCTTTTAGCATTTTTGACAGGTGGATAAATCATGTTTGTTCACAGATTATTATCACACATCATTATTATCAGACAAAATTTATTATATTAATCTGGAAATAATTTGCTTGAATGAGAAGATGAATACATGTTTCCCATACTGTGAATGAAAAGATGTTTCACTTTTTGCTAAGGAAAGACCATAAAAAGACTGAATAATTTCTTTGATCTCCTCCAACTGGAAGCAATTACAAGGTGTGATCTAACAAGGAAGATAAATTTTAATGTATTTTCAATTATTCTGACAACTCTGACCTCTCTTTTCATAACTGCAATATAGAAAAATTGTAATTTTATAATTTAAATTTTCTCATAAATTATTATCCTTAGATCTTACTATTCCAGCTCTTTTCATGCTGGATTTATTGTTCAGTGGATCTTAGATCCATCTGTTTGTTAGTAACACTAAAAGAAGTTAGAAACAATACCAAAAGTATTCCACTATTAATTTGACTTGTAAATTACTGCTGTAATTGTCAAGATAAAGAAATTCAATTCTCAGTAGGTGGAAGAGCTAGTTCCATCAGAGTAGTAATATACATTCATTATTTTAAAGAAAACAACTACTAATGATAGTTCAGGTAGAGACTTTTTCCATCTCCCATATTTCTAAAAAAGTATACAAATCATCTCTTGTGTGAGTGTGTTTACATTATGAATTCTTGACTAAATATATTCCTGTGACTGCAGGAAAACAGCATCTTAATGATTCCTCAGATTGAATTCATGAAGGGCACAGCACTGAGTTTGTTCTTCAGCTCAAAGCATTCTCTTCTAATCCAGACTGGATGTGGAGATCTAGCTCTGCAGGTAGTCTGCAATGCACATCATAAGAAAAAGTCCAGAAAAGTTTATAAATTTAGCATTTAAAAACTTATAAATTTAGCATTTCTTTCATTTTATGAATAATTTTTGGCTTGATGAAACTGGAATCTCTGCTGCCAACACTGTGCATATCATGAGGATTAATCTGAGCGATGTTTGAAACAGTTTTTCATTCTTTTATTACAGGAGCAGAAGTTAGAAGAGTGCTGAAGTGATACATTCCACATTCAGCTGTGTATCATTGTTCAAAACTCCATTTCTGGGCTCCTAATGTTTTTTGATTCAGATTCTTTAGAATGTGGGAGTACTTCCAAGATTAAAAAAACCTATCAATATTTGAATTTTTGCATGTCCAAAGTACAAGATTCATAAGAAGCAACTCATAAAACTGGATTTGTTTAGCTTGTTTCTACACTTTTCTGTAGCAAGGAGGGTGTTGTTTTTTCTCCTAGGTAGCAAGTGATAGGACAAGAGAAAATTGCATCAGGCTGTGGCACGGCAGGTTTAGGTTGGATGTCAGGAAAAACTTCTTCACTGAAAGGGTGGTCTAGCATTGAACAGGGAAGTGGTGGTGTCACTGTCCCTGGAGGTGTTTAAAAGACATAAATGTGGCACTTAGAGACATGGTTTAGTGGTGGACTTGGCAATGTTAGGTCAGTGATTGGATTTGATGATGTTTGAGGTCTTTTCCAACCTAATGACTGCATTATTCCGTATCTTGGAACACAAAATTAGTTAAAATTCACCAGATTATTTGACAGAAATATCCCTCCCTCTCACTGTAAATCATGTTAAGAATGGAGAAACTTTTCATCCTTCTCATTTCATGTTTTTTCAAATGTAAAATTTCATAAAAAAATTATTTCTATGCTTCATAAGTTCCTCCAACCTTTGACCTAATCTTCTGCAGAAATTGGAACTTTGTTGTTCCACTATTGAAGCAGACTATTAAAAGAGATGTGAACAAGAGTCTGACAAAATCACAGTTTATTGTCCAATAATTCTCTGCTCCCTTTCTGTCTGAGAGGAAGGTCCTTGCTCCTTGTTTGTCACTGAGGGAGCGTGTTCCCCTCCAGCTGGAAGATATTCAGTGCCATGCAGGCCATGGTCATTGCTAGGTTATTGCTTGTTCACCCTCGGGCTGAACAAAGGGTTTCAGCAGCCCCCAAGTCTGTTTTCCCTCCCAGCCTCCCACGAGCTGGTGTTAGAGGAAAGAGGAGTAGTCGTACTTCTCCTGGGTGGCAGCACACCTGCAAAAGATACCTCTAATGAGAAACCAGCTAAACATAGAGATCCTCTTTTCTTT
Source organism: Haemorhous mexicanus (assembly GCF_027477595.1). NCBI lineage: Eukaryota > Metazoa > Chordata > Aves > Passeriformes > Fringillidae > Haemorhous > Haemorhous mexicanus. The sequence continues at coordinate 55,758,977 of NC_082345.1, read as the reverse complement.
CAAAATTTGCTTTGTGGGAACCCTTTCCAAAAGTTATTTCTTAGGAAAAGAATGTGATTATATTTTTATTTTTTTCAAGTTTATTAGCTGATAAGTGAGACAAAACTGATGGATTGGTTTGGGTAATTTAAAATATTGTAGGCATTTTCAATGCTTTTTTTGAGTTTCAACCTTTTCTATTCTTGTAAGTTTAAACTGAAATTTTGAAGCAGAGCAGTTCTGGTATTTAAAGAGCATAATTTCACAAGTTTTAAACTGTTTCCACTTTCTTAAACTGAAAAATGTCTGGACTGTTGACTGTAACACCAGTCTTGCATTTAAAAAAAACACTTATGAAAAGATTTTTGATGAGTTTTCGGCCAAGTACTTCTTTAGAAAATGCTACTTTTTCGAATTTCTAGCCCCTGTTAAGTTTTTTCGTTATTCAGCTGCACAGCATAGTGTGTACCTGAGTTTCAGGAAGTGTTCTTCCTGAATGGCTGTGCAAAGTTAAAGCATATGTAATTTTAAGGACTGGGCTTTATTGTTTTAAGATATGCCCATTGCCTTTAGAGTGAGAATTGACTTTGCTCATTTCATTAATGAAGATACAAGGATTTTGAGTATGCGTGTTGAGCTCTGATTTTAATTACACAGTCACAGAATGAACTATGTTGGAAAAGACCTTTAAGATCATTTAGTCCAACCTATGATAAGTTTTATAGGATGTTTCACAAAGAGAGACAATGCCAGCTCCTCCAAGAAAGAAGGGAAGTATTTAGTAAAATATATTTTTTATTTTTTAGCCCAGTGAGGGGCTCATGTGTGCACCTGAGGGTTGCAAACCCTTTTCATTTCTGCAAAGCTGCATGTCTGTTCCGGCATGAGCACTGAGCTGGCGTACCTAGCTGCATACATTGAAAAGATGTGCACCTGCCACATAATGGAGAACACTGGCATTTTGCTTGTCTGACATGTTTGCTTCTGGCCCCATCATGAATGATGGCTTTTCTACCGAAGTCAGGAATGAGCTGCCAGAAAAATTAAATTTGCCTGTGATCAGCATCCTACCCCATCCTGGGGAATGTCAGACAGTTGGTTACAAGTAGATGAAGATGGAATTGCATACTAAAGAACTTTAAATAGATCTTTTTGGCTACTTGCTGGCCCCTGTGATAAGTAATTAATCCTTACTGAGAAGCAGAAATAATTTTGTGAAGCACAGATAGCTAAAGAACTCATCATCTTTTTTGTTAAAAAAAGGATCAATAATCACAGAAAGAAGTTTGTGACAGACCAGAAATGTTTCATAAAGATAATATTGAAAAAAATATACTTTAGCTACTGTATTTTTAAGAATCAGATTCACCTCACAAAAATATTGATCTTTTGGCTCTGATTTCTTCAGTGCTAAAAATCTGGTTTTCTTCAACAAGTGCAGTTTAAGATAAAACCTTCCAGCATTTAAAAAATCTTAGGTTTTGGGGCACTGTAAGGGCTGGTTTAATTTGCGTAAAGTAAAACCAGTGATAACACAAACCATATGGAAAATATCTTTAAGCAAATTTATCACTTAGTGAAAAATGTTTGTAAGTAGACAGGAAGAGAGATTTTTTTCAGCTAAGAATGAATTGATAAACCCACATCGTAGAGAAAAAAAAAAGCTATGGCTAAGAGAAAGTTAATTGGAACTATCCTTAACACTTATACTCTTGCTAAGACAAAGAGAAAATCTTTAAATAGAACACTCTCTAGAAATTGTGTGGAACTATTTCTAGGATTCTCTTGGGAAACTTCATGTTCTTGCTAGCCCTTGCCAAGTTGGAAGCAGTATGTCAATAGCTTTTGTTGTAGCTTAGTGAGGCTGGTACCTTACTGAAAGCAAGTAAACACATGCAGGAAAGACAGAAGACACACACTAACAAGGCTTTTATCTTGTCTCTGAGTAGATATTCAGCTCCTTGTCATTCTTATCTCCTCCTACAAGAATTCTAATTTTGCATAGGATTCATACCAGTATCAATATTTTGACCTTACAGACAGGACAAAATGCTGTGGTAAGTTGCCATGCATAGGCTTAGCCTAAATAGCAATGCTTGTACAAGCTCATCACTACCACATCTTGAACTGACACCACACTGGTGAACTTGATCCCCATTAGGTGATCAGAACCTAATGAAAGCCATATTACCTTGTATTTCCTGTAGAAAAATAACATTTTGAAGCACAAATATGGTGACTCAATTAAAGTGTTTGCTAAGCACAGTAGGTTGATATATGTTTCAGCCCCTTGTGACCATTCTGTCAAAGAATTGTCATAATTTGTACATCTGGGAAGATGACAGTAAATTAGATATCCTATCAAAATACAAGATTGAGACAAAAAAAATCTAATGAGATATAAGCCCAGTAAAATGATTAACAGAATTGATAGATTCAATAAAATTCTAAAATTTTATGTAAGGGACAGTGAATTTTAAATTCATGTCTCATATAGATAGAAATACCAGAAACAAGAAATGATGGAAGACTGATTTCACCATGACTAGTGAGTTTTATGCTTACTTTAAAAACACAAAACTAATTTTATTATGGGATAACTATTTCAGTAGATTGTTAATACTAAATATGCATGTGAGTGTGTGTGTACAAGTATTTATTTTCACATAACTATAAGCTCTTTCTTGCACAAAGCAAGAATAGCTAGTATAGAAGGCCCAGCAAAATCAACAATTTTATTACATATATAAGAAATTTTTATTTAAGAAAAAAAAAAGTAAAACAAAACAGAAGTCTTTAATTGGTCATATAAACCTATTTTTAGGTTTTTCTTTCAGTTTGCAGGGAATGAAATGACAATAGGAAATAGAGAGATCCATGTAAGTACATCCAAGAGAGTCAAAATTTAAGCATAGCAGAAATTTTTTTTTTTTTTTAGTACTCCAAATAAAAATAGATTAATTATGAAATATTTTCTTAAGCTGAGACATTTAATTTCAGTGTGTACCTAGATTTTTAATTTTTTTTTTCCTGAAATGGTTCTTTCCAGACTTGAGAGTGACGTCATAATCAATCAATTTCCCAGAAACATGAGCCTAGTAGAACAATCAAATGATTGTTTTCATGGTGATTACTGAGGTCACGTTCATTTGATATTGTGAAGCATATGGATGGGATTGAAGTGGTGTTATGGGGCTCATTGATAGAACTGATGACACAGGACCTGCATAAATCCATTTTCTACAGAAAATATCCTTATTTCTTCAATTGTACTGTAAGAATAACTGAACAATGAAGGGAAGAAAGGGAAAGTACTTGTTTTTTTTTTTCCCACTGAACTCAGATGGAATGGATTAAGAGCAGCTATTCACAGGTATTGTGAATGCCATTCATTCAGGTACTGCAAAAACTTCCCAGTTACAAAGCAACAAGGTCAGAAGGAGATTAGAAGAGAAGAGGGGAACTACTTACAAGATGGTGTTCAATGCAAAATAAAAGAAAAGATTTTTATTTCTGTTGCTGAGGAACACACTACATTTTGCAAATGTCTTTTCCAAAAAGTTAGAAGTCATAATTGAATGAGGTATAGCAGAAGAGCTCACAGCAGGCAAGGCATCTATCTCCTAATCTAGTCATCAAAAAGACACAGGCAAACCAATGTGGCATGATGCTGAAATTGGTCCCAAAGCCCAAAACTGCTTTACAAACAGTCTCTGTAAGGGAATTGTTTCCACCATATGTTTTCCTTAAGAACTGATCTACTGAAAGGGTGCTTTAGATTATGGTACAAACTGAAGCAGCTTCTTCCAGAACACATCAACCTCCTATCCTTTTGAGCCATCACACTGCATGAAATTTTATTGATCTACAAAGATCACATACCTCAAGGCTTCCAGATTCCAAGTTGGAAATTTCTCTGCTATTTCTCCAAACTATTTGCCTTGTCAATGGGGCTTGTAATTTCTTTTTTTCCAACCATCACCAAAGATATAATCTTTCTCCTTTTCAACCTCCAATTTTTTGCTGTTTAAATCCTCTCATTTCCCTGTTTGCTTACTTGATACTTTGTCCAAGAGACAGCAGTCATTGCAGCCAGTGCTGCTTTTCTTTCTATATTCCAATATCTTATATCATTGGCATCTTATATCCAAATTCCTAGTTCTTTTCTGTGTGACTTAGGACTTAAACTCAGCTTATCTCTCTGTCTCTTCCTCCTTTCCCTCACTGACATCGATGATGGCATTTAGTTATTGGTGTTTGCTACTATCTCTCATAAATTTAGATGGTTTTAAAAACATTTCCTCCTTCCTCTCCCCTCCCCCCAGCATTCTCAAATTTGTTCAAGTTCTATTTCCTTTGTTTAGTGCTCTACTTCTGAAAGGTTCTGGTAAAGCCACAATCAAGTGAGTGAGAGTTTTGCTAGTGATGTCAAGAAACATTAATGCCTGTGCTCTTCCTGTAATATTTTGTCTGTATGCATCCCATCTACGTCTCAAGCTACTAAAAGCTTTTCTAAAGGGACCTGTGTAAGCTGGAATTTTGTGCATCTGTGTTATATAAGAATATAACTGTGGAATTCGACATTGTGGTTTTCTTTTTTTATCTAAAATGTAGGTCATATTTGACTTGGCTTAAAATTGAGCTGGCTATCCTGTACTTTAGTGTAGTTTTAATAAATAGCCCATGTGTGTTTGCATTCTCCTGCACACAAGCAGAAGGCATAAAAAATACATTACAGACAGTTCTGGTTTTTTAAGCGCCCAAAACAGAGAAAGTGTTGAGTACATTATGTCTTTAAACATTGCTTTAGCAGAGCAGCTTTTAAGTGCAAGGGAGGCATAAAAGGAAGAGACAGAAATATGTGGTGTGCTTCCTCCTCTCTCCTAGGCAGGGATGTAACAAGCAGATCTGGTTGACTGACTGGTTTTTTGAGTTTTTTTTGGGTTTCTCTTTCTCTTTGTACTCATGTAGCTCTGTATGATAATTTGGCAGGTAGTTTGCTAGACTGGAGGCTAGAGGAAAGCACTGTCAGCTGGCATTGCTCCAGCTGCACTTGCTTTGAGAAGGTGGTTCAGAGCCAGACATTTTAGGATTTGACTATATTCATTTCCTCTCAAGGTCACCAGAATATACAAGGAAATGTCAAAACTGCAGTTGAGCAAGCCTCTTCTGAATGACATAAGTTAATGTGGTTTCTACACCTCACTGCTGGAAAAAGTTATTTGTGTTTCAAAACAGTGACAGTAGGCTGAAGACCTACTCAGTAAAATTTTTGTTTTAATTGCAATGAAGAGATTTTTAAGTGCTGTCAATTTCATCTTAGAGAGTGCACTAATACCTTCCAGAGCATTGTTTGACTATAAGCCTAATTAGTAATTTCTGTCTCCTCTACATGAATGAAATAAAGGCTTTTGTAAAATTACACTAGACTTTTAACCTATTGAATGAAAGGATTAAGCTTGATTTTAATTGTCATCTGAATATTAACACAAGCTCTTTTGGCCCTTTTTCCTGTGTGTGAACACAGGCATTCCTCTTAGAATAGTTGTACACACAGGTTGACAGAAGACTAGATCCATACAGCTGTAAAATGAAACCATCAGCACCTCTCCAACACATGTAATGCCTGAGAGCCAGTGCCAAGACCTATTTTTTACTGCAGGTAACACTACCATGCTGTTTAAAATGACAGAATATAAGCAAGTAACTTAGATCTAACCTGTCAGGTTAGCCAGCAGTGATGCGATTCTGAGCAACAGAGTGCTTATTTTCTCAGTGATTTTTCCTTTTTTATTCTAGCTTTTTCAGGGCTGGTAAGCAATGCTCTCTTCTTCCTACTAAGCCATCCACTTGGGTAAAGTATATTTCACAGAGGCCCCAAACTCTATGCCTTATTGACTTCTTGTTGAAATCAATTTTTCGATCTATTCACAGCTCATCTCTCTTTTTTCTTCTCTTAACCAATGCCTATTTCATTTATTTTGAAGACTCGCATTGTCATTCCTTAGGAAGTTTGGGTGTGCATGTTTTCTTATTCAGGTAATGACTGTATTTTGCTCACAATCTAATTAACTGTTTAAGTAATATCTATGTTAAAAAAAGAAAGAGAAAAAGGAAAAAAAAACCTTCTGTATACATGCTAGAAGCTTCAAGTACTTAGATTTGTCAAAGAACATTAAGGAAACTAGAGTACACACAATTTCCAAAGATGGGCCCTTGTTGTCTTGTTTCTTCTTACACAAGTCTCCCCTGATGCAGTCTATTAAAAATATACTTGTCTGCAGTTTCAGATATCATGTCTGCTTATTTCAGATGAATAAACAGCTGTCTAACAGGAAATTTAGCTATTTCACAGATACAGAGCTGCTGCTGAGGAAATATTTTAACGAACAGGTTGTGTTTAGGGAGCCATTGTGACTGGAGAGAACCTTAACAAAAGAAGCTAGCTTTCTTGGAAACCTAGGAGTCTAATATTTTAATATACACAAGATATTCTGCTATAAATTCAGCCACCTAGCACTTGATTTCCTAATTCTGATAATTTTGTATCTACTCTATATACAGTTCATGCAAAATCTAGCTCCTTTACATTATTTGTTTATTTGTGCTCCATACGCAAAAATGACATATTTCCTTGTCTTTGTTTTGATATATTAAGTTGTCTTCTAAGATTACTGAACAATTTTGAGAGGAAACAAAGTATCCAGTAGCTGTTCTAGAAAGTTTGTGGAGGCAGCAGATTTCTGTTTTCCCTGAACAACCTTCCTGGACTTTTTTCAAATGAGTGATTAGCCAAAGATTATTATGAGAGAGAGGTCTCCTAGGACAGCACAGGGAGAATGTTTTAATAATGGCTTTCTTTTTTATTCCTGTGTTCTGATTTGGTTATGCAAATGAGGAGAAAGTAGCTGTCAGTAGATGGAAAATTAAGTATGCGTATATAGTGTGAATATTGAATTAATTCTCTGCAAGTGGTGTTTGGATCACTTATAACATTAATTAAGGTGGGCAGGACATTTGGTGGAGCCATTGTCCTGAAAGTTTTCCATTTGGACAGACTTTCACACGATCACTGAACAGAAAATGTTGCTGCTTTGTACATAGATCCCAATTTCTTTTCACAGCATGGGAATGCCAGGTCAGTGGTCATCATCTCTGTTGCCAGTATTCCTGTAAGTCCAGGCATGATTCAAATTTCAGTTTAATTAACAGTTTTCCATGTTGATTTAAGGTATATTAAGCCACTTTTTTGAGTCTCTATGGAAAAATATAATTCCATGATGGTCTGTAGCAAGTTCATGAAGCTATTGCTCTGGGAAATATGAAATCGAGTTCCTCAATTCTCAACAATGTTTATGAGGCTAACCAACAAAATCTTAATAATATTTTTGATGTAAAAAGATGCCACCACCTCTTCTGTCTCTCACAGCTCTATTTGATTTAATTTGTTTATTTTTCAAGGGCCTAAAAAGAAAATATATTATGTAGAGATAAATAAAATATTTATTAATTAAAAATGGTTAACATGATTGAGTTTTTCTTTGAGCAAAACCAGAATAAATGCATCTGATTCAATCTCAACCAATTCTTTAATTATAGTTTATTTGCCAAATTAGAGGTAAAAAAATTGTCCTTGACTTAAATTCACTATCTTGCATCCTTCCTTCATGGAGTGCTGTATACAATATCCTGCATCAGCCCTAGGGGAAACACAGCCTTCAGCTACAACTGCTCGTAAATGGGAACTTAACATAGAAAAATTACACAGCCTCTTTTTCCAGGAGTTGAAGGATATCTCAGGATATCTCCACTGAAATGATGGCTGCCCTTGAATCCATTAGTGGCACTAAGAAGTGTGACAATAGTCTTTGTTACTCCACGCAGAATTCAGAACAGCCCTCACTAAATCCGCCAGCACCCAGGGCAGTTCTTGTTTGCTGCAGCTCTGCCCGGCTCCCCAAGCAGTTCAGTTCCTCAAGCATCTGATATAGCTTCATCTTCAAAACCCCAAATGTACCTGAATATGAAAATACAGAATGGGTGCTCAGCTGTAACTCTGAAGGGATTCTAGGAGTTCTGTCTATCCAACAGATAAATGTTTCACTTTTATAATGAGTACGAGACCTAAATGCAGAGGAGTCAGAGCAAACTCTTGAGTGCCAATGCACATCACTGTGGTATGTTGCACACTCATAAAAGTGTGGAGGTAGATCACAAAACAGCCATTCATTCTGCAGATACACAGATAAACCTTCACACCTCTGTCAGAAACCAAGAATCTAACAATATTAAATACATATAAATTATTTAAAAAGTGCATAATATCATTTTTTAGTGGTAGGAAAAAAATTTAAGGGAAAAAAATATCATATTTGAAGGCTTAGTGTAGTCTCTAGTGATTAATAATGAAGAGAAGGACTTCAGAGAGTAGCTTTTGCTGTGACTAGGCCTCTTTTATGCCTTCCTCTGAAGCACCTTGCTTCAGCCACTCTTTAAATCGTGGTATTTGACCACATGGACCACACTTCTAATCCACTCCAGTAACTTCTACATACTTTATTATTTAAAAAATATGGTATGTTTCATTTTATAGTATAAAGTTCTAAAAATAAAATAGCTATTTGTAGTAGAATAGAACTGTGGGGATTTTTCATGTCACCATTTTTTCCTTCTCATTGGTTTCCCATTATATGCCGTTGTTGTTAGTGTTTATGAGCTCCTGAAAAAGCTTTTATGAGGTTTGGAATTTTTGTTCTCCATCTGTTTTTTGCAGCCCTACTTTATGTAAGAGATCTGATCAATCGTTCCACATAAAAAGTAATATAGTAAAACTAAACACCATCCCCTCGCCCACAATCATTAGGTATCTGTGGTTATAAAAAATATTCCTTCATATAGAATCATGTCTTCATTTCTTCATGTCTTTTTCCTGAAGTTTGAAATTTGTATTCTCTGCAGTTAAAAAAATATGCATCTGCAAACATGCTGTGCTTTTCCACTTGCATAGCAACAGTATACTTTTTAAGTGGAGACAACAAATGCTCAATTATTTGTGATTACTCCAAGATGCTTTCATCTGATAATGCAAACCGCTGTGTTTAATACCTTTCAAATGCATAATGTATGACTTTTCATCCTAGTGGAAGCTTTTAGGTTTTATGCAGCTCATGAGATTTCCTAATCTGACATAATTGTTGTGGCACCAACAGTTTAAAAAGTACCTCTTCTTTTACAGGAGTCTCCTAATGTACAGGGGGCCTGTTCTGACAGAAAAGTGCTATGTGGCTTGTGACAGACTGCTTAGTTACTGCCTTGGAAGTGAAATGGGGACAGTTAACCTCCCTCACTTGGCCTTCCTTCTGGCTGTTTCTGCCTCAGAGAAGGCAGAAACAGGGCTTAAAGGGCTTGTGTCTTGGTTTCAGCTAGGGCAGAGCTAATTTCTTCTCAGTAGCTGTTACAGTGCTGTGGTTTCTTAAAATGTTAAAATGTATAATTCCTGTAGGAAAACCAGTTTGCAGAGTATTTCAACAAAAAAAGGGTGCATGAGATAACTTCCACTGTGCTTAATGGTCACAGGGTGTTTGTACAGGGTTGGTGGATAGAGCTCAATGAATAAAGAAATGTGTGCAAGATCACAGTGACCCCCTTGTAAGGGAGCCGGATAATGCAGTTTCCTTATGGCAATACTTGTTCTCCAGACAGATAAACTGGAGTTTGTCTGACAGTATGCAGACATGTAGGGTATGTGAACACAGTCACCCTAGGTTTCTAGTCAACATCCTAAGTTCCAAGTCCAGGTTCTTACTAGAAATTGCATTTAGAATGACCATGGAAATATCAGTGTCCACCTGCCGATGGTTTGTCTGTCATCTTCTACATTTACAGGCACAGTATTTATCAAACATTGTGTCTCTGAACATGAAGTGTATGGAAGCTTTCAAATCTAAAAATGAATGTTCCAACAGCACAGAAGCTACCCTCTTATATCTGCTAAAATGTTTACTATACAATAATTACCTGGGGTTTTAAAAAATATATATATGTAACAATTTTTGTCGTTACACTCATAGGACTTCCGTGGTCTGAAATAGTGACCTTCAGCCAGGCAAACACTTACTAAATTGTACAATGATTTTACTAAATATCTTAGTTATCTCAATTTTTTAACATTTGAATAAACCATAAGCATCAACTCTGTAGCTTCTATTTTTTTATAGAGAATATTTCTGTGGTTGTTGAATTCTTTCACAAGAACAAAAAATAGCTTTAAGGAATATTTCAATTTTTTTCCTTTTTTGATTATTAGAAGACATATGATTTGATGTGATGTCCAGAACACATTACTATGTCTGTGTACGTCTCTGACATTCTGTATTACTTTGCTGATAAGTGTTTTATTAGTTTATTTCACACATAGTTTTAGTCAATCAAATTTGCACACATATAATATGTCCCTTTAAAATCCTGTTTTTTATTTCTAGGTCCTTTAATAACCTGTAACTCCTGATCGTTTGTAGCTCTGAGTTATCTCACTTTTTAGTATTGACAAGAAAGAAAAATAAAAATCAAAAAGAAAATTATATAATGGAAGAATTCTGGTGGCAGAAATATGGGTAAGCTGTGGCAGAATGCTGCTGGGAAGATATTTTGTTGTCAGAGGGTGACAGTGGAAGTAGCTCCCAGTTTTGGTACCTGTGCATTCAGAAAGGACTGACTTCTGCAGAGTCACAGCGTTCTGACAGAATGAAAATTAGGTTTTCACCCCCCAAAGGCATTGTCAGAAAACCCTCACAGTGTGGTACTCATAGGAAAATGAAAACTTCAAATGACAGCTAACTTGCAAGGTTTTCACTGAGAAGAAAGGAGACAGTTGTGATTTGAAAGTACACTGAGAGCCACGATTGAGAGTTTAAAGATTTTTATGAAAACATAGCACCACTATTCTGTTAAAACTTTGAGATTCAGAGTGTTCTGGGATAAACTTTTTGTTTATTGCTTTATTTAAATTGTTTTCAATGTTCAGTTAATTGGTTCAAATAAAAACTTTTATATTCACACTCCCTTTGTTCATGTAATCAGTGTCATCAAAATCTTTAGTATTTTCCAGAATCACAAATAAAAAATTTGAAACTCTTCATATAAAACTTTAGAATCCCTAATAAAGGGGTATATGTAGTTAGCTTAGCAGTTATGTAGGCTTATGTAGCTTGTTAAACCTTTGTACTTCTGTTTGTCTGTATTTTAGTTTCTCTTTCTGAATAGAAGTGAAAATATGAGTAGACATGGATCATTTATTTGGGGGAGAAGGTATTATTAGTGGGATCATTTATAAAGTATTGGTAGCTTAAAGCATACACTCACAAATTTAATGTGTGAATTCCATTACTCTGAATAGAACTGTGCTTTTGTTCCTATTTCATGGACCTGTTTATAAGTGATAAAGGTCATCTGATATAGATCTAAATTTTGGAAGAAAGCCTATTAGGGAAGAAAGTCTATTAAGAAGAAATGAAATGTCTGAATCAACTCCACCCATAGATTAGGAGCAAAGACTTTTTCAAACATTTGATTACTTTATAAATTGTGTTGATAAAATATGAAAGAAAGCTTTTTTGTTCCACTTGAAAAATACATGTTGCTTTTTAAGAATGGAGAAGTACAGTGATATACTAATGTAAAAATACCTATAGACAATATTTTAAACTATGGATTCCCTTAGATCTCTTCTGTTCTCAGAAACTTTCTTTACACACTTGAAAAAAATGGTAGCAAGGAGTTTGCTGTTTCCTCAGAAATCAGTGGTAAGGTTTACAGGCTTCAGCAACTCTTATTATTGCAGGCTGATGTGTCCTGAATCAGGATACAAAGGTAAAATGCATAGCAGCATCTGACTAGTGCTCCAGGTTATTTTCCAGCAGGCGAGTGCACATCAGGTAGTTTAAAGGGCATTTGTTGAGTTGCATTGACTTCACAAGTGGCAGCAAATGTACAGCCATTTCCTCATCTCATCCCTTTTGGTATCAATACTATGTATACCCTTGTGACAGAGATCATCAAAAATCAATATGGTGAAGTCAAGAAAGAAGGATGACCATGACTTGATTCGTGCTCCATTCAAAGCTGTCCGTCATGCAATGTGGTGTAAACAGTTTAGACAGGAACATCCAGAATTTAAAGAAACAACTTCAAATACTGGCTCTGAAATGCTGAAATTAGGGTGGGTCGTATGTTGGCAAAGTGAGATTAGAACATGATAGTCTATTGCACAAAAAAAAAAATATCAGGAGAGTCTGGTTCATGTGTTGCAAACTTTTGCAGACAGAATGCTTGCTAAAGAATAGACTAATTGGCTGAACTTTGTTGCAGAGGGTGATGCTCATGTGGAGATACAGTCCTTCAAACAGAGTGGTCTGTCACTGGCTAGGTCCTTGCAGTGGCATTGTGAGCAGGTTTGGAAAAGCCTCCCTTAACTACTTTTTTTCTGGATTCACCTCCTCAGCAAATTAATGAAATTCTCCCATTTTGCGAGGCTGATTTTGGACTATTTAGGAACTGATGACTAAGTAGCTGCCTGTCTACCAAAACAAAACCCTGCTTACTGAGCTACATCACGATTATATGTACAGTGCTAACCTGAATTTCACCCTCATGTAACAAAATAATTTGAATTCCATAGATCTCACCACACTGTTAAATCTTTTCCAATTTCTAAGCTTAGCCACTGTCTGCGAAATGCATGTTAATAAGGCACTGAAAGCAAAAATGGAGCAAAGTACTGCAGCTAAAACTTACATAATGTGTTGTGTTAGAAATCCTCAAATTCATCTTCCTGCCCTGTTGGGCCAAGATGAAGAAGCACATATGGTGAGGAAAGCCTCTTGCTGTTGGGAGATCTCTGCATTCCCTCTGCACAGGGAGGAACAATTTAGCCTCATCCCTCACTCTCTTCTGTTAATCTGGCACAAATCAAACGCAAGAGACAGAGCGTGAATGTGGATAAGTGAGAAGATTCAATTTCCTGTCTCATGTGGCTAAACGTTTCTTGTTAAGTGTCAGGTTTAGAGCTGAGAAAACAGTGGAATAATATATTTGTGGTTCCATTTATACAATTTGACTTGTGATTCAGTAAGCATTCTCTCTCTTTTCTTACATTTCAGTTACAACTACAAAAGCTGCAGTTTTGCTTGTGTATACATGGAGACTAAACGGGCTTTCAACCCCTCTTTAGCATTCCTGCTTATTTGTAGATTTTGTGTTTTCATATGAGTGGAGGAAAATTATGAGTAGTATGTATAAAAAGTGGATTGATGAAAAATATCTGCAACACAACATCAAATAAGGTTTCTCTATGTACAAACAATAGAAAAATTACTCATGAAGAGAAAAATTGCATACCACCTCTTTCCTCAATATTATGGTGCAAGAGCTGATCACTTGAGGGCAAATGCCCCATGGACACTTTTGGTTATGCTTTAGACATGCCTTGGAAATATCTAAGGAGTAAAAGCCAGGGGCTGAAAATGACTAGGGTGAAAAACACTGGCAAAGGAAAGCTGAGAAGGGTGGCAGAAATAGCAACTGATTGGTAAGAAAGTGATAAGGGAAAGGGTCTGCAAAATTTGCTGAACATTGTATCTGATTTATATTTCACTCTCTTTTTTGCCTTTTGAAGGTAGGAACACAGCTAATATAAACTCCAGAGTTCCTTTTTCCAGCCCAAAAGAAGCAAAAAACATATTGTTGCAGGGGTGGGGGAGAGGTGGTGGGGAAGGACAGGAAATGACTTCTAATCTTCAAAGTGTTCACATACTTCCTGTCCCTTATTTTATCGTCCATTCTAAAATACTCTTAGCTTTCACCTGAACAGTCTCAGGGAATTAATAATGATTTCATTCAGCACTCCTATTGGCAAAAGTTAGGCCACCCAATCAGGGAAGGCAATGAAGGAAGGATACCATGTCAGTGATGCAGGCAACCCGTCAGATAATAACAATCTAAAAATGCCTTCAGAGATAAAAGCAGAGGTAGGACACAGGGAAACAAAGGAAGTGTCCTGAGCTGAGGGTTCATTCTGAAAGGCTCACAAGGGAGACAGTGGCTAGGATCACTTGTGGCTATTTGTGTAGCTGGTAAAAAACAGGGCTTTCCTTTTCATAGATATGTTATCATGCACTTTATATTATTTTACCTCTTAGTGAAGCTCAATAGATAGAATATGATGGGCTTATTAGCTATGAAACACCAGCAAAAATATATTTCAGTTAGAGTTGTCATGGGTCCTCTTTTACTTCCATACAAAATATTGCCTAGTACTATAATAGTCTGTCAAAACCACAATTTACACAAACTACTACTGCATAAAAACAATGCTGTGCTAAATTTGCCTGGACTGATCCTACTCCAGGCCAGATTATTTATACAGTTATAGAGCTAAATAATGAATAAAATAACTACATACATCTTACTGCACCATGTTTATTCTTTGTTTGCTATTCGTGGTGATTGCTAAAGGATGAAAAAAGAGCTCCATTTCATTTGGAAAATTATTATTGTAGATACCTGAAATACAGGCTGGATTTACTAACCATTGATAAAATAACAACTAGTTGGTTCTCCAGATTTAGGCCAAAGATGGAAGGAAATACAATAAAATCAGTTAGCCTAACATTGGGATTGGTGAGGTTCTGGCAGAGAGAATATAGTATGGAAAGTATATGCAGTTGTATATCAAAGACATTTTGAGTTTACATATGGCCAGCCCTAGTTTCCACCACAAATTAAAAAAAAAATATATAAAATTTGATTCAGCCAACTTTTATGTAGAAGTGGAGTTCCTAAACTGACAGCTAAAGAAAAGACAAACAAGCTGTGGTGTGAGCTACACCTGACAAGATATTATAGGATATTCTTCTTCCACTGAAGAAAAGAAACCCTATGAATAGTCCAATACAGGAAAATTAGAAACATTTCCAGTGAGCTCTTTGTGTTTGACCAAATCAAACAGAAGTCTGCGGTTCTAAAGCATACTTTTTTAGTCTTCCAGGACATTTTAGTAGGTTAAATACCTTATAGATGGAAATTGTTGTTAGCTCCCATTTTGATCATTAACAGTAGGGCTATTAGGCCATATCTACAAAGAGTTGCCGACATATCTGGAGAGCAGAAAATAAGGTTGACCAACCCACACTCACATACCAAGCATGACTAATATAGTTACAAAGGCAAAATTCCAATGTGTGGTTATGCCAAAAGAGGAAAGCTAATGTTAGTTTTGCATCTGTCGTTCAGTGAGGTGATGTAACTGTGCTGGCAGGAGAGTATCTCTTTCTGGCATACTTTGAGGGGGTTTGACAGTGCAGCTCCAGCAGAGTGGCTAGTGGCAGAGGTTTTTTAGTTTAGACAAGCATTAAATTTTGCATTGAAAATGGATGATCTGGCAAGATAAAGTATTTAAGTCAGAATAGTCCAAGAAAGCAGCTAAGGGAACCAACAAGGTTGGCTCTTTTGTCTGGCCACCATTTTGCAGGCTGCAGGCTGTATTCCAGCCTATTGAATCAGGTTCACTGAAAGCAAATTGATTACCTCATTAGTTTAAAAGAAAAAAGAGTGTTGATCCCTGTATTTAGATGCATTGGAACCATAAATAACAAATCTAGTGATGGTTCTTTTTTTTTCTTTAATGACAGAAAATAGCCATCTAGTGACTGGCAATTGCATGGTCATGTTCCATTTGGCCTGAGATTGCTCTTGGTAATTTTGTTATACCATGGCAAATATTACTTAGAGTTTAAAAGTTGAAAAAAAAAACCAAAAAATGCCTTTTAAAATTTATTTTAAGGAAGAGGAAGGAAAACTACCTTTTAGTTCTTTCACTTAATTGAGTTGGTTTTCCTCCAGAGATCGAATGTCCTATTTAATCATTACAGCAGCTGGGCAACAACAGCCTGAGTAAATAGGAATATAAACCAAAGGGATTTTCTGTTTAAAACATTGGCAACATCTTAAAATATACAATCTCATGAATTCTGAGTTGGCTTTGAGCAATGGATAGTACTGAACAAAAGACTTCACATTAATAAGTAATGTTTATAAAATTCTTTGAGGACTTGAAACCCTTAATTTATGTAAAGTATTCAATTAAGATTTACCATAAAAATAAAGATAATTAATTGAACTGATCAGAATCTCATGTAATTTACACAGGTTTCACCAGATTTCATTGTTTTAATTTGAATACTAATTTACAATAACAAATATTGAGATAATTTTTATTTAGGTTACTTAAATATCCATAATTAGTGAATTGAATACAATTAAAGCAAATTAAAATATGTTCTTATCTCAGTCTTCATTTTTTCAAGAAGACAGAAGAAAGGTCAAAATGTCAAGCATATACCACAGAGACAAAGAAAGGAAAGTATTAATAAAGTCATTGGATTGTTCAGTAACACCACTTCTTTTTTTATTTCAGATAATTCAGCAGCGTGTCTTAATTACTATTACTACTACTACAGGACTTGTGAAGAAACACCTAATTATAACTCCTACTATTATCTAATTTGTAGTGACACTCTTTCTTTTCCCATTTTCAGATAAGTAACTAGGTAGTACTCAATTTTAAGAACACTTTTGAAAGGTAAAAACATTTTGCTACATAAGAAAATCAATTTGTCTCATTTTGATCCCTGGAAAAATCATTGAGCAAGCCCTCTCAGAAAAAATTTCTGGTCTCATGAAGGAGAAGAAATTTATTGGAAATAGTCAACATACCTAACCAACACGCTTGCCTTCTTCAATGGAACTTAGGTGTTTGTGGACGAGGGGAGAGCTGGGGATGTTGTTTACCTTGATTTTAGTAAAAGGGATCAGAGAGTCATGGATCTATGTCATGCTCTATTTGAAGGCCGCAGGAGGTCTGTTCTGGGAGCTGTTTAACATCTTTACCAATGGCCAGATAGTAGATGGTAATAAATTGGGGTATAATTGCTGATTTGCTAAAGGAAAGGGTTGTCATACAAAGACACCTCGACTGGACGGAGGAATGAACCAACAGGAAACCACATAAAGTTAACAAGGCATGATGCAAAGTTTGGCACATGGAAAGCTAGAGACCTGGCCGTGGTACAGGGTGAAAACTGACTGATTAGGTAGAAATTCTGTAGAAAAGGCCATGAAAGCCTCACAGACATCAAACTAAACCTGAGTTAACAGACCCATGGTCACAAACAAGGCCATCAGCCTCCTGGGCTCTGCAAACAGAAGCAGATAGGTAAATTGAGGGCAAGGATTACCTCTCTCTACCTGGTCCTCAGCAGGAGAGATCTGAAATACTGACCTCCTAGGGCCTCCTAAGAGACATAGCAATAGATTGGAGCAAGATCAGCACTAGGACCACCATGATTATTAGTGGCTGGAGCCCTTGCTCTGTGACAAGAGAATGATGAAGCTGGGCTTGTTCAGCCTGGAGCAGAGACAGCTTTGGACAGAATGAACAGCAGCCTCTTGTGTCTATATTTTGGTCACTGAGAGAATGGAACCAGTCCCTTCACAATGAGGTGATAGGAGAGCAGGAATACATGGACAGAAATTGAAACAAAAATAATTTAGTCTGGCTAAAAGGAAAAAGTTTCAAGGAAAAATGTTAGCCTTTCTGGCTAAAAGGAAAAGTGAAGTTCAAGAGGTTGCCCAGAGAGGCTATGCAGTCTCTCTTCATCCTTGGGCATTTGAGAGACCTGACTGGATAAAGACCTGAGACACCAGGTCTGACTGCACAGCTGACCCTACTTTGAGGAGAATGTTGGACTAGAGACTCAAGGACCCTTCCACCCAGAGCTAACTATACTTATAAATGAAACAAAGTCTTTTTGGAAAGAATGCAATCAAATTATTCAGTTAAACTGATTTGGATTCTTGTAAGGTTTTATGGATTTTCAGCCCAGGGTCTTGATTTGGTACAAAGCTTCTTTTTAGTAGAAGTCTCACACAAGGGATGAGCTGTTTCGCTCCCAGCAATAATGCTGACACCATCATATAACACAGTAGATCAGAGTACTGCAGATGTTAGGAACCTAAGAGATTATTTTACACCAACTTCTCATGGCTCAGGCCAACCTATTCCTATGTTTAGAGTTCACATTTGAACAGCTGGAAACTGATTTCAGGAAACTGAAATCTCTTGGTAACTATACTTCACATTTTGCTTGAATATAGGTCTGCTCTGCACTTGTAGACATCTTTTCAGGCTGACAACAAACCTCTGCTAGTCTTGTGGCAGATAATAGCAGTGACTGTACAGGAAGTATTTCAGATTTCTGAAGGAAAACACTCTGGCTTATCTTCTCTGTACTGTGTTAACCGTAGCAAGAATAGATGAGTGCCTGAGCATGCTGGTGTGCCAGATTCACCTTGTATGATTAACTGCATTTGTGAGAGTAACATAGATGTTTGAGTCACTCATATTTCCCCTGAGTATACTACAGCCAAGGCATTCTAGAGTCAGCTCTGAATCAGTCACAAGCCCACTTTGTTGTTGGTTCTGCAGTGCAATTTATACACATTTACTGCTGCATACCTCATAAGTTTCTATCTTCTGGCATTGCTCCCAGAAAAGTTAAAATGTTAGGGTTTTTATTTCAGGGTTAATATTCTTGACAGGTAGGAATGACAGAGGAAAAGCAAATGTTGGCTGCTGACATCAGACATATTCTAATGTTGAATTTAGTATGCAGCATTACATATTTTAATTACCTATTGCACCTATTATTAAGTATTACCCATTGTAATAGATAACTGAGATTGTAGCTGCTGAAGGTTCAAATATATAAATAATAATAACATGTAAGAATTGTGGAAAGACTACACTGTATTGTCTTTTATTATCTGGGATAAACTAATTGAAACCTCACCAGAGAAGGTTGCAGTTAAATAAAACAAAACCAAATTTAAAAAAAAAAAACAAAAACAACAAAAACACAACAAAAAACACCCAAACAAAAAAACCCACCAAAAAAAAAAAAAGAAAACAAGCAAAAACCAACCCCCCCCCCCCCCCCCACAAACTGACCCAGAACACCTATATTCAATTTATCCTGAACATACAAATAGCAAAAAAAAGGTGAAAGTTAGAAGCAGATTTTGCATGGGTCGGGTAGAAGAGTGAGGGGGGGAAGGTATTTAGTATTATCAGTGCTCTACCTCGTTTATCTTCTGAGATTCTCTTCTGAGATAGCACATGGATGGTCCTATAAGATAATATAGCACATTTTTGTGGGAGTCAGCAGAATCCTGCTCTACCTTAAGAATCCTCCAGGTAGACAAAGAAGAAATTTAAAGCTTATCAGAATAGCACAGAACAAAACATGTTTAGCATGCAACAGGGTTCATTCAAAAGTCTCTTTTGAAAACACTTATTTTGAAAGTCTTTTACAGTGGACTTTGAAAGGGCTGTGGGTTGGCTGTAGCACAGAATGTATTGTGTTTAGCAACATACCTGCCCTCTGCACTGAATCTAAGAACCTGGCGTCTGCTTCTAAAATCCAGTTCAGGCTAAAGGGTGTTTTTTCCTGCTCCAGAGTGTGTTAGGGAATTCACAAGGGTCTACTGCAGTGAATAAATCTAACAGAAAATCTGTACTGGAGTAATGTCACAATCAATTACGGAATAAAATAAATCAGAATGACACCAAGGCAAGTAAACACTCAAGTGAGACCTTTAGAGATTAGTAGCAACAGAGAGGAAATAGTTTTATAATATGCAGATTTTTAGGTCTAATTTATACTGCAATTTAATAAATTTAATTTTGCTAAAATATCAGAGAGAAAATTAATGCAAAAATATTTTTATTAGTTTTTAAGTTGTGATCAATTTGTCACTTGGAGTAATAAGTGTAAATTCATTGAAGCCAAGGAAACAGCCATCAGTGGATTCATCTGGCTGCCATTAAATTTCTTCTGACAGAAGGAATGAACACAGCGAACATTTCTAGATAAGACTAGTACTTGAGTACAACTGTTGTAAGATTTCTGTTCACAAATTGCAATTGAAATGCTTGCTAAGGGCTGCAGGGACATGTTTGATTGTTTGTTTTTCTTTTTGTCATTCCGTTTTAGCTGCTTCCTTGCTCATTACATTGTTCCCATTAGCATAATGTATTGATTGTGTTTGCACAGCTTTTCCTGCCAAAGGCTGCCCTTCAGTTGTACAGCCATTGGGGTAACCAGCTGTTACTTATTTAAGCCTCCATCATTTTGTATGACAGAGTAACTTAATTATGCCCTGCTTGAAGATGCTAAATAAAATTATCTTCTGAGCAAGTGTACTTCACTTAATATTTGTCTCTATCAGGTACTTAAACTCTGACACTTAAGCTATGTGCACTAAAGAAGCAAACATATTGTAAAAAAAAACCTGTTGCAAGTTAATTATTACAAAGTGAGAGGCTGCTTTACAGTATTTCTAGACAGTATTTCAGTTATCTCTTAAGCTCAGATATTATGCATATTTAAGAGACTTCAGAAAAAAAAGAAGTTAAATGCAGTTAATAGCGTAATAAACCAGCACTTAAGGCTAACCTTTTCTTATGCTTTATGAGCATAGGTAATAGATCTTCAGTAAGCATTGGGAATTTTAAAAAGAAAGAATTGTAATATTCTATGTATTTCAAACCTGGACAAGAAAAAATTCATACTCAGTGATATATCCTAGTTATAAGAATGTGTCAGTCAACATCAATGGCCTTTGTGTTATACAGAACAACTAGTTCTTATTTTAATCCTGGAATTTGAATTAAATTCAAACAATATATTTTTATTTTAGTAGAAACATCTTTCCTTAGTTCACTATTAGGCAGTTTTCTTGCTTTCCCTTTTTCATCACGATACAATTATGCATATGAAAGAAACAATTTTGGGGTTGCCAACTGGGTCCTTGGATGTTAAGTGTTCTGAAATGCAGCTCCCATGTTTTCAAAGGGATTATAATTGAAAATGTTTGAATGTGCATGAATTTATTTTAAATAGTCTACCTGCAACACTTGCTAGGTTTTTAGCTTTAGGGTGAATTCAATCTGCATTCAAAGTAGATGCCTGAAGACTTAATTAAGAATAAACCAGTTCTATATAATAAATTTTTGTAAAAGTGATAAAATTTCAAAAGTAAAATTATTTTCTAAGTTCTGCTGCATCTCATCTAGATAGGTTATTCAAGTTAGAATGTATTTGACAAAAGAGAATTTTTATTTTGATGTATTTGAAAGTGGTATGAAAGTCATTTGAAGGCTTTTTGGAAATCTTGTAATAAAGGAGTATTTTTTTTATCAAATAACATTGGAAATTAGGTTTTAAAGAGCACCCAGCTCTTCCTCAGTATATAAGTATAAGGGATGTGTTGTCACTAGAAAAAGGCTGCAGACTTTTTATTTCTGTGTCAATGTGAGCTTTTGGAAAATATTTTTTAATATTCGGAGCTTGTGACAGCTGTGGTAGCACTGGTCCCGCAGTGGGGAGAATACTACTGGACTTGTTCCAGCTCAGGGCTCTGAACTCTGGGCATGGCAAAGATCTAACTAACCTGCAAAACCACTCACTAACAAAGTAACTGGGACTTAATTTCAATCAATAAGCAGGTAATGGGTGCAGTTAGACTGAGTTTAGAGGAGAACTCATTTTAAAAAAGAGGAAATAAAGACACGGTATTAGAAAATGTGTGAATTCGACCTCAGCTTTATCCAAAACTAAGGGAGAAGGAATACCAGACATCATCATCAAGGACTTGGGATATGTAATTTCCCCTTCTTTCTATTTGTCTTGTGGAGGGCTAAATCTGTTGGCCTTAGGGGCCAGAGAAGTAGGGACCAGGTGCGTATCACTGGAGAAAAGGGATTGATATGAAGAGGGTCCCACAGAGAGTCGGCGAGTAATGACAATCACACCAATACATTTTTTTCTACTTTATTAAGCAATTATGGCATATTTATGCTTCTCTATACGCTGTTTCCCACCACTACTGCCTAAAGGTCGTTGGTTAAGTGGCTGCAATTACATGTACATGTTATTTGCCAGTTGGTTGCCATGCTGTAAGCGCTTTAGCTAGAGTGTGCTAACTTCGTGGTTTTTATGTCTTGCTTGGCATCTGACTTTGTCCTTGCACAATGTTCATTCTTCCTTGTTCTATCTTGTTTGGGGATGGTACATGTTCTATGTGTCCAGGGATGGTACATGGTCTTCAAAGTAACTCTGTAATCTGCAGGCCAGGGTTGTCCATTTCTTGCAGGAGTACAGCATGCCCTTGTTCTGCCAAGAATTCCTCTACATTGATACTCAAAGGTTTATGTGTATACAGATTTAGCTATATTATTAATGAGATTTTCCTGCAATGATTAAATAATATGAAAAGAAAAGTTACTATAATTGTAACAGGATTAATAATAAGATTTGCTATGGTTTTCAGTAGGCTGTTAAGATTTTAATTAGATAAACAATAAATTCTTTGTTTAGCATTTTGTCAATAAGAAGGTTTTAAGTGTAACACAATATACCGTAAAATCCTACTTGTACATTATGTTGAAGATTCAATTAATGTATAAATAAGAACTCGTTTAATTTAATTTCTCAGGTTTTCCATAAAGCACAGTCTTTTTCCATTATGTTTTTACATTTTTGGGCTTTTTTTTTACTTATGTTTGTAAATTCTTTTAGCTTAGATTTACAAAACATCAGTACTACATTTCTGTTTGATCATTTGGAACTCAGCATTCCTGAATATCAGGACTGACATGCATTTTGCAACAAGACATAATACTGAAAACTGTGACTTTATTTGCAGTAAGGTTGATGAAAAGTATGGCTCACGTGGACTTTAAAAACCATAATACTGCAATAAATTTTGTGCTGTGGTATAAGCAAGCTATATGATAGTATAATATATGAGAAGAAAAATGAGTTATATTATGAGAAGAAATAAAAATCAATTTACACACTGATATTTTACATTATTTTGAAAGGCAGTAGTTAGGATTTTCCATGACATATATCCTGAGGATGGGTCTCAGTGAAGAATCAGATTTAGTTTATTACTAGTTTAATATGACATTGTAATAAATATTACAGATGAAGTAAAGCTGAATATTTCTTTCCCTTCGAAAATGTTGCTTCTTTCCAATGAGCAGAATGTTTGATAATGCAACACTTGCTTGTCCAATCTTCTCCAGCTTTTGCCAAAAAATAGCATAATTTCTGATGCCAGTGCTCTGTGATGTTATCTGTAAAAATGTCCACAGGGGTTACACACCAGCAGAAAGCTCTTTGAAATTAGCAGTTTTTTGAGAAGCTAAAGCATCTGAAACTGGCATATTGAAAGAAGCAAAGGGAAAAGAAGAAAAAACAAGGAATTAAACCAATCAAAAAATCTGGTTGTCTAGAATGTTATGCTAAGAGATTAGATTTGCCAATAGAAATGACAATGGACATTATTGTCGGCCATGTAAAGAAAGTCCCATGTTACTATGAGTCATGGAATCACAGGAAAATTTAGGTTTGAAGGCACCCTTAAAAATCATTTAATTCCAACCCCTCTGCCATCTGCAGAGGCATATTTCACTGGGCCAGGTTGATCAGGCCCCATCCAGCCTGGTCTTGAACTTCCAGGGATGGGACAGTTGCAACTTCTCTATGCCAGTGTCTCACCCTCATGGCAAAAATTTCTTCCTTATGTTTGGTCTAAATCTACCTACTTTCAGGATAAGACACTTTCCCTTACACTGTCACTATGGGCCTCAGTAAAATGTCTCTGTCTCTCTTGCACTCATCCCCCCCACCTCACTCCCCCCTTAGAGACTGAAAAGCCACAAAAAAATCTCCTTAGACCCTCCCTTTACAAATATTGCTGGTAAGGTCGAAATTGGACTTAAGTGGAAAATCTGAAGTGAAATAATTACCATAATTCAGTTTCTGAAATGCAAGTATATACATATTCTACCAAAACTCCTCTGAGCTTTTATAGCTCCTCTCACATCTAAGCTTTAATGGAAATTCATACTTTTTAAATGTGGCACACATTTAATTTGAAATCAGTGGTGAGTACTTTCCTTTCTCATAACTTTCTGAAAACAGCAGAAATTTAAAAATAAAAATAAAGATTATTTGTTTTCTCAGGATTTGTTTTCTTTTGCTGTGTGAAGAATCATAGTCTACATTTACTTCTTGAGATAATCATCTTATGGACGTTGGAGTTTCATTTTGTTAAAAAGCTTTCACTTTTCTTCTTTAAGCCTCATTTTAATTGCTAGTTTGATAAGTAATGTTTTCAAAAGGCTAAAAGGTATATGAGTACCATAGCTTCCCATGTTTTCTAACTAAACAAATGTTTGAAGACTCATTCAGTGAAGTTTATCTTATATCTGGAAAATAATCTTGTTATATGAGCCAAACAATGACTGACTTGTACCTGCTATGTTTTCCTTAAGAAAATTTTCTTCCCACAGATCAAGATAGAAAAGTATGTTTAGCAGTGAAAGCAATAAAAACCTGTAGGTGTAGGCTTATGGGGTTCTGCAGAGAAGCATGAATCCTTTGGTTAGTTTTTGGCTCCTTGTCAGCATTGTTACCTCCTCTTTGCATTTTCCTGATTTCAAATGTATTTCATATATACTTGTT